>NC_045619.1:1875000-2500000 GCF_009829155.1 Mustela erminea
CGAGGACACACACACACACAGTGAGGACACACACACACACAGCGAGGACACACACAGCGAGGACACACACACACACGCACACACACACACACAGCGAGTGCCGCCCCACGCTCCCCACCCAGCCTCCGGGGTGGGTTCCCAAGAGGAGGAGTGTTCCTGGAGCTCAGGACTGGGACCCCGGGGTGCAGCCGGGCGCTCACGGAGCCTGAGAGCAGGCGGGGCTGCACGCGGGAGGGGGAGACGGGTTCTGGTTCCAGCCGCGCGCCGCAGGTGCTGACCGGCGGGTCCAGGGGTTCCTGCAGGAAGGTGGCCGTGACGTCACAGCCGTCACCCTGCGGGGGGGGGGGGGCGGATGGGGCAGAGGCCATTTGGGTAAAAACCTGCAACATGAGTTCTCGCCCCGCGTCTGACTCGAGGAGCCTCCATTTCCCGTCCCTGTATCCCAGCCGCTCCCGGCTCCTGGCCCCTGACGCCCTCACTCCTGCTCGTGGCCGTCCTGCTGCTCCGTCCCTGGTGGCCTGGCCGTGACTCGTGCTCTGGAGTCACTCAGGCCGCTGACCCATGTCCCACGCTGGTCTCCGCCGCGGAACCCTGCGCAGATCCTGCCTTCGCCGCTGCTGCTGGAGCCCGAGCCCACCCGGGGGGACCGCGGGCTCCATCCCTCCGCCATGAGCTCTTCCCAGACGCTGTCCCCCGCCTCCGAGTGGCCCGGGGCCGTGAGGGAATCAGGGTCCTTGGGTGGCAGCCCAGCCATCCCTTGCTGTCACATCTTATCTCATCTTTTCTCTGCACCCTGAGAAACGTCTCCACTGCTCCTCGGCCCACGTGCTGGCCAGCCTGAGCGTCTCACACGCGTCACCTGATGCTGCGTGACCTTTGTCCTCGCGCTCACAGGAGCAGAAGTGCTGGACTGTGAGCCGTCCTCCTTGGTAGCTACTACTGGACCTGCTCCCTCTGCCCTCCGGCTCTGCTGTATGACAGATGTGCCTGCGGGAGCTCGGGGCTGCCCCGCACCCCCGGTGTCCACACAGCCTGCGGCCCTGCTCGCTGAGCAGAGAGCACACTCAGACCGTGACTCCCACCCACGGTGCCCCCCTGGCAGGGTTCCCCTCTGGTGGGTTTCAGCTCCCCACACCACCTTCCCGGCTCGTGCCCGTGGATCGTGCCGCACCCACGGCCAAGGTGCGAGCAGCTGTCCCCACGAGCCCTGCCCAGCTGTCGGGAGGCTGTGAGCTAACATCATGCCGTCCCATCGTCCGAGGGGGACTCCCCGCCCATGCTCGGGGGCACTGAGTCCTGGGTGCTGTCCTGTGAAGTCTCGGCCCCTCTCCCTCTGCCCATTTGTTTCTTGCGATGGGGAATTGTATTTCAGTCCCATTTGCAGTGAAAACGCCGCCCCTTTCCTGCCCCATCTCCAGGAGAAGCTAAATGTGGGGTTCTTCCTGGTACGTTCCAGTTTCCCTCGTGGGGGTCCCTCCCTTCCTTCAGGACCTGATGGCCCGAGCGGAACCTGGACACCCCGGCAGGTGCCTGACCTGCGGCCCGAGGTTCTTTCCTGTCTCAGAGCCTCCCAGCCTGCGCGTCGATGGCCTTGGATCTGCCGTCAGCTACTTCCCTGACACAAGAGCCCCTTCCCGCGACCCCCGGCCCCTCTCACTGAAGCATCTGCCAGGCCTTCAAGACCACAGACCCAGGGCCTCCAGAGCCTGGGCTGTAGGTGATGCTGTGGAGATGCCTCCAGGGGCCTCGATGAGGTAAGAAGTCATTCCCGCCCCGTCCCCTCCTGGTTTCCCCACAAGGGAAGGAGCAGAGAGTGAAGGCGGCCGGCCTGGGCCCCTCCACGCTGCTCCCCGCCCTCTAGGGCTGCGGCCTTATTCCTCACCTCTCCTAAAGCTGGACCGCGGGGACGCTGCTGCGTCTGCTGGTCCACGCAGAAGGGACAGACACGGTGTGTCGGAGATGAGTCTGCCTGAACGGCGACGGGACACGCTCACGTGCTCAGCTCACCTCTGATCCTGGGCTCCTGGCACGCGGCTGTGGACACGGTGCCAGTGAGGAGCTGTGTGTGGCCGGGAGACCTAGGCTGAGCGTGGCGGGGGCGTCAAGAGACCCCAAACACCGCCCTGTGCCCTTCCTGCACACTGGGGTTAGGCATCCCTGTCACTCTGGTTTCTATACCCCGGGCTTCTGTCAGGCGTCATGACCAAGTTTCCCCAGGAAACAGGCAGTGTGTTGGGGTTTGGGGCTGGCACCCCCTGCACCTCTGTCTCCTGGCAGAATGTAAGCCAACGAGGAGTCTGTGAGGGCTGTGCAGAGCCCTCCGGTGTGGGGACAGCCCGCCACGGGAGCGGGAGCGGAGGAGAAAGGCCTGTTCACCGGGAGGCTCGGGAGAGCAGGGAAGGCAGGCCCCGTGGAGAGGGACCCCAGGCTTGTGTCTTGGAGGGCAGTGCCCCGTGGCGGCTGCGGACGCTGCGTCAGGACTCCCTGCCCTCCATCCTTGGGGAGAGAGTGGACTGGCAGGCTGCGGCGAGCTCCGGTGGAAGCTTTTTATGGAAACAAAGGTCCACACGACGTGGACTGTGACCTGGGGCTCCTTGAACCCACCTTCTCGGCTCTTTCAAAAGCTCCGAGCAGGCCCTTCTCTGCACCCAGGACCCCTTGATTCGAGGAAAGGGGCACGGCCACCCTTGGGTTCCCTCTTTCTCAGCCCCCTCCCACTCCGTCCCCCTTCCCCTCCACGCCTGGTCAGTGCTCCCTCCCACGAGGA
Source organism: Mustela erminea (assembly GCF_009829155.1). Taxonomy (NCBI): domain Eukaryota; kingdom Metazoa; phylum Chordata; class Mammalia; order Carnivora; family Mustelidae; genus Mustela; species Mustela erminea. Next base: position 1,877,768 of record NC_045619.1, read on the forward strand.
CCTGCTTTCGGCAAAGGTGGGCGAGAGACGGCATCCGGAGCTTTCCGTCTTCAGTTCCTGCCGTGAGTGCACCAGGTCTGGGCCGGGAGCTGGGCCGGTGGCTGCTGGGTGTCCGCAGGGACCTTCGTGGGCTCGAGTCCCGGTGAGCAAGCGTGTCGCGAGAAGACCAGCGGGTGTGCCCTGCCCGCCCACGGGTGCTGTGAGACGCACCGTTGACGCACTGGACCACTGGAGGCCCAAGGATTCTCAACAGAAGAAAGGATTTTCAACAGGAAGCCTACGTCGGGCCTGACCTACCAAGGGGACACTCATCCATGCTCAGAAGGAAAATTAACAGAACCACAAGACCGCCACGACCGACAACCGCGGCGATGATGATGGTGACCACATCCTACACGCCATACCCCAGGCACGAGGCTCTCCGGCCCCTTGGTGGCAGCGGAGACAAGGGAGCCGTGCTGAGAAGCTCCAGGTGATGCTCTGGGGTGGACAGTGCGGGCTGCTCGGGGCCTGGCTCCCCGCGGTCCTGACTGGGCGCTTCCCGACCGGCCGCGGGGCCTCGGGTTCCTGGGACGAGGAGGGCGGTCTGGAGGACGCCCGGTTCTCATCCCGGAGCTCCCCGTTCGCGTCGTTGGGAGCCATTTCCCATCCGGCCGTGGGGGCCTCGTCACAAACACACCCGCCGTGTGCGGCGGGGCCGGCGCTGTGGGTCCCTCCTCGCTAGGTTGTGCAAACAAACACTCACCACAGTCCTAACGGATGCTGCACTGGGAACTGCTTGTCGGGTTGGGAACGTCACGGGGAGGTCAGCCCCTCTACACGCTGCAGTTGGGTTCTGCGCCAGTGCACGGCGTCACGGGGAGGTAATAGGGTTAGTGAGGATTGCTGGAGACGATTGTCGTTGAGCCTGTCGAAAGAGAGACTGCATCTGGGGGCAGGAAAATGGATGAAATGCACCGAACGTTCGTGCTTGGAGTTGGCTGGCCGTCGTGGAACCGGTCAGGCGGACGCTGCCACGTCCTGGGCCACCAGGAGCTTCCACTCTCGCCCCATGGGGGACTCTCCCCTCCTCTCGCTGGAGCGTCCGGGCCCATCAGGAGCCCGACCTGGGAGTCAGGAGGTGGACAGGGAGCGCGCGCTCTGAGAACCAAACGGGCTTGGGCACAAATCCCCTGTCCTTCACCCTGAAATGTGTGGCCGTGGACCTCGACTTCACACTCGCAGACGGGGGTGGTGACGCATAACCGGGGCACTGGGGCAAACGCTCAAGGACATGCAGGACGGGGACCAGGAGAAGTCACAGCTGTGGGGACACCTTCTCTGGGGAAGCCGCAGCCCCCCACCGCGGGCCACGGGCCACCCCCGCCCATGCGTCCTCATTCTGAACACGTTCCTGTTAGTCCCAGGCCGGGGTTCCAGCTGTGTAATGGGTCCAGAAGACTCCAAGGACTAACATAAGAAGAAAAAAAAAAAAGCCCATTTCCCCCCAAAATGATTCATTATTTACTCATCGAGAATTAGACTTCATATTCGGGGGCTCTGAGCCTGGATCGTGGCTCCGCCACTTTGTCACCGGAAGCCTATGGAAGTGCCACATGTGTGGGTCCCTAAGGAGTCAGGGTTTGGCCACACGGTTCGACTTACGGGCGTGTGGCATTAGCTATGCCTTATGCCTGTTCCGTGGCCCGGGGCTTTGGTCCGCTCAGCAGACGCTGGCGTGGCCTCCCTGGTAGTCCTGAGGAGGAGCCCGGAGCCCAGCTCCAGCCCGGCTTAGGGCAGGTGCTCTGTCTCCACCCAAACCTTTGTAGATACGCCGCGGCCACGCCTGGGACTGGCCACGATGCTGGGCATTGTCTGTCCGGTGCAAGAGCAGCTAGAACCACCTGGGGGCCTGCACGGCCCCAAAGGCCAGGGCTGTGGTTTCCCACCCGAAGGCTCAACAGATGACTCCGTTTCTCTCCCGTCCCTCTACGCGGGAACGTGTTTCGGCCACAACACGGCGCGGAAGGAGGACCGGCCCTTCCTCTGTAAGGGCGGCTCCTCCACGTGTGGAACCGGCAGCCTTCGCTCTGGTTGGGCCTGGAAAGGAACCTTGTGGGAGTAGAAGTTCCTCCAGCAAGTTCCTTGAAAACAAGGATCCCCCAACCCTTGCCTGTGGTGACAGCGTGGCGCTCACCTCCGGACCCTCACTGGGGGAGTGTGTGTGTGTGTGTGTGTGTGCACGTGTGCGTCCAGACCGCTGGCTCCTGCCACAGCTGCGGTCACAGACACTCCGGGCCTCGGACCCCAGCACTGAAGAGGCGACGCCGCATCCCACGGCCGGCAAGTTCTACCTGAGCTCAGATCCCGCTTTGATCTTGACATCCCCTCCTGTTTAACATCAGCTTGTCCAGGGCCCAGCGCTCCCCGAGGTGGTCGGGGTCCTCACCCGGGCATCCTGTGATGCGTGTGCGCTCCGTCCCGCACCCCGACCGGCACGCAGCACGCAGCACGCAGCACGCGCCGCTTCTGCACCGCTCGTTAGCTCGCTGTCCGTTTACTTCTCTGCTCATGCGAAAAGCATTTACTAGCATTTACTAAGCACAGGTTCAGACAGCGTTACTAAGAACCTTTCTATGGTAGGCCTGGGCTCATTCCGGCATCTCTGCCTTTGGAAATGACGGCTTCATTGGGTCGAATTCACCCACTTGCCCAGTGTCCTCTTCTCTACGTGGAAAATATTTGTGGGCTGGATGGCTGGTTTAATTTGTCCTAAAATTACTTATCCCAGAGTCGGACCACTCTAGGATTTAATGAAGAATCAAGTAATCCTTCATTCTCCTGCATTTCATGACAATAGTCAAACCCACGTTGGTGTTTGACAAGTACAAAGTTCTGTTACTCCCCAGGGCATTTAAAGGCCAGCAACGGCTCTCCGCGTACCGCACCCCGACCACGGCAGGCACGCCAGCGTTTCTGGGGCCCCAGACGTGCCCCAGATCTGGGATCCCTCTGCGCTGTGTACGGGTCTCCCCGGGGCTCTGCTTGTCACCTGGACCCAAAGGTCTCCCTTCTGCTCGCGTCTTGTTCTCCCGTTCGGGTGAAGGATACGACAGGTTCTAGGTGCGTCAGAAAGGCCACGTCTGGGCGCCGGGGAGATGGGCTCAGGCCCCTCTATGCGCGGGGGCTTAGGGTGAGTCTTCCCTTCCTCCCCAAGGGCTCGTCTTCACCTCCCCCGCCCCTCCCCACCCACTGCTCACTCAGCCGTGCCCCCCCCACCGCGTGCCCCAGTGGGAAACGACCCAATGTCGTCCAACACAGAGGCCTGCCCGCCGATGGAGATGCGACTGCCTTTCCCTTCAAGAAACCCCATTTCTGAGCTCCATGGTTTGGCTAAGATGCAGCGTAATGGCCCTTGTTCTCGGGGTCACTCTCTGCGGAGGCAGCGGTGCGGGGATCAGGCCCCTGGGAGGGGTGGTGCAGCCCCCTGGACGTGCAGGGTGGTCCCGCAGGGAGGACACCCTGTGACACTGGGGGTCGGGGGGCCGTGCTGGGAAAGAGGCAGACCAGGACCCGAGAGCCAGGGGCAGGGATGGACAGGAGTGGACTAGAGGAAAAGAAGGGTCAAAGGGGAAAGGTCAGATGGTGGCCGTGGGACAGAGGCCAGGGCTCGACAAGCAGCCCACGCGGGTTTCTCTCTGTTCGTGGGGCCTTCCGCGGAGGTCACGCCTGATACTCTGGAAGCTGAAGGGTTCTTCCAGTTTCTCCGTTCTCTTGACCCGGCCCCGGAGAACACGCCAGGAGCCGTGACCCTTTGTGGGAGGATGAGCACAGGGGACCATTCCTGGGGGCATCTCCTGAGCACCGTGACCCCTCTGGCTCCAAGCTTTGTGGCCCTGGGCTGGGGGCCCGTCTCAGCTCGTCCTAGCACTTCCCACAGGTGATTGGCCCCCAAGACCGCCTTCCTAGGGTGGGCCTTGTGTTTTTGGTCTCTCCCCATCACCCACACCAGGCCGGGGGCTGTGTCTAAGCCGTATCTCCACCCCATGGACGGCTCCATCCTGGCTGGGCTACCAGGGAAGGGAAGGGCAAGGTGTCAGCGACCCTGGGCCGGTCCCGCTGGGATCCCGGTGAGACACCATGGCCTTGGCCGTCGCGGTCCTCCTCTGCTGTCGGTGGTGCCTGCTGCCACAGGCCTGCGGCAACCCTGAGCCTGTTTGGCACAGCTCTGTACAGAGCTAGAAGTGTGTCGTGAGCTTTGTGCCAAGCGAGGGATGGCTTTGGTTTCCTCTCTGTGGCTCGACTGAGTTCTTGTTCTCCTGAGCACCACGGCTTTGCCCCGGAGTCTCCAGGGTCCAGTCTATGGCCTGGAGAGCACATGGCCGTGGCACGTCCTGGGAACGTGTGCTGAGCTCTGGCCGAGTCCCTAACACGTGGGCAGGAGCGTCCCGCCAGCCCTGGAAGCAGGCTGGCCCCGGACGGCGGGTCAGCGCGGGCCCACGGGACATCTGGGAGGGTTTGCTCTGGCCTGTCCACACCAGCCTGGGGCCCTCAGGTCACTCAGCCCCAGGCCTCGGCGGAGAGCAAGTGGGGCAAAGAGAAAACCACCGTCCTGGCGGCACCGAGTGCAGAATGTCGCCTGTTTCCAGTAACCACGCGAGCAGCGGGTCCGTCCCTGATCAGGGAATCTGTGTCCCGTGTGGGACGCAGACAGAATGCACAAGTAAGATGGACACAGCTCCGTCCGTCCGTCCGTCCCCAGAGTGCACTGAGCATCCCTATGCCCCCTCGGCCCCAGTGCCCGGCCAGACGACCGTCGCGGAGTCTGAGGGCACATCCGTCCCAGCGTCCCTCCCCGAGTCTCGCCAGAGCTGCCCCAGCCTGAGGCCGTGAGCATCTCCGTTCTGCAAGGGGGAAAACCGAAGGCCTGGGGAGGTCATTGTGACAGAGCAGGGGGAACAGGACGGGCACCAGACCCCACTCTCCCCAGCCCGTCTGCACCCCGAGCACCTGAGGACGGCTCCATCAGGACCCCCAGGCCCCTGGACCAGGCACCCCGGGGTGGGGGCTCCTGTGCAGGTGCGGCCGGAGATGCCCGGGCTGTGGGTGACAGAGGGGGGCGTGGCACTGTGGTCCGGAAGCTCAGCTCGGGCAGCCAACGGGGACCACGTGGGGCTGTGCGTCTGGGCTTCTGCAAGTTGGAGCTGCCGGGGGCCACTTGGAACTGGCCAGGCCCGTGCTTCGGGGGTCCTCGTGGCCCCCAGGTCACTTCGTCCGCATTCTGTCTGTCGACTACGTATCAGGCCAGCCCGGGTTCAAGGAAGGGGTCAGAGTCTACCTGTTAGCAGGGGAGGACACAAGGCAGCCAGGCTTGGGAGGGGAGGGGGAGGGAAGGGGAGGTGGGGGTGGGGCAGGGGAGGGGGAGGGGCGGGGAGGGGGGAGGGAGGGGGGGAATGGAGAGAAGAAAGAGGGGCGGGAGAGGGGAAGGAGGCAGAGGGAGGCAGAGGGAGGCACGGGAGAGGATGAGACGCCTGCCATAGTGACCTAACTGTGTCCTCTACTCCAAGGGCTGCTCTGGCAGGGACCCCGTGCGCCGGGGCGCAGGGCGATAGCACGAACTCCCACACGCCCGCCCCAAGCACAGGGCAGCGACGACTCCGCGGGGAGTTCTGACGTCCCCGCACTGACCTCACCGAGGAGGGCTCGCCGCAGGGCAGGGCGCGTTGCTCCGTTTCTACATCACCTGGAAGGTCAGGACGGCCTCCCTCGGGGCAGCGGAGGCAGCAAAGGTTCCCGACAGGTGGGAGCGGCGCGCGGCCGCGGGGTTCGCAGGCACACAGTAGGCTCGCTGCTGGCCGCGATGGAGACTGCGCGACGCCCCAGCTCTTCCCGGAGCCCTCCTGAAAGGGAGCAGGTGCGGCGGGGCTGCTTCTTGGAATTAAACATAGAATTAGCAAGATGTCGCTCCTGCCTTAATGACAAAGACAGGCGAGTCAGCCGAGGGGTAATTAGTGCTGGCTGTTCTGCCGCTCGGTAATAATATCTTAGCCTTATAAAAATAACCGAAATGTGGGAGTTGCCCACGTGAATTAAACATGCTTTGGTGAGTCTGGATCTCTTCCTGGAATTTGGTGAGAAAAACATCTCCGCGTTTCGGTGGCCAGTGCAGAAATGCACAACACACAGAGAGGCCACGGAGCTCTGCGGGACGCCCTCCCGCCGTGGCGCTCTCGGCACGGTCAGCACACGAGCTGGCAGGGACGCCCCGTGGCAGATGGGGAGCCATTGCCCCTGAATGTTTGCCCGGAGAACTCATCCCCGGAAAGCATTTGGGACTGTCATGAATGCACTTCACCAAACCGCCCTGAGACGCCCCGTTGGATCCCCACTTCTTCGCACAACCCCAAACAGTAGTTTTTCAAGAAACATGCAAATGGGACATGTCGTCTCTCCGTTGGAGTCTTCTCAGCACTTGGGAAAAGACGTCACGGAGACAGGCTCCTTTGGGAAGGAGGCACGCTTTGCTAGCAAACCCGCCCACAGCCCGGGCCCTGCTGGAACTCTGCTCCGCTCCCTCTGTGGGGTTCGGGTCCCGTCCGCTCCTCTGCTGCCTTGTGACCTTGGCGGGGCGTTACCCTTTTTGAGCCTCGGTCTTAATCTTTACAATAGGATAATGCCATCTGCCTCGCAGGCATGTTGGACAGATCAGTACAAACAGGAAACGTCTGATGCCCTCGGTATTCGGAACAGTAAAAATTGCTAATCCAGGAGCCAAATTGTCCACCGAGTGTTTCTAAGAGGCAACAGCCCACAGGCGCAGACCCTGGCTGTTTGCCTGCTTCCTTGCCCACAGAGCGGCTCATCTCCATGGGAAAGACATGAAAGATGACGCCGAGGGGAGGTGTGCATGAGCCGTGTGTGATTCCAGCGTGTGATGGGAAAACCGCACCACGGGGACGTTTGTAATCCTGCGCCGATCCTGGGGCCGCACGTGGAAATTAGACTCTTGAAGGAACAGTGACTGTCTTTAGAATTTAAAAATACTCTCCTGCGTTGAGTGACTTTTAGAAAGCGCTTAGGATGACCCCACGTGCCCAGCACCGCAAGGACGGTTGCCATCGCACACGTGCCAGACCCGAGGCACAGCCGGCCGGCTCAGCAGGCACGGGCCGTGGACCACAGCCTGGAAAGCTTCCTGGTCCCAGGCCGGCCTGCATTCCGCTTGCACCCAGCGTGTGCCGACAGCCAGCGGCACCGCCGCCATCCAGTCAACACACGGTATGCCGACTAAGCGCTGTGTGCGCCGTTCTCAACTCTGCCGCGCTTTCGCCCGTTCCAAAGCCCCATGTGCGCAGGCACGCCCAAGACCTGGGCGAAGGATCCGGAGGCACATTCCCAAATTCAATCAGTCCACGTTTGGATCAGCAAGGGCGCTGAGCAGCAGGGCTGAGCAACTTGGCCCTGGGAGGGCTTGGCCTGGAGGACCCGCCTCTCGGCGGAACAAGGGAGGTGGCAGGGTCGGAGCCCCGCGGGGTTGCAGGAAGAGCAGTGCCCCTGCTCTCCAAGACACCATTCCACAGCCTGCACTCGGAAGCCGGGGTGGCAGGGTTGGTTTGGTTTTTTTCTCTATTTCCATGCAACGAAGACTCTCTGATGCTTTCTTGTTGGACAGTGTGCACTTGGAGTTTTTGCTGCACAGAACACCTTGGAGCTCGGTGTCAGGAGAACAGTATGTATGCAGCTCGGGTCTTGCGGGTCGGGCTCAGCTGGGCTTATCTCTGGGTCCCAGCTGGTCGCCGCAGGTGTCTGTGGTGGGCTAAGAGGTGATGGTCTCATCACCGGGCCTCGGGTGGCTGAGCCCCGGGTCCCGCTTATCCTGGAGGCTAACTGGTGGCACGCACGGGTTTCCCAAAATAGAAACTGAAGCCTGCATGGCTTCACAAGGCCAAGTCAAGGTTTGCACGTCTGTCCTGCTCCGTTCGCCCGCAGACCAGAGCACGCCCCGAGGCCACCTCGGCTTTGAGGACCAACGGCAGCGGCATCTGCAGTCTTCGGGCACCTGACCGCAAACTGAAACAGGAAAACGAGTTATGCAAACAGAACAGAGTCTCACTCCAAAAAAAAAAAAAAAAAAAATCCAAACTAATTTTCCCCCTTAAAGATGGCTTTGCACGCATGTTAATGAAATACCAAGAAATAAAGCTAAATCGAGCATAATTTGACATTGAAGAAAGCATCTGATGGGGCTCTACCTCCTCATCGCAGTTTCCCCCACATTCCATAACATTATCAGATTTTATTCGTTCCCTGCGCTCTGGATTCAAACACAGCTTCAACTCCAATTTCATCCAATCTCTATATTTAAATCTGAAAGCTCCTGCCAGCTGAATTGCATGTTTTTACAGAATTAAGCTTAAAACCAGGGAGTGGCGGCGAATGTGGGGAGGGGAGGAGGTTGCCATGGAAACAGCACACAACATCTCCAATGCGAGTCCGATTTGTGCACACATCGGGTTTGGAACATGTGGGCGTTAATGGTTCTGGGAGAACCCTGACCAGCCACAGGCGGCCCCGTGCTGGTTACTCAGATGTTTAATGTAGCGATACGTTAGAGGAGCCCAGTGTTCTGCAAGAAGGGAGAGGCAGGGTGCTAAATGCTGCTGGTGATTATCTCCGCCAGGTCAGGTCGAAGAAGGAGCCGGAGGGTCTGAGCCGCAGATATGGTGCGGGAGCCCTAGGGGCGCCAGACTGGCCGTGAGGAGGGGGTCCTAGATCTGCCTCCCCCGAGAAGAGGAGGGTCACAGAGGGAACTGGGAATGAGTACCCCGCTGGGGTGCTGGTCCCCAGGGTCTCTGGGACGTCCCACTCATCCTTCAGAAGACACCCGCCCGGCTCCTCCTTGACCACGGGACCCCGTGTCCCCGGGAAATAGTTCAGCACGTCACAGCTGCACACCTTGCGTCCGCCCACCGCGTTCATGGTTCCCGCAAGCTGCGCTCCGCACTCGCTGAGAGTCCAACACCCAACGTCCGGCCCTGAGAAAAGCTGAGAGGCCTTCAGTAAGGTGAGAGGCCTCCGGGGTCTTCCGTCCCATCACTCAACCTTTCCGTCCAGGTCAGACCGCGCGGGTGGCCCTGGAGGAGGCTGGACAGTGAGGCTCCGTCCTTCCACTGACCCTCTGGTCACCCCACATCTGATGCCCTCTTGTCACCCACATGTGCCCAGCTGCCCTCCTGTTGGGGTGCCCTCTCTTTACGTGTGGACCCACCTTGACCCGGGACCTGCCCCAAAAGAAGGGGGTGTTTGCCGAGGGAGCTGGAGCCCCTCCATCAGTGACACCGGCAGCCGCGTCCCGAGCCATCATCCCCCGGTCCTTACACGACCTGTATTCAAGGCCACACCGTCAGGGTCATTTCAAACGCGGCCCCACATTTCCTGGCGTTGACGGTTCCAAAGTCAGAGCGCGTCATGTCTCAGCCTGCTAGCGAACACTCTTGAGTTTGGCTAAAACCTCTGTCTTCTCTCCCCGCCGCAGATTTCCACGGTGCTCTGGCGACGTCCGGGCTCCCGAGCCAGTCAGTGCTTTGTCCTCCAGTGGGCTGTCGGCGGAAGGCCCGGCCGCGCGGGAGGCCCTGTCTCGTCAAGGTTAAGAAGGCGCCGGCGGGAGAGGCCGGGTCGGAAGGAGGAAACCGCCGTGACGAAGCTCCGCGTCACACGGAGCCCCCGGGAGCATTTGTCTCCGGGCTTCCCCGGCCAGCGGCTGTCGGGCAGCACCGAGGACAGAGCCGGGGGAGCCTGGCCTTCGTCGACCGCGTGCTACACCCGGAGTCCCCGGGAAGACGCCACCGGCCCGCAGGTGTGAGCAGAGACATCGGAAGGTTTTCCGTCGGAGAGAAAAGGAGCAAACGCAGGACGTTACACCCGTGGTAAGGCTTCTGTGTAAATTCGGCTCGTTTGTTGATTTTAAGAGGTTTGCCTCCAGCAACGCGACCTGTGCAGAGCCCTGAGGAGACCCACAGGGGGGTGGGCACCGGAGCCCCCTCAGAACCGAGGCAAACCCACACCTTCCCAGCTCCCGATTCTGGAAGGTGGTGCGGGGCTGGCCGCCGGTTGGCTGTCCTCGACCACAAAGGCCACCACGCACGCCCTGCGGGGGACACTGCCTCCCTCTCTGGGCTGCGGGTGCGTCTCTGTCCTGAGCGCGCTCTGTGGGCGACCTGGCGCTGTCCCTGGACCGCCCGGACTGCAGACCAGCCCTAGGCTTCACTCGCTCGTTCCGCAGAGTGAACTCCCTGGACAACGGGAGGCAGAAGCGTCTTCCGGGTTATTCTGAGGAGCCCCCTGGGGAAGGTTGCCTGGTCCTACAGCTCGTAAGGGACAGGGCTGGCGTTTCTAGGTTTCAATCATACCACATTTTATTCTTTTTTTATTCTGTTATTTATGAATTTATTGATTATGTATTTATTTCCACATAGACGTCTTGACAAGTAGATTTTCTGTCCTAACCAATTTGGACTCTCCGGCGATGTAGGAAATTGCCTCCCACCCCTCACCCCTGCTTGCTCTGAGGCCGCCCTCTCTCGGCCCTGGGGACCCCCTCACCGGACGGGGCACCTGTGGCTTCTGCCGTCCCCACCCGAGCAGCGTGAAGTCCTGAACCGTCCCCCCCAAACCTGCCCCCACCCCCGTCTCGCTCGTCACGCTCGACGGACCCTCACTGACCGCGGGAGCAGTAAGTGCTCACCCCGGCCCGGGGAGGAGAGGTGCCGTGTCTGTAGCCAGTGGCCGGCGCATCGCCTCACGCGTGTGCTCTGAAATCCGCAGCCACCCGCGAAGGGTGTCCGCTTGTGTCCCAAAGCGAGAGACGTTCGCAGACGCCTCGGGGACAGGTCCCCCGGAGGGAAGCTGGGAGGTCCTCGGTAAGGTTGGGGGACACAGGTCGTCGAGGGGTGGGTCCATGTGCAGTCTCAGGAGGCGCCCCCGTGCTCTCCTGATCCCACATCAGGAGGAAGGCGGGAAAGGAGGGGGCAGGGAAGGGGGGGCCGGGAATCTCCCCCCATGTCCTGCTCCCCTCTTCCCTCCCCCCTGCCTCCCCCAGCCCGGCCCCACCGCGTCCGCACAGCAGCCCGTCCAGCCCGCGGCCGCTGTGAGACGCCCCAGACGCGTCTCCTGGGAGCGATTCTCCCTCATCCCTCTTCCTTGATCCCCCAAACCTGACCCCGTGGACACCTGCCTTTGGTCCTCCCCATGTCCTTCCCTTCAGACTGTGCACCCACGACGGGCCTCTGTGAAACATTCATGAAACCCGTCCGACACGCCGTCACGCAGTCGTTCAACAAACATCTAGTGAGTGCCGTGCTGGGGGACACAAGGCCGGAGTGTCAGGGGTTGCGAAGTCGCCTGTGGCGTCCCCAGCCTGTTCCACGGACAGTCGGGGAGCAGCTCTGAGCTCTGGCACAGGTGCGGGGGACGGTCTCCGCCACCGCTCGGCTTACGTGCCCGGGAGCCGTCCGCTGGGCTAATACACAGGAGCCGAGACTCCGGGAGAAGAGGTGCAGGGCCCCTGGCCTGGTCTGAGTGTCCACGGCCCCCTCGATGTGGAACTCCCCGACGTGGTGGTCTCAGATAGCGGGTCCTTGAAAGGCGAAGGGGTCGCACGGTTGGGTCCCCAGGACTCGGTCCTAGAGGCTGAGGAAGGGGCCGGGCCGCGGGGAGGCGGGTTTTGAGGAGAAGAGCTCAGTGTCCCAGGAACACGGGGGAAGCGGGGTCAGGAAGGGGGGGAGGGGGGACGCCGCCGGCAGTCAGGAGCCCCGGTGGGGAGCTCCGCAGGTACACGGCAGCCTGACAACCGGCACCCAGCTGGGGGGTGGGGTGGCCGGGTGAGGGCCAGCCGGGGTCAGGGTTGAGGTCGCACCAGGAGGAGCAGGGTGAGGAGGGAAGGGCCGAGGGACGGCATGCTGGGGGCCGGGAGGAAGGAGCGTGTTGAGACGGAGATGGACGGAGTCTGGGGTCTGCTGGGGGCGGGAGCAAGGCCGCCGTGGGACCCCCGCACCCCCCAGGGGCAGCGGCAAGGACCCGTCGACGCCTCCAGCCTCTTTCCAAGGTGGGAGTCACGTGCCTGCGGTGAACCCACAGCAGCCACCTGCCAGCCCCCCGCCCCCCAAACAAAGAATGGGGGCTGGGGACACACATGTCCAGGGTGTGGAAACCAGCCTCTTCCTGCAAAACCCAGGACCCATGGTGTGGTGTGGGTGGTCCTCACTCCGGTGCCTGGGGCGCCACAAGGGTCTGCAGGCGGCAGGACGCGGAGGGCAGAGGCGCTGGCCGCGCCTGTAGGACCCGCCGTCGCCTTGTTGCTCTGACCTTAGCCAGACCAGTTACACGTTTGTGCTTAAAGCACGGGGATTTCCTTAGCCAGCGTCCCACACGGGGCCCCTGGCATCCACAGGCCAGACACGGTGCCCTGAATGTGCTGGCCACGTGCGTGCCTGGGGCCCGACCTCAGTGGCCGTCCCTGCGTGTCCCGCTGCCCCGGGCGAGCCCCGCACCTCCTGTTGCCCGTCAGCTGGGCTTCGGGGCGGGGAGAGCCGTGCCCGAAACACGCCCCTGAGTCCTGCCTCCGGAGCCAGGCCCAGGGTGAGCAAGGGAGGCGCCTGCGGGGTTGAGAGTTGTGGCTTCAGGCGTTTTCTCTCTCTGAAAACTACTCCAAGACCAAGACTGTGCAAAGTGAATCCAAAATATAACTCCAGGGAAGAGTTTGCAGACGGTAAACTGGAATCCGTTCGCTTACTGCGGGAGCGGGCTTGGGGGCCGCGCTTGTCTCGTAGTTTTGTTCTACCTGATACGGTCCGTGACTATAAGCACGTCTCCTGGAAGAGCTTGTGCCGAGGAAAGGCAGGTCTCGGCAGAAGCCGGCTGTGGCCCTGCCCCACAGGAAGCTTCGGTCCCGGTCCGCCTGCCGGCTGTCCGCGGCATGTCCCCCAGCCCGCCGGGCGGCCGGTGCCCTCATCCCACCGAGGAGCAGACGGGCGTCGGTCGGCCACCCAGGCCCCTCGCGGAGAGCCCCGAGCTGACCCCGAGCAGGGTCTGACCCCACACGCCGTTGACACCTGACCGCGTGGCTTCTCCCTTTGCAGAGACACAAGCGAGACACTCCGGTCACCGGGTCTCTAGGATGACTGGGTGTCACTGCCCCCACGGGAAGGGCTCCGAGAAACGCCTCCGGCTCTGCCGTCCGGTGGGAGCCCCCACAGCCCAGCATCCCCCACCCGGCGCGCCCCCCTCGGGGCTGACGTCACCCCCGGGCACACAGAGGCCTCCCTGACAGGCCGCGGGGACCGCCGCGGGCGGGCTCTGACCATCAACATCTTTTTAGAAAACTTACGTACTTGAAATAATGTCTCTCAGACACGGGAGCAGGACAGTAGAAAAACGCCAGCGCGTCCCCCGTCAGGCAGGCCCGCCCGTTTGCAGGATCTCGCCGGCTGTGTGCTCTCTCCGGATGTCACTGTCCCCGTGGCGGCTGCGCGGACACCTGGAGGGCGCGCCCACCCCGGGCCTCTCGGACCCCTGCTTCCGCACGAGTCCGGACCGAGGATCTTCCCTCAAATGATCACAGTCCTGGCACCGCACTCGGAAATTTGTCCGGATTCAATAAACCGAGTAACCCAGGGAGGCCCAGACTCTAGCCTTGCCCAGTGTCTAGATCCTGTCTTCACGGCTCTTCCCTCGGGTCAGAATCCGTTCGGTCCCGGACCCAGTAGCTGTCACTGACCTCCATCCGTCCTCGGGTCAGGAACCGTGCTCAGCTGTTTTCTGTCCTCGGCATCATGGACGTTCCTCCCTGAGAGGGCCCCAGGCTCCTCAGAGCCGTGGAGACCCCAGCCCACTCACAGACACGGCGCGGGCAGGACCCGCACGGCCACATCTGGGACAGTCCGAGCACGAATCAGGTGACTAGTGATGCACGAATGCCCGTTTAATAAAGCACTTCCAACGGAGGCACATACACGCCGGCACATGTGCATGTGAACAGGCAGGTGCTCCCACAGCAGCCCGGGGACGCATCTACACGTGGGTCAGCCCAATTCTGGGTCTTTCTAAGAACGGCGTCTAAGCACTCAATGAAAACCAAACCAGCCTCATGAGACCACATCCCCAGTGCGTCCACGGGTCTGTCTCAGCTCTGCCTGCAGGGCCGGGAGCCGGGGAGCAGATCTCCAGGGGCGGAGTGTCAGGGCGGGGATCAGGCGGGACACGTTGGATCTGCTGTTTGCAGTGAGGAAGAGCCGGTGTCCCACACTCACACACGGACGCACACGACTGGCCTGCGTTGTGCGGGGAGGCCCTGCTCCACACCGTCTCTGGGTCCCTAGGCTGATGGAAGCTCCACATCTCAGAGGCCAAATAGAGCAGAGACCCGCCTGCGGCCCCAGGGGAGAACTTGGCACACGTCTGCAGTAGGCGCACCTGTTACCTCCAGGGCAGCTCAGCGGTCAAACGCAGACCGTCCGTGCACTTGCCTGCCAGGGGCCCGGGGAGGGCCGTCTCTCCTGGCTCAGGGCAGGGAAGCAGGCGTGGGCATCCGTGAGTGCCGTCACGCCGGCCCCAAGGCTGAGGAAAGGAGGTGGCCACGGGGCTCCAGGATCTTCTCTTTGGGAAAACCCTCAGCATCCCTCCGCAGGTCAGCAGCCGGGGCTCTGCGTGGAAGGTGCGGCGCGCCGAGCAGACTGAGCTGCGGGTAGCGATGTGACCCACAGGCGAGGAGGAGCCCTGCCTTCCTCAGGACGGTCTTGGAAAGACAGCACTCCTGCGTCCGTGCCCGTCGCGGCCGCCGCCCACCCCCGTGCTGTCATTTCATGAACTCCCAGCGCGTTTCCTCTTTGGACAAGGACGTCCTCTACCTGAAGCTGGCGGGGCTCATAGTGAGGGCGCGGAAAGTGGGTGTGGATTTATAGCCCGTGAGCCCCGCGGCTCGGCCGCCCTCGTGGAGGAACCCGGAGTGGTCGTTTGCTGGTTTACGTGTGGTTCTTACCCAGTTTAGAAAAGGTAATGTGCCGCAGGGTAACTTTTTCCAGTATTTTTAAGAGAAAAAATCCGTATCTTCTTACAATTCACCTGAAATGTCATTCTCAGCTTCTGAGACGCCCGTGGCTCCTTGATCTCACGCAGGCAGGCCCGGCCCAGCTCGCGGCTGGGGATGCGTCTTGTTTACTTAGAATTGTTCTGCCGCCTAATACGTCGCATTTGCATTTGAGTGAATTTTCCAGCAAGGAAACAACCCAGGGATATGGGAAGCACGGAGAGTGGTCCCAGGGACGTGGCCCCACGGGCGGCAGCGTGCTGCCTTCCTGGCCACCTGTGGATCAGAGTCACGATCAAAGTGACTCGGGGACGTGGATGCCTTTTTAGCAGACCGGCTCAAGGTGGACAACCGGACGTTCCCGGGTCCCCGCCACCCCCGGTTCCATGGCCATGCTCCCTCCTGGTTTCTTGGTGTGATGTCCAGGCCCCACCAGGGGTCCCGAGGCCTTTGCAGAGGACAGAAGCTTCTTCCCAAGACGGTCCCCCGGTCTGGGGCTGCCCAGCGCTGGGCCGGACAGCGGGGGCTGGAGGCAGTAGAGTGCCCTGAGGTCGATGCTCTCCCCTGCCCCCACAGTCCCCCCGGGCAGCTGCCCACGAGCAGAGAAGACGCAGCAGAGTGCGAGTGTGGAGCCCTGTCCCACCCTGGGCGCTGCCTCGAGGCCTCCTGTCTCCACCCCCAGCCGCTCCCCCGTGTGTCCTGCTTCGCCGTGTCCTGCCCCGTCACTGAGCTCCTCCTGGGCCTGTGGGCACCGTCTCGTCACAGGACCGCGCCTCGCCCAGCTCCGGCTCCGGCAGGCCGCACAGCTCCCTCCGCCGGCACTAGGGTGTAGACCAACCTGGTTCTCCGGAGGAGGGAGGTGCGCCCTCCCCTCCCCTCCCCTCCCTGCGCCCCGCGGCCACAGGAGGGGCAAAGCCAGCTGGCCTTCGGGGGAGGAAGCCTGGGGGACGGAGGACATTGTGCGGCTACACCAGAAGGCCGCGTGAAAACCCAGGGACCGTCAGCCGCCCTCGTGTGCGGAAGCCGCCGCGCGACGGAGAAGCCGCGGCTCCCTCCTCGTCCAGGCCGGAGGTGCCTGCGGCTGTCCGCCCCGGGAGTCTCACCGCCCGCCGCGTACGCGGCTGTGAACCCGCGCCGGAGAAGAAGCCGGCCGGGGACGCGAGGCTACCCCTCGTAGGACTAGAAAGGGGGGTGGCCTGCGGACCAGGCTGGGATTCTTTCTGGGGACAGAGGGGTTTGCTGGCCAGGCTGGACTGGCCGGTGGTCGTGATTCGGGGGTGGATTAGCCGAGCGCGGTGTGTCCCAGGAGAGGCTCCCCGGAGAGGGAGGAAGGCGATCAGGCTGTGTCGGGGTAGAGAGGGGCAGGGCTGACTTCTGTTCACACCCTGAGCGCTTAGAGCCCATGGTGGGCACCGTCCTGGCGCTGTCTGCCAACACCCGCTCCAGGGGCACCTGCGGAGAAAGACGGAGCCTGAGGGGCTCCCGAGGGGGCATCCAGTATGGCCTGGGGACCGGTCTCGGCCAGTGACATTTAAGACAGGACCGGAGAGGTCGTCTGGACAGAGGCAGGGGGTGATGGTCCAGTGTCTGGGACGGACAGGACCGTCACGTGGAGGGTCAGGGCCCCGTGTTGGAGGGATTGCGGGAGGACGACAAAGCGCCCGGAGGAAGAGGAAGCAGAGGACGGGGGTCGCCCGGACCCCTAGGCGCCGGCCCGGCACTCACACTGGGGACGCGGCGCTCCTCTTAGACACAAAGCAGCCTTCAGGAGACCGGTGGCCCCGTGGGAGTGAGACCGAGACGGAGAGATCGCCACAGCTACGTGTGAGCAGAAGGTCGCTGGAGGCAGCCCAGGGCGCCGTGCCCTGCTCCCCGCTCCCAGAGCCCCGGGCGAGATTCACACGGATCCGCTCTGCCTGGGTCTCCCCAGCCCTCCCGAGACACAGTGTGTAAGACTCTGTGGTAGATGTCGTCTGACCACGTGAGCCCACGGTTCCTTCCCGGGGATGCAGCGGGAGAAGCGAGCTCACGTGCTCACCCCAAAGCTCGCCCAGGAGCTCCCGGTCGCACAGCTCACAGCAGCCGAAGAGAGGACGCAACCCAGCGGCCGGTGGACGGCCGGCGGCTGAGCCGGTGTGGACGGTCTCCCGGTGTGCGGGGGCAGGAAGGACCGGCACGTGCGACCATGCGGCGAGTTTTGAAGACAGTGAGCTGAGAGAAGGTGTTGGACAGGAAAGACCCCACATCGGGTGGCGTCCCTTACATGACATGTCCAAAAGAGACAGAAGGTGGACGCGTGTGCCAGGATCTGGGGGAGGTGGGGAAGGGCTGCCCATGACCTTGGGCGTCCGCCCAGTCTGATGACGTGTTTGCGGTGGGGGCTGATGGTCACGTGATCTCAGGAATTTACGAAAAGCCACAGAATGGCACTTTAAAATGGGTGAATTTTCTAGAATTTCTATCTCAGTTAAAGCAAAGGCGACCACCCCGGGCTGAACCTTTGTTCCTGACGGAATGCGGCCGACAGCAATAGCTGCTTCCTGCCGCCCTCCCCACGGGCCCCTGCTCTGGGAGTCCTGCTGCGGCCATCTGACGGACACCGCGACCCGGACAGCGGGCTCTGCGAGGAGCAGGGGTCCCCGGTGGTCTGTGACAGGGGACAACGGTTTGCCCGAATATGACCACATCTGTGACAGGTGGGTGGGGCCCATGGAATCGGGGTGGTTTTGAGGCTATGGGTTCGGAAACATCGCGGTTTCTCAGAACCCAGACGCCTCCCTAGCTGCCGTCTGTTGACCCTCAACCCCCCAGGCTTCAGTGTGTGGACTCGGCCTGTGGTGACTGTCTCCCATACGGCTTCCACCAGCCAGCGCTCCTGGCTCATCCAGGCCTGCGGTCACATGGCTGGATCCACGCAGGGACCCCCTAAGGGTCTCCCCGGCTGACCCTGCTGTGCTCCCCTGCGTTCACGGACAGGGCTGATTTGGTGACCGTGCGTTTCCGCACTGTCCCTCTCTGAGAGAGCAGATGTCCCTGGCTCAGTGGTGTTCAGCTTCAGCCACAGACACGTTTCCTCCTGCAGAGATGCCCTAGGAGCCAGTTCCTGGGTCTCCTGGATCCCTGTGCTCTGGCTTCTCAGACTGGAAGCTGCGGTCACATGGAGGCCCCATCAGGACAGTGAGAAAAAGGGCCCGGGCCAGTCTGGGTGGCACATGTCCTGGGAACGGGAAACGAACGCTTCTGAGAGATTCTGCTGTTTCCAGATTGTTCCCACAGCCTAACAAAGGGGTCCCCTGCCCTGAAGCCCCCCATCTCTGCCCACGCGAGCTGGCCCTGGCGGGAGAGCCACTGGCTGGGTTCCAGCCTGGAAGGGGTGATGGACCACGAGGACGTCTTCCGGGGGTGCAGAGTGGCCAGCCGGGGTGGACAGCGTGGGGTCATAAGGAAGGGCTCCTCCATCTGGCTTCCCTCCTTTCTGGATGGGCGGTCACCGGCGAGGGGGTCGGGCTGGGCGGGGAGGCGCCTCTTCATCCATGTATAGTCTGAGGCCCTGAGCCCGTACGGTGGTGGGGGTGCCGAGGCAGAGAACAAGGATCCAAGTCCTGCTCCGTCACTCCATTCAGGCTCGACCAGATAGACGGCCGGGGAAACACGCCTTGGGGGAGTCCAGGCACGCCGGAGGCTTACTCGGCCTTGAGGTCCGCCCAGCAAGTCCCAAATCTATGGGGCAGGCTTTGGGACAGGCAGGCTGGAGCTCTTGGGAGCTGGCTGCATTTCTTCTTCTGCCTCAGGGAATCCCCTGCTGTGCTTTTGAGGCCTTTCACCTGATTAGGCCAGGCCCACCCAGGTTCTCCAGGACAGTCGCCCTTACATAATGTCAGCTGATGGGAGCTCAACTCTGTTTCCTTTCTCTCATGGGTCATGGCCACATACTGGTTCACAGAGCCTGAGGTAGATTTCGTCTCCATAGGTAACGTGCATATAAAGGAGGACTCTGCCTACCTCTGGCCGGATGATGCTGTGCTTGGTCAGCCAGGGACAGCGCCCATGGTCCCAAATGCCCGCGGAAGTGACCACTCCCTAGCCACCGTCCGTGGACCATTCCTCACATGACACTCGTCTCTGCAAAGGCTCAGGTTTCACCAAATGGGCCGTAACATACGTGTTACACTGAAGAAGGTCTTCTGCTGGGCGTGTGCTGTTACCTTGCGATGGTCCAGGAGGGCCACTCCTACTGGGTGGGCTCCAAGTCCACACACTCCGCCTCCTCCCAGGAGCCACTTCCCCGTGCAGGGGGGTCGCTGTGGTAGAGCTCTGGAATGTCTCGGGTGGAACTGCCATGGCCTTAAATCAGCCCATGAAACCCCTCGCACTCAGCCCCTACTTGGCCCCTGGACACGGCGGGGGAGGGGAGAACAGGATCGCAGGCCCGGCTGCTGCGGGATCTCCAGCTCTGGGGGGCCTCAGTTGGCCAATGGTGTTGCCATCACCAGTCAGCCCTGGATCCACTTAATGGAAAACGGGCCAATGCCCCCACCTGCCCTCTGGCGCTGTGATCAGCCACGGGCTTCCGCCCCGGGCACCACGGAGACACAGGGGCTGAGTGTTTGCTTCCCGCCTCCCCTCTTTCCCATAGAAGCTGGGAAGTTAAAACCAGCAGCTCTGCCTATCGGTTCCCTGACGCGGCGTTGAAGACACACGGGCCATCCTTCCTCCGTCCCCGCGTCTGGCAAACAAAGCCCCGATCCAAGTGTTTGAGGGCGCCATGACGGCCAGACTCGGCCCTCCGGCGTCTCAGCCGGCGTCAAGGTTGTGATGGGCACTCATGGGGCTCTGGGTGGTGACTTCAGATGGGCGCCTTGTCGGCGTGTCTTCCCTTGTGTCACACGAGCGCCCGGTGCAATCCCCATCATCTGCTCCTTCGTCCCACCGCACTGGTCCCCGGGACCCAACTCCTCCGTGTGTGGGACCCCTGGGATGGAGCCTCGCCGACACGTGCCCCCGAGCGAAGTACCTGGAGAGGGGAGACCGGTTTGCCTCCCGACCGAGAACTACCAGAGCCTTCCCGGAGAACGGTGCCCCGTCCTTAAGGAACGCCACCAGCCGCCGGGCAGAGGGCTGTGCCCTTTCCCACACCCAAAGCACCCAGTTGACCACCAGCTCCTCCAGATTTCCCTGCAGACAGACAAGTGCAGGGAAATACGCCCTCAGCATCTGAAGGCGCTTGGTTAAGACGGGTCAGATGAGGTCTGGGTGGAGCCGGAGCCTGGCCCCTCAGTGCCGCCCGCCCCCCACTGCCCCACCCCCACGGAGACACCGAGCAGCGGGCAGACTCCGCTGTCCTGCACAGGCCCTCTGCTTGAGGGGAGGGAGGGTCTCAGTTACAGGCTGTTATTCCAGAAACAAGGGCTCGTCCCTCCAAGCGCTTCCCGACCAGGGAGAAGTCAGCACTTGCCGGGAGGCCTGCAGGGCCCTGCCCCATGGAGAAGACTGTTTGGGATGGGTCCTGCCACTCTTTGATCCGGAGCATGATTGTAAAGCCTCGTCTCCCTCGGGGAGCTCTTCTCCTCACGACACTCTTCCCCTGGCCGTCCGGGGCTTGGAAAGTTTCCTTCCCCTCAGCCAGTGTAGACGGCACAGCGGGCCATGTTCCTCCACGCCGAGGCCTGCCTGGGATTCCGCAGATTCCAGAAGATGCAGCTTGGGGCCGTGCCTTATTCGCCCGAAGGCCCTTGACTTGATCACAGAGGTGCCGTGTGCAAGTCTCTGGGAACCGTGAAACTAGAAAGATCGCTCAAGGGCGGACGAGATAGTCCGATTTTAGAGCTGGTCGGGTTTGGCCTCCGAGGGCATTTGGGAGCACAGGAGAAAATCAACCCAAGATTCCGGTGTTGAGCCTCAGAGATCGGGGCCTGAGGACCCCGGTGGGCGGGGGCTGCACACACAGGACCAAGAGTGGCAGATGGGGGACGCGTGTATTTCCGGAGGATGTCAGCAGGTGCATGGGGTCTTGCGGGTGCCCTGCAGGCCCCTGATGGCCCCCCCAACCCCTGTGCCAGTGCCAGGCTCTCTGTCCACCGAGGCGCGCTGACTGCCTGAGGACCGCGGGGGCCCCACAGGTGCGGCTCTCCCAGCTGACCTGCCGCACACGGAGTTCTTGGTCGGGGAGACCATCCTACATAGACGGTCAGCTCAGCTTCCAGACGCATGAGGGCTCAACACATGGAACAGCATCCGAATAAGGAGCGGGCGCGTGCCGGTGCAGGGCCGGGGCCCCCGGTCAGACACACAGGCCATGGCCGCCAACCACACAGTTCCCCGCAGGGGGGCCACTCAACCCTTTGGTGGCCCGCCCGCTGGATCAGGGGGCGGTGTTGGGCTTTTCCACCAGGCACTGACAAACAGAAAGGCCCCCCGGGGACCCCTCTGGGGAACTTGTTTTATATTCTAGGAACAGAACAGTAGAGAAGAAAAGGGAAGAAAGCACTTAGCAGTCCCCAGCGGGGCTGTGCTTGTAAATGACGTGTCACGGCCACCAGCTCCGAGCAGACGCCCACGCTCGCTCTCCCCGAGGAAGGAGCTGCAGATCTGAGCCTTGCACGCCAGCCCTCTCCACCCACACGGCCCTCCCCTGGCCAGCGCACTCACCTCACGGCCAGGGCCAGGGGAGCCCAAACCTGCCTGGGCCGCAGACCCCCGTGGGCACTTATTAGACACAGATTCACAGGTCCTGTTCCAGGCTGACTGGTGGGTCCCCCAAGTTCATGCCCTCATCCCCAGGACCTCAGAATGTGACCTTATTGGGAAACAGAGTCGTTGCCGATGTGAGTCGTTACAATGAGGTCGTGCTGGAGAGGGCTGGGGCCCTCACCAGATTCAGCTGGTGTCTTTATAAAGAGGAAGAATTTGGACACAGAGATGCCTAGAAAAAAGGTCATGTGAAGAGACACAGGTACAAGCTGGCCCATCTACAAGCCAATGAGAGAGGCCTGGAGCAGGTTCTCCCCATAACCCCACCACCAGCAAAGGACCAACCCTACCAGCAGCACCCCGACCTTGATCTCCGGCTCCAGACTGAGAGAGAATACAGTTCTGTGGTTTGGGCCACCGCGACCAAGGCCCATTGCTAGAGGCCACAGGCCCCTTCCCAGAATCTGAAGCACCACGGCAGACTGATCCATTCAACGAGCCCCCGAGTGACGCGTGTGGACTTGGGGCACAGTCTCAGGGCGGGGACGCGGAGCTCCTGGTACGGATGGAGGGACGGGGGACGCTGTTCACAGGCAGATCCTGACTCAGCAGGTCGGGAGCCGAGATCTCACATGACCACGTGCCTCCACGTGACGCCGAGGCCACCGGTCCGTGGGTCTCACCTTGGACAGCAAGGCGCCGGCGTCGGTCCGTGAGGGGTCCGGCAAATGTGTGACCCGTCTAGCCAGGGCCCACCCAGATGCGTGGTGCCTGCAAATCCTGACGCGTCGTCCGCCGTCTCGAAGCTGAGGGATCCTGCAGGACGACGTGCCCTCCCACACCCGCCCCACGTTGCAGACCATGAAGGCTCAGAGACGCCTGCAGCCATGACCCCAGCTGGTGGGAGGGCGCGTCGCAGAGGTCGCTCTGCTTCTGGTTCTGTCATCCTCGGGTGCATCGAGGCTGCCTGTCTCTGGGCTAAGAGGGTAAGAGGACGGAATAAAAGAGGAAACACAGTTCTCTCCTGAAGAACCAGGACCCCATTTGGAACACCCATGACCTCCCTGAGGAGAAGTGCACAGTGGAGACAGTTAGCGTGAACTGAGCTCAAGTATTAGGAAAGCCGTTCGCTTGGTCAGCCCTCCCGGGGCAGGCCCAGACCCTCTCGATCATGTAACAGCCAGATTGTCATCTGGGATGGTGGCCCTGGAAGGCACCGCGCACCTGATCGACGCCTTATCACAGGGACATGGGAGGTGGCAGTTATTAGGGTGAACGTCTCAGGTGACCCACACCAAGATGTGAGGAGTAAGGCTTTAGGCTCTCGAGTGCAGTGTGCTTAGAAGGAAAGGCCTTGTCTGCCCAGCACGCATGCCTCACCATGCCCACACTCCTGGCCCTGGTGGGGGGCCGCTTCCCCTTTACACTCGCCCCTCCCCTGGCGTGCCCTCCTGGAGGGGCCGTGACTGCTCCCGCCTTCCCCTGGGCGGCCTCATCTCCCTGCACGCCACGCCTCCCCTGGTCCCAAAACAAGGAATGGAAGGAGGCATCACCCAGGGATGGAGGGGGTTTCATTTCACACCTGTCCCTACCACACTTCCAAGCATCCCTGACAGGCTGTGTGAGCTCCCTTTGTGGTAATCGCTGAGCCCCGCTTCCCACCAGAGGACCCCACTCTGCCACCAGCCAGAGGCCCCTCGGGAGGCACAGGAGGCTCAGAGGCACACCCCTGGTATTTGGAAATGGGGGAGACATCTACGGGGGGTTACAGCTTACCTGGTGGTAGGCAGAATGACGACCATGCCTTGTGCACCCACGTGTCCATGTCTTAGTCCCCAGAACCTATGAATAGGCCACTTCCCAGCAAAAAGGAAGCTGAGGTTGAGGACTGCTAAGCAGCTGCCTGTAAGACAAGCTGATTCTCCTGGATGAGTCTCCTGACCCCAAAGGAGGCACAAGGCTCGGCCCAAGCGGAAGCGGGAGGCAGAGACAGAGGAAGCAGAGTGTGAGGGCTTCGTCTTTGTGGGCTTGGAGGGTGGAGGGAGAGGCCGCCAGCCGGAGGCAGGAGAATGTGAGGGGACAGACAAAGCACGGGTCTGTCCAAATCTCGACTTCAGCCCCTTGAGACCACGTCAGATCTCTGAGGGCAGAACTGGGGTTGCCACTCGTCTGGCTTTTCCCAAGGCACCTCTGGCTTCTGCAAGATGAGGTGTGGGGCACCTCACACATTAGGAAGTTGAAATGCGATTTCTTTTCTTTTTTTTTTCCCCTTTTATTTTTATCCACATGGGTAAGTACCTGTCCTGCCCCACACCCTTCCTGGGGCCTCTGGGTTCTGCTCCATTGTCTCCCTCGTGTCCTGTCACTGAGCCACGTAGACCATGACTGTGGACTCGGGACTCTGCGTGCTGGCCTCCGGAGTGTCTCGGCCGTTCCGTTGTCTGTCTTTCATAAATGTTAGAATTTCCATAGAAATCAGTGCTGGGATTTCTACCGACTCTCTTACTGGGTGTGGGGAGATTTGACAGTTTAAAATGCTGAAGCCTCCCCTCCATAAACATGGAATATGTCTCAAAGGTTTCTTTTTTGAATAAATATGTGTGATTTTCCTCATGTGAGGTTTCACACAGATTTTGCTAATTTCTCCCCACGTACCTTATATAGCTGTCCCACCGTGTGCTTTCGTGTTCAGCTGCCCAACTTCCCACGGCAGGTATTTGCTGGGAATGTGTTTATTCATTTATTTATTTTTGTTCATTCACCTCAAACACTTCTGTTTCCTTTTGTTTCCATCATGTTTAAGGCATTAGTTTAAGGCATGTAGGCCTATTGTTTATCATATGTTTTAGCAATGTCCACATTCTACACTTTAATTTTCTCCATTTACGTTTGTTGGGGTAACTGATATGTGGATAACTGCCATCTTATTTTGTGTTTCCTATTTACCTAATTTTCTGTTTCCTCATTTCTCTCTTGTCTTGCTTTCTCGTAGATGGGTTTCGCTTTCCTCCTTCCATGATTTCTCATTTACACTGTCTGAGTTTACATTTAAAATTCTCCCTTGTCTAAATGTTTAAGTAGTTAATAACTTGACCCCTTCTGAATAACAAAGGCATTTGCCAGCTCTAACTGCAACCCGGTCTAAATGTTGTTCTTTTTCCCATGGAGTAGGTCATGTATTAATATTTTAAAATCTCATAAATGACATATTATTATTAAACCTCAAAGATCTCATATTGCTATTTGTTCCTGTTCGTCTCTCCTGCACCAGTGTGATCAGCATTTCTTTTCGTGTCTCCTGTTTTTATTCTGGGACCATTTTCCTTCTTCACAAAGCACATCTTTTGGGAGATCTTTTGGTGAGAATGGGTTGACGTTTTTCTTCTGAAAGTCTTCTATTTCCCCCTTATACTTTTCCTGGCCACAGAATTACAGGCTAACCATGACTTTTTCTTAGCACTTTGCAGATACGATTACCCAATTTTTCTGGCATCCACAGTTGCTGTTTCGAGGTCTGCTGTTTACAAGAATGCAGGGTAATTTGCTGAATTAAGCCGAGTGACTAATAGGCACTGAATAAATGTCTGTTGATGCACCATGTGCACGAGGGGCGTCGCCAGACAAGAGTGACTCCTGTGCTTTGAGGAAGATGCAGACTTCCCGCTGATAAGATGCACAGCTTCCCACCCACTTATCGCCTCCTGCTTCCCCATCCAGCTGCTCAACCAGGGCATGCGTGGGGGTGAGGGGGGTCAGGGGCTTCTGTCTGGGCTGGGACCACGCTGGGCTTTTGCTTTAAGACAGGATGACTCCTCATCTATCCCCAGGGCATGTCGTCTCAATAAGGTGGTTGTAGACTGCCTGCTCATTCAAGGAGATTGGAACTCTGCTCTCAGGTCACACGCATCCAATATCATCCCAATGAAGAAAAAAAACAAGCATGCCGTCTGTGCCGACTTTTTAATTGTCTTCGGCACAGGTAGTATTAGTGTGGAATTTAAAGAAGATGGGTGGATACTGAATAGCAATCCTGGGATAATAATTGCCTTAATTTATTTTTCGGGAACCAAAATTAGAGACAAATTTGTCCCCCGTCTCCTCTCTGGAAGCAAAGTCTCCTCAAACCAGCTATGTTTAATTTAGATAAAAAGCTATTACTGCTCCCAAGTCCTTTGAGGTCCCTCATGCACCTGAAGTCCCGTTACCTTGATTTATACCTCCTGGAATTCATTTCGAGCCTAGAGACTCCTTGCTTTTAAGGCTTGTTTCTACATAGTGCCTTGTTCGTATAATTTCGACAAAACTCTTCAGGGCACCCCATTGGCATCATGCCGTGTGCTCCGATGACACAAGGGCCAGCCCAGGTGTCCGGCACCCCGGTTCAGGTGAAAACACTCAAGCAGGCCACTGACCCAACAACATTCATTGTGATCTGCATGTTTTGGGGAGCTATGGGAATTCAGAAGAGGTGCGGTTGGGACTTGTCTAGACAGACTTATTAAATGAAAAATTATCATTAATTAAGTCACAAGGATGGACACGAGTAAGCAGGACAAAAACAGAGGGAAGAGAAACCTGAGTAGGGGGACCATCATGAGAAAGTCACAGGGTCCACAAGATGAACTGTGAAGAGAAAATGTATCCTTCAAAAGCAAACACATTGAAGATTGAAAGAGACACTGTGGACCATGGCTGGACAACGGGCAGGAATCAGCAGGATCCAGGCATGCTGGTGTTCGGTCACCCTGTGTGGAGAAGCCCACAGTGAACAGCTCCCTTAAATGGGCAGCAAGTTGTCTGGTCCTGCCCCTGCCCCTCCCCACAGACCAGGCTAGGACTGTGCACCTGTTGGGGGACCACTGCCATGCTCTGGAGCCAGGGTTCCCTGACCTCCACCATTGAGCTGTTTCAGAGCCAGTAGAAGGGATCCTGGGAGCCCCCGTGGGACCATGCTGGTGCCCTCAGGTGCATGGCAGGCAAAAGTGACTCTACTTATTTCAGCTGCCCGTCTTACCTCTGCCTCCCTCGGATGCCGGTCCTTGAGACATTGCACTCATGCTCAGGAGGTTTTAAGACAATGCTTGAGCATCCATTTGCTCACAATTTCTCGTCTAATCCCGGGAGTAGCAGTGACCATGAGGGGGAAGGGGCAGTGGCCAGGGTGGAGTGGGGGACCTGGTGGGAAGAGCGGGGGTCCCTCCTGCAATTCCACAAGCTGTCTTAGGGGGCAGCTCTCCTGTCTTCTAAAGATCCCCCTGCTTCACTTTCCAATTTGTTTCCATTCTACGGTGAAGCGAGCAATGTCCAGGCCATCAGGGGACTTAGTGGGACTGCCAGGTTGAGATGGATTGATAAAACCATTCCTGTATCTCAATCTCTTGAAGTTTTGAAATTGCTTTTTCTACTTACTCCCAAGGGATTTCAGGCAACTCACCTTCCCTTTAAAGTGGGCTGGAACCTGGTGCAGGTACCTTAACCTTCAGGGCATCTTTTTATTAAATTTCACCGGCTAAAAGAATGTATAGCACACAATTTGCAAATAATAATAAACAAAACAAAATCCTTCATTAAAATTCCACATAGCCCACTGATTCCCGTGGGATGCTCTCACAGATTCTTGCTGAGGCCTTGAAGATGCAGCCGACCTAGGGTTGAGTTTGATGAATGAGTGTGTGGATCTGCAGGAATGCCGGCTGATGCGTTCGTTCACTTAACGAGCAGCACGTAAGGTAAACGTGGATGCATGAAGAACATGCTGGAATCTCGCTGCTGGCCCATGGCTCCAGCGCCTCCTCCTGAACGGGGTGGGGGTTCGCAAGCACTCCATGACCCTTCTTCACGGCTGCTGCTCTACAAAGTGCACGATGATGGCCACGCTGTCACAAGCCGTACGCCCAGTCCACGTGACGCGCAGTGTCTCCAGTGACTCGCCTCCTGAAAACCGAGGCACAACAGGTCAGACACCGATCTGTGGCTCCTGTTCCTGTCCCTGGTGTCAGTACTCCTGCCCCGGCTGGTTTCAAGCCACAAACATGACCTTGCTGAGTGGGCAGTTGGGCAGAGAAGCACAGGCCCGGGCCGTCGACTGGCGTTTCCACCGTGCAGGAGAAACAGGTGTAAGTCGACCCCAAGAGCAAAAATAATAGTGACACGTAGGAAAACGATTAGGAAGGCCTGAGTTTTAAGTATGGTTGTCCTGGTTTGTATTTATTTAATTGTAAATTTGCATAGGATGATTTTTAATAATGTCTATTGCATTAGGTTCCTGGGGCTGCCATAATAAATGACTACAGACCAGGGGCTCAGAACAACAGAAATTGATTCTGCCACGATCTGGAACCTGAGGTCTGGAATCAAGCTGTGGGCAGGGCTGTGCCCCCTCGGAGGCTCCAGGGAGGCTTCTTCCAGCCTCTGCCGGCTCCTGGCGGCTCCAGCCACTTTTGTGTTGTGGCCACATCCTTCGATCTCTGTCTGTCTTCCCGTGGCCTCCTTCTCTGGGTGTCTGAGTCTCACGTCAGCCTCTGTCCATCTCTCATAAGCACAACTGTCAGTGGACTTAGGGCCCACCTAAGTGCAGAGTGGGCTCACTCAGGAGCTCTAGCTGCCAAGACTCCTTGTTCCAACCAAGCGCACTCACACCAGGAGCGTTGGCGGGGACGTGCCTACTGGGTCCACAGCTGGGACCACGTCCCCTACGTTGAAGCAACTGCCTCACAATATTGCTGAGGAATTAGCAAGCTTTTCTCCCCAGCTGGCAAGAGCCCGTTCTGCACGCTCCTGGGAAGGATACCCCTTTCCTCACACGTGCTGTGGGAATCATAGAACAAACCCCACGTCTTCATTTATCCGATCACGTCGTAACCGCACCCACACCGGGTGTCGGGCTGGCGCGTGAGCACGGGCAATGCCCACTGACACGCACATGCCCAGTTCTGCTTGGTGATGGGAGACTGCGCTGGGCCCTGTCCTGCAGGCCTGGCGGGGGGGGACGTGGGCTGTGGCACGCTGCTCAGCGTGGGGTCCCCTGAGAGCTGTGCTGTGCTCGAGGGCCTGGGAAGGAAGCCTCATTCGGCCTACCAGCCCTTAAAGTCTCCGTGTCCCCAGGTGCATCGCTGCCTTGTGACCTTGAGGCTGCTGGAGCCCGTGGAAGGGTGTCCAGCCAACAGAACCGTGTCCCCCACACCTCCCAGCTGCCAGGCGTTCAGGCCGACGGTCGGCTGAAGTGGGGGCCGCTGAAGCCCTCAGACAGCCCCGCTCCCCAGATGCACATTGCTTTGATGATAGTGGGCCCCAATACGAGAGCCAATGGTGGTGAGAAACCCCAGGAAAAGCAAGGCATTTGCCCAGCTTGGTGGCATTTTTCCTTAAGAGGGAGAGCAGCAACCTTGGTGCTTCTGCTGTGTCTGACAGAGGAAAGCAGTCGCAGAGCTTGGGGGAAAGCCGGGGTACCGGGCGCTGCCGGCGAGGCCCGGCCTCAGGTCCCCGCCTCCGTCCAGCCCCAGGGCCTCCTGGGGCTAACACAGATTAACAACATAAGGGGTCCCATGAGTACAAGGTTAGGGACATGGGGACAAGTGGGTGACATCAGAAGAGCGTGGGTTCGGTTGGGCAGAGCGTGGGCACAGGGTGGCAGGGTCAGGAGTGTGCCTGGAGCTGGGCAGTGGTCCAGGGTTGGGAACACACACGTGATGGTGCTCAGGCATTGATGATGTTCCCCTGTTCAGGACAGCGACCTCCACGGGGCGCTCTGCAGGGTGCAGAGGGGACACAGGGGGACACACAGGTGCCGGAGCGCTTCTCCAGGTGTGGCTTGGTCCATAGTTCTAGCTGGGTGGTCTTACATGTGATCTGTCCCTTCTGTGTTCCCAGGAGGAGTTCCCTGGGGTCACGTTAGCCTTGTGTAGCAAACCACCCCCAAACCCAGAGGCTTGAACCAGTGCTGCTCAGTCAGGGGTGTTTGCCCGCAACAAGACTGTTAGGAAATGTCCAGCGATGCTTTTTATGGTCCCGACTTGCGTGGAGCACTATTGGCATTTGCTTGGCAAAGCCAGGAATGCTGGGAAGCATCCTACGGTGCAGAGGGCAACTGTCCACTGCCGAGACTGGTCCAGTCCGAGGGCAGAGATTGGGAAACACTGCCTTAAAGAAACCATGTCTAGGCCTTCTCAGGCTGGATGTGTTGGTCACACGGTTCTGCTACCCTGGGCCTGTTTGAGCTGATGGTGCCCCTGCAGCCTGGGTCATCCCGTGGCCTGGCTGGTGGCTGGCTCAGGATGGCCTGAGCTGAATCACACGGCTCTGCGCTGTATCTCTTATCCCATCAGGTGGCCAGCCCTTGGCAGGGACAGGACCCCGGGAGAGAGTGGGGAGCGTGCACGTCCCTTCCAGCCTCTGCTTCCATCACGTCTGCGGACCCCCCGTGGCTGTGCGAGTCACGCGGGTGACTTCAGGGTCCGGGCAGGAGTTACTCAGAAGGCCACAGGGGAAGCCCACGGGTGCAGGGACCACATGAGCCACCAGTGCAACCCAGTCTCCCCACCGTGCAAGAGGGTTAATAGTAACGCCCCTTCACAAGGTGGTCGTTGAGGATCAAATAAGTCAGATGCCGCGGAGACGGCTCCAGCCGACGGCTTCCGCCAACTTCTCCATCCTTTCCACCAAGAAAAAGATTTGTTTTGGATAAAAATGCATCGTGCTGTTATGTGGTGTTGATCTGGAGACCAGGCTTCCTGGTCTGACTCAGTGTCCTCCTCACATCCTCCATGGCTCTACCTGGAGCCCGTGGCCATGCACACCTGGTCTCTTCCCACGCCCAAGCCGTGGGCTGCCCAGCTGCGCGCTGATGGCGTCCCCAATCCGGAAACACTGACCCCGCCACGCCTCAGCATGCATATCCATCTTCACCACTGGTTCTGGACTGACAATCGCTGAGCCGGAACCACGTGTCTGTCTTCATTTGAAGGACCACATCGCCCTTAGTTTGAGGGGCTCAGCATGTTCTCCCCCAATTCCCATGTACGTGCTTATAACTGACCAAACCAAGTGACGTCATTTCTCAGCGTGATTCCTTGGCATTTGTGTTTATCTGGTTGGCTGTTGTCTGTGCGTGTGTGTGCATAAGTATGTGTGCACGTGCGTGCGTGTGTGTGTGTGTGTGAGGAACTGACCGCTTCTCACTACATTGAGTATCTCCCTACAAGTTATTATTTAGTAAACATCCCTTAAGGATCTGCTGTGAGCATCTGGAGGGCAAGGGTCCAAGCACAGACGGATGGAGCACAAGCCTGGTCCTCCCCGTGCCCACGGCTGGTACGTGCCGTGTGGGACGTTGTGTCCGTGAATGCCATTCTGGCTTGGCACGGCAGCCCCGCCAGTCCTGCTGGCATTTGGAATGACCACAGCCCTCTCTCTCTTTCCGCTATGCAGAGCCTTCTTGCTGGCACTGAGGTCCATGAGAGGTCGGTCAGGAGAGGCCACGCGAGCCCGTCTGCTGAGGGCTTCTGATGCTGGACCAGGGCCTGTGGATCTCCTGTCGTGAGAGACGGTGGGGGCAGTTGGCCTTTGTTTTTGGATGGCTCGTGGGGGAGCCCTCTGAGAACAGGACAGTGCTGGCAGTGATCCATCCGAGCGTGTCTGACCCGTGTGCTCACAGACATGATTCCGGAGCTCTGAGAGTCTATTCCCAGCGCCTGGGGCCATCGTGGCTGTTCTCGTGGCTGGAAGCCCAGGCTGAGGAATCGGCCTGCCTTCTCCGAGGCGGGTCCTGCTCTCCTCCGCGAATCCGAAGCAGCTGTCCCAGCACCGAGGCCGAGGGCGGCGCCCACAGTGGGCAGAGCTTCCTGGTCTCCCTCGGTCTCTCCAGCACACCGTCCTTTAACCAGACAAAGCACAAATAAACGGGCGGTGAGCGTGAAGCGAGACCTAACACCCGCACTTCATAGCTAACGGAGTGGTAGTCTAAGGTCTGCTTTAAGAGCTGCTAGATGTATTTTCTATGATTTATCTTTTGATTTCCTAAGAGAAATCACCCACAGCTGCGTGAGCGCTTCATAAAAGCCACAGACACAGAAATACCATCTTTACTATGACCCATAACCATTTGATTTCCTACCGCATGAGGAGGACACAAGAAGCAGAGTGCTGGTGTCTGGTTACGATTACGTTCAAAGGAATTGCACGCCCGTCTGTGAGGACAACGTGTCCCGTCCTGGAGTATTGAACTCGTTCCCACGGGAAGAAGCCAGCCAGCTGCGCTTGGGGACATTTGGAATTCCCCCCGACCCCCGCACTCCCACGGCCTCCGGACGGCATCCTGGTGGTTTGCACCCGCTGCCACACACCAAGTCGGCAGCAGGAGCCGGAAGTCACCGCTGGGACGCCGGGACGGGACAGGAGCCGCACAGACCTTCTCAGCTCTCCCTCCTTCCCAGCTTCTTGCTCAGGTTTCTTGCCCTGATGGACCATGGAGACCCAAGGTCAGGGTGCTCTGGGAGCTCCCGAGAAAAGCCTGAGTGCAAGTGGTGGGCCAGGAAGGGCTAGAGCGGCCAGGTTTGCTGTGTCATTGCAGAAAGCTGACGAGTGGCTCGGAAGGGGGGTGGGGAGAGGAGAGAGGAGCCTGGAGGGCTGGCACGGAGGGCTGGCACGGAGGGCTGGCACGGAGGGCTGGCACGGAGGGCTGGTCTGCTGCCGCACGCGCCGGGGCAGACTGGTGACAGCATCGAGATGCGTGGTGCCTCAGTGGGCTAAGAGTCTGCCTTTGGCTCAGGTCATGGTCCTGGAGTCCTGGGATCGAGCCCCGCATCGGACTCCCTGCTTGGCGGGGAGCCTGCTTCTCCCTCTGACCTTCTCCCCTCTCATTCTCTTTCTCTCTCAAATAAATAAATAAAATCTTTTTTAAAAATAAAATTAAAATTAAAAAAAAAAAAAAAAAGAATGACAGGATCTACCACTGCCTATGTGCCAGCCACAGTTTAGGCCACACTGTCCAAGTCGCTGAGTCCCAGCACCAACATGACGTGGCCCCACTAACTGAAGAGGAGAGGGCATGACCATGCAACATGGCCAGGCACCGTCCCCAGCTTCCAGGAGCAGAGCAGGGATTGGAGCCCAGGTGGGCTGGCTCCCTACGGCTCTTTATCATAAGGGGGACAACGGGAACGGGGGAGCTGAGCAAACAGCCCCACCTCCCAGTGCCCAGAACGCTCTCCACCAGCCTCCCCGTGTGGCCCCATCTCCACTGGCAGGAATCAACACCCACCCAGATCTCCACATTTAAAACTTGGGAAACTTTCTGGCATCCTCTTCCTCACTGGGCCCCTCTCTTTCCAACCCAATTCATCACCAGGTTCTGCTGAATGTACCCCAAACCCTCCTCACCCCCACCATCTCTGCTGGCCCATCCTGGCTGCATCTTTGCTGGAATCTGCCTTCCCATGAAAGGGGGGTGATGGCTCCTATGAGGACGGCATGAGTTCGTTCACCAGCAGAGCTTGGCACAGGGCAGCGGCTCAGTGTCCAGTGTCAACGTGGGACAAGTGCTTGCTGTGTCCCTTTATTGCCTCCTGTCCCATGTTAGTCTGCATTGTCTGCTTTTCTGGGGATCAGGGACCATGTCGCTGAGTTGTGGCCAGAGGAATGAAGGCCGAGGAATCCGTGCTGTATTTTAGGCCCAGCCCCCAAAACACACTCGTGGGAACCTATGCTACTTCTCTTTTCCCCCTTTTGACAGCCAGATGAAGAGAATCAAGCAAACAGCATCAAGGCTGTAGGATGGTAAGGACACTGGACCCCCCAATGGCTGCATGGAGCGGAGTTCCCTCCACTCCACCCTTGCCAACCCACAGGGGCCATGGCAGGAGTGAACGGCCTGCACGAAGCCCCAGAAGGGCTCTGCTTCACCAGCACACATGACGCTAGTAGTGTCATTGTCACCAGCATGCCCTTTAAGTTTTAACTACCAAGATTTATTTATTTAATTAGAAAGAATAATGCATGAAAATTAAATACACACACTTTTGTGAAAAGGTTGGATTTGGCATTAGGTGCTCTGAGATACTCCTCTATAAACACCAAAATTAGTTCTAAGTTATGTTAGAATTGATTAATACAAAAATTTACAATGGTGCCTTTGCCAAGATCCAGGTGACAGAACACATGTGTGTCTACGTCTGGCCTCTGTTCTGTTCTGTCCATCAGCTGGTCTTTACTTGAGACTGTGTCACATTATCTTGATTATTGTAGCTTTTTATTACATTTTGAAATAAATCTTCCAAAAGTGTAATTTATCAAAATTGCACTGGTTATACTAGATCTTTATACTTTTACATATATTCTGGTTTTAATCTGTCAATTTCTGTTTAAAAAAAAAATCCTGAGGTTTTGGTTGGAATTACTCTCAATTTATAGATCAGTTAAGGGTATTTTCATCTCAATCATATTTGCTAATTTTTCTAGCTCTCTTATCATTACAGCCTTCAATTCAGTTTTCACCAGATAAATGCATGTTTTGGTGTATGATTTGCTTTCATTGACGTCTACTGTGACTTGTTCTATAACTCTGCCTAGGCTTATCCTGGTGAATGTGCCACGTGCACTTGAAAAACAGTTCTGTTGGGTGTGTGCTCTACAAGCAGTAGATCTCTAGTCTCCACCGCTTGTTTTTGTCTTGTTCTTCTATCAGTTGCTGAGAGATGGGTAACCATTACTACAGCGTTGTCTCTTTCTCCCTTTCATCCTGTCAACTTTTGCTTTGTTTATTTTGAAAGTTTGTCATTAGATGTAGCTCCTTGGGTTTTGGTTTGTGTTTTTTTTTAATGTCTTGATGAATTTTTCTGGTTTTCACTATGAAATGAGCTTCTTCAACTCTTGGAAGTCTGCAAGGTCTGATATCAGTGTAGCCACACAAGTGTCTCTTGTTTATTGCCAGCATTTCACCCCTTCCTCCACCCTCCACTTTCTCCCTGTGTCTTTCTATCTAGAATGTCCCTCCCCGGACAGCGCAGAGATGAGGCTTCACATTTTATCTACTCTGGCAACAGTGATCTATGATTGCAGTATTTGATCCATTTACGTTTAATGTAATGACAGATGTGTTTGGGGTGCTGTGGCCGTCATGCTATCTGTCCTCTGTGTTTCCTCTGGCTCTTTATTTCCAGCTTTGATTTGGATTAGTTAAGTATTCTTTAGCATTCCATTCTATTTCCTCAGTAGACCTCTCTTTTTTCCCCCCTTTAAGTGTTTGTACTGGAGATTGCAATACTCATCTCGAAGTTATGATGGTTTATCTTAAATTAAAAGTATACAGGAGCCTCCCATTTACCCTGCCAGCTGATTGTCTTCCTGCTTTTATAGATCTTCTTGTGTATATGGTCTAAACATCAAAATGGTTTATTATGTTTGCTTTAAACGTTCATTTCTTCAAAGAATTTGTGAAAAGAAAAAAAGCCTTTCATATTCGTCCTTAAATGTGGATATCACCCTGTGCTTTTCCTTCTTGTCTGACACTGAATATGTCCAACTTCTACTTGCTTTTGGTCATACTCTCCAGTCTTAAACAGTTGTATTTATAATTATCTAGGTAGTTACCTTTACCATTGATTCCAAGTTTATAATTTTACAAATGCAAAGATTAGTCCAATATAAGCTACTTCACCATTGCCAGAAGCCTGTTCATATTATCTACTCCAGTATGAATCATCTTAACATAGCCACATATTTTTATGGGGACCTTTTAATTGTTGTGTATATTTACATTTCTGCTCCTAAAGGCATGGCAACTGGCTCGAATAATTTAATCACAGATCTTTTTATAACATCTTTGTGGAAATATAATTAATGTAAAGAAAAATTAATTAATTAACTAATTAATTAATTAAAATTCAGTTTTAAAGCATATAATTCAGTGGATTTTAACATATTCAAAGTTGTGCAACCATCCCACTCTCTACTTTAGAGCATTTTTATGACCTCAGACAGAAACCTTGTATGTTAGTTGTTGCTCTGCCCCCTTGCTGTCTGTCTGTCTAAGTTTGCATATTCCAGACTTTTCAGTTAATAAGATCAAATGATATATGGTCTCTTGTGAGTGACTTCTTCCACTTAGTATAATGTGCTCAAGATTCATCTACGCTTTAACAGGTACCAGTACCTCCTTCTTTTTTAGGGCCAAGTTATAGTTCATGGTTTGCAAATGCTGTAATTGATCCAGGTGACGTTGCACACCTGGGCTTGTGGTCACCTACTGTAGTGGTGTCCCCAGTCCTACCACCATTTGGTCCCAGCCATCTGAATCCCAAGTCTCTCCCTAATTTGAGTGGCAGGGATGGTAAAGACAAAGAGGTGAATTTGGAAGGACCCTTTTCCCCAATATGAAGTAACAATGGAAAAATGAGAGTATTACTTAAATCTGGAAGGTGGGTTCTCAGGTCAGTGTTATAATATTTATAATAACTTTCTCTATTATAGAGATATTTGTTTACTGAAATTATTTTAAGGGACTTGAATGTGAAAAGAAAAAAAATAGAGAGACATTAAGAAATTAAGAAAATTAAAAATATTTGGTCATGGATAGATAGATAGCTCCCTGGAGGATGAGAACAGTAAGGAGATACATGGTAAATTTATTCTACAGAACATTCCTGGCCTTCTTCCATTGGAAACTCTAAAGCTAAGGTCATATCGATGTGCTTGGGGACTGGGTAGTAAGTGTCCTTTATCAAAGTACCTGTCACAAAACTGAGATAATTTGTTGCTGATCAACACAACCCAGAAAGGAAAAGATATTGATGTGTAGAATTGTCAATATTTCCTTCCTGAAAAGGAAGAAGAATTGAGCTGATTATAAATACATCTTTACACTTCCAAAGAAGCCACTGGGAGTTTGCTTTGTTCTTATTGTTAAGTGTATGTGCGTGTGTGTGTGTGTAATGGGAGAGACATTACCTAAAATTAATTGATGAACGTTTCTGTAACATTGAAGATGTGTAAATGTAGTCTCCAAAACTTTATTCTAAGAATTTTTTTTTTGTTTTAATTTATTTTTGTGGGCAATATGGAGTGAGAGCCCAGCCTTATTTTCTTCTATTGAAACAATAAACCATCATTTTCACCCTGAGTTAAAAGTTTTACTTGGCTTTATAGCAAATTCTTCAAGATATTGCATTCTATTTCTGAAAGATTCATCTCTTGATGTGTTTATTTTTTATGCCACTTCATGTTTTTAATAACGACAATGACTTTGTAGCAAGAATCTGGTATATGAAGTGTTTTCTCATTATTTTTATCGTAAGTTCTCTTAGCTAATTTTGGACATTTATTGTGTCATATGACTATGATTATTGTATTCTAATTTCAAAAAAGGGGGGTTTAAAACTTGTATCTGCCCATTTGTTTTTTTTATTCAGCCAACAAACATGAATGGAACTGTCCCCAGGGTGCAGGCACTGCTTGAGACAGTGGCAATCAGGTAGGGATGGGGCAGATCATCTTTGCCCTTGTGGCTTTTATGTCCCAGCAGAGGACATGACTGCATAAACAAAATGTGCATAGCATTCACATGGTGAGTGCTTCAGATGGAAATAAAACAGAGAGGAGAGGTGTATGATGATGACTTTGTCCTCCAGGCGAGACCCTAGCGATCGTCCAAGACAGCATAGTGGAGGAAGCTTACTGACGACGGCAAGCCAGCTCTGCACTCTCAGACCTGGCAATAACACGTTGAGGTGAGTAGATATATAGTTTGCCATCACTGGGGGGTTAGACCAACAAAACATTCTGGGGGCTCAAAGTTTAAAATCAAGGTGTTGGCAAACCTGGGTCCCCGAAACCTACAGGGACAGTGTCCTTCATGCCTCTTCCAGAGTCTGCTGTGACTGGCAGCCTGGGACCTCCCCAACACAGGGGTGAGGCTCCCATCACGCATGACCCACAGTTACTCTCCCTCTGGGTGCCTGTCTCTGCCCCTCAATTGGTCCCTTTCATAAGACAGTCCTGCTAGATTAGGGCCCAGCCTAATGATTTCATTTTAATTTGATTCCCTCTGTAAAGACCCTATTTCCTGAAAGGTCACATTCAGTAGTACTTGGAATTAAGACTTCAACATATCTTTTTGGGGAAGGAAAATCCAGTCCTCAATAGTAGGGTTTTGTGGGGCATGCAGAATTCAGCTGAATCTCAAATTTAGAGTCCTGGTTGATATAAAATGACAGAAAGTGGCCCCTTGTTATGCCTAAAGGTCAGCCTATCCCACAGTGCCTCCTTCCCTCCAGAGATGTAGGACCCCAGGTCTGAAGAGGCCACACCTGTCCACTCCCAGGGCCCGAGGAACACCTGGGCTCCGTTTTCCACTCACATCTGTGAACTCATTAAAATTATTTTCCCCTTCTACCTTCTTTGTATTTATCTTGTTCTTTCTCTAATTTTTTTGGAGTAGGACATTTCCATCATTAATTTTTACATTTTCCCCTTGTCAAGCAGTCACTGGAAGGTAGACATTTCCTTTCAAGTGCTGCTTGAACAGTACCTCACAAGTTTTGATAAGAAGCATTTTCATTACGTCTTAGTTTCAAATATGCTGTCCTTTCACCCACAAATCATTTAGAAATGCATTTTTATTGAATTGCAGTCAGAGAACTTGATTTGCAGGATATTGATTTTTGAGTAGTTTTGAGACTTCTTTGTGACTGGGAATATGGTCAGGTTTTGTAATTGTTGATCGTGTTCTCAAGAAGAGGGTATTTTACTCACTGTGGTGGGTATCGTCTTACTTACGCTTGTTTGATCAAGTGCACTCATCACACTCTTGGAATCTTCTGTGTCATCCGGTTGGCAAACTTTCTCTGCAAAGGGCCAGACAGGGAATGTTTTCCGCTTTGAGTGCCTTACAGTCTCTGTAACAATGGCAAGGTGCATGTCACAGGCAGCAACACACAAACGAGCATGGCTGTGTGCTAATAAAACTTTATTTACAAAGACAAGTTGGGGGCCAACTCCTGTTCTGTGCCCTTATGACCTTTCTGACTGCTTGGTCTATTGCTTGGTTGATGTGTTACAATATACCCTGGTGGATGTGTGTGTGTTTCAGGAT
The DNA here is from genome assembly GCF_009829155.1 of Mustela erminea. Classification (NCBI taxonomy): domain Eukaryota; kingdom Metazoa; phylum Chordata; class Mammalia; order Carnivora; family Mustelidae; genus Mustela; species Mustela erminea. The sequence goes on from NC_045619.1 coordinate 1,916,602, forward strand.
TTTCTATAACTCCCAGCAGATCTGCAGGCTCTGCGTTGAGGGTCTATTATTACGAGGTGTACATCAATCTGGGACTGTCCTCTCTCCCCCACGCATTGGCCCTTCAATCGCAGAGTAGTCCTCTTTGTTCATGATGAAAATGTTTGCCTTAAGGTCTGTTTTATATGACACTAATACGCTTACTGTTGCTTATTCTGGGCTTCATTTTAAATTTTCATCCTGGCACGGATTATTTCCTCCTCACACTGGCAGACTCTCAGGTGCTCAAGACCAGCACACAGTAGATGCCTGTTTTGGGGTATTTTTTTTAAAATATAGGAATTCCTACTTTAACTAGGGAGTTCAATGTTTTTGCATGAATTGAAATTTTTGAATTATTGGGATTCATTTTCTTTCCCTTTCTAATCTATGCTATGTGTTTGCCATGGTTTTTGTTTGTTTTGTCTTCTCTTTTCCTGATGTTGGTTTTCTTGAATTTTTTTTCCTCCTTTTTGCTTTTGATTTAAAAGTTATGGATTTTATTTAATTTTTTTAAGTAGTGGTCCTTAATTTTTCATCATTTTTAAGCTTAGTAAAGTCTGAAGTTAAGAAGAGACCCTTCCCCCCTCCAGGAGTACAGACCTCCTCCCCCCACTCTTTTACCTTACAGGTGCAAGAATCTTTAGTACACATGGTATATTTATTTGTTTCCACTGTGTGTGTGTGTGTGTGTGTGTTTTAAGATTTTATTTATTTATTTGACAGACAGAGATCACAAGTAGGCAGAAAAACAGGCAGAGAGAGAGAGGAGGAAGCAGGCTCCCCATGGTGCAGAAAGCCAGATGTGGGGCTTGATCCCAGGACCCTGGGATCGTGACCCACGCCAAAGGCAGAGGCTTTAACCCACTGAGCCACCAAGCACCCCTCCACTGTGTTTGTTTTAAAAGGTCCCTGACCCTGACCCAGCCATGCACTAGTGTTTGTCCCAACCCTGCTTTCTCAGGCAGGCTGGGTTCCTCTTTGGGACACCCCCATCTCTCTTACCTTCTAACACTGAGTCAGTGCTGGTGCCCATCACACAGGTGTAGGGGGAGTGTGGAGGAGGCGTGGGCCAAGTGTGGGGGACTCTGAGAAGCCCACAAGACCCTCCATGCCTTCCCTTCCCCTCTAGTCCTGCCCATGCCTACATCACTGTGTCTTTGTCTTTCAGCTATTTGGCATGGGAACATGACCTACATTTTCATCTTTTTCTTTCTTTTAATAGATTTTTTCAAAAGTACGATCTTGGTCCTTTCCTTTGTGGAAATAGACTCTTTCCCTTTTTTTTTTTTTTTTTTTGCAGGTGTGTGTTCCTAGGTGGATGCACCAGTTCACTCCTACTTAACTCTAAGAGATGCTGAACTCTAGGGAACTGAAGTGGGGGTTGCTGGAGGGGAGGTGGGCGGGGGTGGGGTAGCTGGGGAACGGGCATTCAGGAGGGCACGTGATGGAATGAGCACTGGGTGTTCTGTGCAACTGATGAATCACTGAGTTCCGCCTCTGAAACAAAGAATACAGTATATGTTAACTAAATAGAATTTAAATTATAATAATGGAATGGCCTTTAAGAAGATGCTGTGTGCTCTCATAGCTGATTGTTACTTGAGTTCTGGGACAATACCTGGTGGCTGGCGCCCATCACCTAGGGACATGTTCTGGGCTGAAATGCCCCACACCCAACTCCCGGTCCCACTGCCCCTTCCAGCCTGCCCCTCTTGTAGTAACGGCACCTGAAGAATTCAGTGTATGGCTTCTCCAATACCTTGTGTGTTGCCCACTGGGTCATTGTCAGTGAATCTCTAACCGCTTGCCCTCATGGGGTCAGCCTAGCTCCTCCAGCCCCCATAGGGCAAACTAGAAGCAGAGCCAAGGGTCTTGGGGCATCTAAACATCCACAGGCTGGCGAAGCAAGCAGACAGGATTCACAGGGCCCTTTGGGGTCTAGCAGGGCAGGAGAAGCCCCTGTAAGGACAGACACGCAACCCTGGCTCTAACCCAGCTGTGTTTCCACCTGCATGTGGTTTTGCTTCCCAGGTCATAGTTGGTTTGCCTGTGTGAGGGGACTGATCAAGCCAGACCTGAAGGATATTTGAGCTGAAAGGAAGTCTTTTGTCTCCAATAGACGCAGGTAACCGGAGGTCCACAAGAGCTCATCCATTTCCCTTGTCCTTCTGCGGGGGCGGCGGGGCGGGGCCAAGATCTTTGTGGCACTTGCCTGACCTTGAATGTTTGCCCCAGGCCCGAGGACACGGCATGATGTGCTGCTCTCCTCAGCAAACTGTGGAAGGCGCACCAGCTCCCCAGGTTGCCTGTCATGTCCTGAGGAGCTGATACTGACGGGCAGGTTCCTGGAGCTCCGTCAACATTTTGCTGCAATTCTCGCTTGCCTTTGAATTTGCCCGCAGGCACCCCCGGGCCGAATGCCTTCAGGAGCAGGAGGGGGGGGCGGCCTGCGTGCTTGCGGGCCAGGTAACCGGCACACCCCGTCCTGTAATGAGATGTGAAAGGCAACGGTGGTCTGACATTTTCCGTTTGAACCTCTCAGGAGACACGGTGTGCCGGGTACTTTGATGTCCAGGATGAAACGTGGTGCAGAAATGCATATTAAGGAGGCAGTGATGTGTAAGAGGACGATGGACGGCAGTGATGCAAGGACACAAGTGGTCTCCGCACGTGGCCCGGGGGGAGGGGACCCCGACTGGCAAAACCCACACTGCACGCTCATGCCCATGTAGAGCTCAGAGGCAGGACGTACGGGGAGTCCTCAGTGAGGACTGCGGTGCCCTGGGGGCAGTATGTGGAGCTGGGGGCACGGCGGTGCTTCTCAGACGCTGGCCATCTTCCGACACTCTGAGCAGCACGTTGTTTATACGGCGGCTCTGGCGATGAACGCTCTTAGGGGCTTGTCCTGCTGCTGGAGGCCCTTCTCCGTGTGGGCGGCTTATACACCTGTGCAGAGTTAACACGCGTGCAGAGCCTGGACGCAGGGCTGGGCTTCAGAAGCCGTCATCGCCGCCTGCCCTGGCAAGCCCGAGTCTGCGAGCTGCTGCACGGGGGGCTCCCTGAGGGACGGAGTGGGCACTGCCCTAGAAGCAGCCGTTCCTGCGAGCGGCTTTACAGGACTTAGATCGAGGAAGCAACCGCCTGCAACCTTGTGGTGCGGAAGCAAAGCAGCGATGTTGAAACACCTCCTAAGGCCCTCCTAAAACCCTAGACCACCCAGGACGGCAGGACGGACTGACTTAGAGCTAACTGCCACTGTCACAAGGACAGGGAGCCCCTGTGACCTTGAAGGGGCTGGGGCTGCCCTCCCAGGGAGTCTGCGATCTGGCTCTCGGGGCCAAGACCCCCGCCTGTGATGGAGGTCTGCCAACAGCCTTAATGCTAGGGGCTCCCCAATCATAAATGTCTCTTTCTTCTTACGGCCTAATCTAAGGGGACGCTGAGCTTGGACCCGGGAGGGAGGCGTCTACGGCTGAGTTATACGGTGCCGCCGTGCGCAGGGACGGAGCCGTGGCTTCACGATAAGTCAAGGTGTCCGTGGCTGAGCCCGAGCAGGCTGGCGCGAGCGGACACCTTTGGACGCAGGCATCTATCACAGCCCGCGTGTGTCAGAAAGGGCCAGGGAGGCCGGGCCTATAAATCAGCCCTAACGACCAAACCAAGCACTCCACTTTTAATTTAATCTCGTATTTATCTGGCTTTATGGCAGAACACGGTGCTTCTTCACGAATATGGTTATTTCTGCCATAACATTTCAGCTGCAGGGATGAAATGTGGGCGGTTGGGGTGAGAATATCCAGGGGGCGGCAGAGGGTGGGGGCCGCGGGGCGGGGATGCTGCGTGCCTGCGGGAGGTCTCAAGGCAGGTCCGCTGGGGAGACCTGTGCTCGCAGACCCGGGGTGGGCGTGGAGGCGCGATCGCTGAGACGCTCCCCGAGCAGGCCCTTCACGGGTCATCTCGTCTGGTTTGTATGGATAGGGGGACTTTGAGGACAAAGACACTGACGTCAGGTCCTGCTGTCCTGCTGTTGGCTTGCAGCGAAGCAAGAGTTAATAAAAATATCCAAACTCCAGAATATCCCTTAAATATGACCTTACCAAAAACTGGTGCCCAGGGTCCTTCTCGCTGTAAGAGACGCTCAGAACTGCTGTGCGGTTTTCCACGCCTGTGACACCCGCCAGAGGCCCCGGCACCCGAGGCTCGTCCTCCTGCGGGGCGTTTGCGGACCCGCTCGCTGGTGTCAGGGTTTTCCTGCTCCGCCTGCAAGCCGTTAGCCGGCGGCTCACCGGTGATTCTCTGACCCGCATCCGGCCCATCCTGACACGGACGGCAGCTCATCCGCGAGTCCCCGACGCCTCCACCCGCACACGGATCCACGTCCTGCTTCCCCGGCTCCCATCGGGACATGGCACGCCTGAGCCCGCAAATGGGCATCCTGGAAACTCTGCTGGGCTCTCCTCTCCCGCAGCGGCCTGGTCCGGTCACGTGACCCCGCCTTCACCTCCCGTCCTCTCGGCTCTGTCTCTCCCAAGGCCAGTTTTTGCTGACGCTGTCAGCAGGAGTAGTGCCAGCGCTTTCCATCTGGTCTCTCTGCCCTGATTCGTCCGCAGCAGAGACGGGAGGTCTGCCCTTGCGGGTCCTCGCGTGAGATCCTGCCGGCTTGCCTTTGCCCGGGGGCGTGACGGTTCCTCTCCTCGGTGCCCGATCAAGGCTGGGCAGCCTGCCCTGCGTCCCTCTCCAGCTTTATGGTTCACCTGCAAACGCCCGTCGGCCCCACACTTGGTTGAACGCCCAGACCGCCCGACATTCTGGGCCACCGTCTTTTACACGCACTTCCCTGGGTCAGGAAATCTCCCCCCGATGATTCGTTGAATTCCTAGCTTTCTGGGCAAAGGGGAGGCAATCCCTCCCCCTCTCCTAGTTCTGCATGGTTGTTGCTGGACCGCCTCCCGGGGTGGCCTCCGAGCTCCCGGAGAGCCGACCTCTGTCTTCCCGTGCCCCAGCCCAGCCGCACTCGGCAGCCGCAGAGGCGGTGAGCGGACAGATGGGCGTCCCGCCGGCCTCCCTGCTGGCTTATTCCACAGCTTCCAAGCAGGACCTTGGAAAAGCAGCGTGTATCCATGGGCTCGCCGACCTCACTCCCCGGGTGGGAATATGGACGCGGCTCGTTTTGCTGTGACTTGGCCCCACATTCACGGCATTTCATGCGCACAGCCAGGAACGGGGCTGCCTAAGTCCTTCCTGTCGTCAGCCTCCAGAGTCGCGACCGGCCCAGGGCCCCTGGAATTAAGGAGAAATGAGTAAGTGGGCAGGGGTCCAGGGAAGGGAGTGAGGGCGTCCCCGGCAGGCGGGCGTCTGGGAGGAGGCTGTGCACTCACCGAGAGGGGCCAGTGGCCGCGGGTGGGCTGGAGCAGTGCCGGAAGGAGCTTTCCCCGGATGTCAGGAGAAACGATGGGCAAACAGGAGGTCCCTGGTGAGGCCAGGGGATGGAGCGCTCCGGGGTTCAGATGTAAACTGCCGATGAGGGAGTCATTAAAAAACAAAGCAAGAGGAAACAAAAGAGAAGATGAACTTTTGGGACTTCATCAAGATCAAAAGCTTCTGCACAACAAAGGAAACAGTCAACAAAACAAAGAGGCAACCCACGGAATGGGAGAAGATACTCGCAAATGACAGTACAGACAAAAGGTTGATATCCAGGATCTATACAGAAGTCCTCAAACTCAACACACACAAAATAGACAATCAGATTAAAAAAATGGGCAGAAGATATGGACAGACACTTCTCCAATGAAGACATACAAATGGCTATCAGACACATGAAAAAATGTTCATCATCACTAGCCATCAGGGAGATGCAAATTAAAACCACATTGAGGTATCACCTTCCACCAGTTAGAATGGCCAAAATTAGCAAGACAGGAAACAACATGTGTTGGAGAGGATGTGGAGAAAGGGGAACCCTCTTCCACTGTTGGTGGGAATGCAAGTTGGTGCAGCCTCTTTGGAGAACAGTGTGGAGATTCCTCAAGAAATTAAAAATAGAACTTCCCTATGACCCTGCAATTGCATACTGGGTATTTATCCCAAAGGTACAGATGTAGTGAAAAGAAGGGCCATCTGTACCCCGATGTTTATAGCAGCAATGGCCACGGTCGCCAAACTGTGGAAAGAACCAAGATGCCCCTCAATGGACGAATGGATAAGGAAGATGTGGTCCATACACACTATGGAGTATTATGCCTCCATCAGAAAGGACGAATACCCAACTTTTGTAGCAACATGGACGGGACTGGAAGAGATGATGCTGAGTGAAATAAGTCAAGCAGAGAGAGTCAATTATCATATGGTTTCACTTACTTGTGGAGCATAACAAATAGCATGGTGGACATGGGGAGTTAGGAGAAGGGAGTTGGGGAAATTGGAAGGGGAGGTGAACCATGAGAGACTCTGGACTCTGAAAAACAATCTGAGGGGTTTGAAGGGGCGGGAGGTGGGAGGTTGGGCAACCAGGTGGGGGGTATTGGAGAGGGCACGGATTGCATGGAGCACAGGGTGTGGTGCAAAAACAATGAATACTGTTATGCTGAAAAAAAAAAAAAGCCAGAGGGAAAAACACATTAAGAACGTAGAACGTGCTGTCACCGACAGTCATGATTGTCACTCTGGACCCTGAAGCTGGAAGGACTCCGTGAGCTGACCGGGAGCCAGACTCCCCGCACACGCTGGCTCCTTGTGGTCCAAAATCTGAAGCCCATGTGTCTCATCCTTGCAGGGTGGCGGGGGGGCGGCGGGGCTATAACGGACCTCAGGCCTCCGGGAACCCAGCCCCTGTGTGAACCTCTGCCTCCGCGGTCAGCAGGGTCACGGATGGGGTCATTAGGGACAGAGCCAGAGCACCGGATTCTCAGTCCGGTTCTGAGTTGGGCCGGATCTGAGGATATGCTCCGGCCCTCCCGCTTCCCTCCCGTCTGTCTGTCTGTCTCTATCATCATTATCATCTCCCTCTCTCTCTCTCTATATATATATGTTCTATCTCTTCTACGTGTCTATTGTCTACCTATTTTACCTCATCTCTCTATCCGTCATATCAATCCTCTATTCTATGTCTGTCTGTCTCCTGTACGCAATGTCCGTCCGTCCGTCTTCTCAGCTGTTTACCCCCCTGTCCGTCTTTCTTAGTCTTTCCATTTTAAAAGAACAATGATTTTTTTTTTTTTTTTGGTAAAACGACGAGGTTTATTATAAGGCAGTCAAGTGACTCAGCTGACAGAAGAACAAGTAAAGATTCCACAGTTCTCAGAACCCAGAAATAACCACAGATAATATTTGGAGAAAGTTATTCTAGACTTATCTCTACGGATATACACGGATTGAAGGGAGCACGAGCAGACGGGCAGATACAGGGAAGCCGGGTGGGGGCCCATAAAGCGCAGCCGGGCTCCGGCCCACCCGGTTGTCGGTAACGAAGTGCCGCGCGGTGCTTCCTGCAGAGACAACGTAGAGCCGTGGGGGGGGGGGGGACAGATGCGGGGTTCGATGGCTTGAGCTCCGGGGCTGGGGTGGCCTCCGACCCGCCGTGCAGCCCAGAGAGACAAGGCCACGTGTCAGGCTCCGCGACCCGCTCTGTGGCACAGGGACAGGCGTCGTGTGTCTTCGTGGCTGGGGAGGAAAGACTTCACATGGACGCGCGTGGACCGCCTGACCCGGCGCTGCGGGGCCGGCAAGCAGCGGGGTTATTAGACCTGCCGTGTGTTTTGTGACAACGGGAACTGAGGCACAACTGGCATGAAACCACTCACTGAGTGTGTCTGAGCGGCCGGTCTTGCTCCGCCCACGAAGCAGTGGCGACGTCGCCACGATGCGCCGTGAGATCCCTCTTGCCCCCGCCACGAGGCCCGTCCCCGACCCTCCTTCTGCTCACCCTCCTCTCTTCCGACCCCCAGCTCCTGACGACCACCCGTTATTCTCCGTCTCTGTGGGTTTGCCTATTCCGCACATCCCACCTCCACGTGATCATAGAAATCTGTGGTTCCGGCGACTGGCTTCGTCCACCTGGCATCGTCCGCCAGGGTTCATCCGTGGCGTGGTATGGACCAACGCTTCGCTACTTCTGACGGCCGGATAACGTCCCCTGCGGGAACGCGCCGCGTTGCGTTCATCCGCTCATCATCCTGGAGAGAGCCCCACTGCCCCGCCGTCTGGGATCCTTCTGTCTGGACACTTGTGCGGACACGAGCTTTCATTCCACTTGGGCAGACCCAAGCGGCTTGGAGAGGAGCTGCGGGAACGTACGGGAATTCTACCTTTAACCCTCAGACGAAGAGTCCATCTGCGTAACGCCACGGCCCTACCATCTCACGTCCCTGCCCACAAGACAGGAGGGCTCCAGTGGGCCCACATGCTCGCCGACTCGGGCTAAGGTTTGCCCTTTGGACAATAGCTGGGTATGTTCCGGCATCTTGTGGTTCTGGCTTTCATTGCCCTAATGCCCAACACCTCTCCTCTCTTCATGGGTTTTCTTTTTGGCCACTTGTGTGTCTTCTTTTGAGAAATATCTATTCAAATTCTTTGCCATGGTTTAACGAAGTTCATTTATCTTTTTATTACTGAGTTGTAGGGTTTCTTCATATACCCTGGATCCAAGTTCTTTATTAGGTATGTGGTGTGCAAGATCTTTTCCCTCTCTTGATGGTATTGTCAGAAAAATAGAAGTTTTAATTTTGATGAACAGATCTTTGGTTTCTTTTCCGTTAAGGTTTGCGTGTCGTGTGAATGTGAGCTTCAACTTCTTTCTTTTGCGTGTGGTCATGCTGTTGAACCAGCACCATTCCCCCCACTGAGTGGTCTGACATCTTTGTTGAAAAACAACCATTGTGTATTTTTAAGTGTGTGTTTGAAATTTATAGGGTAGTAATTGCCTCTTTCCCATCAAAGTGAAGAATTAGCACAATTATACTTCACCCGTATTTCTATTATGCAATTATTTTTATTTTATTTGTGCTCCTGGCCATGCCTCCTGGTTGGGATCCAACCACAGCCTCTACTGCTCTTTTAGTGTGGTTTAATAATTAATACCTCCGGCACTCAGCCTTGCCGCTCTCACGCGGGCTTCTCCATTTGTGCTGACTTAACCTTTTTGTAGGCCGGATTCTTCCACCCCAAGAGTGGTGGATGGCACTGCTCTTTCTGGATTTGTGCACATGGAAATGTCTGTCTCTTCTCTTTATACCAGAAGGACGGTTTGCCTTCTTACGTCAGAACTTTATAGACGCGGCTCTACCGTTGTAGCAACGTTTCTGTCTTGGGTGTTGCCGTGAGGAAATCCGAGTCCGACTGGATCTCCCCACCGACCAGGACACCTTTGCAAGACACCCTAATTACGCACGTCTCTTCAGGGTGTGCGCAGTGTTGGTCTTTTCCTGTGACTTCCCCTGGGCGGTGGCATACTGTTTTGTCTGTAAATTCAAGTATTCCATTACTCCAGGAACTTGTCTTTTGTTTTATGTTTACGTGTGTGTGTGTGTTTTCCTTTCTGTCTTGTTCTTCAAAAATACCAATTATGTGTTGCATTTCCCCATCTTTGTCCGTGTGGTAGACCCCCTCTAAGGGCAACCGGTTCCCTAAGATGTTCCTGCTTCGGGCTCAGCGGTCGCTGCTACGAGGCTTTTTATCTCCATTTGCCATTGTTTTCTCTTGTTTCATAACACCTCTTCTGAAAGGTTTGTCCTACTGTCGTTTCTAGAGCCAGATAGGGTCATCCCCGCTGTCTGTGGGGCACAAATGACTTTCAAGACTTACAGTCTCCGCAGCCCCCTGTGGGGCTGTCTCAGGAGCTGCTCCTTTCCTTTTGCCTGCCTTGTCCTTATGTTTCTCCTTTCTCTTGTCTTTAAGCCCAGAACTCCAGTAGCCGACGAGCGTCTACGAGCAGACACTCAGAGCCCCTGACTCCCTCTGCTCTGAGGGATGTGGGAAGCGTCCGTGAGCTCAGCTCACCCTGCAGAGGCCCTGACTTGCCCCCTAAACAGAGCAGCACCCCGGCACCCAGCAATTTTCCATTCTATTGTCTAGATCTCACCAGTAATGAGAAGTTTCATTATAGAAATCCCTTTTTTCTCCAAATCATGTTTTTAACCCTCTATTTTTTGATACAGTTTCTATTTTCAAGTCTGTCTTTGATGATGAGATCTGACCACTGGAAAGGAGCCGAGACCAAGGGGCAATCAGTCACCCGTGTCTGGGGACGGAGCGGAGAGCAAGCAGCCAGGGTGAGGGATCCTTCCCGGGCTGGGACCGCGTCCTCTCCCATCGCAGCCCAGCAGCGCTCCTCAGGATCGCAGTTGTCTGGGCTCAAGTCCCTGTGGAATGTGGTAGAATTTGGGTCCTATTTCTTTTCAGGTTGAGGATACTCCGCTGGATTAACTCCTTAGGAAACCGGCACCGGCCCACCTTCCTCGACGAGCCCCCGCCCCGTTCCTCCTCCTCTGTTCCCGGCCCCGGACTCCTCCATCTTTCTTGCCCTTGGCTGTTCCCTCCGCCGCCACCCACCCAACCTCCGACCCATCGCCCCCGTAGCTGCACAGAACTCAGCTTGTCGAGGTTCTCCAGAAGGCCCGAGAGCCCCGGCCCTCGCCTTGGTGCGTTGCCTCTGCAGTGTGTGCATGCCTTCAGGATAATGTGACTTTTAATTGTTTCCATGGCAGCGTCTCTGGGCCAAAGCTGCGGACTGTGTGGGAAAATCGATCTCTGCTCTTTGCCCAGCACGATAGACCTCATCGCTCAGGCTTCCTTGTGGTCAGGAGCAACCCTGGAGCTGGGTCCCCCCCAACAGAGGACGAGTGCACAGGGCAGGCCTTACTGCTTGGCTTGACCCTAAAAACACCCACCTGTGCCCTCTCCTAACGCTCTCTCCCCCAGCAAAGACAAAGTGACCTTGAAGGCCACGTGGTGAAAAGGCAGGGCTGGGGGGTGCCTGGACCCTTGGGGGTGTTTGGACGAGGGGTCCGTTGCCACCCGGGGCACCAGTCCGTGCACTAGCTGAGGAGTAAATACTTGTCCTGGTTTTTTTAATGACGTTAAAGTGCGGGGTCTGCTTCTTCCGTCTTCCCAACAGACCTCGGTGATTACAGATATCGCTATGTTGAAGTGGGGTCCTGTAGCATAAAAATTCATGTCATCGGCTTAGCAGGAGGGTTGTCCGTGGTGGGGAGCAGACACGGTGCGCTCGGGAGGCGAGGAGGCTCCTGCCTGGGAGGGGGAAGCACAGGCAGCGTGTGTCACTGACAGCAAGGATTCATGAGAAAGAGTTGAACGCAGGTGAAGATTGTTTCGTCTGCAAATGGAATTGAAAGACAATAGGGAGACTCCAGAAGCTCAGCTTGGAAAAGTGCTCCTGGATCCCAAACAGGAGGAAATAAGATTGAGAGGCACTGAGCTTCAAAATCCCATTAAGACTTCTCAATTAAATAGAAGAATTTAACCAGGCAGCCAAGAACAGATTAAGGACACTGTCTATTTACCAGACCCTCTTCCGTCCCGCTCCTACCCTCCGGTCGCCTCAAGGAAGGAGCTATCTAACTGACAGAGAGAGAAAGTTTTGGGGACAGAGAAACTGAGAAATAATGGAGATTTATACACTATGTCTAGGGAAGAAAACACTTTTGGGGTGAATCCTGGCACAGGACAATGATACTTCTCTATCCCACTAAGCCTACTCAGTGTCATTGTTAGAGAAGCTGTGTGTCTGAGCTACAGGTGGCCTTTACTGCACCAGCACTACGACGCTACTGGCGCCCCGATCTTGGACTACTAGAAAGGCACCGGAAAGCCTGGGTGGTCCCCATGGGAAACACGCTTCCTGTGCCCAGGCTGAAAGTGTCCACAGATGGCGGTCGTTTTAGGCACCTTCTGGGGAATATGCTGGTCCGGGGGAAACAACAGACAGAGGACTTTCCCAAGGGGCAGAGCCAGCCTCTAACCCTGTGTTTTCCCACTGAGGACAGGGGACGTCAGCCTGTCTGTCCTGGCGGTCTGTCATTGCCGTGGACCGGGGCTGACGGAGCAGGGACTTCCCTTCTCTGCTCCATCATTTTACGTTGGGCTTGTGAGCTGGAGGGAAGGCAAGTCTTCTTCCTCCGTTCGTCCGTCTGTCCGTCCGCCCGTCCCTCCGTCCCTCCGTCCCTCCTTTCCTTCCTATATATTTATTGATTATTATTATTATTATTAGAAAGTTAGAGAGTGGGGGGTGGGGAGAGAGACAATCTCTTGCAGACTCCCTGCTGAGTGCAGAGCCTGACGTGGGGCTCCATCCCATGACCCCGTGATCATGACCTGAGCCAAAATTAAGAGTCAGAGGCCCAACTGACTGACCCACCCAGACACCCCTGGGTCTCCTTTTTTTTTACTTTTGAGGTCATGGAATCAAGAAGAGTCACATCTGGACCCAAAGGAGAGAACCGACAATCCTCTAGAGACCAGGGACTTTGAGCATGTGTCTGCAGCTCGGAGGGGTCATGTGACGGAGTTACAGTCCGTGTGAGATGCGGGATGTGAGTGAGGTTGTGTGTGTCCTTCCAGTTCTGGCCCCAAACCCTCCCACATGTGTTCATCTCGTGGAGTTCCCTTGTTGGCTAATGGGGTTTTAGGGACAACCTTGGAAGACTTGCACGAGGCATGGTGAAGCAGCTGGTCCCTGAGGATGGCCTCCTGTGGTCTGAACAAGAGCTCCAGACTGTATATCTTCATTTTGAAGCCCTGATGTCTTGGGAGGAGGTCTGCTGTTCCCACAGTTCAGCCTACCCTAATCCATACGCTTCCCAAATGGACTGTGATATTGTCAAAGGGGTTGTGTCTGGCTTGTCCTGAAATACTTGTCAATGTGTTTTAATTCTTAGGATTTCCATTTCTCAGAAAAAGAAACGACATTTCTACCACTGAAACTATTGCTTAAGAAGTTGATTGTGGAAACAGAGTCCAATATTTGATTTTTTGCCCACAGTAAGCTTCTGAAGTACATATTAGCTCTACCCATCTTTTTTGGAAAATCACTTCATTAAGGTATGATTGATCTACAAAAACTGTATATATTTAATTAGATGACCTTATGACATTACAGATAATTAAGAAAAAACATTTTCTTAAAAATGAACAGAAAGAAAAAAAAGAAAAAAAAAAACCAGAAAGACATTACAGACGTTACACGCCCATTAACTTGTCAACACCATCAAGACCATTACATCATCTGTCACCTCCAAAAATATTCTCTTGCCCCATAATTTTTTCAATTTTTAAAAAATACTTGTGTTGGTCGAAGAGTACCGAGTTCCAGTTATGCAAGATGAGTAGGATCTGGTGTCCACTCACAGCACAGGGCCTATACTTTGCAGGATCGCATGGCACACTTCAGACTTTGCTGAAAGGGTCAGTCTTATGTTCTTATTGCCAAAGAGATCTATCAGTCTCGATAGCCCATTCTGGAAACAAGCAAGAAATTAGCTACAAAACTAAGGAAGGGAAAAGAAAGTCAATGAAGGGAGTCTGGGGTCCCCCAAGTCTAAGAGCATGTGCACAAAGCCTGAGTGGTGAGCTACAGCTGGCGAGCTGTTCTAGAGATCGGGCCATTCTCCAGGTGGAAGCCCCAAGGAAGAGAGTCAGTCACTGATGTGGGTCTCTGAGGGGCCAAGAGGGGTGCGAGACTGACGGACGCCTGCTGGGGAGAGCTGAGGCAGAGAGGCCTCCCCCGTGTCCGTCAACACCTTCCACAGAGAAGCAGCTATAAAAGGTGCTAAGGCAGCTGCCGCAGGTAAGTGATGGCCAGAGGGTTGAGGCAGAGAGGACCCCGTCAGCTCCTGCCAAGCCAGCTGGAACAGGTAACATTTAAGCACCGCTCTCTTGATGAAATGTGGGAGGAGTGGAACGGGCCATGCTGGTCATGGACGAGGGGGCCGCTGGCAGGTGCAGGTGCAGACCTTGGAGGCGGCTGTCACCGTTCTCTCAAGCAGAAGGAAGAAGAGGCTGTTTACCAGACATTAGCAATTTGACTTATGGCTCATGGAATGCCAGCCGCTAAAGACTGCAGAAAACTGGAGATCTACTATCGCTCACCACCCCTAACTCGCAACAGCAGGAAGTCCCTCCCCAATCTGGAGCTCAGATGCCACAAAGGAGGAGGAGGCATGGGCCACGACCTGGACTAGGATTTGCTTCCAGCCGGTTGTAAAGATAATCCTAATGGGAACGAGCGTACTTTACAGTGACAAGACTAAGGTCTCCATCTCCGTGGGGCAGTGGGGCTCAACGTAGGAATTAAGCTGATTGGAGTCAACGTAAGGGGAACTGCATTTGGGCCCAGCTACGCCGGGGCCTGTGAAAACCCACCCACTCCATGCAGACCCCAGAGCCGAGAAGGGGCCTGGGGCCACTCTGGCGTTCCGTTGACATGAGACAGACAAATGAACAAGCAGAGCCCCACTCGTCACTCACCTTCTCCTCCTTATCCTCTGCTGACAAATTAGAACATCAGATTATTCTGTTTGTAAACACCACCCGTTCAGCTGAGGCGGTGTTAGCATGGCAACAGCATTGCCTCTCGGTGTGTGAGAACACATCCGTGAAAAGAGTCGAGAGCACACCTGACCTGGTAGGAGTCATTGAAATTTAATTATAAAACTTGTCATGTCACCTGAACATGATGTAAGCTGATTTGAAGAAAATCCAGATTTTACTTGACAGGCGCTTTTAACTTGCTATGTGACACCAAGGCAGAAGCGGTGTCCTGGAAACGAAACGTGGGTGCCTGGGAGAAGCGGAGGAGGCTTTGATTGGATGCGGCTTCGAAGAAGGCTCTGCAGAGACAATGCCCCGTTCCCTTCCCTTCGCTCGGTCCTCCCATTTAAACACCGAATGTCTGGGTGGCAACTCTCGACCCAGGTGTGCCTTGACATGTGGAAAGTTGGCACTTCAAAGTTAGCTGGCCCAAAGCATCTGATTCAAGGAGTATTTTGGTGAGTTGAATTGGTAAAGAAAGGAGATCAGACCCAGGGGTGTGGATCTAATCGACTCTGTACTGCAGAAACAGCTTCCCAGTGAATTGGTTTCCTTCCTGGACACTCTAGCGGCCCTGGGTTGAGCCACAGACTTTACAACCAGGGACTTTTGCACCTAAGTTTTAACTGTGGCAGGAAAATGCCATAGTTGTGGGATGTCTCAGCATCTCACATGAGCTGCCTCAAGGAACATAGACTTTTGTCTTGATTCGTTTTCGTGTTAGCCCTACCAGATAGGAGTAACTTTAACAGACGTCGCTAAAACTTGGATGTCAGTGTGTGTATACACACTAATCACATTATTATAGAATAATATAAAGAAATAACAAAATTCCATCCTCGCTCTCTGGTCCCAGGTGAGATGGAGTGAGCACACTCACCCTGGCCTCCAGGGCCGGAGGCTGAAGGACCTGGACACGATACATGGAAGAGCCGTTTGCGGCTTCTGAAGAGTAAGTAGCGGTGGGGGATGGGGGGGGAAGATCAGAGTTCTAGGTACGTCCCACTGACAGTGAGTGCCCCTACCACATGCTGGGTTCCCGAAACCTCAACTGAAGACACCCCAGAACCCAGAAAGAGCACCTGAGCACACACAGAGAAGTTGAGACACTCTCTGTTCTTAGCTTGAGAAATAGGCAAGAAATAGACAGTGAAGACTAGAGAGGTTGAGGAGAACCACTTGTTTTCTGTTCTCTCCTCTGGTTCCCCATATCCCAGCCACTAGCAATCTACTGGCGGCAGGACAGTAGCTGCAGTGGGAGCCCCCAGGAGCCAAAACTCCAAAGGAGGGAACCCTTCTGTTTCACCAAAGAGGCTGCTCAAGAGGCTGGGTCAAAAGCCCTTGTCCGTTTCTCTTTCCGTGTTCTGCTGATAAGCTCACCCTGCAGGTACATTTGCAGGGATGTGTGACAGAGTTGGGTAACTGGCCGTAGGAGCAAGACAGGAATTAGAGAGCCCCAAGGAGGTGTGAAGAGGGAGGAACTCGGGGGAGTGACCTCTTAGAGCTGCCTACGAACCCCTGGGCTCACCCCTGAGATGTGCATGTGTACATCTGATTATAAACAGTATGCATAGTTGTTGAGAACTGAATAACAACATAGACTCCTCCCCAAATGCCACACTTGCCGCTGAGTTTCACACACATAAGCTAGACCAAATAGTTCTGCAAATGTTTTGAAACTTATCTGACTCTTGACATGGAGCCCACTAAGTACTTGCTGGAAGCTGGAACTGGAGACCTGAACACAACTGGGCCAATGGTTTTCCCTAACACACAAATACATTTTCTTTGTAGGATTTAAACAAGACTTAGGGTATAATAATGAAATGTGTATAACTTCCAGGACACAATCCAAATTACCTGGGAATAAATAACAGGTGGTAACACCAACGTGAAAGGGAAGTTGGCGATATCTGACAAAGACAACAGAGCAGCTATTAGAAGTGCGTTCTAACAAATAAAATTAAACATCATGAAACAAAGGGAAAGTTTGCAAAAAATAGACAACCAGTGAAGAAATAAGAGATATAAAGAAGAACCAAGTAATAATTTTACAAATGAGACACATAATAACCCAAATGAAATGCTCAATAAATTGTCTCTGTAGCACATTGGAGATGAACAAGAAGAAAGTCAAGTGTTATTATTCAGTGTTAAAAAGAGAGAGAAAAGAAGATTCAAAAAATGAAATCTATAACCAAACTCGTTATAAGGAAACTGGAAATATAAGGACAAGAACAAACGATCAATAGCATCCAGAGAAAATGCATGTGTTACTTATAGGGTAACAACAATTTGTCTCACTGCAGATTTCTCATAAAACATGGAGGCCAGAGGGGAGTGCAATATTTGCGAAGTGCTGGAAGAAAAAGGCTGTCCATCCAAAATTCTAACTATAGGGAGAATATTCTTCAAGAATAAGGTCAAGTAAAACCATTCTCAGGAGAAGGAAAACTGAAAACTCATTTTCAATAGGCATGCTCTAAAGGAATTTATATAGGCATTTCTTCAGACAGAAGGGAAATAATACCAGAGGAGACTTGAAGTATCAGGAATGAAGACAGCAATAGAAAAGGTAAATAATTGGGGAGCTATAATAGACTATTTTTCTATTCGGTTCTTTAAAATGCACTTGACTGTTGAAAGCAAAGCAGTACCATTCATTGTCTGATAGGATTTTCTGTGTATGTAGACACAATAACAAGATGATGACAATGTAGAGGGCTGAGAGGGAAGGGGCCTGTGCCCTGGTAGGTACATTCCCTATTACGTGGCTCTTTCTGTATGAGATAAGCTAGACCTCACAACAAGAAAATTATCGGGGATAAAGAGGAATATCACATGATGATGAAGTATCAGTTCACCAGAAAGACACAGTAATCATAGATATGTATGCCCCTAACAACCGTGCTTAAAATGCATGAAGCAAAAATTGGTAGGATGGAAAAGAGAAGTAAGCCAGGCTGATGGTGGGAGACTTCCACTCCTTTCTCAGCAGATGGAAACAGGGAACGGATAAGAGAGCATCTAGGAGAAGGGAAGAGCATAGCCACCTTACCCTCCACTGCCATCTCCAGGACACATCTCCACCGTAGCAGACCACACATTCTTTACCAGGACACCTGGCACAAAATAAGCCATATCTTGGGTCATAATATAATCCAAGTTTAAAATGATTGAAACCTCACAAAATATGCCCTAAAACTGTATTGGAATCAGAGTCGAAATAAGTAACAAAAAAGTACCAAGGAAGGTGCCAACACTTGAAATGTGAACCACACACAATTGAAGGGTCACAAAGAAATGCTCAACAGAGATTCAAAAATACTGTAAGTTGAATGGGAATGAAAATGCAGCATATCAAAAGTGGCAGGAAACAGCAAAAGCAGTGCCTAGAGGGAAATTTATAGCATCAAAAACTTATATTAGAAAAGAAGAAAAGTCCAAAATAAATAATGCAGATTTTCACATTAATTAACTAGAAAAAAGTACAAAATAAATACAAAGTAAATAGAAGGAGGGGAATAAAAAGATGATCAGAAATTAACAAATTAACAACAATGAAAACATGAAAGTAAAAATAAAATCCATGAAGATATTTTTTAATCTGGAAAGAACAATAAAACTGATAAACCTATAGCAACAAAGGGAACGGAAGTAAGGAATAAGATGCGAATTCTCAGCCCCCAGAACAAAGGAGAAAGCACAACAGACCCCACAGACGTGAGCAGGCTAGCAAAGGGACACCACGGACAACTTCACACTTGACAACTTAGAGCAAATATATCGCTTCCTTGAAAACCACTGACCACCAGAACGCACCCAATATGAACAGAGAACCAGACACTTGTACGTACGAAGGTAATTAACTTCGCAATTAAATTCCTTTAGAAGATCATTCTCCATGTGAACCAGTTTCAGCGGTGAATTCCCCAAGACGTTTAAGGAAGTTTCTCTTCTAGGGAAGGGGAAGGAAAGCACTCAGCTCGTTTTACGTGCTCAGCATTTCCACGACCCGCAAACTGGGCCAGACAATGGAAGAAAACAAACAACACGACAGCAAATCCTTCAGGGACACGGCCTCTTCCACAGACTACTGAGTAAACCCGGAGAAAGCAGATAGAATGTAATACACACCACTAGCAAGTGGGGTTTGCCTGGGAACGCAGAGGTGCTGAGTAGAAAATCAATGGATGTGATATACTATATTATCAGCCTCATGAAGAAAAATCACTGGATCACATCATTTGGAGCTGAAGACGCTTGACAGAACTCAAGGTAAATTAGCAGGGAGGGCCCTGCACACACTGGCTCGTGCCTCACAGTCCCTGTGGGGCCAGCGGAGAGGCAACCTTTACTCCACCCCACCCTGCACCCCAACCAGTGGAACCAAGCGGTGTCCTGTCTCCCCTGCAGGGCTGGTGTCGGGAGCGCTGAGCTGAGATCCCCGGCCTGGCACAGTGAGGGAGTGAACTGTGCTTGGAAGCAATCCACTTTCTACCCTCCATGAGCACAAAGCCCAGTCCCAGCAACACGGTGCGAGTCTGCCCTCAGCTTCCCCCACCTTGGATGACGGCGGAGCCCATCCAGTACCCGTGACCAAGACATAGCGGCAGGGGGCTCCCCACTTCCTCTGGCAAGTTGTTGGTGGGATGTAAGGTCGGTCAACTGCACGGTACCCGTGGGCAGCGAGGGAGCGGGGGCCAGGGCTCACGTTCGCTGGGATGGCGTCAGGGACCGAGTGGAAACTGAACACACGGAGCCTCTGGTTCTTGTACCTGATCTCCACGGGGTGGTTTCCCGCTAAAATGTCTCCTACCCACCACCTCCTCGTCAGGAGAGTGGTTCGCAAATTTCCCTCAGGCTCTACCTTGCGTTCATCCTCTCCGGGTTTCTCCGTGGAACCAGAGTTTCTAAATTAAAGGAGGTCCAATGAATCCTTTCTCCTTTTACAACTTGAGATTTGATGTCAATCCTTTGTTTAGTGCAAGGTTCTAGAGATGGTCTCTTAGGTGTTCTTCTACAGGTTTTATAGTTTTAGGTTCTGCACTTTGAGCCAGCCGAATGAGGCAGGGATGTTTTGGTCCCTCTGTGTGGGGGCTCAGGCCTGACGTCATGACAGCCCAGGTCCTGGGAGATACTGCCCCCGTGTGCTCCCGTGGGCCAAGCTCAGAGCTTGGCGCCACACTGAGGTCCTATCTGAGACCGCGCTGCGGCCTGTCCCCCCTGGCCATGCTGAATGCAAGAGAGGTCAGTGAGCAGAGATCTCAAACACAGGCGTCCCCGGGGGCGGGCAGAGTGGGCTGCAGCCTGAAAGCCAGGCCTGTGGAGTGAGCCCACAGGAGGGCCCCCGTGGGCCAGGACAGGACCTCCCGAGCCTTGTGCTGGCCTCGCAGTCCATGCACAGGGACTGAAATGCCTCTGGCAGAAGGACAGCAGTCGGGGTACAGAACGTGACACTGGGACACGGAGCCTGGAGCGACAGGCAGTTTGCACGGTCAGGCCTGTCTCCAAGCGCACATCTCCCCTCTGTCTGTCTCCCCTCGACGGCGAGGTGGCCATGCCCCAGCACAGCGGCTGTGTCCACGTCCTCAGGAAGGACGCAGGCAGATGCACCAGGGGATATTTTAAGCTAATGTTTCCCTTTTTTAAAAAATTATTTATTTTTTTGAGAGAGAGCGAGCGAGCACAGGGCGGGGCAGAGGGAGAGAGAGAGAGAAGCCGACTCCCCGCTCAGCATGGAGTCCGATGAGGGACCCGATCTCACGACCCTGAGACCACGACCTGAGCAGAAATCAAGAGTCAGAACCTTAACTCACTGCACGACCGGAAGCACCTTAAGCCACCGTCTGTGGTTGGGTCGTTTGCATCAGACCTTTCCAGGTGTTTCCCGGCGCCCCCTGCCCCCACCGGCCGATGGCCTGCGGTGAGAAGGCTCCAGCCAGGGAATAGATTTTAGCTCCGATGTGGTTCTTATCCATCGGAAAGCTGGCAGCTGTCATCAGATTCCAGGGGGAAGGGGGCTCTTACCGGTGGAGGAGGGGTGTCTCCGCTACGTTAGAGACGGCGCTGATCCCGGTCCAGCGCCGAGGATGGCGGATTGCCAACACGATGGCCCCCGTCGGTTCCACGGCAGCTCAGACGCTCGGCTTGGGTTCCCCTCTCGAGGGCACTTTGATGTGCAAACACGCAAGTCAGTTCCTCCCTCTTTGCAACGGCAGCTCCGATCCCAACGCTTTCCGTCAGCCCCGTGATTAGCGATGCTACACAACATGTCCCGAATAATTAGGGAGCGGCCCGGGAACCACCGTGGTGGTTGTGTGAGGGAACCAGGGTTCCATGAGGCTTTTAATTTGCAAAGTTATAAATAATGTTGAATGCCCAGGAGTTTCAATTAGGGATGTTTACTTGTGTAAAATGGGAGAACTTGGCAGGGGGAGCCGGGCTTCTTGTTAGCAAGGACTGGACGTGGCGGGGCCCCCAGCCGCGAGACGCACGTGCGGGAGGTGCGGGCCTGCCGCTCTCCACAAACCTTCAGAGCCGGGGAGGAGGTTTCAAGCGTTTCCAAGTCACACACTGAGCCAGAGTCTGGCAGCGGAATCCCTCTCCAGTGGCTCGCTCACCTTCTTTGGGGACTTGAAAGCACCTGCAGCCTCTTCTCTCAGCCCCAAGCTGGGGTGCGGTCGCCAGAGGTGGGTCAGGCTTGGGATCTGTCTGCCTGTTCTCTGCCTTGAAAGCTTCTGTGTCCCGTCTTCCCCAGCCAACTCTGTCACCGTTCCCGAATCGTGTGTGTACCTGGCCGCTGGCTGGCTGGACAGTCTGCTGTAAGCTCGGCATCACCCTGCCCCTCGGCCCAGGGATGAGCATTTCCTGGACTGCAGGTAGCAGCCATCCACACGATTTTCGAGATGCCGTGGTGTGTCTAAGGGGCTTGACACACGGTTGCACCAGGGCCCCCCAACTGTAAGGAAGAGATGCGACATCTCATGGGTCGTGAGAGTGAGGCTCTTGGAGGCAATGTACCCTCCAAATGCTCCTTTACAGAGCAGCCCCGAAGGCCCCTGTTCTGAGTCGGGTCTCGAGCGAGAGAGGACTCTGCAGCAGGCCCAGGTGGCCCCGCATGGTCCTTGGCCGTTTAGACAATAGGAATCTGAAGACGGACAGAGCCGGCCTCCTCCCGGGCCCAGGTGGTGGACCGCGGCACACAGCCCTGGCCTGTAGGGCAGTCCACGTCCCCAAATGGGGCGCTGCGAGGCTGGGCCGGGACTAATCGTGTCTCTGGCAGATAAGTGTGGCCCTGGCCTGTGGCTGCAGCCACATCCCCGCAGACTCAGTGGCTTAGAGGACAACACGGATCCGTTCCCTTTCAGCTCTGGAAGGCAAAATGTCCCAAACAGGTCTCCATGGATAAAGCGAGCTGTGGGCAGAGCTGGATCCTTCGGGAGGCTCTCGGGGAGAATCCATTTCCTTGTGTTTTCCACCAGCCGGGTCACCTGAGGTCCTTGGCTCGCGGCCTCACATCCCTCTGGGTCTCCCTGCATAGACACGTCTCCTTCTATTCTGACTGTCCTGCCTTCTGCTTCTGCTATAGGACCTGCAGGCACCAGTCCTTGGGGACCGGCCACTGGTAAGCAGCAAGGGGTTGGGCTGGACCCCCAGATATAGAGATGAGGCCACGGGGACCTGCCATCCAAGAGCTGGGGCCCCTCCATGAGTGCTATTGCTCTGGGGCTCGGGGAACCCAGGGTGAGGTCCTCGAGGGGAGGCCAAGCGCCATCATGGGCGCCAGCGGAGGGCCAGCCCTGGGAGGGTTCTGCTGTAGCTCTCGGAAAATGTGGGGAGGGGTTTGCAGGATGGAAGGACACAACGGGACGGATATTCCAGAAGCATCTCGGGACGTCTGCCAACAAGCTGGGGAGAAGGGACAGGAGGCACAGGGGCCCTGGGGAGGCCGGGCTCTGGCCCCACGCAGGGGCTGGGGGCTGGGATCCGTGGCTGGAGAGGGGAGGGCAGGTGGGAGGGTGCTCCTTCCCACGCCCCCTCCCTGTGTTCTGGTCGGCTTCCGTCTCCCCACAAGCTCCTCACACCGGAGGGGGCTCCTCGCTTCCCCGCGAGGACGTTCCCTTCGTGCACACAGCACGGGTTCGCCCAGGACGGCGCAGATGATCCGTCAGAGACCCGGGAGCGGCCGCGGTCAGACACGGGTCGGGGGGTCGCCTCCCACACCCCCTCAGCCGCTGCTCTCCGTCCCGCTGAATGCGAAGCCCCCCTCTGGCTGTCCTTCCCCACACTGGCTCTTTCCTGCATCCGCCCCGAAAGTCATTCCCTGAGCCGCGTGAGCCAGACGTGGTGAGGCACACGAGGACGGGGGCCTTCGACAGCGTGGCGCTAAGCCCCACAGGGCCCGCAGGAAGCGGTGACTCACCTCGAGCGGCTCGCGGCGCTGCTCCTCAGACTCTCTTGGCAGCTGTCAGGCAATCCCGGGGCAGAGGCCTCACCCGGATCAGCTCAGAAGCTCTGGGGGGCACCGAGCAGCCGTACCCCGCAACACTTCCCCGAGGACGGTGCCGGTGGGGCGAGCCGGGGCGCTGACCCGCCGGAGCTCAGCGCCAGCTCCTGCCCCCGGGGCTCCCGGAGCGCAGGCGGCTGCAGAGCGCGGGCACCAGCTGGCTTCCCCTCCGGGAGAGCCCTCGGGCCGCGGCTGCACACGTGGGCCCTTCTTCCCCCGAAAGGATCCATCCCCCGCACCGAGGCTGCCCAAACCTCTTACCAAATGGCTTTGTTTTGTTTCCCCCGTTTCTGGGTGACGAGAAGCACGGAGTTATAAATAGTCACGGGGCGGGGATGTCTGTGGCTCGCAGAGGCTGTCAGAACCAGTCTTGTCAAAGCCCTCATGTTGACAGCCTGGATGTGGCTCCCCCTCCGCCCGCTGCTCGCAGCAGCCCCAGGGAGGGGGACGGGCAGGGAGGGGGCTCCTTCCTCCTCCTCCCTGCTGAGCCTGGAACGTCTCTGGGTTCCAACGGTGCCGGGCCAGGCTTCCCTGGCTTCCTACAGACATGGGTGCCTGGCAGGCTGCCCCTGCCCGTGTCCTTGGCTGATCCCCAGTCCGACCCTGAGATCTGGTGGGCTGTTCTGATCCTGAGCTTTCCCGTGCGAGCGTGAAGGTGGCCTCCATGTGGTCGGGCTGATCGTCTCCTGTCCACATGGGCCACTGACTACGATGAAGCGTGGACGGGGCTCTGAGCTCAGGGTCTGCTGGCTCTGGCAGAAGCGAGTTCAAGGTGGAAGGGGTCTGCCCTCACCATAGTCCTGGCACGTGCTCGCCGGCTCACCGAGATGCCCCACAGCACCGTCCACGTGGCAGGCACCTGAGCAGGAGGGAGACTCTCGCTTGCCTTGGACCACAGCCTCCCAGTGCCCCGGACGCCTCATCTGCGGAGCGGGGGTAAGACACACCCCCCGTCACACCACTGTGAGGACTCATGTGCCATTTTGTGAAGGGTTAGTTACCCTGAGCGTTTGCAAGGAGCTGGGTGCTCTGTCTGTGTGCAAAGCGAGAAACAAACAGACCCCGCCGGCTCAGCGGCCCTTGCAAGCCCTCTCCCACCCACGATGTCGGGGTCTCCTTACCCCCTTCCCGCCACCCCCCACAGCAGCACGGCCCCTCCTGAGGGGAGATTCCTTCCTTTCCCGTCTCCGCCCCAGAGACGGCTCAGCGGCGTGTGCTGACGGGTGGATCGGACGCCCCCGTGCCCGGTGCAGAGGGGCCGCAGATTGCCGGCACTCACCTGGTCTGATGAGTTCTTTGTCCCCCGCCGTCTGGGGTTGGGAAAACAGCCTCCTCACCCCTGTGTCCTGTCTGATCACATGGACAACGGAGGAGACGGGCGATTCCGAACATCGGGGAGCCCCCGGTACCAGAATTAGCGTGGCCTCGCCGCTAGAATCGGGCCAGTGGGCTGGTTCTTAGAGCTTTCCACGAACTCCTTGTGTGTCCTTACAGGAGCCAGAAAAGCCCCCAAGCCTGGAATTCCCATCGGGAAAGAGGAAACCTAACTCTGCGTGCAGCTTAGACGAGGGGCCCCTCCCAGGGCGATGGGGAAGCTGCTCTAGACGGTGGAGAAATCCGTCACTAGAAGAAGGTTCGACGGGCACAGGGCGGGTGTCGTCCCGAGACTGAACGCTAGGTCCTCCTCGGACGCCTTGCGGTTCTGAAGTCTGACGCGGTCTCTACGAAACCTTCGGTGGAGGGGGCGGTGCGGGGTCTGATAAATGCTGGTCCCTTCAGTGTCGGGCCGCGGGAGACCCTGTCCTCGAGGAGACCCTGCGATGCTGTCTCCCTCCCCCGACTCAGCTCCGAGCTCTCCTTGCACGGATCCGCTTCTGTTACCTCGGGTAAAAGGTTATCCCAGGAAGAAAGCTTTAGAAATTCCACAGCTCACGAGAAAATCTGAAGCTCAAAATAAGTTAGAAAAAAAAAAAATTCCCTTTTAGGGATGCAGAGACATTTCTCAGGATAATATATTTTGAGGAAGCTGGGAGCAGGGGTCCGCTCCGGGTCCGTCAGGACGTGCTTAACAAGGGGTGCCGGCCTTGTCGGATGCCGCCGGCTCTGGGTGCCCTGCAGAGCGTCCGGCAGGGACCGACGGGGGGAGGGCGCTCTGCACCAGGCAAGGGAGCTTCGGAGGAAGATGACGCCTGTCTCAGAACGTGTCTGATGGGCTGTCATGTGGTAAGGAGAGCGAGCCTGCTCTGTGCGGCCGCAGGGACCGGAACAAGACAGACGGAAGGCGGCGACAGGCCAACAGATGCAGATTCGGGAAGGAGACTTATCAGAGCCGCCCAGCCGTGGCCGGGAGTCACAGCTAACATTTGTCGAGCCGGCACGCTGTGCCAGGGACCGGGCTGAGCCCTCTGCGCACCCGGCCCTACGTGCTGCTTAGAACGCCCAGGAGCGAGGCCGACATCACGGGCGTCGTACGCATTCCTACCGTGGGGACAGGCACAGAGCGCGTCGGCGGCGCGCCCGACGCCGCTCCGTCCTCTGAGAAGCTGGGATCGGCGCTCTGGCCGCGACGCCAGGTCCTGCCCCTGGTGACCGTCACAGTGAGTGCTCCTTGGGCGGGGTGGGGGTGGCTTCCGGCTGGACGATGAAATCCTGCTTGTCCCCTGCCCTGCACGGCACAGCGGCCTGAATGACCTCTCAGATCCCATGTTGCACTGAAGGGCCTGGGATGCGTGGTGAGGGCATCAGCTGACCGTTTCGGGGCACACGGTCGAGCTGGCCGTGGAAACAGTGGATTATCTGAGGGAGAGGAGCTGAGAGAAGGGTGGGCCACACCGCTGTGTGCGATGGGGGGACGGATCCGGACAGGCGCGGCTCCAGAAAGCAGGGAACACGGCAGCGTGGAAGGTCCAGAAACTCCGCCCATCTGCCCCGCGCTCTTGTGGGCTCCTCCACTCCACCAGCCGGGGCCGAGCCTCAGCCACGTGGAGAGTCTAATGGGTTGTCAGAGGCCGGAGAGCTCATTCCGCGCTGACGTGACTCTCCCGCAGAGAGCTCCGGTCCCGAACACGGGCACGGAGAGTGTGCAGTGCGGCTGGGCGGGTGCTCAGGGCAGGGCCTGCGAGACGGGTGCGGGCAGGAAGGGAAGGGGGCGGTGGGGAGGCTCAGGTCAGGAGAGGGAAGGGCTTGTCCGGGCCCTGGGAGGGAGTGTGGCTCACAGAGGAACCGGGGAAGGAAGGGCCCGGGCATCCCTTTCGGGGCATCCCGGGGCATCCCGTCCAGTTGGGTGACGGATCTGCAGCTCGGCGGAGGGTTCCGGGAAGACGCGATCTGCTCGAGCTGGGTTCCCACCGGCGCGGCGGCTCTGCCCTCCCCCTCCAGGCGGTTCTGTGAAGAGGGTGTTTTCGGAGGGCGCCCGGCTGGAGCAGGTGGCTAAGCCACTGACTCTTGATTTTGGCTCAAGCCACGATCTCAGGGTCGTGAGGTCGAGCCCCGCCTGGGCTCCGTGCTCAGTGTGCTGGCGGCTTCAGATTCCCCTCCCGCGGCCTCTGCCCACCCCCTCCGCTCCCGAGCCTGCTCGCTCGCTCTCTCTCTCCCAAACAAACAAGTCTTCAAGGAGAGCATTTTCTGAGCAGCCGCCCACCCCACTTTTCCATGAAGACTCTTCCCGTGTCTCCTGGCCCTTCCGAAGCCCGGCAGGCAGCTCTCCCAGCCCCCTAACCCGCACCATTTTCCATCTGGTTTGGAAAATGTGCGTCTGTACTTAGACCGTTTTACAGGGTTTCCTCTGCGCCGCGGCGCTCCCGTGTTGCCCCCGGGACTCGGCTCCTCTCCAGGTCTGCATCCAGGAATCCTCGGTGCTAGTGCAGGACACGGACGGGGCAGAGGAGGCGGGGAAAGGGTCCCGCTCTCCCCAGACACGAGCCACACGGCCGCCTCATGGGCTCACGTGGGCCGCCTGCCGGTGGTGGGCGCCGAGACCCCCGGCAAACGCTGCCTGCCCGGCTGGCCCAAGAAGAAGCAGTGCCTGTGGAAGGGTGGCCATGCTCCTATGGGTTAATTCTCTTTTATTGCTGCTGCGTTCTAGCTCTGGGTTGAGAAGCCGCCCCGGCCACACTTAGAGGTGTGAGACAGTAATTGTCTCAGACTCCCCCATCGCGTGGCAGAAAAGCCCACGGAAGGGAGTGCTGCCGAGCATGAGGGCTGCTCCCCACGAGCGCAGCCCCTGCCCCTGGAGGCCGTGGGTCAGCTGCTGGGACCCCACCGGCCCCTGTGAGCACCGCACAGCGACAGTCAGGACCCCCCTGCCGACACGAGAGCGGACACCTCCAGCTTCAGCACGAATCTGGGCTCTCCGGCCCCCACCCAAGGCTCACGTTTGGACCCCGGGAGCAGAATTTCTCCTCTGGCACCAAACACAGAATAAAGAGCCAAGACACCTTCTCAGGGGCCTTCAGCCCCTGGAGCGGCGTCTGAGGGAGGAATGTCCGAGACGCATCGGAGCTGGAGCCCCGCTTTGCGAAGCCGCTGTGCAAGGCCTTGGGCCGGCGGCTCTGTCTCTCTGCTTCTCTGCATCCGCGTTGTTAGAGACCGAAACGGATGCACAGACGGTGGCCAGGAGTGACAGCGGATTTGGAGGCTTCCTGGTCTCTCTGTCCTGGCTTGGGGGGCTCCCCGCCACCCAATCTCCAACACCCTCACCCACGACTGTGTCCGCTCCGTTGTGACACCTTCCAGCTGCCTCCCCCCCACTGACTCCTGCTGTGCAAAGACAGAGCTGCCCACAGCGATCTCCGGGCAGGCACGAGCTCCTAGGGTGCAGGGATCGGGTCCTGCTGCCACCGATGCAGTACCAGCAGCGAACGGGCTCGCCTATTGCTCTGACAGGACAAGGTGACCCCAAGACGCCTCCTCTCCCTTTCCCAAAGCCAACCTCTGGCTCCAGGCCCGCTTTCGGGACCCTGACCGCCCGGGCTCCCCCCGAGCAGGAGGCTCCACTCCGCCTGCTCGACTTACCGAATCACATCGGCTTTGACAGAAGGATAATCCGGATCCCGTTGGCAAAGGTCTTCAGCCCCCAGAGTCTCCACGGGCTGAAAGCCCAGACCCATGGTGCCCGCGGACAGGCCTGCTTCACGAGTGACATCAGACGGGCAGTCAGAAGGCCGAGCTGGAGGGGCTGCCCCAACCCCAGTGTCCACTGGAGCGCGGTGTCCCCTGGGCGCGTGACTCCCGCCGGGCTCGGGCCGGCCGCGCTCCTGGAAAAGGCCCCACTGGCACCACCCCACAAGCTGAGGGCGCGCGGACCCTGGCGTGCCCTATTTATTATTTATTCAACTCTGACACTGCATTAAGCAGCCTCCTGAGGGGAGCGCAATTGGATTCCCATGAATTAAAGCACACGCGGGGACGAGACACAACAGGAACAATTTAATTTAAAATGATAGAGTGACGTCGCCTTGAGAGCAGAGGCTGTTTTCCAAAGGAAACAAGCATAGATCTTCCGCAGGAGGTGCACACCCGCGGGGCCCCAGCCCTCGGACGGAGAGGCCCTCTGCAGACATGGCGCACAGCTGCGCTTCCAGACGGACCCGACCCAGGAAAATAGACGTGGTTCCAGAGTCCAAGGTCAGCCGATGAGCTTGGCGTTCAGGGTCTGGAAATCTGGCACCAAGTTACACCGCCCGCTCCCCCAAGACTCGACACCCGCCGTCCGGCTCCTGTCCGGCCCCGAGGACATGCCTCTCTCCCCGGATGGTGTGGCCCCTTTTTGCATGTGTCAGTAGAGCTGGCACACGTCCTGGGGGGCGACCCGGCCTTTCGCGGCCGCGCTGGGAGGTGTCGTCGCGTCCGCGTGTTTTCTGACTCACCCTGTGGTTCTATCGATTTCCGTCTGCTGCTTCTGCTTGTTTGTTTTTTAACATAAGGACTTTGGGGCTCATATACAGGGAGCATGATTTATAGCTCAGATGATCACAGATGCTTCTAGCCCGTATAAGTATTGAAGGTCAGGGGCAGCTGGGCTCTCAGGGTCCCTCACAGCCCCCCCACCATTAACAGGTGTCCCAGCCCCCTGGCACCCGCAGGCACACATGCCCTTCACGCGACCTTGTCCTGTTGCTCCATCCTAAGCCCCCCTCGCCAGCACTCCAAATGTCTGAGATCTACCTCCTACCGCCACAGTCCTGGCTTTTCTTTTGCTGTTTCCTAGACGGACTGTGTCTGTGACCAGAGAGTAAAATGTAGAGAACCTAGGGTTTCACGTATCATGTCGAATCAAAGGAGAGGTGCTGGTTGCAGGGTGGGCTTGCCGGCAGAGGGTGCTGAAGGCTGGAGGTGAGGAAGCACAGAGTTGCAGTGCGGATGCCCTAGGCTGTCTGTGTTGAAGCTCTGATAAGATCTGATTTGTGTTCTGAGAGAATGGGGATCAGGTCTGAGTTGCTCAAGGCGCAAGACCACAGACTGTAGGAGCAGGAAGTGTGCGGCCGGGGCTGTGGTGGACACTAGGTCAGGGATCAGCGACTATAATTAAGCCAAAAAAGTAAGCCCTACTGTTTATCCAGAGCCGAGCTGGGGTTTTGGGGGGGGAAAGAACAAAGTGGGGTTATTAATCATAGACTAACGGAGACTGATATTCGGAAAGATGTTTGTATATGAAATAATAGAAGTTATTAGAAAAGCCCAGACTGCAGAGAGAGCATTATCTCCCCACCGTGAAGGCAGGGGATCTGCTCCAAATGGTCCCTAAAGCCCAGAAAGATGTAATAATCGACTCCCTCATTGAGCATTGATTGAGTCTGGAGTAATTAGGACGAGCAAAATTCATTGAAGGTTGTAGGGGTCAGGGAAGAGCCTTTGCAGACTCAAAAGGAAGAAAACCATTCATGAAGAAGGGAATTCTAGAATGTCCGTCCAGCTCAGGGGAGACACTGCGAGGTGAGGGCTGACGGACTCTGCCCATGCAGTCACAGAGAGCCCTTCCAGATTCTGGGCCTTTGTTCCTGGCTCAGCAGCAGCAGGAGAACATACCCAGGTGCCACGTCCCAGGAGTCCTGCCCTGGGTACCTGGGGCTACATGGAAACCACAGGAGCTGGAGACTGACTGTCCTGGGGACCTCATGTTGCCAAGGAGCCGGATCTGGGCAGCAGCTCAGCTGGGCTCAGTGTGTGGCTCTGCTGATGGAGGGCAGGGCAGGAAGTCCCGTGCCCACCAGAACCAATGGAGGGGTATCATCTCATCAGCCTCCCAGAGAAGCAGGAGGTGAGGGGGTGAGGCCTAGGGGCAGCCCCTCAAACCTGCATCCTCTCACATTCCAGGAGAATCACCAGGTGTTCGGACAAAACTCAGGTTGACTGTGGTTAAATCTTGGCTTGCTTGGCCCATGTGGACACACGCAGAGCTGACAGGGTGCCATGCTGAGCTATGTCTCTGCAAGGCTGGGGGGAGCAGGACACCTGTTGGCATGAAGACGACACTGGCCAGTTCCTCTGGCACCGTGCGGAAGCAATAAGACCTCCAGGATTTGGGGACAACTTTGGGCAGCTGCCGTCATCTTTACTGGTCACTCAAGGTAACACTGTTCTAGGGCTTTCATGCAAACCTCTGTCTCAGACCCCTGCACTTCTGTACCGCGGCCGAGGACAGCATGCATCGGGCTGGATCGGACACTGGCTCTAATCATGCTTGTCTTCCAACGAGACGCTCCTCTTTGAAGGAGAAAGTCAGGGACACGCGCTTTCCTTCCTCCTATCCCCGCCCCGCGTCTACCCACGTGGAGGCACAAGTCAGCTCGGTGTGCCGGGCTTCGTGGTGGAGGCAGGAGTGGAGAGAAAGAGGCCGGCGGAGGGGATAGACGGAGGGAAGTTTGGAGAGGTAGACGGTCGGTGGATGGCAGTGTGGGGGGGCGTGGGAGGAGGGACGGCTGGACGCCTAGACGGAGGGGTGGGCTGGAGGGATGGGGGGAGGGGGAGGGAGAGACGGGCGGTGGAAGGCGGTGCGGCGGGTGGGTGGGGCTGGAGGGAAGGGCGGAGAGGGACGGCGGACGGAGGGACGGACAGATGGGAGGGACGGCGGACGGAGGGACGGAGGGTTGGGTGGGGACGGACGGACGGCGGACGGAGGGTACACGGGCTGATGGGTAGACGCGGCTCAGTGCAGGGACGGGTTGGCGCACAGACAAACGGACGGATGTGTGAGCCGGCGGACCGCTGCCCCCGTGGTGCACCGTCTGATGAAGGCACTGACAGGGCCTGTGGCTCCAAGGGAAGGTTGCGCGGCCGTAAAGTCACCACGTCCCGGAGGTGGGAGAGGCTTCCAAGGCCCGTGAGTTCCCACTGTCCGTTCGCTAAAGCAGCACAGTAGCATCCCTCACTCAGACCGACATCCGTGTGAATTTTTATCCAGAATGAACCGAGGGACAACAAGGGAGCAGAGAAACCGGCACCCCACTGCCTGCAGGGAGACACTTTACCCCTGGCACGGACTGTCCCCAGCTCCCCCAGAAGATGTAGTTTTGGGGCAACGCTTCACCTATTACAGTAACCCTAACAAGTAACAACATTGGGGTAAACCGTAGAAGCCAAACGTGTGCGTTGACTGAGTGGGTGAATGAGCTCGCGGCGCCCTCCGCGAGCCAGGCCCCTCCGCCGTCCTACAGCTGCTCTGCTCACTGGCCACCACGTCTCGGATGTGCTGGGCTTTGGGACAAGAAGAGAGAAGGCGTGGCGGGAGGCAGACAGAGGATGGTGGGCAGCCCAGAAACTCACCTCCAAAATGAGCCCCAGCTCCTCCCCCGCAGCATCTGCCGAGCCCCCTTGGAAGAGAGCAGCACCCCGGACACCGAGAGGATGTCTGGCTTCAGGGGCCCAGCAAGGGATCGCCACCGTGAGGGACAAGGCCACGCAGGCCACCAGACTCCAGCGTCCCTGCAGCCGCAGTTCCCCTGAGCGCCCCCCACCCCCGCACACATCGTCCCCTTCCTCCCGTCTGCGAGGCCCCTCCGTCTTCCTCTCGGTCTCCTTTCCTTGAGGACCGTCTTCCTGCAGCTACCCTGGGGACTAAGTCTGCGGCAAACAGACCGTTGGCACAAACCCTGTGCGTTGTAAACACGGTTGTAAACACACAAATCATTTGACCTGGATGTGTCTCGCGTCGGGCATGTGTGCGCCTGGGAATAGCAATGTGGAGTTTCGGGCACGCAGACACATCGGCGCTGTGCGTACGCACACACACGGCGATGTGTTCCATTCCTGCGCACTGGTCAATGAAACACAGCACTGGGGCTCTTTCCGACCGCAGTCTGCGAAGATCGAAGCACACGTTTCCCCACCTGGCAGGCAGAATGATGGGCTCAGACTCCACCGTCTGCCTTGTCTCTGCCCACTTCCTCGTCCACTTTTTGAAGTTTTCAGATTTGTCAGAAGACCCGTGGGACCACCTTCCACCGAGACTCCACCCAGAATGAGCGTCTGTCCCAGAGATCTCCAGGTCCCCAAGGTCTCGGATGCCAGCCGAAGTCCTGCTTCCAGAATGCCGAAGCAAGGTGCCCTCTGCATCCGTAACGTGCATATTGCTGGGGTTTGCTGAATAACGTTTCCAGAAACATGATCTCCGGGAATAATGCACCCACTTTAGCCTGCAGGGGAGCAACTAGAGGTAAGAGATGTGGGTTTGGGGGGAAGCGGAAACACTCTTCTCGGGGAGATACCAGGGAGAAACAGTGTTCCCGAGACCACTCAGATGGTCGGAGAAACGGTGTCCCGAGACCACTGAGATGGTCGGAGAAACTGTGTCCCGAGACCACTCAGATGGTCGTCGGAGAAATGGTGTCCCCAAGACCACTCAGATGGTCGTCGGAGAAACGGTGTCCCGAGACCACTCAGTCGCATCCGCTGAAGCCGTTCCTCTTTCTTTCCTGGGGCTGCAAACTACAGGCTACGCTGCGCTTATCCGCCGCCCCGCTGGCTTGGACCTCTCCCGGGCTGGAGGCCGTCCCTCCGTAGCTCCGACTCACCCGGGAAGCTCCCGCTCCGGTCCTGACCTTCTCACTTTCCTCCCATGCGTCCCCCCATTCACGCAGCACCGAGGGACCAAGACTCACCCTCTGCCCACCAGAAATCGCTGTGTCTGTCCTAGGCTCTGGGGGCAGAATGGACAAGGGGACACGATGGGGCAGGCCGTGTGGGGAGAGGGCGGTTTGCTCCTCCAAAGGCCTCCACGACTGGGTGTGTGTTTCTCAAACGGGGTTCTTCCTGATTCTTCCTTTCTGGAAGGTGTGTTACGGTACCCGGAGCCACCACACATCTCCTCAAGAAACGGCAGCGTCTGGAAGCCCGCCGTGCGCGCCGCTCACTGCGGATGAAGTTTGCACCTCCAGACCCAACCCCAGAAAACGCACAGGCCGTTAGATTCAACCGGGGGCTGGGTTTCAGCGCAACAAGCACCTGTGAGGATACACGGAGGCCGGCCGTGCGCTTGTAGGTCCTGGGCAAGCAGAGGGGTTACGGCTCGGGGCGCGTTACGGGAGGCCAACTGGAGGGGGGGGCCGAGAACATGGAGGGGGCAGAGGCTCAGCCTAGAGGTTCACGACGGTGGCCAAGAAGTATCCGGGGCACCGTCACTTCAGACTCCCTCCAGAACGATTTTATTTTAAAACGTGGATTAATAGGAAGGAGAGGACAGAAGCCGCATTTGGTGCGAGATGGTTGAAAACAGCTGGCTTTCGAACCTGCTGGCACAGTCACATGCCTTACCGCACCGTGGGTCTCCGTGGAAACGTCTACCTGCCGCACAGATGCCCGCCCACAGGACATAGTGAAACACGGAGACTCAGTTCCCGGCTTCGCTGCACAGATAAACGTCCCCGAAGGAGTAACTAGAACCACCCAGGAGATGAGCATTTCCAGGCAGCTCCAAGAAGTTGTGGATGACATTTCAATATTACGCCTGTGGGGCCCAGTCGGGTGTGCGGCCCCCCCCACCCCGACATCCCTGTAACACGCTGGGGTCCACGGAATCGCAGCGGGGAGTGCACCGACCCTGACCGCCCGACACCCCACGGCCGCAAACCCATACCCCGCCAGGCGTGCATGTGCGTGTATGGGCGTGTGTACACGTGTGTGCACGTGTACACGTACGCGCCCGAGACTCGTTTTTAGGCACGTCACTTCCTGCAGCTGGGGATTCTCCAGCTGGGAACTGTGAATGTCTTGTGTGTGGGAAAACCTGTGAGGTTGAACATGTGGATTTTGGAGGGTGAGAATGAGTAACGAACACTGATCCATTCTGGTATTACTTTGACAGTTTGAATTCCCACAGTTCCCTTAAGACCAGATCTCGGGAAGGCGTTAATCTGTTCAGCTGACCAGAAGGAACACAGAGCTGAGGGGCCTCTGCTTGCGTGTCGTTCAGGACTCGGCTGGGGCCTGTGGGCCACCGACAGCTGCTCTGAGCCTGTCACTAGTCACTGGGCAGGATTTCGTGATTTGGCCAAAGCTCCGGACCCCAGAGAGGTTCCCGGTGAGGGCTCATGGATAACATTCAGATCATGGATAACATTCAGAAGACACTAGGTACGAACTCAGCGACGACCCCGTCTGCTCTTGTGAAGCTCAAGAGGTCAAGTGCTCAGGACCCCGTCTGCCCTACTCAGCCCTTGACAGGTGACCCGCCAGGTGGCCTAGAGCCGAGCCGGGGCCTTCACGAGGGGGCTGCAGGTGGTGTTGTGTGTGTGTGGGGGGGGTCCTATTAGGGTGTAAATAGGGAGGGGCGACAGGGAGGGAGAAGCTGAGACCACGTGCACGCCCTAGAGGTCGGGTGGGATGCGCGTGCTCAGGAGTCGGTCCAAATGGGTCATGAGACTAGAGGCCTCACACAGTCCCAGTGACTCAGATCTGGAAACTGCCTTCGAGGCTCCAAGTGGGAAGATGTTAATAAGGAAAGGCTCTGTCACCCAAAGGAGCGGGCTCCCGGTACTTCAGCAGCAGGTGCCTCAGAACGCCCCGTTGCTGGTGTCGAAGGTGGCGGCATCTTGCGCGCGAAGCCGGTGCTCCCAACACATGGAGACTCGCCTCATTCAGAAAGTTTCCCGAAGAGCTGAGGCAGCCTCCTGACCAAGCAAGCGTGTGGGATCACGGGGTCAAAGACCGTAGAGGTCACAAGACACCGTGAACACCTTCTCATCCCGACCCTGAGGACCAGGGCATCGTGGATGACAGGGAACTGAGCAGCCTTGGTCCAACCTCTCATCCAACGCTGGACCAGAAACCTCGTCCAGGTTTACCCTCATCTGGAGTCTGCTGAAACTCCTCAGGAAGTTCCCCAGGACTGTGTCTCTGAAAGGAAATGCAGCATCACCTGGTTTCACGAGTGTGGAGGCGTGAACAGTTCCTCTGACAGTAAACCTGGTGTCTGAGATTTATGCTGTGCCCATCTCAAGGGGTGACACCAACTCACCGCCTCCCACGGACTCAGACAGAGCCCTGTGCTGAAGGGGGAGCCTGCAGAAGGCAGTCGGGTCTCATGAAAACAGCTCCGGTGCCAGCAAGCCAGTTATGAGCTGTGACGACAAGCAAGTCCCTTTAAAATCTTCAGGTCTCAGCTTCTCTGCGTGATTGAGTGGGACAACATGTGCGGCCCCTAGAGCACAGAGCGGCTGTGCGGGGCGCAGAATTGATGGAGGGGGCTTGCAAGTGGCACGAAATTGTCCCCTAAGTGGGTGCGGGGGACCCAGCTGCAAAGTTACGGTCCCTGCGCGTGAACCGCTGCCGAGGGAATGTCGACGGACACGGGAAGGTGGTGGCTGAGATGTCTGTGACACGCAAAGGAGGGGTTCCCGTTTGGGACACATGGTGGGCTGTTTACCCTGAGGAACCTCCTGCTGCATTAGGTTAAACACATGGACGTGACATTTTAAAATCGTGTCTTCAGCGTAGCCGAGCTCCTACGGGAGCAAGGAAGCCCTCACGGCCCCTCCATGCTCTGCTGAAGCCTGTGTTGTCTCAAAGGCACTTCATGTCCCAGGACCTGGGCACCTGACTGCGGGGGTGACCTGGGAGGGGTCCCTGGTGAAGAGCTGGGCTGAGGCCCTGGCATAGGCGTTACCCCCTTCTTGGAGAGAAAATGACCCCCCCAGTAGAGCTCAACAGATAATTCCCAGGCTCCTGGGGTGACAGCAGGTGCTCCCCCCGGCACCGGGGAGCTGTGTTCCAGGGATCACATCTGTTAACACTGGTGCCGGCTGCTGTCACTCCCAGGGACGTGATGGAGGCAGACACACATCTTCTCTGGTGCCCCCGCCTCCCACCCGAGTTCCTCCTCTCAAAGGCACACGCTGAATTGAAGACAAGAAGTAGGAAAACCAAATAAAACACAGCAAGAATGCGATAATGGGGGTAGAAACAAAACAAACAAGAATAATGCTCCCGAAGACGTCATACTTTAGAAGATATAAAATAGGTAGGTTTAATAAAAAGAAATAAATTTTTGAGTAAAGTTATTAAAAAATAGGAGACAGTCAAACAGATAAGGCATATATGAAAAACAAAGAGAACTTGCAAAATGAAACACCTCATCAGTTCGATTTAATTCTCAGCGGGTGGGTTAAAGGGAAGTTTTGAAACACCTAAACAGACGGCAGGCGGAGTGTGGAAGGTAAGTCTCCGCAGACGGCTTGAAATTCAGCACCGAGAGGGGCAGGTACGGGAAAGACGAAAGAGACCGGGAGGACTAGGGTGTCGTGTGTGCAGCCCTGTCTGCACGTCAACGTGACTCCCAGGGCGGGATGGCGGGAAGGGAGGAGGCAGGGAACAGGCGGGAGCGACGGAGGGAGGGAAAGAGGAAAACAAACGGGAAAAGAAGACGTTGCGCGTGATGGCGAAGAATCTTCCAGAATTAATTAAAACCATGAATCATCCCATCCTGAGAGCCTAAGAAACCCTAGTCCAGATAAATACAATAAATCCGTATGAAGCCACATCGGGGGAGAAGCACGGAATTCAAAGGAGAGAGTAGACGTAGGAGCGTCCGGGTCACCGACAAGGCGACGCCGGAAAGCGGCTCCCGTGCGAGCAGGGATGACGGGACCCCCAGGAGCCAGGACCCCTGTGAAGAGACGCCCCCGCGTTTTCCGCCTGGAACTCAGTCGACAAGGAAGATGAGGCACGTTTTCGGATGATTCCATCTGAGAGGGAGAGTGTGTCCCACGAAAGAACTCTCTAGCGTGTTTATTTGGGGGAAGACGGGTGGCGAAGGGCGTCGGAGCGTGCAGGGAACCCCCAGCCAGCCTGATCGTCGCGAGCCCAGCAGCGCCTGACTTCTGCAGCCAAAGGACTGGCAGTGCTGTTAGCACATCCTCCACACGTGTCCTGGTCACCTGCTCGTGAACAAAGGCACAGCTCACCAGCAGGACGTAGACACTCCTATCACCGGGTGACGGGCACCTGCTTGGGCTGGACACAGAAGTGTCCAGGGTGGACCGTGCCCCACGGGTTCCCCTGCTGTGATCCTGCTGCTTCTCCAAACCCCCGACGGCTCCCACGGGGTTGCTGATGGGCCTTCAGCCTTGCCTGTGTCCGCCGAGCTCGGCTCGCTGCAGAGCGCCGTCTCCAGTGCACACCCCCTGGGCTTCTTCTCTCTCGGGAAACCACTTTGAGGAGACGCGCCTGCCTACAGGGTCACTCCCGGCCTCTTTGTCTGGAACTTGTGGCTCTTCACACTACCCTGTGGGCCTCCCCAACCTCAGCTCCCAGCTCTGGGGTCGGATCCCACACCCAGCTCTGCTCCCGCCACACCAGTGTGCACAAGCACACATGTGCGCTCTCACACACATGCTGGCACATGTATGGTCACACATGCACACACGAGATTGTGTGCACAGACACACGGTCACACACACGTGCGCTCTCACAACAAGCTGGCACACATAGTCACACAGGCACACGAGATTGTGTGCACACACACGGTCACACACACATGCACTCTCACACACGCTGGCACACGTATGGTCACACGCACACACGAGATTGTGTGCACACACACTGGTCACACACATATGTGCTCTCACAACAAGCTGGCAAACGTATGGTCACACACAAACGAGACTGTGTGCACGCACCCATGGTCACACACACGTGCACTCTCCCACACACGCTGGCACACGTATGGTCACACACGCACACACGAGATTGTGTGCACACACATGGTCACACACATGCACACGCGCCTGCGTGCACGCATTGTCACGCGCAGAGGCCGGCACCCACAGGCGCGCGCCCGCACCCCCAGTGTGACTGTCTTGGATCCTTTGTCGCTGACCTTCTATCCATGGCCCAGGTCTCTGTGGGGGGCTCGTGCCCTGGGAAGCCCACCGTACCCCACAAAGCCGTCCATTCCTACGTTGCCCCTCCCCGCCAGGGTTGTTGCGATGACTGAATGTTTGTGTCCCCCCAAAGTCATGATCGAGGCCCTAATGCCCAGCGTGGCTACCCTGGGATGTTGCGCCCCCCAGAAAGTAGAGTGAGGCCGTGGGGGTGAGCCTGGTGCTGCAGGGTTAGTGTCCACAGACGCACGTTCCGAAGAGCTTGCTCTCTCTCCGGGTGCCTGCAGCACAGCAGGGGGACTCGAGCAAGGACAGGGCCATCTGCAGCCCAGGCAGAAACCAAGTCCGCTGGCGGCCTGACCCCGGGCCCCCAGCGTCCCGAGCTGGTGTTCACACTCCCAGTCCGTGGGGCTCGTCAGGGCGGCCGAGCCGATGAGGACCGCTGTGAACTCCCTTCTGGGCGCTCACAGCGTCCCATGCTTGTGGCTACCCCCACACCCGCTGTCCTGCATGCCTACTTCGATGTCCCTGTGCCCCACAAAGGACTCAGAGGCCGGTGTATGTTTTACTGACTTTGTATCTTCTGCTCAAGACAGAATTCCAAGGACAGAGTGGCCCGAGTGCTCAGAACATGTTCCCTAGGGAGGACGACAGTCTGGCTAAGGTGCTTGGGGCCGAGACCCGGGTCGTCCTTTGGAAGACGGAACCGCGCACGTGTTTCTCGTTGTGTGACAGCGCTTTCCACGCGCTAAAAATGATCTCTCTCCTGATTGGAATTCTTTGTGCTTCTTGGCTTCTTTGTCATCCAAGATTAATATTTATCCGAATAATTATTTTCAAATAAGATAAAAAGCAATATTTCAAGCCTGAGCCTTCCGACGCCTGCAGGAAATTCTGCGTGCTTCGAAACCATTCATCAAAGCCACGCTGGCTTGAGGCGAGTGGGATGTGGGGCTCCTGAGCTGGACGCGTCCGCCTTCTCATCACGCCGAGCCCTCCGTGCGTGGCGCGTCAGAGGACGCAGGCAGACGCAGAGTCGCAGACGCCGAGCAGGCACGGGGATCCTTGGGACGTCTTGTAGGGTAGGACACCTCAGAGCACACCTGTCACCAGGAAAGCCAAGCTTTCATGTGTTCAGCCTGGAAAATTCTTCTAATGCGCGCATTGCGTGCGGAGTGCTCTACTCTCGCCGGACGATTCCGAGGGAAAGCCTTTCTTTCCTATTGACCCACATTCAAAGCAATGACCCTTCGTGTGGTGTTTACTGGCTCTAAATGGGTTTGTTCACGAGGGCTGGGCTGATCGAACCTTTCTCTGGTTTGAAGGAATGTGCCCTTTGCCGATTGGATCCCTAACCCATATCCCGTCTTCTTGTAAATACCGTTAAGTGTGTGTCCATGTGCCGACTTCCCCGTGGATTGCACATAATTGCTGAGTTCACAATGTGTTTTTCACCTTGCAGACAAGCAGGATGCACGTTCTAGGATTTTTAACATTTTTTTTTTTTTTAAGATACAAAAACTCGTTTGGGAGATCATTCCATATTAGAACAGCCGAGGAAACCCCATCTCTGGGGAGATGTTTGAAACCCAAGTGTGGGTGATGGTTTTGGGGTCCAAAGCTGGGCCAGGCTTATCTTGTTAGCGATGTCCTCAAGCTCCAAGCTCTGCAGCTGGCTGCTTCA
The DNA here is from genome assembly GCF_009829155.1 of Mustela erminea. Taxonomy (NCBI): domain Eukaryota; kingdom Metazoa; phylum Chordata; class Mammalia; order Carnivora; family Mustelidae; genus Mustela; species Mustela erminea. The sequence goes on from NC_045619.1 coordinate 1,956,674, forward strand.
GCCCCGCTGAAGTGGAAGCACCTGTTTCCTTCTTGAAGGGTCATCTGTCAGCCCCTCTGGCCTCAGGGTGAGTGAGTTACCACGGGCAGGGATGATTAAGACCACAGTGATTCCCAATATCGTCCCCTTTGCTCCAAAGCAGGGGAGGGGAGAGAGGGGCAGCAGGGGACCAACACCCGCCTCCTCGTCCTGGAGAAATATGGCTCCGTTTTAGGACCTTTAAGGAAACTCACTTGGTCCGGACAAGCAGCCCCGGGAGAGCACAAACACATGCCATTGTTCATAATCTGTCTCTTTTCCAATAGGCTCCGATCTGGGATGAAAACATCAGAGTCCAAGTGATTTCCCGCAGGAATCATCAGCACAGAATCCGGATTCTGGCCCAGAAATTGCCATCTCCTGCCATGGTGACCTGAAGACTTTCACTTTGCAGAAAGGCGCTCAGCGGAGGCCGCCGATGCTGTGTCCACCAGACAGAGAGCGGTTTCCTCTCCCAGATCTCCTGGTAGGAGCCCCGATCCTGGGCATTGGGGCTGCGCGCACGACCTAATCACCTCCGAGGGCCATCACATCGGGCGCCCAGCCCCTGTGGACAAGCACCCCTGTTCTGTGAGTTTGTGGGTCTGGGCGGTGCGGCGCTGTCCCGAATGCCTCCCCTGCCCGGCACCGTTCCTCACACGGCCTTCCTGGTGGTCCCTCCCGGACGTCACCTCCCTCGCCAGTGCGTGTCAAGATCTGACCCCGTTCCCCAGTTCACCCGACCCGCAAATGTGCTCCCTGAGCACCCATGGCTTGTTCCCAGGGTTTTATGAGCCGCCGGTGAGAAAGGGCGTTTTGCCCCCCACTGCACTTACGTGCCCAACCAGACCCTTGGCTGTCTCCCGTAGGGTCCAAGGGGGAAGGATCCCGGGTGCAGGGCGGGCAGGACCCGTGTGAACCGCCAGGCAGGCCTGTGACTCGGGAGGCTGACACTCCGGTCATCAGACAGTGTGTGCCCGGACAGGAGGGACCGCACACCCATGCTGCCTCGTGGGCCTTGCTCAGATGTCTGCCTTGTCCCGTCTACTGCAGGGGACAGCCACGTCATCCAAAGGACCCCGACACCTGGTCTAGAGAAGCTCATGGGGGTGAGCTCTGCCGCAGGACAGGATGAGGCAGGGGACGGGGGGCGGGCGGCGGCCCGTGCGGGATGTGTCTGCAGCTCTGCGTGCTTTGCTGGGGTCCCGCTCCGTCCTCTTCACCGCTCCTGGGTGAGACCCCAACATGCCCCTTCTCACGTGTAGTCACTGGGGCTGCAGGGTGTGGTGGTGGCTGCAGCGGCGGGAGCCCAGCTCCGTCCGGGTGTCCAGGCTCGGACCCGCAGTCCCCGGAGGCTGATGCCATGTGGCCACCTGCAGGGTGTACCCGGCGTGGGGCCGTGTTTCTGTCACGGAAGAGGTCCCTGCATGGTCCCGAGGCCCTGTTCCCCTCTGTCCCCGCCCCACGTGGTGAAGGACTTGCCCACTCTCGGACAGCTCTGTCCTCCACCCCCATACCTCCCCGGGTGAGCCTGGCTTTGCTGTGATGGATTTCTTTTCATATAAAATTTAGGAAGTCTTAGGAGGGAGGGAGGGTTGACCTTTCAAACACACAGGAATGTTTGTTCCCATCACTCCCGGCAGAGTGATGGGAAGTGAGGAGGGGGACTCGTCCCGTCGCCGGATACGCAGGAGCTGAGCCAGCGTCCACACTGCCTGGGACACCAGCCCTGGGTTCCAGGGCACCTCCCTCCCTCTGCCTTCTGGCAAGGCTCTCTTTTGGGCTGTTTTCTGTCCCCTGGTGACATCTGTGGGGGCAGTGCCTCCCACGGACATGCCCCGCAGAGGAGAGCCCCGTCAATCTAGAGTAAGTCACTTGGGGTTTTCCAGACCAAGAAGACCACGAAGGCATGGTTCTGACTTAAAGTCTTCGAGTAGAGCCAGGCGGGATGGTCCACTGGGAGTAGCATGGGGCCTTGTTCACGCCGCAGACCGCGACACCGGCCTGGGGTCTCTGTGTCCTGCTGGGCTCTGCCGGATGCGGACTTGCCTTCCTGCCTGGGAGCCGCGCTGAGGTCTGTAAACACCGCACAGCAGCGTCCCCGTCCGCTCCCACATCTGAAGCAGGAGGCTGAGCGTCCAGGAGCGGCCAGCGTGGCGCATCCTCGGCAAACCCCACCTCCCCTGGTGTGCCCAGCAGCTCGGAGCCCGCCCATGTGCCGGGCCCGCACGGACAACCGCGACACGGCCCGCGCTCACTGTCCAGCCCAGGGCCTGTGATGGGCTCGGTGCGGGGTCCCCCCGGTCCCCGATGGCTTCACTGTGGGGAGCGGCTGGAGAGGCTGAGGGGATGGAGCTTGACCCTTCCAGGCCCTTCCGTCTGGACCACCGTGGAGGGCCAGGACGCCTCGAGGAGGGAGGGACCACGGCATCCTCATCCTCCAGCCCTGTCTGTGTGTCCATCCTCGGCTCGGACGTGGCCTCCATGTCCCTGGCAGACACTGGGTATGGCTCCGGGCCTTGGGCTCCCCCCAGCCCTCACCGTGCAATTTCCCACCCCAGACCCTGGTGCTGGGAGTGGGACAAGCCGGCTGATTGGCCTTCTGTCCATGGGGGACCGAATAAAGTCTTGCTGCGTTATTCTGGCTAAACCGGTCAGCAGACTTTGCTGAGTTTTGCTAAAAATCTGTCCCCTGGACCCCATTCCTAGCCCCCGCGGCTGGACTTCCTTTCAGGCACCACCGTTCGTTCCCTCCCAGGCTGCATAGCCCGCTGGACGTCTCCCTCCGGGTGCCCACCGCGCAGAATGGGACCTGGCGTCCACAGAGCCTGGAAGCCACCTGTGTCTCCTCCCACAGCTGAGGTGGACGTCATTGATCTGGGACTCGCAGGATGGGTGAGAGTCCCCCAGGAACAGAAGTAAGAAAGCACACGGGGTCCCGGGGAATCAGCAAGGGACCATTTGCACAGTAGGTTAAAGCCAGGCCCCGCAGTGAGGTCAGTGTGAACCAGGCGTTTGGGCTCCGCTGGGAAAGCAGGAAGGAAGTTCTGGGTCACTTCAGAGGGCCAGGAGCAGTCCGTGTCTCCCTCTGAGAACTCTGCCCAGCCCCAGGACCAGCGTCTCCCATCCAGGGTCTGTCCTGGCACCCGACAGGTGCACGGTCCAGTAGGGGAGTGGGACCCCGCGGCCCGGAGCCCGTTTCTTCCTCACGTGCCTCAGATGTGCAGCTGCTCGCAGAGGGGCTGGGACCTCCTGGGCCTGCTCATCCTCCGTCGCGCAAACCCTGGGCCCCTTCCAGACTGTCTGACCACCGGCGGCCACGCGGACCGGGCTTCGGAGGGACCCCGCGGCCGCCCAGATAGGGATCAGGGAGCGGCATGTGCTCCCACGAGGCTCCAGAGGGAATGAGGGGCGCTGCTCCCCACACCCTGCCGATACGCGTGTGCATCTGTGCGCACAGACTCACACGCACACATGCTCACACGTACCCGTGCACATGCACACCCGCACCTACTCACTCTCACAACCCATCACACACAAACTCACACCCAGTCACACCCACACTCGCACACTTAATGCACATGCCCATTCACACAAGTCACATTAACACGCTCGTGCTGTTGCACGCTCACACACACACTCACACATATTCACAGACTCTTACATGCTCGCACACTCATGCACTCCCACGTGCGCACGCTCACACAATACCCCCCCATGCACTCGCCCCACACACCCTCATGCTCTCACACGCACACTCAGGCACGCACACTCGCACGCCCGCACTCACTCCCACCCTGGAGCCTCTCCCCTCCGTCGCTGCCACACTGGAATGTGTTTCCTGAATCGCCTGGGGAGACGTGCCTCCCCGACTCTGCGGGCTGTGGGGGCCACATGCGAGGCCTGCTGCCCGGTGACCTTGGACATGGCAGCCGAGCTCTGTGGCCCTGAGGTTCTCCCAGGGAGGGCAGTGTGGTGCGGATCTCTCCGTCTGTCTAGCCGCGTCCCGTGACTCTCCACCTGCACCAGGGAGCGCAGCGGCCTGGGGCTCGTGTCCGTGGACCCCGCCTGCCTCGGACCACGTGGCCTGAAGGAGAAGGTTCCAGAAGGTCCCCTCCTCAGTGCCTGGGGCTGCATGAGGAAGGGGAAGCGCACTGACCGTCACGGCCGGTCGTGCCGCCAAACCCCGCCTCGGCCGTGACTCACTTGGGTGCGCGCATCTCCTGCCTCCCCGGGCAGCCTCGGGCCTGTCCTTCGAGGCCTCCTCCCTGGGGCAAGTTCCTGCTTCCTTCCCTTGCCTCACCAGAGGGAAACCCCAGCTCGTGCATCACTGGCCGGGGGAGAGCACATCAGCGCACGGGCCTGCAGGACGCCCAGTGCTGTGGTCCGGACGGGGTGGGCAGCAGGGGCGGGGACCGGAGCCCACCGGCCTGCAGGGCCCCGAGCCGGCGTTGAAGGTAGAGGAATCACGCTCAGTAGGGACTCCCCATCGCCTTTCGGAGAACATCGTGCCATTGTTCTGGGCCAAGAGTGTGTGTGTACGTGTACCTATGTGTGTAGACATAGATTTGAAATTAAAGCTTGAAGGAGTGAGACTTTGATATGTGTATTTTTTGCGCTTACGTGTTATTTCGTTTTTTTCTCTTGGGATCGTAAAGTGAGTGTTTGAATCCGTCTTTCAGGACATAAAAGAAGTCGAACATCTTTCACCCACTTCATGCATCTTTACTAATTTTTTTATAACATTTTGTACTGGCTGCTGAAGGGTGCAATTTCATGAGTCAGGGGAATAAATAACAGATAAAAATAAATGCCGTTCTCAGCAAAGGTGTGAGCTCTCCTTAGGGGTAAAGAAAATGCTCAGAAGAGGTAAGGCAGCCTCGGGAGAGCCACAGCTCGGAGCGGGCAGGGCCGTGGGCGGCATGTGGGTCTGGACTTCCGGAAGAAAGGCCGCATCCCGGGAGGAAGGGGCCCCGCTGCCACCCTCCGAGGTCTTGCTTTGGAAGCTCCTCCGGACACCGGGGAGCCCCGGGGCTCTGGGCTGATGACGGTGATGAAGCTGACGAAGGAGACTTTCCCGTCCCCCCACTTGCTGGACAATGTCGCGAGCCTCTACGTACATTGTCCCCTCCATCTTCTTGAGCTCTGGCGTAGTTATGGGCTGAGTGAAGCAGGAGTCCCTTCCCAAGAGTGTCCTGGGGCACGGGAGGGGGACGTGCGCAGGCAGACCCCTGTGGGTAGTGACCGTGCCCCGGCGACCAGGCTCGCTCCCCCCGCTTCCCCGGGAGGGTCCTGGCCTTCTCTTCCCGCCCCCAGGCCCTGAGCTCAGATGGCCCAGAATCCCAGGAGGTTCTCGTTCATGAGAAAGGGGCAGACCCCCAGGTGCGGCCACACGCTGGGCCCTACTCCGGACGGCCAAGAAACAGCAGAAATGCACGTCCGTCTTCCACTTGCCCGAGTCAGGGCGCTCAGAGTCTAAATTAGAACGGCCTCCCTGGCCTCTGGCCCCTCCATAAGGCCGAGCTCCCGTAGATGGACGCGCCGAGCCGAGAACTAAGACAGCGGCTGTGACTTCTGGGCTAGTGAATCGGCGTCGCTGGGCCCCAGCCCTCCCCGTGCGGTGGGCTGGGCCCTGGAGGTCAGACTCTCTTAGTTTCCCGGGGCTCACGGCCGTGGCTTCTCAACTAGATCATGGGGTCCAGTCCTGGTTCTCCGGAATTTCACAGGAGGCGCTTCCAGACGCAGCCTCGGATCTGGGCCTCTGGTCTCAGGATCGGACCCCAGCCCCGGGCCTCCTGGGTGTAACGGCAGGGCCTGCGGCTCCGGCACACCCACGGGCCCCAGGGGGCCGGCCAGGGGCGCAGAGCCCGGGGTGCCGAGAGATGCAGCAGGGGGCAGCAGGGGACCCCGGGCTGACTGGGGGAGCAGCGTGGGCGCCAGGCGAGGCCGAGCTGTGCGGAGGTTCAGGGTCCCCACGGGCTCCTCGTCAGGGACAGCCCACGCCTGACAGCGCGGTGGTGCCGTTTTGAGTGCAGGCTGGAAATAGAAGTCCCCGGATAAGGTAAAAGCAGACGGTGTGTTCCTGGAACCGCGCGGGGGTCGCTCGCGGGAGTAAAGCCCGCGCTGTCTCTTAGTGACACTGCGAGGGAACCACCGCCCCGGGAGGAGGGCTGGGCGCGGGACCACAGCCTCCCACCTGTGTCCACGGCTGGCTGACGTCCTGGGGGGCGGAGTGGTGGCGGGGTGGAAGACCCATGAGTCGGCGCCTACTGTGTGCAGGGCGCTTTACGAGGCTGTGCGATCCCCGGCATCACGGGGGCTTGAGGGACGGCCCGTGCCGCAGACACGGGACGGGCGTGGGCAGGTGGGGGGACAGCAGGACTCAGGAGCCCTGTGCTGGCAAGGAGGCTGACCGAGGCCCTCCGGGGTGCATGGTGCGAAAGAGGTTTGCGATGGCCCCTTGGCCCCAGGGCAGTGGGGCGAGCACCCCGCTGGCTCCCGTAGCCGACGGAGGCGCAGAAACGGGGAGCTTGCCCGGTGGGGCTGGCCGACGAGATTCTCAGAAGCTGAAGGAAGTGAGGCGCACCGCGCAGGTCCTCCACGTTGTGCGGGACGAGGGCAGCACCGTGGGCCGTTCCCACCTCGGGCCAACACCTGTCAGCGTTGCTTGAGGGACGCCTCGAAGGTCTGCTGGCCCAGAAAGCAAAACCCCAGGGGCAGCCCGTCTTGACACGAGGGAGCAACGGACAGAGGGGTCAGAGGCACGAGGCCGGGCCCGACACCGCACAGCCAGGAGGACTAGGGTCCCGGCGAGCCCCTCGGCTGTGGTGGGAGAGCTCCCCATGCTCATCCACCCGGGGACGTCCGGGGGAGACGGACAGACGGGTCTGCCACCCCGAGGTTGCACAAACATGTGTGCCTATCCGCCCTTCCTGTACGAGTGTCCACGGCCCGTCGGCTCTTTGTGGCCTCTGGCCCCAGGAGGAGAAGGACCCCACTGGCTTCCCTCCTTCTGGTACCCAAGCACCTGCGACCAGAGACAGCAGGGACAGTGTCGGGGTCTAACACGGAGGGGCCGGGAGCACCCTGGACGCCAGGGACTGGACTGAGGCCTGAGAGGTGAGCGGCCGCGGACAGTCGTTCTCCTCACGCAGCTCCTGATCCGGAGACCGGGTGGACCTGGAGGCTGCTTGTACCCTGGGAGGACCAGGCCGTGCTCCAGGCCTGCAAGAGTGGGGGTGCTTCCAGCCCTTGGGGCCCCCAGGCAAGGGTCTCGGGCCAGGTGTGCTCAGAGGAGCCGTGGGGGGGACTTTCCCTGTCCCTGTATGCAGACGCCATGTGCCTCCCAAGAAGCTCTGACCATCCCCTGCCCGGAACACTGTCCCCGTCCTGACTCTCAGGCTGCAGCAAGTTTGGGGGTTCTAAGTGTCCCACTGACACTGTGGGTTCATCCTGACACGGGGATGAGACAGCCTCCCTCGCCAGGACTTTCAGGTGTTTATTTTTGGTTTGCTCTCTGGTTGAAACGAGGCACCACGCGTTGGTTAGCAGGAGCCTGGACTCTTAAATGTGTCCTGCCCTCCCCCCGACCTGGAGCAGGACATCCTGCTAGTCACGGGTACAAAGGGGGCTCTCAGGCGGGACGAGCTCCCCGTGGACGTGCATTCCCCCGGGTTGTATGCAGGTCTGAGAACCACAGGGACACACACGGCAAGGTGCGTCCCCCTTGGTGGGTGGGGAGTGGGAGACGAGGCTGCCGGAACCCCTCGTTGGCTGCTGTCTTTGTCAGCAGGGGTGAGGCTCGGAGCCGGGAACGTGGCGGTTCCCCGCGGCCTGCAGGGCGCCTATTTGGAAGGCCTTGTGCCTACTGGCAGATGCTGCTCCTGCGGGCCCTTAGCTGGCGGCGGCTTTCTCTGCTGCCAGCCCCCCGCAGACCCCCGAGCTATGGTGGTGCAGGCCTGTGGGTGGTTTCCAGCGGGCGCTCTGGGGCACAGCTGGCCGCCTAGCAGGGCCCCACCAGCACCAGGCCCGCAACTCCCAAGAGCTCCGGCTAGATCTGAAGCTGACCCCCCGGCTGGTGGGGGGCCTTTCCCGCAGGGGCTGAGGCTCAGCCGGGCACAGGGGCAGCCAGGGGAACACCCGGTGAACCCCGGCACAGGCTGGAGGACAAGCGTCCTCACCCTGGGTGCAGCCGGCAGCAGCCACGACCCTGCCCTGAGTGGACGTACGTCCAGTCTGAAAACAGATCAGCCTGGACGTGGCGTGTCGGGGCAGTTGGAAGGGTCTCGTGCCAGCAGGCCAGACCACGGCCTTTACTAACTTTAGGGGAGGGAGTCCGGCCCCTGGCCAGAGGCTCCCTGCGGGGCAGCCAGGGAGTGGCCCGCATGCGGACCCCAGCCCTGGCTCTTCCCTTCCCCCGTTGGTCTCCGCGGATGCCGGCTGTGCTGAGCAGGCAGAGGGCTGCTCCGCCCCGAGCCCGGGAAGCCTACGGAGTCTGCACGGGGATGAATGCGCCAGGCAGGTCATATGGTGCCGAGCAGCAGACCCGGGGCAGGCCCACCCCCCGGGCCACCGTCCCCCTCCCGTGCAGCCTGCCTCTAGCCTCCTGAGGAGGGGCCGTCTCCTGGGGTGTGAGGCTGACCCAGCACGGGACCCCCAGGGGCTCTGCCAGCACTTGTGCTCTCCTGGGACGACCTCCCCGGGCCACTGTCAGGATGGGCGTGAGGTTTCTGGGGTTGTGGACGCCTCAGAGGAGGCACCGATCTTGGCTTGACATCTGTGCCCTGGTCACTTGGCACCACAGCTTCGCTGGCCTTTATTCACCCTGTAAACTCCCAGAGAGCAAACCTTGTCATTGGGGGCCTCTTGGGCCAGACCCACACCACCCCCTCCCCTCCCATTCTGTCTGACCTCTGGGGCCCCGCGGGCCACTAGCCCCGGGCAGGGAGCATGGCACCTGCACACTCAGTCCGTCAGCTCCTGACTCTTCGCTTCCCCGCAACCCGGAACCCCCCAGGGGGCTGGCTCGGGCCCAGGTCCCGACCCTCAGCTTTGCCCCCGTGGACGGCCAGGGGGACGCCGCCCCTGCTCCTCATGGTCTCCCTGTGTTGTTTTCACAGTGGTTGGCCTTCACTCCTGCCCCAGGGCAGTATCTCCTCTGCGGGCCAGCCCTGGGAGGTCCCCCAGGCTGGGACTCTGTCACCATGACAGGGGGCGTGGCTGGTCCCGCCAGGCTGGTCGTCCAGAGGCGAGCTCCGCAGCGAGAACACCAGCAGAAGAACATCTCCTGCTTCGGCCCCAGGACGACCCGGGGACAGTCCTGAGCGGCCGCGGGAGGCAGGTCAGTTCCCCCCACTCTGAGCTGATTGCACATGACTGGACCAGGGTTCGGGATCCCGCGCTAACGGCATCTGGCGAGAACGATAGTGAGCCGTCCAGGAGGGCCCGTCGTGCCGAGAGGGGACACTGGATGTGAGCTGTCCCCACCCTCCGATGAGCCACGGTGAGGCCAGGAGCCCCAGCTAACAGGGAGGGGAGTGGGGCGTGCGTCCCGCAGAGAACGGGGGAGAGCAGAGGTCAGGCGGCCTTCCTTCTGGGAGGAGGTCAGGACCCGCCAGTGCGGATGGGCCCTCCCAGGGGAGCTCACGCAGGCAAGCGCCGTCCCGGGCCCCCGTCTGGCCTGCGCCTGCTCTCCAGGGAGACCGCCGTGTTCCCCGCCTGATTGTACCCTGCCTCCTCTCTCCCGTGCACAGGAGGCACACAGTGCGCCATCACACGCACCCCTTAACTGGAACGAACGTGGTCACGCTGTCCCCGCCACCCGCCCTCCCACTGTCGCTCAGGATTCGTAGGAGAGACGTTCCTTTTCAACGAAGGCATGTCATCGTGGGCCTGCTTACGCTTCACCAGCCATCCGTCCGGTGCCCGCGGTCGTGGATTTCTTCCCCAGGGTCGGCGGCACGAACGCCCCCGTGAACGCCCCCGATCCTCGGCTCCCGGCGCACGTGTGGGGCGGTTGTCAGATCCGCTCCCGGAGGCGGAATTGCTGAGTCCGAGGGTAGATCCCTCAGGGGCTGGAAGCGGGGGGGGGGCCCCCACGGGTCCGTGGACGTCCACCCCCATCCCGGGACACGGGAGCCAGCGTCACTGACAGCGGCGTGGTGTGGTCTCCGTTTTGATTTGTTTTTATTTTTCGACCTGACTAGTTCAAGACGGGATCTTATTCCAGGGATAATGCCGTGGCTTTGTTCGTGGGTCTGGAGCTCTTCGTTGGCTAAGCTGCCACCTGCTTCTCCTTTTTTGGTGAAATCTCTTTCCGTGTCTTTTAATTACCTTCCTGTTGAATTCTAAGTATTTTTCTCAGTGATTTGATAACTGTCATTATGTTATGAAAATCGTAAGTGTTTTCTCGACACCTGTAGTTTCTATAGCGGCACCCGCAGGTACCCGGATTCTACAGTCTTACTTCCGTCTCTTGGCTTCCTTTATAGTTTGCTTTTTGCTGAGCTATTGAAAATCTCAAAAAACTTATTAGAATTCATTATTTTTCTTTTAGTTTTTTGTTTTATTGTTGGTCTCTTGGAAAAATACTCTTACTCTGAAATTATTTCAAATAAACTTCCGATGCTCTTAAAAACACTCACATTAGGTTGGATTACTTAGAAGCGGGGACGATGGGGAAGCCCCTGGGGGAGACACTTCCGGAGGAAGCTTGGGTGAGTCAGGGTTGGAGGGAGTGAGGCTGGAGGGGAGGAGCAGGGAGCAGGGAGGAGGGGGGAGGGGCAGGGAGGGGCGAGGGAGGAGGGGGAGGAGCAGGGAGACAGGAGGCGAGGCGTAGGGAGGCCAGCTCCCGGGAAAATCTGGAGAACAGCGGCAGCACAGTCTGTCCCCCTCGTCCTGGGACAGAGGATGTGCTGGCCCCCAGCCCCGGTCCCAGCCCCCGCTCTGCCACTGGCTGTGGCCGGGGGACGGCCAGGACCCTCAGAGAGCCCCGTGTGAGCCCCAGCAGGAGCGCAGCAGCGCGCCCACCATACGCCCGTCGTCTCCCACTCCGTCCCCTTCCCCGAACGTGGCTGTCACCTCTCCTCCGTCAGTCCGCGGAGCACTCATGCTGGGAGTCGTGAGGCGCAGACCCCACGTTCTCGTCTGTGTTTCAACAAACAGCCACCCTGTCGCGGCAGCACTGTTAACGGCGTTTTCCCTCTTTTGTCTGCACTGACTTAAGATGGAGATTTATCGCGTGGTAACCTGCTGTGTGCGCTGGGGGCCGTTCTCCTACTGCCTCTGACCTGGCCGACCGGTCCCCTCGTGCTCTCACGGTGTGGCTTTCCGTTACGGTATCCCGTGAGCTGGGCCAGCGCTGGCTCTGGAGTCTTTCTTGCTACTTTACGGGGATGGTTCCCCTTGAGAGTCCCCGCGCACACAATTCGTGCACACACAGGCACACGCCGCAGGTGTGAACGCGTGAACGGGACAGAAGCCACGTGCACACGGGTAAGGTTCCTCCGGCTCGTCCATCCGTCAGCTCGGGGGGTGCCGGAATCCGCATGTGTCTGGGCTGCCTCGCTAAGGCCGGGATGCAACGTTCTCTTTGTTCCAAGACCAGGGTAGACTCCCGAGTGCTGTGTAACACCTTCTTACATGCCTGTTTTGGTTTATTCTTATACACTTCTATAATTTTATGTTCCTAATATAAATAGAATATTGTTTTAAATTGTATCTGTCTATACTTCTGAAATATGAATTTTTGACATGCCGGAATGATATGTTTTAGCACACCCACATAGACCCATGAAAGACTTCGGAAAATCAGGAGCAAAATTACAGAAACGAGAGAAGAGACATGAAATTATGGCAAGATAAAAATAGAAGGTGGGCTGGCGGAAGTGTCAGCGTAAGCGTGAGCAGGGAGAGACAGACCGGGAGCAGGGTGGACGGAAGCAGGCAGCTCGGGTGATGTCCCCCGGCATGGGGACATCGGTTTTGTCCCCAGTGTGCGCAGTCCTCTCTGCCGGCTCGTTCGTCACTGAGCGTGAGACCCGTCCGCGGAGACGGGGACACACATGGTGAGTGCCGAGCTGCTGACTCCCTCTGAAGCCAGCTCCAGACTTGACCTGCTCATGCTGGAAGAGGAGGGACGGGCGCGGGGCTGGAACAGGAGCAGGAGGATCCAGGGAGAAGCTGTGGTGGAACAGGTCCAAGCCCCGGACGTGGTGCTGGAGACAAGTAGGATTCTAGGGGTCCCAGGGGAGAAGCCGCCGATGGCACCCGCCATTTCAGAAGTGTGTGGGGAGAAATACGGTGAACGAGAGCTGGTGGTCTTAGAAAGAATGCTTCCGGAACAGCGACGCTGAGACAAACCTGTTCCAGATTCAGGAACGGTTTCTAGAAAAGGGAAGAATGAGACAAACCAAAGGCAAACGTTGCAAACAATAGAACTTTCTGTTCCTAGATTCACGCCCCGGTCTGACCTGAGGATGTGACCACTTTGGTGTAGGGAGACAGACAAACATGTGTCATATGAAAATAATTTAAGAAGGAACAGCCGAGGACAGAAGCGAATAGTGTTAGAAGGTTTTTGTGAACCACGGAGCACCACCAACAGGACAGGAAACGCATCTGAGATCACGCAGCAGCTGCCCACCCTCGACCCTGCGGAGGTCCGAGCTCTGTTCCGCGGCTCCGGGAGTGTGGTGTGGGCAGAAGGGCCGCTGCTGACGTTGTCCTGGTTTCCGGAACAGTGGCATACGGGAGGCTGACCGCCAGCGTGCAGAAGAAAAATGAGGTTTCCACAGCAGCGGAGCACCTTCCAGATGACATAATGGGATCTTTCCTGCGCCCATGTTCTCAAAACCCTATTTTTCTCCTTCTGTTTTGTTTTCTCAAGTAGCAGAATGACTTTAAACTTGATTTTCCTTTTTATACAGAATGTCTGTCTGTCGTGGCAGTGGGCACCGTGAGGCACGCGGCCCCAGGCAGGCAGCCTGCCCGGCCCCTCCGCCTCTTCCTCCTCGGAGCTCCCCACGGTGCGGCAAGGGCATGGCGAGAATGAACGTCTCCCACGTGCCCTCACCACCCCCCCCAGGTGCAAGCCTGCCTCCTCCTCCACACGGGACCAGGGCCACACGGGGCCGGCTGGCGTAGGGCATCCACTTTGCCATGATCACGAAGCTGCTGCCAGGTACTGAGTACCGTGCTGGCTGCGCCTGTTCTCCTTGGGGTCAGTGTTGTCTCAACTCACCATCCACGTGTGACCACGAGACCCAGCAGAACCCTCAGACCACGGGACAGCCGAGCACCGTGATGTCACTGCAGATGTGCTGGGGAATCTCAGGGTCCATCCTGGGCCCCTCCACGTGTGCCCGTGTACATCACACAGACAGCACGGTCCTGCCATCCTGCGTGAGCTGCTTCTGTCCCTTGACGGGAGGTCTGAGACCTGTCCCCTGAGAGGGACATGACTGCCTGTTGCCAAGGGTCGCCCTTCCGTGGTCTAGACTCTTCCGATCATGATGGATTCCCTCATCCTCCTGTAGACACTTGGCTGGCTCCTGAGTTCTGCACAGTTACGGTGAATGCTGCTGTGAACATTCTCTCGTCCCTGCTGTGTTCCTATAAACTTGAGTTTTCTGATTTTTCACTCTTTAGTTCAGGGGCATATAACTGCAGTGTTTTCATGGGGTCGTTGGTTATGAATATGTCCGATTGTTTTTACAAAATAAAGTCTAGTTATTTTTTCCACTACGGACATGTTTGAGACAAGCAGAATTCAGTGAGCTGCTGTTTCATGTATTTGTCTACAAATGTCAAATCTTTTAAAAATGACGTCATTTTCTTAGCTTCAAAATTCTCACTTCCCTGCTTACCCTCCAGGGGTCCCATCGACCCATGACCCATGGTGCTGCCACCCTAGGAAACGCTTCCTGGTGCGTCCTGCCTATTGGTGTTGCTTTCAAGCTGGGGAGCGTCGAAAAGATTTTTTGTTTCGTATTTTGAATTCCGTCTGTCCCTGGAATTGCAAATTTATTTCGTGGGTTGAATTTTCCCTTCCTTTGTGGACTTTGATGAAAAGTTATTTTCTCTCACAGTCTGTCGTGTCGTTGTTCTTAGTTTGGGCTGAGGCGTCACTGACACGTAGCGCGGTGCGCGTCCCAGGGGCCTGTTTGCAGCTCCTCACTGGAGAACACTCGTCCACGTCCTCTGTGACAGCTTTCCCCAAGTCCCTGAAGTGTGTCCTTGACGTCTGAGTGTCTGAGTGCCTGCGCACACCGATCGATGCAGAGACCCGGTTATTTTACGGTTTCCCGCGGTCGCGGTTAGCCTGGGGCAGGACGCTAATCAACATTTCTCCGGGCTCGTCTGCAAAGTCTGCTGCTGTGGGTCCGGCGGCCGCGGGCCCCGGGTGCTAACAGGCCTCTGTACCCTGTCGGCGTGCAGATAGCTAGACGTTAAATTTGAGTCTCTTGCTTTTTCTTCCAGGAATTGGCTGTCATTGTGGTGCGTGCTGCTGCTGAAAAGTCGTATGCAAGGGGAGTTCTCTCCCCTCTCAGAAGATTTAGTCTTACAGCATACGTTTTTGCAAATTGCTCATTTTAAAATCCAGTGACTTTCATTAGTACGTTTGGGTGCTAATAACTCTTCATCAGTTTTTCCAATTCTTTTTTTCCTGAACTATGAGATGCCCTTTTAAAAATTTAAAGACTCCTTTAATGTCTAAAATAACATTTGAGTCATTTTCCTAAATGTTTTCGAAGGCATTATTTCGATTCTCTTTCTGGAGACACCACTTATCTGTATGTTGGGACGAGTCTTTTCTGCCTCCCACATCTGTGAGTTTTCTCTGCTTCTGAACTCTTTGGTTTTCATTTTTGCCCTTTACCTGCCCTACACTATTTTTAGCAATCCTCACTTATTTATTTAACAAAAGCTTACTGAATTTTACTCACGTCAAGGGGGTGTTCTAGGATCAGCTGGGTAGGGCAGCGCACAGTCCATTCGATACTCCTGCTGTAAGGGTGATTAATCTTAACAAGGGAGGCAGACCATGAGCAACAAATGTGTTATGCAAATTCAGGTCAATTAATCCCATTCAGACAAATGAAAGGGGGCGGGCATGGAGGGTGATGGGGATCTTTAGAAGAATGGTCGGGGGGCGGCGGGGGGAGGCTTCTCTGAGATGGTGACGGGCAGCAAACCCCAGGAACGGAGAGGACCCTGGGTACCCGGAGGAACGTGCCCTGGGGGCCGGGCCGGGACCCGACCACACGCGGAGTCCGGCCGGGCAGCCCACGCAGCTGGGGGTCCCGATGCGGGGGTGCTGGCTCCAAGGTCACGGTAAGGACACGAGGCCAGCTCCAAGTGTTTATTTTATGGGAGGCCAAAATGCGGATATCCTATTCGAAGTGTCCAAAAATCATTTAAAAAGGCAGAAACCGAACAATATTTTAAATAACAAACAAAATAGAACGTATTTAAAAGCATCAACTGAATATAGAATTTGAAAATACAGAAGGGAAACGGCGCCCGGGGGGCTCGGGGGGTCGGCGCCCGACTCTCGAGGACAGCTCAGGTCGTGATCTCAGGGTCGGAGATCCAGCCCTGCTCCGGACTCGCGCTGGTCGTGACGCCGGCTCGTCCCTGTTCGTTCCCTCTGTCGCTCACCTATAAATTATTAGGAGAAAAACGAACAAGATTCAAGGATCTGAGAGAAAGACGACCCCTGATAAATCTAATCATAAATTGAAAATGTATCTCCTTCTTTAAAATGCAATTGCAGAAAACAGTATTTGTCATTGATTTCATGGTGAAGTCTTGAGTTCAACCTGTCCATATTTTTTGGTGCAAACGGTTCCGTCTGTTGGAAACCTCTCTCCGACTCCAGATAATAGCCAAGAGAATCTTCGTCTTCAAATACCTCATTCATCACTTGCTCATTTTGAGATTATTTTGACAACCTGTTTTTTTTTTTCCAACGGCTGGTGTCCTTTTATTGATGGCCTGATACTTCCAGATTGTGTCTATCTCGGTTTCTGTCGCGTGCGCAAGAGGCTTCCGCACGGTCGCCGCATCGATTCTGATGCTGTCGTGTCTGTGTTCCCGTTCTCCGAGGAGCCTGTGGATGTCGGTAGGAGGCTTTGTGCCAACAGAAGCACTGAGGTTCCACTCAGACGTAGACAGGCTCACGCCGCCCAGACCCGCGGGCTGCGCATTCGTTTCCCACCGATGCCGATGTTGAACGATTCAATCTTTGATCTTGATCTCAAGATATACATTATTCAACTGAAATGCTACTTTAGTCATCGTTAAGACGGAAGCCCTGGTACCCAGCCCCTCCAGAATAAACTGCTGTGTTTGGATCACGGAGGTAGAGCCTGGTCCCCCCAAGACATTGGCAAGGAAGGGGTTGCGTGGGGCTCAAGGCCCGGGGAGGCTCTAGGACTTTGCTAGGACTCGCTGGCGTCCAGCGGGAGGACATGGGATACTGGCACAGGGGCAGGGACAAGGCTACCGGTGGGACGCGGGAAGGGAGGCAGGCCGCGAACACAGCAAGAGAAGAGGAGATGTGCTCTGAGTCAAGGCGCCCGTGGGAGGCCGGACGGGTGGAGGCCTGGTGCGCGGGGAATGGGGGAGGAGAGTAATGGGTGTTTCTGAGGGTGTGACTCGGCCACGGGGTAGATCCTGGGGCGAGACGGACTCGGCCACGGGGTAGATCCTGGGGCGAGACGGACTCGGCCACGGGGTAGATCCTGGAGTGAGACAGAAACAGGGGGAGGAGTTGAAGGGGTCCCTGCAGACACAGCTTGGATTTGAGGGTGTGGGGGGTATTTTTACTTATTTATTTATCGTGGGTGGGGAAGGGCAAGAGAAAGAGCAAGAGAAAGAGAATCTCGAGCAGACACACGCTCAGTGCAGTGTCCGCCGAGGCCCTCGAACTCAGGGCCTTGAGGTCAGGACCTGAGCCAAAATGACGAGTCAGATGCTCACACGGTTGACGCACCCAGGCACCCTGAGCGTGTGGGATTGATAAGGCCTGTTAGACCGATGGTTGACGGGGTTGAGCTCCTGGAGGACGTATGGACGGGTCCCCTAAGCCTGGGCCCGTGGCAGGACTGGCTGGGAGGTCCCCAGAGACAGGAAGCAGAGACGGGAGGAGGCGGGACTCGGAGACGGCAGAGTGGAAGACGGTGCCCAGCACCGGGGAAGGACAGAAGCAGCCGCTGTGCCCACGGGGGACGGGTGGCTGTGCCGCCCAGCGGACAGGAGCAGGAACACGTCGGGCAGGGCCGAATGAAGACGTTCAGATTCTAGGGGGTCGAGGGGAGCCGAGCCTCGGACTGACCATCGGGTGCGGTAGCACAGACGCTGCTGTGGGGTCGCGACTGACGGCAAGCGTCCAGAAGACACTCAGGAGAGAAAGACGGAGGCGAGTCTCTGGCTGGGGGCAGCGGCACATTCGTGTGGACCTGGGGACGAGCCAGCGGGAACGGCAGCGCCGTGGAAGGCCACGTCGGCCCTGCCCTTCCCCAAGTCCTAAGCACACCCCAGCTCCCCAGGGTGTCTGGTTTTCTTAATCTCCGCTCTTTCCATGCCTACTTTTCTCTTCTCCCTTTCTTTTTAAACTGAGACACGTTGTCCCAAACTGCTTTTTTTTAATTTAATTTGATTTTTCAGCATTCCAAGATTCATATTTTTTGTTGGGTTCTTTGTGTGCTCGAGCTTTCCAGGTCTGGCGTTCCCGGAATTACTCATCGCGCCCTCCCGCCTAAGCACGACAGTCCACGGGTAAAAGTTCTATTTTCCAGATCTGAAGTGTTTCCCTCTGATGCTTTGAACGCGCTGCCCCATCCTCCTCTTCCTCGGTCACATCCTGTAGTAAAATTAACGTATGAAGGAACAAAGGCAAGTTCAAAGCCAGGAAGACAAAGAACAGACCCTACAAAGAACCGGGAATAAAATTGACGGATTTTCCCTTAGTAGCGCGGAATGCAGGAAACACAGGAGGACGACATTCAGCTGTTTGATCCATCCCCATACTTTTATTTCAGTGTCACCCGTACGCCGTGCCGTCGCAGCGCCTCTGACATCGGCGGGCTCCTCGAGGCTCTGGCTTCGGCTCGCTTTTTCTGGGAAGGGCCAGGCCTCCCCAACGTTAGCTCAGGAGGCTCGGAGGACGAGGACGGGGTGGTGAGGGAGCCCCGGGGAAGGGCGCCCCCCTCATGTGTCCTGTGGGTCGAGAGAGCCCAGTCAGGTGTCCCTGGGAGGAGTATCCGTGCCTCCACGGCCCCGTCCCAGCCCCGGGCAGGAGCTGCCGGGTGCAGCAGGACTGGGAGTCGTCACTCTGCCCTGAGCCTGTGTTGGAGGAGCCGGTGTACCCCCCGCCGGCTTGTTTCCAGGCCAGCGGAGCCCCGGCCAGTCCATCTCCCAGTGCTCTCCACCCCTGGGGTTCCCCACCATGGCTGCTCTGGGGGTGACCTTGCGAGGGAACCCATGGAGAGCCTGGGGGGCTCCTGCTGCGTCCTGCGGTGACTCAGGCCTGGTCCTTCTCTCCACCTACTGCATTGGAGCCGGGCGCTCCCCGGCAGTCACCTGTGTTCTGCAGTCAGGGGCGTCCTGTCCGGGATGCTCCACGCCCCTCTGGCTTCCGCTGCATTGGGCTGGCCTGTCTCGATCTTGATTTGGGTCACGGACATACGCACGGTTCCTCAGTGTGTGGTTTGGTTACTCCTTCTCATTATTTTGGAAAAAGATTGTTATAAAAATTACTATAAAATATGCTTCTTTGAAACCAGAAGCCAAAAACAACCTCTGGGTTGAGAGCAGAAGCCCAGTCCAGTCTGGGGCTGACCTGACCCACCCGACCGGGCAAAGAGGGGACAGTGGGGTGCGGGGAGTTGAAAGGCATGCAAAGGAGGGAGCGTCCCGGCGCTGCATCCGAGCAAGGAGCGTCCCGGCGCTGCGTCTGAGCAGGGCGTGCAACGGGCGGCGGCTGGCCACACCCTAGCTTCGCTCTTCCCCGGCAGCTCCGAGATTGTGGGTGAATTCTCCGTGTCTTTACTTGGAAAGTGAAGTTAGCAGGTGACAAGGCGAAATCCTGTATTCCGTGATGTGACGTCACGTTAGGACCCACCACACGTGCAAACATGGGGCTGGGTGAGAAGAAGCCTGTGGTTTCTAGAGCGCGCGTGTCTGGGATGTACCTAGACCCTGTGAGCACGACGGAAGCCAGCCGGGCGGAAGGTACTGGGATGTGCCAAGCCTGAGAACTCAGACCCGGGGACTCGGGCCGTCAGCAGAGGACCCGGGGAAGTCGCAAGCCCCAGCCTCACTCTCCTCCTCTGTGAAGCGGGCGGTGGCCGTGCGGGGTGGCTGGGACAACGGTGTCGTGCTGAGCATGTCCTAAGCACCCGGTAATTGCTACCATTGCTTTGAATCATCATGTAACGTGTGCTGCTGTATTTTATGTCCCTTTGGGGACCAGTTAGGAAAATGTGTCACTTCTCAACTATAAAATTTTACAATGTACCAACTGTACAAATATTGATTCTCTGTAATAAAGGGCCTTCGCTCCCATGTGAATGAGGGAGCTGGTTCATCTCCCCACCCCAGCGAGGCTCCCCAGAGAGGGCTGCCCAGATCCACGGTTCCCACAGGCACCTGTCCCCGAGAGTGGGTTGAGAGCCACGCGTGCAGATCCGGTAAATCACAGAAAAACCAGGTGAGGTCACCAGGCCAAGATGCTGGGGAGCTAACAAGGCACAGAAATATCTAGAAATTATGGCAAAGAAACACCCGCTGAGAGGTAGGCTTCATGCATTCCTTTGCTGTTTCATTCCACAAAACCACGGGTCTTCTGTGCACCAGGCTCTGTTCCAGACTGTGGAACCACTGGCGAGCCGTCCCGATGTGGACCCCGGCTTTGGGGATATGAGCTTGGCATTGTCTTTTATTCACACACACACTCCGCGGATATCTGCTGTTCCCCACCGCGTGGTAGGCAGCACTGGGGGCACAGCAGCAAGTAGAGTAAGTCCCAGTTGTCACAAATGCACGTGTTATTTGGGGATCCAACGCACAACAAAAAAATGAAAGCGAGTCACAATCTGGCAGCTGGTGGTCGATCCTGGGAAGGAACACGGCACCAGACAAGGGTCTGGACGTCCAGGGGCACGGACGCTGCCGTGGTGGCAAGGGCCCGCACGCCTGGGGTGCGGACTCAGTAGCAAACTCTCACTGAGCAGCTGCGACACCGCAGGGCCTTCCCTGGTGATTCTGGGCACTCGCAGCCCAGGGTGTGGAAAAGCAAGTTCAAAAAAACAACCAGAGAGTGATGTCGTGTGTCACGATGGCTGGACTCGCCGCCTCTGTCGCAGTCTGGTTCTAGCCCTGAGGCAGCTTTGCCTGCCTTGGATACATTGTTTCCTCTTCCCCAAATTTGAGAAATAGTCATCAAACACAGGGTGGTTTTCAGAAGGGGCCATTGAGGCTCAGAGAGGTAAAGTAGCCCCGACACGTGAGTCCCTGGGTTGAAACCCTCCCCCACCAGGGCTGCAACTGGCCGAGCCTGGCCCCCGGGGAGCCTCCCTGTAGAGTGGGCGATGACCTGGTGGTCCAGTTAGATCGATGGGCGGGTTGGGGTGCTTGTGAGTAGGACCGCACCCACCGCACGGAAGGTATTTGCACCTGCTTCCCAGGACGGCAGAGACCCCAGGCAGAGCTGTTCATTCTGGAATGGTTTCCAAGCCTCCACTCAGCTCATGGGCCCTTCTCTGCTGATAGAACAAAGGTTCAGGCGTGAGAGGGCAGCGCGTTCCCAGACGGCCCGGGGGGTGTGCGGCACGCACCCACAGACTCGAGGCCAAGAACCAGAACTTTCCGAGCCCTCCTGAGATCCAGGTGTTGGGGGTGCTCTGGGTTCCGGAGAGGACTCCGTGCCCTGAGTGACATCTGAAGGCAAACCCCAGCTTATTTCCTCTTGTCTCAGTCAAAAGAGCCCGATTTCTCGCAACGCTTCCGTCATGGCGTGAGCGAGGCGGTGTGTGTGGAGAAATGACGTGGTTGTGCATCTGTCAGTGAGGCATGTCCGTCGTGCTAGCCGTGTGCCCGAGGGTCTGCGTGTGTGTGCACGTGCCCGTACGTGAGTGTGTACGTAACTGGCGTCTGCAGTAGTAAGCATATGTGTTATGCTCCACTCTCTGTGCACAAGCGAATGGGCATGACCCTTGCTAAGCCCTGCACGTTTCAGGAAGCCAAGGTCATGACGTCATTGTGTGCGGAGAAATGACCGCCAGAGCACAGGGAGGTCGGGCTTCTCCCCTGGAAGACCGAAGGGCGCACGTCCCAGCACGGAAGACGGCAGGAGCCTCCAGCGCAGCGGCGGGTCCGCGGGGGCCCCGGGCGACCCTGAAGGAAGGACATGAGCCGCGAAAGGCTCACGGGCACCGTCCCCACTTCCTCTCTCAGCCGGCCAGGGGCCTCTGGAAACGCATTTCTAATCCGCATAATCAGCCTTCCCTGGCTGCCGGCGAGTCTCACGGCTCACTGCCACCCGCTAACTAGGCCGACCTTTCATTTTACGTCCCCCTTGCTGAGAATCGGGTCGGGGGGAAGCTTGGCGGTGAACTGGGAGCTATCGGTGTTCTCAGCGTGTAATTCTCATGGCAACTATTCTCGATCTTTGGTCGTAAATTACGGAATCATCCTTATCTGATAGCGTTTAGGGAGCCGCCGCGCAGTTCCCGGCGGTGTGCTGAGAGCCAGAGAGGAGGGACCAGCAGGGTCGGGATCCCCGGGGACGTTCCCGGCGCGGACGCGCAGCAGGAGGCCGGCTGGGGAGATCCGGAGGGAGGCCCCATTCGGACCTTGAGAAGCTTTGGCGGGAACAAGGCGGGTGGCTGTGTCCACGGAAGCCACGGCACCTTGTCCGGCCCTGTGGTCCCAGGGGGGGACGGAGTGAGAGAGGAAATGCCAGGCGGCTCAGCCAGAAAGTCTGCAGACCTACCCAGCGGGCAGCCCTGACCACCCTTCCCAGAGCCGCCTGAACCGGTGTGTGCCAGGCCCTGGGCCAGTCCGGGACGGACGGCACCCCCGGCAGGTGGCCACAGGACAGGCCCGGGAACGACTACTCCAGGGCCAGGGGAAGGACGTCGGTGCCAGACAGGAGTCACAGCGGCTGCGTGACTTCCTTCGGGTGTGAGGGCTCACCAGCACCCTTGGAAGGCCCAACGTGTCAACTCAGTCTTAAGAAACTTTCGTGTTTTCAAAGGAGGAAAACCATGGTAGGCACATTCCAGATGGAGAGACCCCCAGCACGCCAGATGCTGAAGGACCGTCCGTGGGTCTGGGTCAAAGCATCCAGGAGAGACGACCAGGACGGGCAGCCTTATCTCGAGGCTTTAGGGCTGTGTGGGCCCATGTGGATCATCTCGCGGGGGAAAGGACCAGTCCCAGGCTTGGAGGAAGATAGGAGTCTGCGGCAATGGGCAGGGCGGATAGGAGAAGAAAGCTGCAGGCCAACAGCTGCCCCCTGGGGTAAGTGACAGAGGTGGGACAGAGCCCGGGGGACCGTGCCGGGGGTGAGAACAGGGGTTCCTGGGAGGAGCCGAGGGCTGTATGCACCAGGACCAGGCTGGCCGGGCTGGTGAGGGCGCCGGGGAGGAGCCAGGCTCCCGGTGGGAAAGGTCAGGCAGGAGAGGAAGTCAGCACTGCGGGGGCCGCGGCCGCGGACTGGGGAGCCAGCCGCCTGCTCTGTATTTCTCCCCACCTCTTACTACAATGGGGCAGATGACCTGTGCAGCCTTTTCTGGATTCTGCAAACCAGCACTTACTGTTTCCTGATGCAAAATCACACACATCCGCTGTGAATACATTAGGAGACACGGAAATGGACCGAAAGCGGTGTGACAGGAGAGAATACTAACATTGACTGGACATCTCCCCCAGGAGGCACATCGTGTTACACTAAGGGGTCTCTGCCGAGACCGGGCCAGTCGGGGTGGGGCTAGCGGGGGGCAGGGCTGCGTGGTGCTGGGGCAGCAGCAGGAGGTTTGCGGGGAAGACGGAGGTGAAGAGCTGGGCGGGGAACAAGAGAGGACGACCCGGCCGGGAGAGTAGCGCCGTGTGCCCCGCTCCGAGCCCTCCGTGGACCCCGGTCTCCCACCACAGCTGGCGGGGGCTTGATGCTCTGGGTAACTGTGGGCGTATGAAAGCAGTGTTGGAAGGGGCCATGCAGGTCACACTCTGGGATTCATGAGGGAATGAGCCCCACGGTGGCCAGACGATATGGGAGGCCTTGAGTTTCTTGGGTCTCATGGATTCGGGCTTGGATGGGTCAGAGCTGGGACGGGAGAGCTAATACTCAGATTCCAACAGAAAACAAAAGTTCAACTGTAACTAATTGGTCTATTTTATTTATAGTTAAATTATCCAGATATAATTTGGTTTATTGTATTTACTCGAAAGATTGTTAAACACCATCTAATTCCATGCACTACTCCAGGCAGAGGAAACACAATGAAAAATGAAAAGCACGTCACCAAGCACCCACAGAACTTCGATGCTGGAACAAATGTAAACAAATGTGCACGTAAATATGCAAAAGCCCACAACAGCGAATCCAGGAATACCACGAGACGCGTGTCCTGGGATTGGGGCGGCCCTCCCCTCCTAACCAGCTTCTATTCTCAGGTGGAAACGGACTGAATTTCTCAGCAGGGAGAAACGGACAAGCCAGGAGGGAAGGTGCGTGGTATCCCCATCCGGGAGGAGGGCAGAGTGGGGAGCCTCTGGGTCTGATCTCCCTGGTTTGAGCAGCTGGAACATGTCCCAGCTAACCAGCATTTCCCCAAGACTGTTGCTGTTGCCAGAAAACCGAAGGACCCATAGGATGATGATGGTTGATTTTATGCGTCGCCTTGACTGAAGCGTAGCATGCTCAGATATTTGGTCAAAGTTATCCTGAATGTTTCTGTGAGGTGTTTTGGATGAGACTCGCGTGGCAGTCAGTGTGGGTGGGCCACATCCAATCAGATGACGGCCTGAATAGAAGGAAAAGATGGACCTTCTCTCAAGGAAGTGGCAATTCTTCCTGCCTGCCTGCCTGCCTGCCTGCCTGCCTTTGGACTAGGACACTGACTTCTTTCCTTTACCTAAGATGGGAACTACAACATCAGCTCTGCCGGCTCTCGGGAATTTGGACTCAGGCTACACACGTACTCTCGGTTGTCCTGGCTCTTCCCCTTACCAACTGACTCTGCAGGTCTTGGGGGTTCCTGTGATCCAGTTCCATAAAAAACCTCTTCATAATATACACGTCCGCCTAATGGTTCTGTTTCCCTGGGGAGCCCTGACCGACACATCACTGGGCCAAAATCATCCCACGGATATTTTAACCACAGCGGACAGGCACCATCCGGTGGGTGCCAAATGGGGGGAGTCTGGTGGGGATACTGAGCGTATGGCCAGACTCCCAAATGCCATGAGGGTGGCCCGTGTAGATGTGCCCGCGATCACTCAACTTCGCAGGACTGTGGTCCTCCAGAGCACACAGCGGGAGTTTCTGGATCTCACATGTGCTGCGTCTGCTCTGCACACGCATGTCAGAGGGGTAGACGCCACGACCACAAACGAGGTGGGATGACCTCGGGCACCCTCGCTGATAATGTGACATTTTTGTTCAAGTTTCCCATCATCCATATCAGACTTTATCTGCATAGTTTATAGCATGCCGAAGATCTAATCTCGTTTTTAGGATGTAATTTAGTTACAATTCTCACATCGTAAAAGCCACTCCTCTGATGTGGCAGTGAGGTGGGTTTTAGTAGATTCACAGAGCCGTGTACAATCCGCATCGCGCCATCAGAGAACATTTGCATCACCCTGAAAAGAAATGCTGGACCGATTAGTAATCGTCCGCTTCCCCTCAGCTCCCGGAAACCACTAATCCGCTTTCTTCCCCTAGGGGCTTGCCGTATTCCGGACATTTCGTGTGAGTACTCATACAGTGTGACCTTTGGTGATTGGTTTCCTTCAGTTAGTGTAGCGTGTTCAAGGTCCGCCACGGGGGAAGGCTGTCCGTGCTGCATTCCTTTCTCACGGCTGGAAACGGGGCCTCAGCGACACGTCCCACACCGTATCTATCCAGAGTCCCGTTGATGGACTTTGGGTAGTGTCCACGTTTTGGCTGTTAGGATCCACGTAGCTGCGAACATTCTTGCACAGGTGTCATGTGGACATGATTTCAACTTTGAGAGCGTTCACCGAGGAATGAAACTGCTGAGTTGCGTGGGAACTGTGTGTTTAATATTTGGGGCACCAGCGAGACTCTTTTCCTAGGGTGGTGTGACCATTTTGAAATCCCACCAGCCACGTACAAGGATTCCAGCACCCCCCCAGCCCCGTGCTCACCAGCACTTGCTGACGTCCACCTGTTTTCATTTTGGCCAGCCGAGCCCGTGCGAAGTTGCGTCTGCATTTCTCTCGAGCTAGTAACGTGGACATCTTTTCCGTGCTTACCCCCCATTCCTGTATCCTCTGGGCAGAAATCCTTTGCCCACTTTTAAACTGATCTATTCGTTTTTTTACTGTTCAGTTGTAAGAGCTGTTTGCATGTTCCGAATGCAAGTATCTTATCCAATCTATGATTTGCAAACATTTCCCCCCATTCCTGAGGCTGACGGTACTCTTTTGAGCCGCAAAAGTTTTGGGTTTGGATGAAGCCACGTCTGGTGTGCTAAGACACAATTGCTTACACCAAGATCACAGAGGCTTATTCTTGGTTTCTTCGAAGTGTTCTGGTTCTAGCTCAGGAAGAGCTCGTCATCTTGTCCCAGCCCGGGGTCTGTACAGAGTTGATTTCACCGTGCAAAGTGAGGACCCCCACGTCCTTCTTTTGCAGATGCTGCTTATCACTGCGCTGTTTATCCAAGCACCATTCTCTCCCTAGAGAACGGTCTTGACATCCTGGTCAAAATAGTTGGCCATAAATGCAAAAGTTTGTGTCTGGACTCGCAGAGCTGTTGCATCGACCTATACTTCCATCTTCACGCTAGTGCTGCACCCTACAGATTACTGTGGCTTTGCGGTAAATTTTTAATCTGGAGAATGTGTCCACTGACCTTGTCCTTCGTTCTCAAGATAGATTTGGGCATCTCAGCCTCCTGGCATATCCTTCTGCATTTTAGGGTTGGCTTGTAAGTTTCTGGGAAAAAAAAAAAAAGAAGAAGAAGAAGAAGAAGAAAGAAAAGGAAAGAAAAAGACTTCAGGATTTTGATAGAGTTTATGTTAAATCTCTAGATTGATTTGGGGAATGTTGCCATCTTAACAGTTCTAAGCCTCCTGATCCATAAATAGGCACTATTTTTCCCACTTATTTGGGCCTTCCTTAATTTCTCCTAATGATGTTTTGTGACCTTCTTTGCATGAAATTTGAACTTTCTTTGTTAAATACACTCTAAGTATTTTATTCTTATCCTATTGCAACTGGATGTGCTTTTTTAAAATTTGCTTTTGGAGTGTTTGTTGCGCCTGTGTAGAAATACAACTTTTTAATATATGGATCAGGTACGCGGCAACTTCGCTGAATTTGTTCATCTGCTTTTGTTTGTTACTTTTTAGTCATGTCTACACCCAACATAGGGCTCAAACTCACCACCCCAAGATCAAGAGTCACCTAACTGAGCCAGCCAGGCGCCTCTGTTCATTGGTTTTAATAGTTGTGTGTGTGCATGTTTGTGGGTTTGAGTTTCTTAGGACAATCTATAGGCAGGATCGTGTTATCTGTGAATGGAGATAGTTTTACTTCTTCCATTCCAACCTGGGTGCTTTCTGCTGCTTTTTCCTATCTAAGCTGCCCTGACCAGACCTTCCAGTAAAATGTTGAAGAGAAGTGGTAAGAACAGACATCGTGCCTTGTCCTGATCTCAAGGGGAAAGCAGGATTCCGCCCTTAAACCAGGATGTTAGCTGTGAGATGTCTGTGTATGTCTTTTAACAAGATGAGGAAGCTTCTTTTGATTCCCAGTTTCTCGTGTGTGCTGTATCGTGGAAGGGTGTTGGAATGTGTCAGATGCTGTTTCCTCATGGACTGAAATGTCATGTTGTTTTGTCCTTTCTTCTATTGGTGTGATGTATTACACTGATTGATTCGGCAATGTTTAACCAACGGCAAAATCCCAAAGGGCCATGTCGTGTGATCCTTTTCATATGTCACTGGATTAGGTGTGTGTGGATTTTATGGAGGGCGTTTACTCCTATCTTCATAAGAAATATTGATCCTTAGCTCTCTTCTCTTACGATGTCCGCGTCTGTGTTATTTATGACGGCTGGTTTAAAGTCTCTGCCTTCAAAACCCTATGTCCAGGCTCCCCAGGGAGAGATTCTGTCAATGGCTATGTGCCCTGCCCTGTGGATTGGCCATACATTTCTGTTTCTTTATGTGTCTGTCTCTCTCTTTTTTTTTAATTCTTTCGTGAAAACTGTGCCTTTTAAATAACATAATGGAACAACTCTGGAAATCGGACTGCCCCTCACTCACCGTGCTTCTCCTTGTTCTGCTTGTTTAGTGTCTTTCCTGTGCTTTCTCTATAGGCTTGTGTTCCTTGCTGTGTGGGGTCACTGACTAGCCCAGCTGTCACCTGACCACTGCAGGCAGCTGACAATCCTGCCTCAGCCTTGGCCTCCTGCTTGCTCAGCGCCTCAAGGTCAGTCAAAGTGAGAGACAGGCCCTCCTTCGGTCTTTTCTGGGCATTCGCCCAGCCCTGCCTGTGTGACTGGTCTTCTGGATCCCCAGGAATATTTTGAAGTTTTCCAAACCACGACTCTGGACATCTCACTCCCCCCACTTTTCCTTTTAAGACTTTTAGCCAGTTTCTGTTTTCTCCAACTGGTGTCATTGCCTCAGGCAGCTCAATGTTAAGCAGCTGCTGCTGATTGTTTTTGACAAACACCCTGGGTACACAGCTTGTTGGCACAGAATGAGTTCCGAGTCAGGGCAAATGAAGACAAGCCCTTTGAGTTGTTAGTTTCCAGGTAACCGCCGGACAGTTCAAACACTGAGAGTCCTGTAACTCAGGAGCCTTGTGGGAAACTCCAAACTCATCTTGTCCCTGAATGGCTGTCCACTAGCTTTCTCATCCTCTGGGGTCTGCGGCACGGACTTCCACCACGTCTGATGATTGGGTCCGTGTATTCCCTTGACTCAGCCGTGGGGCGCCTGAGCATTTGCCCAGATGCTGCTCCGATATATGTGCGAGGGCGTTTCCAGGCAAGGTGAACATTTTAATTGGTAGACGGAGTCAACTGTACTTCCCTCTCCGATGTGAGTGAGCCCAGCCAGTCAGTTGAAGACCAGAATAGAACAAAAAGATGAACAGAAATCCCTGCCCAACAGCTTGAGCGGAATACCAGCCTCTCCCTGCCTTCAGACTCCCACTGAAATGTTACCTATCCTTGGGTCACGGGCACTCCAGCCTGCAGACTAGAGGGTGCCCTGTTAGCTCTCCTTGATCTCAGGCCTTTGGACCCGGGCCAGAGCCCCTCCGCCAGCCCTCCTGGGCCTCCAGCTTGTAGACAGCAGATCCCGAGATGTCTCAGTCTTCATAATCTTGAGAGTCAGTTTCTCATAGGAAATATATTTCTGGATAATTTTTATATAGGGACATCCACAGTAGGATGTGTCCACATGGGTAGCGTTGTGCTGCTTCTCTGGAGAACGCTGACGAATACGGCCTAAGTGCCGCGGTCGGTTTCAAAGCAGCCACGGCAGCTTGACTACAAGGCCCCAGGCTGCGAGTTCCTCCTCCGTAATGGAGACTCGGCCGTTCTCCTCCAGCAGAGGCTTCATGTCGTTGCCCGACTTTGCTTAATACACGGTCTGAAAAGGCTGATTTTGACTAATGTCTGCCCTGTTCCTCTCGCTTTGCTGAAGGAGTGGATTTTCAGAGAGCCGCCCCGCCTCACCCCGGAAGCACTTCTCACTGTCTTTCCTGGTTCTCCCCAGAGGGAGTGAAGAGGGCACGTGTGGCCTTGGGGGGATTAACACAGAACCCAAATGCAGGACCTGAAAGATCAGAGCGGATTTTGGAGGAGCCTGATTTGGCAGGGACTTGGGTCATCTGGTGATGAGGTGACTAGTCCCAGTCTGGGTTAGTGGGCAGGAGAATAAGGAAGACCAGTCGGTGAACGGCTTTGGGTCCTGGGCAAGAGAACAAGGCCCCGATGCCTGCGGGTTTGGACGCTGCATCCGAGAACAACCGCCCACCATCGGAGCGAGAGGCTTAGGGTCATGGGGTACTGAATACACTGGAGCGGCATGGGATGTTCAAGGGGGGCGAGCAGTGCAGCTGGGCACGTAGGACCTGGGCTTGGTGAGTGCGGGTCACTCTGATCTGGGACCCAGGCAGAGAGGCGGCCCGGAGGGGCTGCCGGTGCTCTCCAAGCTGGGTCTGGCAAGGCAGAGGCTGCCGGGCCTGGACGAGAGTCTGTTAACCGCAGTGGTTGAGACACCAAGGAGCCGCTGGACAAGCGAAGACACCATGAAGGGAGAGGAGCGACCGGGCGTGGGACGCACGGGGGACACAGGGTTCCCGCCGACGTGGTTTGAAAGCAGATCTGGGAGCGTCTGTGAATCTCCTGAAGTAGGTCAGGTTCCGCACGGACGCGCAGTGTTGGCAGACACGGCCGGCTTGACCCCGAGCTCCGAACCGTTACTCCTGGACGCAAGGTGACAGCCACCGACTGGGCCCACAGTCTTCCCAGAGGGCCTGCCTGTGCTCTTGGTGCTGGGGATGGAGGCCCGCGGAAGGCTGGGATGTGCCCCATTCTCGCGGACTGTGGGGACTGACAGAAAACCAGAGCTGAGGTGGGAAGAGGCACGCTCCGGGGGTTGTTCTGTGCAGTGACCTGAGCGAGGCCCGGGGCGGCGCTGGGGGGCGGGGCAGCCGGAGCAGAAGCCCCCGGGCGAGGGGCTGGGCAGGGGTGAGCGATGGCTCGGAAGCCGCAGGGCCGTGCGGGCAGAGGTGTGCAGAGGGGAGAGGGGAGAGCACAGGGCCAGAGAAGGGGCGGCCATGAGAAGCAGGGCCTCCTGGGCGGAGTGGCTCTGGCGTTTCCTCCGCGTGGCCTTCGGACTGAGCAGGGACACGAGGTGCTCTGCACTTCTCGCGGGTCACCGTGGCTGCTGTGTGAGCAGATGGTGAGGCAGAGAGCAGGACGTCACGCTCATTCTTCCAAATTGAGGGTCTGGTGTGACAACGCAGCGGCTGTCAGCATCCACCCGCTTAGTGGTGAGCAGAGCTGAGCAGGAGCCGTGGGAGCTGCCGGCGGGGGCAGTGGGGGCGGCGGGAGGCGGCGGGAGGCGGCGGGAGGCGGCGGGGGCACTTGTAACATGCTCTCTACGAACTGACCAGCGAGACCTTTACAGAAACTGGAGATCTGCGTCTGGGGAAGGAAGCTGCGTCTAGGGACTGGAAGCAGATTTCTGGGTCCCCCCCAGAAGCTGACTGGCAGCACCAGACCCTTCACCACAGACACAAACCTCTGTCTCTAGTTCGGTCTAATTAGCGAGACGTCCGAATTGCCAGACGACCTCCTCCTCTCGCAAGTTCGCGCGTGCCGCTGTCGTTTCCGGCACAGCCGCTGCAGGTGGCTCGCGGTGCGAGAGGCCGTGGGGTGCGGCAGGGGGAGACACTCAGGGCCGCCCTGCAGGACTAAACCCGACTCCGACCGGCCGAGCTCCGCTGCAGGCTGGTGGCCGACCTCGGCTGGGTGTGATGTTAAACAAGCTAACTTGGGACCCGCTTGGCCTTGCCCGTGGTGGTTGCTGCAGTCGCCTCAGAGCAGGGTCTGCTGAGCCCCTCGCCAGCAGGAATGCAGGGGAGGCACGTCGCATGGGGAAGCCTTACACGAGGCAGGTCTGAGCTCTGGCTGCACGGACCCCACCCGACCGATCATCCATGTGCCTGCGGCTTCTCGGACCCCCGGTTCCCCTGGTACAGAGACATCCTTGAGAAATGCGTGCTCGTGACCTTGAACAGTGCAGAAGGCACGTGGAAGGGGCAAGTGATACACGCCTCCGTCACCTGGAGGAGGTGCAGGTCCTCCTCCAGGCACACTGGCCACCAGGGACTCAGGGCCAGTGGGCGGCTGAGGTCACATTCCAGCGATGACCCCGCTTCTGGGGGCTCAGGGTCCGGTGAGCGCCCCAGCTGCCATCTGTCCTTGCCTGAGCGGTGGGAGGGCTTGAGTGTGCTGCCTCTCGCCCACCGCTGGCCATCTCCGACCTGTCCCCGTGGCTGGGGAGGGACTCTGGGCCTGGCTAGCTCCTCTCAGCCTCGGGTCAGGTCGGCTGAGTGCCTGTCCCTCCATCCACTGTCTGGTCCTGCCGGACCCTGAATGGGGACAGTAGGAGTGACCGTGTCACCATGGTCTCGCCAGATGACGCGGCTCCTTCAGGCCAGCGGAGGACGTGGGAGCTGCCTACTGACCCTGACTGTGCTCACGCAGGCTGAGCCTGGGGCCGTGGGAGGCAGAGAGAAGAGGAGGCCGGCTGTGCGCTACCCTCAAGGCCTCAGGGGGCCAGCGGGTCACTGGGGGGAGGGGCCCTCTGATCCACCGCGACCCTCCCTCAGGGCCCAGTACCCGGCCCCCCAGGACCCTACAGTCTTGCTCTGCCCCTCCACCTGCTTGACAGAAAGAGGGGGGACTCGGAGTGTTACCTGCCCTCCCCTGTTTCTCCGGACACTCCTGACGAGGATGCAGCTGGCACCACCCCCACTCCAGTGTCCAGCCTTGCGGGGAGACCAGACACGACACCCGTAGTCCCAGTGAGGAGGACAGATGTCACCTCAGCTTCCAGGCCACACTGAGCCCTCGGGGGAGCATGAGGGAGCCGCCCGGACCCAGCACAGGGTCCCTGCCTGTCTGAGGGAACTGACCACGATGCTGCCCCCTCTAAGTGCCACAGATTCTGCAGTCAAATGCTCTACCCCTGAGCTATACCCCCTAGTGCCACAGATTCTGAACAAAGTCAGGACAGCGTGCTTCTGTCCCTAGTGGCGCTGTGTGTGTCCCACCTGTCCTGAGCATGTGGTTGGGTGGCCAGGAGCTGGAGGCCTACACTCAGTGTCCGGGGCCCAAACCCTTTCTTGGTCCCCTCTGAGGGGTGCTACCTTGCACAAGGAGATCACGTGAGCCTGTGAACACACGTGGTTCCACGGAGAGCTGCCTCCTCACCGGAGAGGGGGCTCGGGTCCTCCCGTCCACACCGGAGCTCCTGGCATGGGCGGGCACCCAGCAGTCTGAGCAAGGAGGAGGGGTCAGGAAAGGACCAGGAGTGGGGGGCAGCCGTGAGCCGCCAGGGGAGCACACGTCGGCCTCCGTGCCCCCCTGACCCCCGCAGAGCAGCACAGAGAAGACGCAGCCGCACCGTCCTGGCGGACTTTACGGAAGGATGCTGAAATCTGGGCTTCCTATCATTGCCCAGTTTTTGCGACCATTTAAAGACATTAAGAAAAATCCTAACTCACAGACCATACAGAACCAGGCACAGGCCACACTTGGCCCCTTGAGCCATAGTCCACAGTCCATGCCCTGTGAGGTCCACATGAGAAGGACTGCCTTGGTCAGCACCCGCTCCAGCACCTCCTGGGTGACTCGTCTGACCCTCCCTGGGCCTAGGGATGGAGCCACGACGGGCGTGGAAGCCCCTCCCACTTGCCGTCTGCATGGTGCGGCATGTGTCCCACCGACAGCAAGGCGCTTCCGGAAGGCCGGTAGCTCCTGGACATGCCGGACACATCAGGAGGGTCCCCTCGGGAAGCAGCCCGTGAGCGGCCACCTGGAGGCTCTGCGCGGACACAGTGATGGGGGTGACTGCCCGCCGGCCGAGGCGGCGACCAGGACAAAGCACCAAGGACATGGGTAGCAGAGACAGCGCGGGCAGCCGGGCCAGACGGGCCACAGGCAGACCTACAACGTTCCCATCCCGGCACCCTGGGCGGGTGGAGAGGCCTCTGCTGTCAGGCAGAGGCCGAGTGGCCAGGAGGCGGAGCCCGCGTGGATTGATTAACGGATCAATGTCAAGTCAGAGAGAGGCCTCCAGGGGCACGCCCCGACCTCGCCCCAGCCCCCGCCGGCATTTCCATCAATGGCTCGGATGAAGGCATAACAGTCCTGCTTGTCAACTCTGCAGATCCCGGCTGGGAGCAATGGCTAATGTGGTGGAAGAAATGTTCTGGGTACAAAGAGCCTCTTGACAAGCCGGGACAATGTCTGGAGTGAGCGAGATGGCAGTTAGCAAGGTTTCGGGTCAAGTCCTGCTCGCCGCTCAAAAAAGAAAAAAACCCCACAACCACAAGTGTGTGAGTGGACGTGGGAAGCAGGGTCTGGCAGACGGGCGGTTCCTGCTGCGCTGGCCGGGGCTTGTGACCATGCTGCCCGCGGGACGCCCCGGGCTGGGACCCCAGCCCCACCGCAGGGCTGTGCCCAGGCCAGGGGTGACACCTCCTTCCAGGGGACACTGGCTGGGGGGAGGCACGGGGGCACAGCGGCCACGGCAGTGCGCTCCACGGGAGGGGCAGCTGCCAGTCAGTGGGTGAGGTCGGCCTGTGGAGGAGGGGCTCTCCGGAGCCCCGGAACCCCGGCAGGCAACCAGAGAGCCACTTGGCGGAGGGGACGGGGGGCAGATTCTTGGCTGGATCTAAGGACAGATGTTCTGACGACAGCCGTTAACCACGGCGTGAGCCGCCCCTCGGGACGGCCGGCTGAGCGGGAGCGACATCTGTCAGGCACCCCGGACGGCTTCCTCTCGCCGGACGGACCCGCAGGGAGGGCTCGTCAAGCCCCCGTTTTACAGGCTGGACAGCAGAGGTGGTTGTGGAGGGAGCCTGGGAGGGCTCGGCGCACCTCGTGTTAGCCGCCGGGCCTGGGGGCTTGACAACCTTGGACTCGTTTCGGGAATTCCTCCCTTAGGGCTGAAATGAGGTTTATTTAGGACACGTCAACGGGGAGCGGGTGTGCGTCTCGGGTTTGAGATATGAAAGACAGATTGAGCACAGCCCTCCTCGCTCCGAGCCGGATCCAAAGGAGAGACGGAAACGTCGGAGGACGGCAGCCCCGGGCCCCTTCCCCGCGGCAGGGCTCCAGGGAGGTGTGCAGCGAGGTCACGGGCCGGCTGCTGCTTTTCCTCAAGCGAGGTGGCATCTGGAAAATGGGTGTACTTCCCAGGGTGGCCCTCCACTGACCTTAGCATGGAGAGGTCCCTGTGGCCCACGGGGACCAGCAGGGAGAGCAGAAGGCCCTGGGCCCTGGGCATCCCCGCCATGCTTTGACGAAGTCTTACTTTCGAAGAGGTGGAGTGAGCAGAGAGGAGAGGGGAGGCTCTGCCTGCGTCCCTGGAATGAAAATTCTAGCTTTATGCCCGGGGTGGCCCAAGCTCTCCCCTTGGATCCCACACAACCATGTCATCACGGGTTCCCACAATGTGCGCATGTGCACAGACTTGGGGGGTCCAGGACACCCCAGGATTGGAGGAGGAGGAGGAGGGGGAGGATCAGAGTTAGCAGACTCGCAGTCAAGGCAGATCAGACCCAAACTAAGAGGGAGTTAGTCTCTTCCAGCCCACGTCCAAGTCACCCAAGGGAGGGAGGTGACAGGGGAGAGGCAGTGACTTAGGGGGGTACTGGCTGCTGGAGGGAAGAGAGGGCAGAGCTAGAGCCAGGCCCCCAATTCAGGGAAGGAGGGTGTTGTGGTTCTGGAGAAGAGCCCCTGTGCCCCCGGCCAGGCCCTGGGCCCTGGACTAGGTCTGGGAGGCTGGTGGCAGGGCTGCGGGCCAGGGGGCCGCCTGGGGCTGACGGGCTGTGCCCTGTGTCCCGACCCCATGGCTGGGGCTGACTGACGCCTTCGGTGTCACGGGATCCCAGCACGTGGCCGCAGCTGGAGAAGCCTCTGTCCCGGCAAATCAGAACCCGGGAAAGAGAACCATGAGTTTTCACTTCTTTGGGTTTTTATTACAAGGGAAACAAAATTCCAGTTTGGATTTTCGTATTTCTTGGAGCATCGTCGTTGGAGGGGCCCTCCCTGCCCCACGGAGGGAACCATCCATGTGGGTGTCCTGAGAGCGCGTTAAAATGTCCCTGAAGACTGGCCCCCGGGACAGGCAGGGCGGGGTCCTGGGGACGGGGCAGTCTGCCACCGGCGACGTGGGAGTCTTGGAAGTGCCCCCAGAGGCAGGAGTTCAGAGCCTGGGGTTCACATCCCAGCCGTGTCTCTCACCAGCTCCCGGTTTTCCCACTTGGGCGGCGGGGTCCGCCCTGCAGAGCCGCCCCGGGGACTGGGTGAGCATCACGAGCTGGGGGCGGCCCTGGCCAGCTGCAGTCAGCTCTCTGGGAGACGGAGACCCCCTAGGTTGCGGGAGGGAGCAGATGGCGTTCACCTCCGCAGGGAGGAGCGCTTTCTGTTTGTTTGTTTTCTTCTTTTAATTTTTAAAGTAGTAACAGTTGATTAAAAACAACATCCAGGAAACACAGAACTTCACACCCCGCCCTAAACACATTCCTGTGAGGCATCATTGTTAACCGTAGATGTGGGTTTTCTTTTTACTCACGTAGTAACACACACACCTTTTTTTAAGTGAATTGGCTTCAAAACAAAGCTACTGAACTCTCTGGCTCCCTCGTGGGGGGGAGGGCAGATGCGCCCACGGGTCACGGGTGCAGACCCGCTTGCTTCTGGCCCTTTTTCAATCCTTGGTATTAGATGCGGCGTCGCCATGAGCCCGTGCACACGCCCCTCCGAGCAGCAGCTCCGTCGCCCGGACCCTGCCCCGGCAGCGTCCCCCATCCCTTACAGATGTGTGCGCCACAAATCTGCATCCAAAAACACTCCCCTGTTTGTGTTTCCACCAGAAAATAAGAGTGGCCAATTCCCCACCTTCCTTTCAACGTGATCAGTATTGTAGCTGCTCTGAGCTTACAATTCGGTAAAATCCTATTTTATTTTGATTTGCATGGATTTGTGGATTTTGAGGTTGAATTATTGAGTTATTTTTCTCATATGACTTAAAAGGCAGGAAGCGATGGGCTGCAGGCCCTCCCGCCAGCTGGGGGTGTTGCCTGTGGTCCCCGCGGGGCTGCCCCGCGCTCAGGCCAATCGGTCACTCAGCCGGCTGCCCAGAGCAGCGGGAGCTCACAGGCACTTTGTTCTGTTGACCTAAAAGGAGCCCCTCCACCCCACCCCACAGTGCCACTGAGCTCGTGTCATCAAGGAGCGGGGCCCAAGAGCGTCTGGTTGCCCTGTCCAGGCAGAGACTGTCGAACTCAGGGCCATGGGGGGCTGAGGGTCCTTCACCTAGTGTGTCTCCCGCCCCAGCTCTGTAGGATTCTACTCCGGGGCAGCCTCTTCTGGAACCTCTCCTGGTCCTCCCAGAGCACGCTGACCATGCCCCGCTCTCAACTTCACCCCCATCCGTGAAGGTCACCCTGCACCTTCGGTTGCCCCCATAGACTCCTGGCAACAGTGCTGGGCTCAGGTCACTGTCTGTGGAGTGGAAACAGCAGGCCTGTTTGGTCTTACTTTGAAATAATCCCAGGGCCAGCAAGGGCTGCAGGGGTGGTGGGAGGTGGGTGGGGAGTCATTAAGAGGACCTCAGAGGCCCTGGTCCTGGGGTCTGGGGCGAGTCTGGCCAGTGGACTCAGGGATCACCTGGCATGAAGCTGGTGCATGAGAGGCCTCAGCTACAAAGAGACAGTCTGGGGGCAGGCAGGGGGCCTCCAGCAGATGTAGGAAGCGGGGCTGGGAGCCCCCTCTGCGGCTGTGGACGGGGACCTGGCTCCTCTAGGCCAGTCCCAGGCAGGCCAGCAGGGGTCGGGGCCCCGGCCACTGTCTCCTGCAAGATGCTCTGCGGTCCACGTGCTGCGGGGGTGAAGGGCTGCGGGCGCCTCTCACCCCTCCCATCCTCCTTCCCATCCGGGGAGGACACAGCTGGAGCTCTCCGCCCCCTCTCCAGCGCGGGTACAAGTGAGCACAGTTAACGAGTGCAGGCTGGCTGGAGGCGGCCACCTTGGAGCAGCGGGAGGGCCCGGGAGAGAGATCACAAGCTGGGCCCTGCTCCAACTCTGGGGGATATTCTTGGGCTGACTTTGTCATCTGCGAGGTGTCCTCGTCCCCCACCAAGCACGCTCCCTGCTCACTGCATGGTGCATTCTGAGCCTCCCCAGCAGGATCCTGGGAGCTCGCTCTGTCCCCAGGACGGCAACGGCAGAGGCAGCCCCCAGCAGAGCAGAGAAGGGCCCACCAGCCAGCCAGATGCTCAGCGCCCCCTCCTCCCTGTCACCTCTCTGAGGCTGCTGCAGGCCCCGCCCCTCATCACCCCAGCGCTGACCGTCCCCAGACAGGAACCTCGCCAACCGCTTCAGCAAGCCTGCCCGCACCTCGGGAGCCCAGACAGGGAATCCTCCCCAGATCTTAAATTCCCACCTGGTGGAAGCTGTTGGAGAGGAAAGAAACAAAAATAAAACAAAACAAAAACACAAAACCAAAAAAAAAAAAAACACATCCCTTTTGACCGGAGCCTGCTGGTCCCTCCTGCTGGGGGTGGCCCTGAATTCGGAGCCCTGGCCCAGGGACTCATGGAAAGGCCGTCTCCGCAGGGAGGCTGCGCGTGCTTGGGTAGGACCCCTGCGCCCCGCCTCCCCGCCTGTTCCAGCTCCAGATGCTCTGTGAGGGACACGTCCTGTTCCCCAAGCTCAGCCTCCTCTCCCACGGTCAGTGATGGCATGGGTGGTGTGTGAAGATACTGAGCGGACCCCAGAAAACACCCCGGGTCCTTGTGATCTCTGCTTTCCAGTGACCATGAGGTTTTCTGCTCCTTAGGATGATTGTTCTGTTTCTGTTAGAAAAGTCAGCTCTGGGAGGTTCCAGGACCACAGGGCATCTTCACTCCGGGTGCCCTCACCGACGCTTCATGCGAGCCCGATGGGCTGGGTGCAGCTGAGGCGTGAGGACCTGCTCTCCCGCCCAAACCACGCAGGGGCCTCAGCGCGGCCCCCCTCCGTCCGCACGCTCATCCTTTTCCTCTTCACACTGGCGAAGGCCACGCTGTCCGCCCTGTTGGGCACCTGCTTCCTCAGCAGACTTTCCTCAGGGACAGTCCTCAGTGCACCCCAGGTGGAGGTCACGGTCCGTGGAAACCGCAAGGACCACCTTGTCTCCGATGCGGGCCCCAACCCTGCCATTTGCAACTGACGAAGTCCCCTTGACCGAAGTCCCCTTGCCTCCGGCTCGCCAAGCGTCTTTAATACACGCTTTGCTCAAACCAAGATCATTTGACACAAGCCTTCGGTCATCATGTCCCCGAGTCTCATTTCACCCGAAAGCGCCCCTCCTCCTTTCTCGGGGCGGGGGCGGGGCTTTGGAAGTTCGCCGGGCCCACTGCCCACTGTCGGGTCACGGGACGTGAAGACTCTTTGAACTTGGCCAACCACTCCCTTTCTGTGTTATTTGAAGGGATCTGGAGAAGGGACTTGGTTTCTGTTCACAACCAGGAGCCATGAAACTTCTGGTTGTTTCATCGCCCTGAGAAGGGTCATGGGGGCACCACGTGCCGTGGGCCTGACCCGTCCAACTCACTCTGCCTGTCACCTCCTGCCCGATGGGGGGAGGGTCTGGGGGTGACCGGACAATAGATCCCAGTTCACTGCTGGTCACCAAACGTTGACTTTGCCATCCCTTCGTTCCTTCTGCACAGACAACCCGGCATATTTCTGTAAGGAACCCTTCCGTCAAACCCTCAGTTCCTCGGGAACATACTTTGTGAGGAAAGACAAGGTCAGTTTTATTCTCCTCCCTTGCATCATCAGTCTTCAGAGGAATGAGCGGGTATCTTAGCAACCTCCTCGATTTTATTTTGTTTTGGAGTGGCCTTAGGAAAGAAAGCCTTTCAGTCAACGCCAGTCACGTTCTCTTTGGAGCAGAAATGGTGTCCTTCCCCCCGTGTCCCTCCGACACCGCCACGGGGCCCGTGGGCGCCTTCTTCGGTTCCCGGCAGAGCCACGTTCGCCGGGTTCCTTGGCAAAGCTCTTGCCTGGCCTTAGCTATTTTCCAGAAAAGTCCTGATTCCCCCCAGCAGGAAACTGTGTTTAGAGACCATAATCCAAGTTCACGGGTGCTGGCGGCTCTCGGCTGTCTGTGCTTCTGGGCATTTCTACTGGGAAATACGATAAACTATTCCTTTAAAGAGAAAAAAAAAATGATTAGTTTATACTATTTCCAACTCAGGTTTAAGACTGCTGGGTCTTCTGCGAGCACCTGCTTGCTCTCCCGTCAGAGAGGACTGTGGCGGCATCAGTGTAGTCACTACTCGTTTCTATGACACAAAGTATACACGAGATAGCTTCAAAGTAGCAATATCGCTTCCGGAACAAGACTCTGACATAGTTCATTTGTTCTTAGGATACATTCCTCTAGGGGTGTACAGTCAAAATACTGAATTTAGAGTCAATTATAATAATTTTTTTTCTGAGTGTGCTACCAACTTGAAATATAGTTTATTGTAGGTTGTTCCAAATGACTCTAGTTTCATTTTCTCTTTAATTTAATCTTTAAGAATTATTTAAAGATATAATGGTTTCAAAATCAAATTTTTGGGGGGGGTTTTTGTATTTTAAAAGGGCATTTTCTTCAATGTCTCTCTTTTCTCCCTCCTGGGCCCCTCCCCCGCCAAGTAACGACTTTAAATCATATTTGATTTATTGTTTCATTGGTTTTCTTCCATTTTATTCCATTTCTACAGGAAAAATATAATGTTTTTAGAGCCTGGTTCAGTTTCCTTTTTTTTTTCCTGGTTTTATTTTAATTTAATAATGTATCTTGGGAAGAATTCCCTATTAGGATAGAGAATTGATTCTTAATTCTTGGCATGGCCCTCTGTTGCGGGCCTACATCAAAGCTGACCCAGTAACTCCCTACAGTGGGTCTTTGGGATCACTCCGGCCTCTCGCTGTTGTTAATAATAACTCACTGAATGAGGGGCGCCTGGGCGGCTCAGTCAGTGGGCGTCCAACTCTTGATTTCGGCTCAGGTCATGATCTCAGGGTCGTGAGCTCAAGACCCACGTCAGGCTCTGTGCTCAGCTGGGAGTCTGCCTGAGATGCTCTCTCTTCCTCTGCCCCTCCCCCATAAAAAATAAATAAAATCTTGAAAAAAAATTCTCACTGCATAATTACAGGATAATTGTAAGAAGATGGCCTGACCTGACAGATGCTTTAGACTGTCGTTCTGCCTGCAATGTGGTGTCTCCACTGGGGACAAATCAGGAACAGGGAGCGTGGCCGGGAGGCTACTGCTTGGTCTGAGCAAGACGGCGGCTTGGGTCAGCCACCACCGGCTGGTGGCCGTAGCGACAGTCGAACCAGCGGGCTGTGCTGGCATTCCAGAGGAAGTGTCAGTCAGCAAATGGCTCGGTAGACAGAGCAACACCCACATTCGGTTCTCGCAGCTGAGGCCCCCCCCACCAGGCATCCACACCGGGTCATCTCAGTCCCTGGTCCCGGCTCCGGCCACACCTCAGGGCATGGCGTCCATTTCTTCTCTTTCCTCTGTGCTGGCCGATCAGAGAAGGCCCGGCTGATTAAGGGAGAGATGCCCTTTGCCTACATGACACATGACTTTTCTGCTACTGAACAAAATGCTTTCCATCTCGGTCTGTGGCAGCTGTCTTTGCTTTCACCTCCGGGGGGGAACAGCTCCCCAAGGACGCTGGGAGACATGTGCCCTACATCTCCCGATGGACAAAGTCCACCCTAGGAGAAAGGGAGGCCTGGCCCAAGGGCCGCTGTCGTGTCGGCCATGGCGGACTTGGCCAGCCGGCCACCGGGCTCTGCGGTCCTTCCACGGTGTCGATCCCTGGCTGGGGGGTAGCCAGTCCCCACGCCCCGGCAGCTGACAAGGGCCATGTGACTGATTGTCACCAGGTGTTGATCCTTGTGGCTGACAGTTGGAAAGCCCCTCCCCCTCCACCTCCTTCCTTTCAAGCTGACTGAACCAAGAGGGGACTGGGGAGGGGACGGATCGCGAGCCACAGACAGGACGGCCTGGACGTGGCGACGAGCCCACCGCATGACAGCCTGAAGTCTGGGGCTTTGTCTCTTTGACCGGGCTGTGTCATCCTTACTGAGGTGCAAAGCGCTGGTCAGCACTGCAGTCCAGTGTGAACTCCTGGTATTTTAAAAACCCACTTTCTATAAGGACAGTTCCAGCACACCCTGCCCACCGCTTCCCGCCTGCGCGTTTAACCGGCGCTCCCCACGCCGACTCCAGGGCAGGGCGGGCTGTCTCCCCCTCCCGCACCCAGCCCGCGCACACAGTGGCGACAGAGAAAACAAAAACAAAAACAAAAACAAACAAACAAGAACCTGAACGCATGTAAGGGCTGACGCTTTAGAATAAAATAATTTTCATAGATTACTTTTTAAGTAAGCAGATTGAAATAAAAATTCATCTAGGAAAAACAGGCGGATTAAAGCAGAACTGGAGACAGAAGGATGCAGTGAACACAAGTCCTAAGGCCCTGGTGGGATCGGCTGCCACCCCAAGAAGGAAGCTTCCAGCACACGGCGCAGAAGCAGCTGGAAAACGGGCTCCCGGGCAGGCCAGAGCCGGCCCTGAGACAGAGTCAGGCGGTGTCGGCAGTCCTGTGGTGGAGGGGACGCGGGTCTGTGAGGGTCGCTGTGCTTCCCAGGTGACGAGGGGACCAGGAGCACACAAGCCCGAGCCCGAGCGGCTGGAGTCCCAGAGCGGCTCCCCCCGCCGGCGCTTCCTCCCCCCGTGCCCACGTGGGCCAACCCGGGGCGTCGCGCTGGCCTCGCCTGCTCCTTTCCTGCTCTTCCATCCTGGCCAGAGCACAGCGCAGGCGCGGAACAGGGACCGTGGGGAGGAAGAAGCCGTGGTTTGCCCAGAGAGATTCTCCAGGTCTTGGCAGGAAGGCCATGGCTCCGTCCTGGGTTTCCACAAACACACAGGCGCACAAACAGAAAACACACTGCTTTGGGCACCGAGAATAACAGAGCGTTTGCTGAGTCCTGGCTCAGCAGCCCTGAGAGGTAGGTGCCGCTTGTGGTACCCTTTCACGGAAGGGGAAACGGAGGAAAAGCCAAGGCGTGCCTGGCCTGGCCTGGGTGTCTGCCCGGCGACTGACTTGCCGCGACCCCACGGTGGCTAACTGCCAGCTGCTTACTGCTCCAGACCTGTGACGTGGGATAGAACGAACCCAAAGCAACCAGAGCCCCTGGAAGACCTGACTTTGGTTTAGTCACATGCCTCTGGAGATGACTTAGGGCTTAGGCATGAAGCCGCGGCCCAGGCTTCCGTGACCGTCCTTGGCCACGGGGATTCCGTGTGGGATCCATGCCCCCTCTTGGAGAGCCACCAGCCCAATGCACCCGGCCTCCCTTCTAGAAGGGCACGTGCCCAGGACTGTGCACATGGCAGTCCTCAAACTGCGTCTGCATGGTCCCTGGACAGAGCCCAGCAGCGGTCATGGCTGAGTCTGGGGCCAGGGTCACATTGCACAGTCCTCAGCCTCAGCTTCCCTGGCCACTTGGAGGGCCGTGACTGAGCCAGAACTGGGACCGAGGAGAGCTCCTGAGACTGTGGGGAAGATGAGCAACCCCCCCGTCAAGGAGAACCCGAGGTCCGGAACTCTGGACACTCGGAACAGATCGTGTTCCCTGAAGCAGATGTGCTGGGCTCCACGCCTTGTGGGTTTGCATGAACTGTGCGCCGTCTAAAGGAGCTCCTTTGCTCTCATACCTCCTCTGACTGGCCCACTGCCCTGACTCCCCCCACCTCCCCAAACTTACCAAAGCCCTCACTCACCTGCCCTCCCCTCCCCGACCGAGCGTGCTCTGTTCTCCAGGACACGCACACTCCGGGCTCTCAGACGAAGGACCCGTCGGCCCGGTGCCTGCCCCAGTCCAGAGCCCAGCTCCGCCTCACCTGCTCCAGGAAGCCTCTCCCAGCCCCTCTGGTCTGTCTCGGTGCCTCTGTTCCTGGGCCTCGTGTAGGGAAGGATTTAAGAAGCAGTTGGACCTCACAGTCACGGTCGGCATTTCCAGCCATCGTGTGGAGCAGGAAGGGGACGGACCGTGTCCCAGACATGTTTGCTGGAGGACACAGAGGTCTGGGAGGTCAGGGCCCCAGTGACCCAGCTGGACAGTAGGTCACCTGGCATCCTCACACTTGGCGGGCGTGCGCTCGGGCTGGGAGGCAGCCGTCGGAGAGTCGTGCCCCCGACCCCCCAGACGCCACCTTCAAAGAAAGGCAAACACGGGAACAAGTTTCCCGGTGCTTCGAGGCCACGGCGTGTGGCAGGCAGGCGGCTTGCTGCTGACCCCGGGATGGTGATTCTCAAACATTTCAGTCTCAGGAATAATTTCCTCTCTTAGTAGACCTGAGTGAGGGCCTGAAGTTTTGTCCATTTGGGTTATACCTGCTGGTTTTCACCAAAGCAGAGATCAGCCCTGAGGAACATCTACGATGTTTGCTTATCGATGAATTAAAAAATCACAGTAAACCCACTCCATGTCTTAAAGAAACTGAGTTTTAATGAAAACAGAACACTTTCTGAAACAAAGAAAGAGTCCGTGAGCGGAGGGGCCTCATCACGTCTCTGCAAGTCCTGGCGGTGTCAGGTGGCCGGAGACAGATGTGCTCACACCCGCGCTCTTCAGGGACGGAGATGGGAAACTCAGCCTTGTGTGGATACGTAATTGGAAACAGACGAGTATTTTAACAAACATTGCGGGTAACTCTGAATATTCTTTTTTTTTTTTTTTTAATATATTCTTAGGTTGCTACACCCGAGCTTCCCACGCGGTAGGGACGGGTGACTTGGAAAATAAGGGCTCGCTGAGTCATGCAGATCTTCCGAATACCACGCATGGCCTCATCCACATAAACCGCATTCTCAGGTCTCCACTTCTGT
This sequence comes from Mustela erminea, assembly GCF_009829155.1. Classification (NCBI taxonomy): domain Eukaryota; kingdom Metazoa; phylum Chordata; class Mammalia; order Carnivora; family Mustelidae; genus Mustela; species Mustela erminea. The sequence goes on from NC_045619.1 coordinate 2,000,660, forward strand.
CGTCACAGAAGGTTTTAAGTATCAGGAAGGTGTCCACTCTCGAGGGCACACGGGCGTGTTCTGGAATTCCGACCTTTGCTTCGATGTCTCCAATTGCATCCTGGGTCGTGGCACCGTCACCGTTCGCCTGGACTCCCTGGGCTCCCTTCGCTCTCTCTGGAGAGACGTGCCGCATGCCCAGGCCTGCAGACCCACGGCGTGTGCTTCAGATGTGCTGTCCCTGAACGAGGCGGCTGGTCTGGCCCGTGACTGTCACACCCACTCTGCCCTGGGACCACCTCCCTGCTTCCGTGCACAGCCCAAGCACTTTGGGTCGAATTCCCACTGTATCAGAAAAACAAAAAACAGAAAACAAAACTTTAGAAAGATGTGTGCCCCAGGGACAAGAGTTGATTAAAATCAGTAATTTTTTTTTAACTGCTTCATCAAGAACGTTCTTAGATAAAACTACTGTTTTCTGTCTGTCCATCTGTCCATCTGTCTGCCCACTCTCCTGACCGCCCAGGGCAGCGGTGTGGTGCAGGAGCAAACCCAGCACTGGTGTGTCTGGGGAAGCGGCCGGCACGGACACCGAGGGGTCAGCCGTGTCGCTGCGGCCCTGGGATTCGGACGGCAGTGCAAACCTCAACCCAGTGAGAAAGTCAAATACCTTCTTAGAAAGGTTCGGAAAATGGTTGTGATCCATGAACAGCCTGAAATTTTCTGTGGGGTCCCCCGGGGCGCAGGGCACACACTTTGAGAACCCCTGCTTGCAGGATGTCAGGACGGGCGTGTGAGGAAGAAACAGACCTGCCCTGGTCTAGAGCCCTGACCTGGGAGGCTGGTGCTGGGCCCACGAAGGCCGGAGTCTCCCTCCTCCCTCCCCCCTTCCATCCCCCCCACCTCTAATGACTCAAGGAGCAGAAGCCCCGAGGCTCCAGCTTTGGTGCAGGGAAGGCAGGGGGCGCAGGGCCCTGGCTGGCCGTGGCTGCTGGCTGTGGCTGCTGGCCGTGGCTGCTGGCCCGTGGCTGCTGGCCGTGGCTGCTGGCCGTGGCTGCTGGCCTGGCCTCCCACAGCTGGCAGCATAGGAGGGGCCCCTCCAGGGAGGCCTTCCGTCCTCTCTGTCCGGCTTTCAGCCATGTCATTTGGGTCACAGGCAGTGACCCCTGGGTCCCGCTCGAAGGCTGAGTTGGACCCGGCCTACAGAGTGGGAGCTCCCTCCGGTTCAGCGTGGCTCCCTCAGCCCTGATGTGGGGCAGGGTTTGGGGCAAAAGGCGCGCTGCTGCCCTGACAGCCAGGACCTTGGGGCAGGGTGGCTGGGGGCCGTGGACGGCGCCGCTGCTCCCGGCCGGGTGGCCCGCACAGCCTCCGGCCCGCCAGCAGCGCTGCACCTCCGTCCTCTGCGCGCACACGCTGCTGTTGTCTCCGGGGCCGTGGCGCGAGCGGGGGAACACGTGCCGGACGTGGCAGAGCCTGGCTAGACCGCGTCTCCCTCTGACCGCCACGGGAGCCCGAAAGCAGGCCGTGCGTTACGTGGGGAAGGCGCGGGGCTCGCTCCGGCGCTCATCGTCATCATCCGTTCCGCGTGGACGCGGGAAGACGGCTTGTGCTGCGGATTTCCCCACGTGCGTCTTTTTCCACGCGTTCTCTGCCAACCATGAGCGCCACTTGGTCTAGGGCCAAACGGTAACTTGGCTGGAACGGAATGTGCTTCTCGCCCCTCCGTGTCCCGCGACACGACGTGAACTCAATTAAGCCGGTTCGAGGACGCCGCGCCACGTGTGTCTCATAACGCGAAGGGCACTAAACGAGAAAGCAATCAGTATAAATATGGAAAACGGACACACTCGTACCCATCAGGTCACGGCCACAATTAAAAAGCCAGCGCACGGCCCCCCGCCTTCCCCCCGTTTTCCGGTGATGCACCGCGGGGCCCCGCAGCCCGCGACGGGCGCTAATTAAAGCTGCGCGGTAACAGAATCAATACACTCCCGTCACCTCGCTGGGTCCGCACGCGGAAGGGTACGGCCCTTGTGACAATGGTTAATTTTCTTTTTGGAGTTCAAAGGTATAGTGACCGGGGCCTTTTATTGATAAATTGTCAGACACACAGCACACATTAATTTCCAGTGGCCCCGCAGGCGAGGTGGGAACGGACGCACAGATGTGGTACAATTAAAGGCATTTTTCATCATCTGTGAGACCTGCAGGAGAAAAGGTGCTCACGGCCTTAATGAGAGCCTCTTCCCGGTGGCCTGTTCCCTCGGGCGGCGCGGGCATGATGATCCCCTGGGAAAGTGCGGGACCAGCAGGCTTCCTCAGGCCGTGGATGTGGGTGCTGGCTGTCGCCGCAGCCCTCGGCGGAGTGGACCCACCACTGACTCACCGACGGGTACTTCGTGACCTTGAGCTTTGCCTCCGTGCCTCCTCCCTGGTCGAGGCGGCCATGAGACTGGCTTCCTGCAGGCAGGTCCTCGAAGCCCACCAGGCTGGGCCCCAGAATGCCCGAGGAATGGAAGTGCGGCCGTCGTCACGGTCCTCGTGGTTGTCACTCACACGGTCATCCACGGTCAGAAGGAACAGGCCTCCTCTGAACGTCACGGCTCCAGGACACACTGGCTCCCCGGCTCTGAGATGAACCACATGTCTGGCCGATGCACCTGCTCCAATCCCCCTGCCGCAAGGCTTCCACCACCATCAGGAACCAACCTCTTGTGAAAGACGGGGAATTAATCAGGGTGCAGCCTGGGAATCGATGGTAATTAAGCATGGTCTACACGGCTGCATTCACGGAGGAGGAGGGTGAGCCTGCAGGCTGGCCGTGCGGGGGCACACCCCACCGCGGGGGCCAGCAGCGCGCGAGGAGCTCCCCCTTGCCATGGGGGGAGTCGCTGCGATCGAGGGCCCAAAGGCGAGGGCACAGGTGACTCAGAGTGATGACGCACAGGAGGACACGGGTGTGCTTCGTTCCTCCGCTCCCCTGGATCGTCCCCGTCCCCGTCCCCGCCTCCGCTGAGCGCCACCCCTGGCCCACGCACCAGTGACAGGAGCGCTGGGGTCATGTGTTCACAGGTCAGCCTCCAGGACACAGAGCAGGGTGGTGCTGGGGTGGGGGTGGCAGGCGGGAAACGGGGGTACGTCCTCCCCTGCTGTGGCCCCACCCTGCCCTTGGAGCACACACCGGCCGGTGCACGGAAACTTCTCAGGCTTGTCCTGGAGCATGCACTGGACGGGGGCATTTGTGGGAGCCTGGGGCCGGCCTTCCACGTGCTTCTGCAGACCCCAGCTGTTCTGGAATGTTCCAGTAGCGGAGAAGGCTTCTTTTCGCGGATTCCATGTCCTTTCCAGGATGGGGTTCCAGGAAACACCCCTTTTCACTTACCTGGGGCAAATCAAGCCGGTAAAGCCTCCGTGCTGACCCCCTCGGTGGGATGGCGGAGGGCCAGGGGTCAGGTGTGCAGAGCTCCCGCTGAGGAGATGCAGGTGCCCTGCCGCGATGATACCCCGTGTCTGCGCAGGGGCCCGGCACTGGCGGTTATGCTCTAGGGGGACACAAGGTTAAAGGGCCTAGAGGAGGGGCCTGCGGACGGGCAGGCAGCTGCTGTGTGTGCGCGGGGGTGGGGGGCTTGATGCACACGGTCGGCGGGAGCGCCTGAGTGCCGCAGGCGTGACTCAATGACCAGGGTGCCGAGCAGCCACTTCCGTGTGCGTGTGTGCGTGTGTATGGGTGTGCGGCTGTGTGTTTGCTCATGTGTGCGGCTGTATATGCATGTGGCCGTGTGTGGTTGTGTGTGTGGTTCTGTGGTTCTGTGTGTGCATGTGTGTGTGGCTATGTGGTTGTGTGTGTGCAATTGTGTGGTTGTGTGTATGCTTGTGTGTGTGGTTGTGTGTGCGGTTGTGTGTGCGGTTGTGTGTGTGGTTGTGTGTGCAGCTATGTGTGTACGTGACCCCTCCCAGGTATGTGCGCCAGAGTGTGTGCCCAGGGAGTTTACTGTCCTGCCAGGGAGGACCTGCGTGACTGTGGAGTCAGGTCAAGGCAGCTGAGCCATTAGCTCAGGGCTCTGGAGGCCAGAAGCTCTAAGTCGAGGGGTGGGCTCCCCTGGAGACCCTGGAGAGTCCACCCCAGACCTCCAGCCTGGCCAGCGGCAGTGTCGGCCCTGCTTGGCTTGCAGACACAGCCCTCGGAGGCCTGTCTCCCTATGCACAGTGGGTCCTCATCTTACAGGAATACCAGGCATGGGGTTAGGGCCCACGCTTGTGACCTCATCCTAACTTGACTACTAGGCAAAGCCTGTAGTACAAATAAGGTCACAGGCACAGATCCTTGACCACACTGGCCCTGGAGGGACCTGGGAACGGAGTTGCATTTTAGGAAGAGAAAGCAAGTACCCAGCTCCGTGGTCCAGACACCAGGCCTGTGACCTGATTCTGCCCCCAGATCTGGATGACTTTGAAGAGCCCTGGGTTCTCTGAGTCCTCCTCATCTGGTAGGCTCATTGTGCCCATCAGTGATGCTCCAGTGGGCACACAGACACGCCACAGGCTGGGTGAGGACAGGGGCAGTGTTCATCTCTCCTCCCAACCACGATTTATGAGTTGGGTTGTGTCCCTCCAAAAGATATGTCCAAGTCGTAACCCAGGTTCCTGGGACTGTGATCCTATTTGGAAATAAGGTCTTTGTAGATGTGATCAGGTTGAGGTAGGGTCACCTTGGGGTGGGCGGATCCTAAAGCCAATGACTGGGGTCCTGTGGCAGGGGGAGAGGAGCCACAGAGACAGACACACTCAGAGGAAAGAGGCTGCAAGAAGTCACAGAGGAGAAGGCATGTGAAGACAGGGACAGAGTTGGGAGTGGTAGAGCCACAGATGGAGGGCCATTGGGGCCACCAGAGGCTGGAATAGGCCAGGACAGAGTCCCTCCAATTCCCCTGGAGAGAATCCTGCCCTGCTGACACCTTGACTTTGACTTTGGGGTCCCAACCCTCAGAACGGGTGTTCTCAGTCACCCTGTGTATGACACTTTGCATGACCACAGTAGAAGACCCAGAGTGTGACTTCCTCCACGTGGGTGATGTAACATGGGGAGATAGACTCACACGCACCAGCACTTACACTTGTGGTGTTCAAGTCTCAACACTCATCCCAGGCCTTGGTGTGCACACATGGAGGACAAGCTCACTAGCTCTTCGCAAGGGCGCCTACCCTGAACACTGCCCACACCAACTCAGGCATTTGGACAAGATGTTGCCCCAAGCAGAGCCTGCCAGGGCAAGGACACAGGGAACGTTGTCCTCCACCCACAGAACGGGACTTGGTGGGTATGGAGGACCAGAAGATACCAGAGAACACTTGTGCATGACTCCACAAAAAGAGGCCGGTAAACATCCCATGCCACCACCCCAGCCTTGCACAAGGTCATATGCACCCGTGAGGATGGGAACCTGGTGTTTTTGCTAATGGGCTGTGTGACCTTCAAGAGGACGCTGGAGCTCTCTGTGCTGAGGCTCTCCTAGATGCTCCCTGTGACGTGCCCTTCCTCTCTCCCCTTCCTGTCCCGTGGGAACGTTATGAGGACAGATGAGGTTGTCTCTGTGTGAGCACCTGGAACGCCAGAAGACACGGCAGTCCACAGAGGTCCGAGTTAATATACCTACTACTGGACGAGAAAGTTCTTTGCACCCTTAGCTAATAACTATAATTGGTTCCACAGTATGTTAACATGACAAGCTCTTAACACCTTCTCCTAAAGCAGGAAACCCATGGCTAGTTTTCTCCACGGGGTCGAGAAGCGGAGCAGCGGGGTCCAGCCACAGGAAGTGCGCAGGGTGGGGGTGTTCGTGCAGAGGGAGAGTTGTCGGGGCGCTGACCCCCACCGACCCACCCTGCAGGGTCGGATCAGACGCCCAGTCCCGCGGGAAACCTTCCAGGCGCTGGGCACTCCCTCCGCCCCGAGGTGTGGTCCGGGGCATGTCCTCCCACTCCGGGAGCTCCTGCTTTCTTCCCCGGTGTTTGTGCAGACAGCTCAGTTTTTGCCAGAGGAATAAAGGAACAGATGAAGCAAAGTCGGGAATAAGAGTCCTCCCTTGTGAGTCAGGAATATTTTTATGGTGTAGGAGTCATGGGCCGCAGGACCACCGTGCAGCAGCCCGCGAGTCGGGCTCCATGTTGGGCCCGAGACCCAGAGGGAGATAAAACACAGCCCTTGCCTTTGAAGGACTCTGGCTGGCTGGCGAAGTAGATGATCAGACAGAATCAGTTACTGGCTGCATGACAAAAATGTGGGGTTGGGAAGATGTAGCTTACACACACAATGACAAACAGCCTCTGGCTGGACAAGGAAGATGCCACCCAGACCACTGGGTGCCAGGCCTCTAGGTGCCCGGGACATGCTATCTCAAAGGAAATGTCTACAGGAACACAGGACCCAGCAGAGAAGCGCAGGCCCAGGAGGGCTGCTGGGGGTCCAACCACAGGGCCTAGGAGCCAGCAGCCTGGCCTTGTCCATCTGTGTGGCGTGGAAGGCCACTCAGTGTGTGCACCTGTCACCCCACGTTGGTCAGTGACCCTTCTCGGCATCACGTTGGCCCTGCAGTCACTTAACCTGGCATGTGTGTGGGTCGTCCACAGAGGATGGGCTGTTCTGTGCTGCTTTTCAGCCATACGGGGTTCATCTTGTGAGTCCGACTCTGAGGGGCTAGTCTTCTGGACCCATAGCCATGGAGCCTAGTAAAAACAGAGCACGCACATGGTGTCCTGCTGCCTCTGTCCACGGCGGTCTCGATACCCTTTTCTTGGACTTGTAGTTCCCTTGCGATGTCCCAAGTGGAGCTCCAGAGAGGTGGCTGGAGTTGGCCTAGCACGGGACCCATCCTGACCATCCTGCTCGGGGAGCCATGGGATGTCAAGTGAAGGGTCCTCTGACCTTGTGTCCTGTGCCTGGTCCTTGGGCCCACGCTGAGCCAGCATGCTTCTGAGGACACACGGAGTGGAGTAGAGGCCCTCCTGCTTATGCGTCTTTCTTCCCTCCCCTTTTCTTCTCCCAGACTACTCAAGTGCTGTCTTATCTCCCCAGCTCCAAATGCTTAGTTCCAGACGCCGCGGTGACCCTTGTCATGTCCCTGACTCCTTGCACTTGTTGCCCAGAGTGGACTCGTTCTCCAGTTTCTTGCTCTCTCTCGCTCTGCAGTGACCTTCGCTGTTGCGATAGCTATCACCGCCACGCCTCCATCACAAACGGCTGACAACGAGGCCACTTCACACATGTCATTCGATACTTATGATGATACTGCAAAATATGGATGTTTGCTCCCATTTGACAGGTGAGGACACTGAGGATTAGGAAGGAGGACAAGGATTTTCAAGGGCCACTTGGAGCTGGAGTTTGAAACCAGCTTCGTCAGGAGCAAAGCCCATGTGCCTTGTACTATGCCATGACACTCCCCTTACATTCATTCATTCAATCAACAAAAAATTACGACTAATCCGAGAAGACAGCCAAGCCTGGGCCTGGCGTTCATGAAGTCAAGAGAATAATGAGTCTCTCTTGTAACTGATTATTTATTTCTCTATTTCCCCACCTCCCATTAGATGGCTTTCCAAGGCAGAGATCAATAAATTTGTATTCCCAAATACACTAGCCTGATACAAAAGAGTTCTAAGTAAATCTTGGGTGGGTGGATAGACGGATGGATGGACAAATGGATACACGGATGGAGAAGTAGATCCATATTTGGGTGGGTGGGTAGAAGGCTGAGTGGATGGACAGACGGACGGACGGATGGATGGATGGATGGGTAGTTGGGTGGATGGACGGACGAATGGATAGACAGACGGATGGATGGATGGATGGACGGACTGATGGATGATGGATGGATGGATGGGTGGATGGACGGATGGACGGATGGTTGGTTGATGGGTGGATGGATGGTTGGATGGATGAGTGAATGAATCTGGAAGCTCGAAGAGACCCTAGTGGGCTTTTGGTCCAATCTTTGGGGCGATGTATTTGTTCTGCTGGCTATTTAGCCCTTTTTGAGCACCTCCAGGGACAGGGAACCAACTACTCTGCAAGGAAGTCTATTCCATGGTGAAGTACCAGCTATTGGAAAGTTATTTTTTAAGACCTGGATTTTGGGTAGAAGATGGTGCACAGAATGCACGTCTAGTTTCTGTACGACTTATACTTACTCCTGGACTACAGATTTAGTTTGTAAACTCAGCAAAAGGACTCCTTCTTGGTTCCACGGGAGACCCCCTATCTGCCCAGCTCCCACACTCCCTCCGATCATAGTAAAGTCCAGAGTTTCAAGCAGCCTCAGTTTTCCACCCCACGGTAGCTCAATGCTCCTGAAAGCAGCTATAGTCAAGCTCCAGTGGGTCAGCTGAAGATACAAACACATGAAGGTTGGGTATAAAAATCCCCATCCAGTCCCCATGACCTGGAGTGCATCCAGTGTCCACCCTGCCCAGTATGCAGGCTCTGCTAAGACTCCCTTCCTCTTCTAAAGCCGCCCTAACCCTACCCCTTACCAAGGACACAGCTGTAGTCAGTCCATTTCCATCTTCATGGCACCCAGAGCAGGAGGCCAGGAAAAGAGTTGCCTGATTCAGCAAATACAAACACAGAGTGCCCTGTATAGTCGAGGCCAAATTTAGACTAAAACTTGATTCACATTTACCTGAAATCCAAATTTAACTGGGTGTCTTGTATTCACCTGGGAGCCCCATACTGGGAGCACGTGAGGTCCTCTCTAGCAGGAATGCCCAGAGCACCAGGAGGCACAGCACCTAGAACATGTCCCTCCAGTTGTCAGACATTTAAAATCCCTCCTCTGCTTTGCAAAGAATGAAGAAGAAACACAATGCAGCAGCACACCAAGCACAGGGCAGTAGGCAAGTTCACATCGGCTGCGCGTTTTCTGTGGGTGAGGGTCTGGGTTGCAGGTCTGTCTGTGGAAGAGGGCACGCTGCCCATCATCACTGTGACCCCTGTGCCTTCCAGGTGGAGCAAAACCCACTACCATAGCCGAGGGGCGTCCCCACAGCTCATTCATCTCAGGGAAGGACGAGAGGGTTCCCACGTCCTGAGAGCAGGGATGCTTGCCTTTGCAGAGCACACGCATAGCTCGTGTGTGCAGAGAGCCTGTCCTCACCTTCAAGGAGAGGCTTGCCCCCGGCTAGCAGTGCCGGCTGGGTGAGGGTCTAACCCCAGGCCGCAGTTCTATGATACACACTTGCCTGCGCACGAAGTAGGCCAGCCATCCCTAGGAACCCTGCCAGCTGCCCTTGGACCAGCTCTCTGGTCTGCCCTGGCCATCACTCGATCAGGTCCAAAGTGCCTCCAGCTCTGGAATTGCTAAACAAGCCTGACCCGTGTCATCCGGCAAGGGCAGGGGTCCCCAGGACCACACGATCCAGCTCTGATCCCTTCGCTTTCCGAACGCAGCCTCAGCCTCCTTTCCGACCTGTCTCAGCTCCAGGTTGCTGTCCTGCCCCAGACATCACTCTCTGGCCAAGCTGCTTTGGGGAACCAGGCAGCATATTGTCACCAATCTGAGTGGGGACACAGCCAGACATCTCTGACAAATCTGGGCTGCCGGGTGATCTGATTAGGCAAGACGGACGGCCTCAGCAGGGCCGGCACACAGGCCCAGGCCTCTGGCTGGCCCCCGGCTCTCTGCTGACCACCTCCCCCTTCAGCTGCCTCCCGGGCGCTGTGGTCCCAGCGCCAGCGCCGGGGTAACTGGGAACTGTAGCAGACGCCTGGAGGGGCGGTCGGCCCTCAGCCAAGAAGCCGGGCCTGCGCCTCCTCCCTTCCTCAGTGGAGCCCAAAGACCCTGTTAGCTTCCAGAGGAGCCGGTGCGCACCTAGGGGAGCCCGCAGATGAAGGAAGTAGGAGCAGACCCTGCACGGCCCTAGGGAGGCCGGCCCACGGGTATGGACGGAATGGATCTCAGAGGTGGCCGGCCAGGACGGCAAGCCGGGTCCACTGCCTGACAGCCCTGTGGCCGTAGAAAAGCCACCTCCTCTGAGCCTCCGTGTCTTCACCTGTGAAACGGGACAGTGTTACTCTGCCCTAAAGACTGTAGCTGGTGCTGACCTAAGTAGAGTGTCTGGGGGACACAGGCAACAGCCCACGGTGTTGGGGGCAAGTATGGGGCTGGAACAGTTGACCCTGGGGTCCCCTTTTAAGTCTCAAATTGCCGAATGTGTTTCCCGCTCCTGTCTGTGGCCCTCCCTGCCCGAGATGGTGAAGGTCCTGAGACCAGCCTGGGGGCGGGTTGTAAGAACGGCTGCCCCCACCCAGGGCAGGCAGTAGAGGGAACCTTGTGCACGAGTGTGCACACGCACGCCCACTCACACATGGCACACGTCCATATAAACTTCAAATATGCTCATGTGTGTTATTCAACCTTTAATAAGCGCTATATTCTACACGGAACCTGATTTTTTTTACAATGCCTGTGATGGAGTTGGCCCTGGCCCAGGGCACTCATCCCACGGGCTTGTCCTGAGCTGACAATTCAGGACAGTGGGGACCGTCCAGGCCTCACCACCCCGCCGCTGCACGGCTGACGTCTGCACAGCAGATCTGAAAGACGCAGCACCGTGTAGCAAGTGCAATTCTGTGTTCTTTGTGGCCACCTTTTGCATTTAAAATTCAAAGCAAGGAAGTAGCCTGCGAATGGCATACTTCTTTTTGGTACCTGCAAATTTTTATTTTTCCCATAAACTATTTTATTGAGTTTGGAAATCTTTAAAATGGAAATGTATTCTTTTAAAATCATGAATCACTTTAGAACTAAAGAATGGATCAGGATAATCACGGGGTGATGACTGAAAATAATTCTGTCATTTGCAGAGGGGACAGTGAAAATGATGCTTTCTGGGGTCAACCTGTCGGGCCAGCTGGTGAGTGAGCCTCAGCGAGGGCCCAGGGGCCATGCGGGACAAAGTCCACTTGCAAAGACCGACCAGCTGTCTGTGTCATGAGAGACGCACCTGATTCCATAGTCCTCACTGGACCTTCGAAAGGTGTGTTCTCTCGAAATAGATGCGGAAACCATGAAATTTGTGGTGGAGCTGGGATTTGTACCAGGGACCCAAGCTGAGGTCACCTGCCTCCAGGCCTGTACCTGAGGCATGCCAGACACAAACTGAGCCCCTGGGTGTTCCTAGGGACAGAACGTCTGTGTGCTGTGTGGGATCCACGGTCAAGACCTGCAGGTCCCTGAACACGGCCCACCAGCACCAGGCTGACTTTTGGAAGGGAGGTTGGGTTTAAGCTAGGGTTGCCAAATTAAAAACAGGTTAAACAGTTAAATTTGAATTCCATCGAAACAATGAACATGTTTCCATGTAACTTTGTCCCATGCAATATTGGGGACCTCCTATTGGACTGAATTAGGAGTTATTCCAAAGTTTGTATGTTGAAACCCTCACCGCCAGTGTGACTGAATGTGGAGATGCGGCCTGACATAGAGTCATTCAAGTTAGATGAGACCGTGAAGGTGGGCCTTGATCCCACGGGACTCACGTCCTTACAAGAGGAGACTCCAGAGTGCACAATCTCTTTGTGCTTGCACAAAGACAAGGTCATGTGAGGACAGCAAGATGGTAGCTGGCCACAAGCCAAGAAAATTAAACCTACCGCGCCAGCACCCTGGATTTGGGCCTCCAGCCTCAGAGCTGTAGGACCATATATGGTTTTCTAATTTCTGGGTCTCTGGTGCTCTCACGGAATTCCAAGCCATCTAGACAGGTGGTCAGTGTTGAGGGCCCAGAATGACGTGCATACCCCTGGAGGAGCCGGCCAGGTCTGTCCTCGCTTAGAAACCTAGTGCTCATTTCCGGACAAAGCACGCTCCCTTTTTAACAGCATACAGGTCATTGATGTCCCCTAACATGAATGCACTCTAGCCAGCAGCAAGAAGACTAGATAGTGGCTGAATGTGACAGCTCCAAGATATCCACATCCCAGCCCCAAAACCACTAGATGTGACTTTATTTGGAAAGGAAGGTCTTTGTCAATACAATTAAGTTAAAGATCTTGAGAGGACATCATCTTGGATCAGGGTGGCCCCAAATTCAATGACAAGTGTCCCTATAGGAAGAGGAGAGGGAGGTCGGACACACAGGGGAGAGGCTATGAGAGAGACTAGAGTGACAAACCCACAAACCCAGGAGACACCAGGAGCTGAAAGAGACAGGAGAGACCATCCCCTGAAGCCTTGACTGTCAACTTTGGCCTCCGGGACTATGAGAATCAGATACCTGGTGTTTTAGGACTCCAAGCTTGCAGGAATTTTGTTACAGCAGCTGCAAGAAGCTCACACTGACGGCAGCCACGGACCTGTGGGTACTTGCATGTTCTCTCTGCAAGGAAAGGAGAGGGTGACCCTGTTATGCGTTATGGCTGCTCCGCAAAAAGAAAAGAGATGAGGAGGAGATGGGGAATGATGGGCTGTCCTAGAGAGAGGAGCCTGCAAAGGACAGTCACGTTCTGCTCCTGCTCAGCCCAAAACTGTCATGCCTTGAATGAACACTTTCTTGCTATTCCAGAAAATACTCCAACATGTACAGAAAGAATCACATTTTCAATGAGCTGGAGGTTGAGACTCCTGTTCCAGATGATTAATCAGTCTTTATTTGCCTCCCAGAGTTGGAGTGTATGTCGTTTTGGAAGTGGCTTCATATTTTATGTACCATCTGCTGCATTTTTAATAGTGGACAGATCGAGTTGGCAGCTAAACGGGAGAGGTGAGGGACCCAGAGGAGGGAACTGGGGCACTCTGGTGCTCAAATGTAGGGGACAGTCGCTGGTGACATGAGCCCACGTACTCTGCATCTGGGAGCGGAGACCTCCCTCCTGGCAGGTTCCCAGCCCTCCCAGGAGCTGGGCGTGCATCCAGGTGGGGGCGGCCTGCTCAGGCTTTTGGGCTGGTAACCAAACTCCACATGCACAGTCAAATGACTTCAGATAGATGTTAGGATGATTGTGGATTTTCAAATTCTTTCCTTCTGTGGGTAGGAAATATAGCTCTAGTATTAATCTGAAGAAATGTAAGCTTTGGCTTGTATATTCTGTTTTCCCCTATAACAAATTCTAACGACATGAACGCCTGGACATATTTGACCCACCACTCAGTGTCTCCTGCCCAAACACCCGGAGCCGAGCCCTACGCTACATGTACAGGTAAACAGCATGGAACCCTCCCTCCCACTGGTCAGGGTGACCAGGGCACCACCCACCTCAACTTGCCACCATAGGAGAACCCTGTGCATAGAAGCTCTGATGTGTCAGGTGTTTGCAAATGTAGCCTGTCACATGGGGCTATTCCCGGGATCGGGGCAGTGGCCTCCGTGAGCAGTTCCATCAGCCTAAAGATGGGACAAAGAGCTTCCCGTGGGGTGACCAGCAGAGGGCATGGATGCAGGACTGGCCAGGGCACGTGGAGGGCGTACAGAGGGTGTGCCGTGGTGACGTGAGGAGATAGGGGGCAGACGCAGAACCCATCACTCGTATAAAGTCATTAGAGTGAATTTTCTTATCCAGTTATGCAGTTAACTCTCGGTGAGACCTCAGAGAAAATTAATTAACCTTTGTTCCTTGATCTTCTCTTTAGCAATGGGGGGAATGTCCTCATTTGCAAATGCCCTCTTTTTCTTTAGAAATTTGTGAGGCTCAAGGACCCCATGGCTCTCTAAATCAATGGATGGCATCGAGAGCAACACGAGAGAAAGTTCTGGGCCCTGCGATTTCCAAATGTCAAGGAGACTCCAGCACAGTCTGCATCCGTGGGGCTGGGAGCAAGATGGGGCACAGGTGTGGGCCTCCCACTCAGCTGAGGCCTGCCTCCACTGGTCGTGTTCACCCTGCCTGTGTCCCAGCTGCCGGGCTGGCTGAGCGGCACGTGCAGCCTCATTCTGTTCCATCCACTGCAGACATGATGCTTATGCTTTCTCTGCCGCCTTCCAAGCTTGAGATGTGCGTTCATTCACGTGGGCACCATTGACATCTCTTTGGGGCCCAGCACCTACCTAGCCCACCCTTCCTGAGCACCTAGCATGTGCCCGAGTCTGGAGCAGGGCTGGCTCTGACACCTTGGACAGCTCCCGTTCACCTCTCAGTATCTCCTTATCACCAGCAAAGGGAGGATCCTGGCAGTCCCCCCACCCAACCCCAGGAAAGCCTCATCCCTCCCCGGCCCTGCACACCAGCTCTTGCCCGACGTCAGCAGCGCAGTCTGCGATCTGCCTGCACTTCTTCCTCAGCCCTGGGTGGTTCCCGAACCCTTGTGGTTGTTCTGCTCTGTCTCTCTTCAAACCTCTCTCAACCACCTTCTCCCAGAAAACTCAAACATGGGATCCAGGTCTGTTAATGGAGCAGGGACTGGAAACTGGGAAGGAATCATCATTTTCTAGTATGGTGGTTAAGAAAGCCATCCGTCTATAGTTTACAACACTTGAATTTTTTTTTTTTTTTTGTGGTAGATGTAAGTAGTGCCTGGCCAGCTGTGCAGACCTCACCTCCAGGAGCACAGAGACCCATGGGCCAGCACTGGGGGATCCCCATAGGCGACACCAGTGGTTGAGCTGGCCCCACTGCCCAGGACAGTGGTTATGTCCACTTTGCCTCTGAGGTCTCAGCACCGCACCTGCTCACGCGGCTCTGAGTCCTGCGGTCCCCAGTCATACGTGGGTGGTGTCCCCAGCATCCAGCCCTGGTCAGGAGGACAGACACCAGCCGGCTTTTAGAAGGCTGGCCCCACCCTCTCCTCCATGCCCTCCTTAGCCTCTGGCCCTTGCTCTGCTCTCACAAGGGCGCTCTGAGTCAGCCACTCCCTAGAATCACCCATCCCTTTCCCAAGCTTCCTGGGGCCTCCCCAAGTGTGAAGTCTAGCCTCAGAGGCCTGCACTACAAGCCTGAATCGCAAGTCCTGGATGGGCAGCCATGGTGACTCACTCTCCCCTCCCCAGCCTTGTCTTCTGCCTCCCCTGCCTCAGTACCCATCCGTCCCCTCCACATGCCTCCCTGAGGTAGCCAGGCTCTGCCACGTGCTCCCGGCAAGGGGAGGCAAAGGGGAGGGGCTTCCTTGCTAAAACCCCAGAGGCTCAGGGGTTCTGGAGCCCACCCAGACACCCCCTCATGCAGGGTCTCGGGATCCCAAGCTCTGCCGTCAGGGCTCTCCCATCGTGGTAGGGGCCTGCCAAGTCCCACCCACCCTGCAGCCAAGGGAGCCTGGTACGCACAGAGATGTGCAAAGCAAACAACTTTCTTAGTCTGCTTAGGGTTGATCGATGGCATCTGTGAACACGTTTTCTTTTTCCCAGGCTCCCCTCGAAACTCATGTAACGCAGCCAGGTGGCTGAGGCACTGGGGGCAGTGACAATTTCAAGTCGGGTGAAGTAAGAGAGTCCCTGGTACCTGATTCTGCCAAGGCCAAGGCTGCCAGCCTCCCTCCCATCACTGGCAGCAGACCGGTGAACAGCCTGGCTTCAACATCCACCCATGATCTGTCTCCCCATGCCCGAGCCGCTCTGAGCACTAAGTGGGTTAGCCTGGGACCCCAGAAACGGGAGCCCGAGGATCACACCTTTAAGAGGGGTGCAGTCCCCGGCAAGGGGAGAGAGGCCCGGGGTGAGGCGGGCAGGAGGGAGAGCCAGCTCGGGCAGACCAGTGCCAAGTGAGGGCTTTGCTCCTCACGCCTCTGTGCTCGGCAGGAAGGGCGGCGGTGTGGGCTGGAGTCCGTGGACAGCCCCTGGACACCTGCCGGGGCTCACCTCCCATCTGCGGCTCAGACCCTCTCCCTCATCCTCCGGGGGTGGCAGTCCTCTCCCGCCCATAGCAGAGGCTCCTGAGCACAAGGGAAATGAAGCCTCACTCAGAAACAGCACCCTGCACCCCACTTACTGCCACAGCAAGTCATGTGTCCTCCCCAGAGCTGAGCACCTGTGAGCGCCCCTGAATACTGGGAGAGGACCCGAAAAGTGTGTGGTAAGGTGCACAGACCCAGCGACGGGGTGATCCGGGGCCGGGAGCCCCAGGGACACAGTGGGAATGTGGACTAGAGCTGGTCTGCCCAGCGCCAGCCGCAGAAGGCTGGGTGAGGACGGGGTGTGTGTAAGCGACATCAGACGTCTCGACGGTCCAGCGTGTCTCTCGCTTCCATGCAGGCCCTCCTGGGCACCCACACGGCCCCTGCAAGGCTGCAACTCTTCGACTGCGCAGACCCCAGGCGCAGACAGGACGTGGGGGTCCGTGTGATGCACCTGGTCGAATCCCACACAGCCCATTGCTCCAGTGGTGGCTGGCGCAGGGAACCGTGAGGCCTGCAGAGTCTGGGGTGGGGCCTCAGAGGGGTATGACCCCCTGCCCATCCTGGGGTGAAGGCTGCCACGTGGTTGTATATCATGGTTTCCATGCTAAACCTTGGTAGCCAGCGGCGTCCGCAAAACCTGACCTCCCTAGGCCTAGCAATGGCTCGCCCTTGCTCCTGAGTCTGGTTGGGTGTGGGATGGGAGTCTGCCCCCAGGGCTGGACTCCGGCTGGGTGACCCGTGAACCCACTAGGAGTGCTGCTTCTGCAGGAGCACCCTCTGTGCGGGGGGCCTGAGCTGGGGTGGGCGGCCCTCCCGGTCAGTGTTTTCCCACCAGCCGGCCCACCGGGCCTGCCCACATGGCGGGTTTCCAGATGAGGAAGAAAGTCTTGTGGAGAGTCGTGAGGCTGGTGCAAGACTGGCGCTCATCATTTCTGCTAACCCCCAACCCTTCCAAAAAAGCCCCACAGCCAGCCCAGATTTGGAGGGTGGGACCCTGATCCCCCTCTTGATGTGAGGGCCTACAAAGTCACATCGAAACAAGGCAGGTTCTGGCACCCATTATCATGGATGAGATCGCTTTAGTTCTTTGTATGTATATGTGTGTGCGTGTATGCAAGCATGAGCGTGTGTGTGCACATGTACATCTGAGTGTGTGCAGTCTGTGAGGGTACACACAAGTGTGCACGTTTGTATTAGTGTATATGGGTTCATGCACGCCTGAGTATGTCTGTGCATGTACACATGAGTGTGCACATGCATGAGTGTGTCTGTGTGCGTGCACGTGTGTCTGTACATGTGAGTGTGCTTGCACACATGAGCATGTCTGGGTGTGTACGCATGTGTGAGTATGCAAGCACACACTCATGCATGTGGGTACGTGTGTTTTTGTATACATGTGAGTGTGCATACGCATGTGTGTGCATATGCACACGAGTGTATTGTGTGTGCTGTGTGTACATGTGGGTGTGCATGTGTGCATAAGTATGTGCCTGTATGTGTGTATGTGCATATGTGTGTGTACACGTGAGTGTGCACACACATGAGTGTGCACCTGTGTGTGCACGTGTGAGTGCATGTCTGTGTGCGCATGTGCTTCCGTGCAGGTGTGAGTGCAGGTGTGTGTGCGTGTGTGCGCACGCGAGTTTCTCGTTCCCAGTTCCGGCGTCACACTTACACTGGCCTCGGACCATGACCCGGAGCCTCTCTCCCGCGTGTGGGGACCGCGTGTGCTGCCGCACTTGGGTGATGGACCCCCAGAGAGGCGGGAGGGAAGGACACTCGAGTCTGGTGGATCTGACGAAACAGAGGCTGCCCGCGCCCGCGTCGGCTGCCGTGCGTTGGGCCGGTCGGACGGCAGCTGTCCGCAGGCGGAGAGCAGACCTGTAGACCAGGCAGGCACACCTGCCCAGCAGCCGAGTGAGGAGAACGCAGGCCTCCACCCTGCAACACTCATGTGTGGCTGTGCACCTTCTTTGTGACCAATTCCCTTCTCCCCGGTAGTCAGCGACGTGCACCTCATGTAACCGCAAAGGCCGGCGTCTTCCCCGTGAGATCAGGATTCAAACTCAAGGGGTTATTAGGAAGGATCCCGAACTCTGCCGTCCAGCTGCACCCATGGGAGGAAGTCAGGACGCCGCACCGGGCAGCCCATCCCACTTGCCCCACGAGCTCCCCGGGCCCCAGAAGTGGGGGAGCAGGAGGGACGAGCTGGAGAGACTTCGCGGGACAAGACTGGTGGCCGAAGGGGGACTGAATTTCCCGCGCGTGGCACGGAGCCCCCACGGACTGTTCCGCAGCTCCCCACCCTGTAGGGAGGCTCTGGGCCGGCCTCTGAAGGACACCCTTGTTTCCCACCTCCAAGTGCCACCTTTCACACCAGGGACTGTCCTTTTCCCAAATAGAAGAGAGGGAAACGTAAGGACAGAACTTTCCCTGCCCTCAGAACCCCCGGGTGCCCGCACTGAGAACCCACGGCCTCAGAACCCACGGCCCCACAGGCTCATTGTTCCTGTTTCTCACGCGTGGCCGACGCGGCTCCAGACTATCCTCCGGAGCACAGTTAAATGTTTCCAGACTCCAGAGCCATTAAAGTCCCAGCGAGCTCTGGCTTTCTGGGTTTCCGGAGACACGTTGGTGGCACTTTCTGTCCCCCTCTGTGATTCGTAAAACCTCCCGGAGGCTCAGTGGGATTCAACAGATCCGTCGTCCGAGAGCAACAGAAATTCTCAACGAAGAGTTTGAGCACGGAGCGGGACGACAGGCTGGGTTTGTGTGTCAGTCACTCTTTAAGGAAGGGTTCTGTGTGTACATGGGGGGGTGTGTGTGCACACGTGTGCACGTGTGTGTTGGGCAGGGGACGTCTGACGACAAGGAGAGCTCGAGCAGAGGCAGGGGCCTGTGCTCCGTAGAGCTCCGCACCTGCTCTGGGCTGGCTGGGTCCCCGCGGGCCGGCCCCCACTGCCGCCACATGCAGAAGCGTGTCTAAGCTTCCAGGCAGAGGATGAACCCGGCACATTCTAAGAACCTGAACTTACATTAAATGGGGGGGGAGGGGAGGAGGCTCCCCCCTAGGGTGTGCACGGGCGTGATTTTGCAGATAACAGACAGGGGTTCTTCCGTCCGCCGACTTAGGCAGCACCACGAGCAGCCTCTGTGTGCTCACTCCTTCTGAGGCCTCAGGACGGGAAGAGGAGCACGACACAGCCGCGCCCTCGGGGAGCTCGGGGAGGAGGCCTGAGGCTGGGGGTGTGGGCCATAAACACCAAGAGATGCGGCAGAACCTTCCACCGGGAGGACCGTCCCCAGCCAGCGCCTGGGGCCCGCGGGTGTGTGTGTCTGGAGGGGCTGGGCGTGCGGTGACGATGGCAGGCAGGTGGTGGCAGGGCTGACAGGCAGGACGAGTGGATGGTGTGGCCACAGCTCTTCCCTCTGCAGAGCCGCTCGTGTGAACCCACGAGGGGTCGTGAGCCTCCCACCTCCACCGCCGTGGGCACTGGGTCTTCTCTGAGCTCACACGCCCGTAAGAGGAGATCCGGCACCCCAACTCCAACCCTGTGACCCCATCGGGTTCGGCAAGACCTTCCCTGACGAGACCAAACGCTGCGACTGGCTTCACTGGGGCCAGGGTCCTTCCTCGGGGCCTGTAGGATCCCAGGCTGGGACGGGCACTGGACTCTCAGACGGGGGAGTGTGTGTGGGGGGGTTCTCGCTGCTGGAGCTTGCACCCCGCAGGTCTCACCTCCCAGGGCAGGCCAGGCCGCTGGTCCACAGCCCACATCCGCGTAGCCTGGTGTGAAGGAAGTGGGCCTCCCAAGGGGGGGCTCCGGTCACAGAAGACACCCCCCACACTCTGTTGGCCGCAGAGGCCACCCGAGGAGTCTCCGGGACTCAGAGATCCGTCCTCCTGCGCTTAAGCTGGAGGTGAGCCCTGCCTGCCGCGGGGGTTGCAGGCCGCAGGCTGCCTGGGTCCGGTCGGCTTCCCTCGGCCGCCTGACATTTTCTGTACCTGAGGGTCCCCTCCACACAGGGGACTTGCTTTGTATGGGAAACCCTTCCTGGGGCTTGGTCCTGGGCACACGGAAGGGGGAGCCCTTGGCCCCGGCTCCACGGCTGCCCTGCAGGAGACCCTCATGCCCCGGGCCCGGCCCCCGCCGGCCTGCGTCTCTCCAGGACGCTTCTGCCCAGGCAGCGGCTCTGGGACGTCCTTCAGAGGACGGCGTCGCCTTCTTTTTTCCCACTGATTTTGAGGGTTTTTCTTTACTCCTTCAGCAATCAGACGCCTCCTCCTTCTTTTTCCCAGAAATCCCGAAGTGGTCTGTCTGCTCCTGGTTTTCATTTGTCGGTGATCCAATTACGTCGTGGACGTTTTCTGTCTGTCTCTCTGCCTGCATCTTCCCAGGGCAGGTGGACGGGGCAGGGAGGGGAGCGTCTGGCCTCTCCGCGGCGCCTTCCGCGTCCTGCTCCGGGCCGTGACTCTGCCCTGCTCCCCGGCTCCGGGCCGTGACTCTGCCCTGCACCCCGGCTCCTGGCCGTGACTCTGCCCTGCACCCCGGCTCCTGGCCGTGACTCTGCCCTGCACCCCGGCTCCTGGCCGTGACTCTGCCCTGCACCCCGGCTCCGGGCCGTGACTCTGCCCTGCACCCCGGCTCCGGGCCGTGACTCTGCCCTGCACCCCGGCTCCGGGCCGTGACTCTGCCCTGCACCCCGGCTCCTGGCCGTGACTCTGCCCTGCTCCCCGGCTCCGGGCCGTGACTCTGCCCTGCACCCCGGCTCCTGGCCGTGACTCTGCCCTGCTCCCCGGCTCCGGGCCGTGACTCTGCCCTGCTCCCCGGCTCCGGGCCGTGACTCTGCCCTGCACCCCGGCTCCGGGCCGTGACTCTGCCCTGCACCCCGGCTCCGGGCCGTGACTCTGCCCTGCTCCCCGGCTCCTGGCCGTGACTCTGCCCTGCACCCCGGCTCCGGGCCGTGACTCTGCCCTGCTCCCCGGCGTCCGGCCCGGGCCTCCCTCCCCTCTTCTCGACTCCACAGGCCACTGTGGGGGGCAGTTTCTCAGCAGGGTGGTGGCAGCTCCCAGTGCTGCTCCAAAGTCCCGGGATGCCCCAGTCCCACGGGCCACGTGTCTCCCACCCGCTGATACGGCCCTGGGACTCCAACAGACATCTCAACTCAACAGGCTCCGAACAGCCGCCCTTCCCTCAGCCCTTACCCTGTCCCCAGCGTCTCAGAAGGTGCCACCGTCCCCAGGGGCCTCAGGACGCACCTCCACGCCTCTCTCCTCACCAAGCACTGCCACTTTGTCACTCTGACCTAAGTGTCCCTGAAGAACCACCTCCGCCCCTCCCTGCCCATGACCTGGCACCGGGCCTCTTTCCCGGACCCAAGTCACATCGCCCTCGTGTGCCCCCCAGACAAACGGGACCCTCCAGCTGCCAGCGGGTCAGCCCCGGTCTGTGCCGTGGGGCTGCGGCCTCCCTTCTGTCCCGCAGCCGTTCCTTCGATGAGCTCCACTGGTCCCGGGCGTGAGCTGCGGTGGTCCCGGGCGTGAGCTCCTTTCCTCCTCCTCCTCCTCCTTAGCGCGGGCCACGCCCGTTTTCCGGAGGTTTCCTTCTTCATCTTTGCCTCCGTCTCCCTTCCTGGCCCCAGGGCCCCTCCTGTGCGTGGCCTCCACGTCCTTGGGGAACCCGGGGAAACGGAGGCTGCCCGCCCCCGGGCTGGCTGCTCACACGCCGCACCTGCGTCCCCGGCTGGACCCCCCAGAGGCTGCAGGGGAACGAGGCCCTTCACGCAGACCCCGACGCCCGCCCACTGCCTCTGCTGCCCTCTCCCTGCACGAGACCCCTTCCCTCCCCACTGTCCATCTGTCCATCCCTCTCATTCCAAGCTTCCCACCCGGCACAGCCTGCACGGCCGTCTTACTGTCCACAAGGAGTAAACGAGATGTGGGTGTCTCTGCAGGGTTGCGGGCCCTGACGTTGGGAGGAAGCGTGACCTTCATCCGGGCTCCCCTGTAGCCGGTGCTTGCGGGCGGGGCGGGGTCGGACCACAGCACAAGCCGGTCCCCTGAAATGCTTCCCCGGCGCAGCTCCCGCCCGCACGCTCTCCCTGAACCTTCCGAATGATGAATGACCACCTTGCCTCCTCTCCCCGTCCTCTAACGAGGGCTGTGCGGCTGTCAGCAGGAGCGCGGTACTTTCGGAAGAACCCGTGCTGGAGGCTAACGGTTTGAGCGCAGATTGTGGCTCTGATGCGTCGGGGAGCCGGGCTCTAGCGCCCCGGGGGGGGCGAGGTTTGCGCACGTGTTCTTCCTGGAGCGCTGAGGACAGGGAGGTGCAGCCCCGGGAGGGCTCTAACCTGAGGCTCTGCACCCATTAGCGTCCCAGTGTGTGCGGGTTTGCAGCACAGCCAGCCACGGAGCACCTGCTCAGGCCCCCAGACACCAGTCCACAGGTGAGGGGGACAGACTCTCACCTGGCTGGGCTCGCCTCCTGCCGGAATGACAGGAGTCTTTGGCGTCCTGTGTCCCCCGCCTTCACAAAGCCCTTCCTCGCTCAAGAAAAGATTCTAAACGCTGAGTCAGAAGCGGCACCCTCCCTCCCAGGGCAGGATTTGAAAATAATCCCCCCATTTAGCCAGAGTATATTTTCTTCATTCATTAATCTCTAGGCCATAAGGAAACGGCCAAGACCCACCTTCCCCGTGTTATGAAGTCATGTTCAGTGTTTATTTTAAGGAACGATATTGCATTTGAAAGGACCAGCAATTCCGGTCAGGCCGGGAACGGGACAGTCTCATCCGGGACGCTCTGAACAATCACTCTTATGACATCATGGTGAGACCTGGCGTTTGCTGTACCCTAGTGAGAAAAAGAGTAAGAACATCTTGGGTTCTGGCCGCGTTCCCAACGTCTGGGCCTGTCTCCTGCGCCAGGAAGCTTCCCTCCACCTTCACCAAAGCTCGGAGGCTGCAGCCGTTGCCTCCGAGCTGGAGGACGGGGCATTCTGCTGAAACTGGCCGCGGTCCCCCGTGCGAAAGGCCTTCTTTCCGTGGGTACGGCCCACGGTCCCTCTGTCGGGACGAGCCTCCCTCTCACACGCACGTGCACACACGCTTCCAATGTCTCCCACAAAGTGATGCCAGCAGAGGTCCAGGTAAGGTGAGTGGATCAGGAACGTACCCCTGGATGCCAAGCCTGCTGTCCTGCCCGGGGCTTTACAAGCAAAGAAATGAAATAAGCAGGGAAGCAGAATGAATGCCGAGGTGCTTCTCTCGAGCCAACCACGGGAGACGGAGCTTCGCATCCACTCCCGCATCCCTCCGCCTGGCCCCGGGAGTGGCTCCGAGCCTCGGCAGCCAGGCTAATTTCAACGGCGGGGGAAGGCTTCTGGAGCCGCGAGTCCGCTGGAGAACCACACGTGGAGCCGTGTGTCTGCGGCAGTCGCGTCCGCTGCCCCGTGTAGCCGCTGCGCGGCTCCGCCGCCCCCGCGACGGCCCTGGGCGTGCTCACACCCGGCGCTGCAGGGAGCAGGGCGGGCGCGCTACCTCCTCTCCCCGGCCTTGCCCCTGCGGTGCTCAGAGCAGCCTTCTTGCTGGGCTCTGCCCTGGGGCGCTTCCTCCGCAGCCACTGGAAATGAATATTCACAGTGTCCCCCGGTCCTTCCTGAAACCCTTTCTGCTCTCTCTCAGGATGAGGAGCCTGGGTTTTCTGTACGTTTACCCCTTCCTTCGTTTTGGCACAATTCCCGCTTGCTCCCGGCTCCCTCCCTTCCTGTTTCACGCGAAATGGTTTTTCCTGCCTTGGTATGGCCCAGACCGTGCGTGCGTGCGTGCGTGTGTGCGTGTGTGGTAAGTCAGCACTTTCCACCCAGGGCCGCACATGTCCGAGTCTTCCTGCCGCTGCGACTCGCGGCCCCAGGTCGGGCTCCCCACCACCTCGCCACGTGCTCGTTTTTAATGTCTGTTAAGGACCTACTCTGTGCCAAGCTTGGGTCGACTGCTATAAGGCAAGCTGGTGTCAGCCCTGCTCATCTCGGGGTGAAGCCTCGTGGGCATCGGTGGAGCCAGGGCCGTGCCTGGCGACCTGATCCTGTCTCAAAGAGTCGTGGTGACCAGCACGGAGAGCAAGCCGCGTGGGGTCGGGCAGACTTGGTTCCCCTCGGCCACGGTGCTTACGGGCCGCTTGAGCAGGGTCAAGTAGCTGGACATACACACTCACGTCCCCAGCTTAAGTGAGAACCACGAGCCCCCCGCCTTGGCTGAGGACCCAGAGCCAAGGTCTGTCAAGCCGGCGGGACCTCCACGGTCATGGTCATTTGTAAGTTTTCATCTGCAGCCTGTTTCTGGCCCAGAAACACAGAAGCCGGAGCTGCCGCAGAGCCGGTCCCCACTCTGACTGCTCAGCCTCTACACTTTCTCCCCTCTCAGGGGAGAAAGGCAACAACTTTGAGTTCATCCGGTGAGTGTCCACCGAGCCCTCGTGCTTGTGGAGGAGGCAGGTGGGCCTTTCGGGCGAGCACACACGGGCTGACGCTCCCAGGTTCACGGACCGGATCCATGCGGTTCGAACATAATTGCAAGAGGGATCTTCAGACCTGTGAGTGTTTATGCTGAGCCTCGAGGTGGGCACAGCTCGTGTCCCCCAAATCTCATGTGGGAGCCCTAACCCCCGGGGGGTGTTTTTGTTGGTTTGTTCCTGGTTTTTTGCAGGTTTGGGCCCTGGGTGTCCCTCCAGTGGCTTCTGGGACCCAGCAATGGCTGGAGAGGGGGAGTGGCTTGATCAGCGTTGAGCTTCAGAGAGATCGTTCTAGAAGCCACAGGAGGACAGGGAGAGCCCAGCGGGGAGCCAGCTGCAGGGGTCAAGCTGCACAAGGCCTGCACTCAGGGGATGGCAGGAAGACGAGCTGAGGACAGAAGCAGGAGACCCTGCAGAGACTCAGCGGGCGTCCCCGAGCAGGCGTTGACCGGTCTGAATGAGCCTGGCAGATGACCACGGAGAGCCCCCCACGCAGGGTTCCACTGAATCCCATCTACGTGATGGTCGATGACACTCAGCGCTCAAGCCGGTGTTGCCAGAAAACGCTCACGGGGGAATCCCACGTCCGTCTTCAGAAAATCACGTGTGGGTTCCTGTTCTGCAGCCACAGGGGGTCGGGAAGGGCCTCGGAGCCTCTGGTCCACGCCGTGTGGACGGAGCACCCTGCACGGGACGTCTTCACGACGGGGCTCCTGGGAGACGAGGACGCTGGGGTCAGTGACATCGGCTGCGACCCCCAGGGTCTCACAGGGCCCACGCCGTGGAGCAGGGCTGACCTTGGGGGCCACACTCTGAACCACATGTGCTGTGTCCAGGGAAGCTGACGTGAGACCAAGGGCGGCCCACGCCTGGTCGGGGTCGGCTGTGCACACGTTCGTCCTCAGCGAGTTGGCTCCAGGACATTGGACTCTGGACCCTGAGTTCTCCCCTTAGGGTCCCACAGAACGGCCTGAGACGCCCCTCGTTCCTGCAGCACAGCGTTCTTCCCCTCATCCTGGGGCCTAGGGTCCCCGCTTTGGGGAGCATCCCGGGAAGGATACGGGACCCAGAGTGCCACCAGGCTTTCCCCACAGCATCCTCTTTCCCGACATCCGGGTCTCCTGCAGACAGGACCTTACCTCTCCTGGCGCGACTCAACGTCTCAAAGACAGAAAATGAAAATGTTACTTTTTCTAGGCAAAACTCACAGTTTTATACATTTTCTCTGTAAGCAGAAATAGACCTTTTTTTTCTTTCAGAAAAATCGAAGGCGGCTTTCAAGTGTCAGATGTTCAGACTGAGGACAACCGCTTCTTAAATACCACGTTTTCTAAAATGCAACCGTTTTTTCTTTCACCTCTTGTCATCTTTTCCCGAAACGTCCCAAGTCACAACTGTGAGAGGCATCAAGGAGCGAGCATTTCCGGCACGCGTACCTGACAGGCGCTCACAGGAAAGGGACGCGTTCTCCTAATTGGCCAGGATGCCATACATAAGGGGACCTCACTGCTTCACTTCACTGCTCTCTGCGGGAGCTGGCACGGGCTCGCAGCCTCCGGCGTGGTCCATGAGCACGTGTGTGGGCTCCCCGGCTGCTGGGTATGACCTGTCCATCGAGCAAGCCTAGGTGAGTCTCGGGGCTCAGCAGGTGCCCCGCACCCCAGGTCTGAGCCCTACTCTGCCCCTCCACAGATCACGGCCTCACAGAAGAAACCTCATGTTTGCGTGCATCGTGTCTTTCTGTGCAAGCGAGGACAGCCGGAGGATGTCGCCTACTGCTGGACCGCCCCAGGGTCAAGCCCCTAAGGCTTAAATGAGACTAGAGGTGGGGCCCAGTTCACCCCGCCGCTGCCATCAGCTTCCACCAGGAAGGCCCAGCGTTGGCAAAGGGGACGTGTCCAAGGAGCCGGGCAAGGACAAGCAGTGGTCAGGAGCCTGGGCAGGACCTGTGGCCTGCACCAAGCTGAGTGTCCACCGTGTCCACCGACATGGTGCAGAGGGGGCAGCCCCCACTGTGAGGCAGGCAGACCGTCCCCCAAAGCTTCCCAGAGACAGGTGATCCCAACAGAGAGCGGGAGTGGTGGGAGGGAGGTTCCGCTGTGGCTTAGGGCGCGTCAGGGTCCCGGGGCCACCATAACAAATTCCCACAGTCCCAGGGCTTAAACCATGGAATTGTAACCTCTCATGGAGGCCAGACGTAAGAGACCAGGACGTCAGCAGACTCGGTTCCTTCTGGAGGCTCGGAGGCCTCTTCCAGCTCCTGAGAGGCCGGCCAACCGTTGGTGTTCCCTGGGGTGTAGACACATCTTTGTAGCCTCTGCCTGTGCCGTCCCTCCTCTCTCTCTTGCAAGTCACTCATCACCGGACTTGGGGTCCACTCTGATCCCGGGTGATCGCATCTCAAGGTCCTGAACTAACTACACCTGCAAAGACGGTATTTGCAAATAAGGTCACAGTCCCCAGCACTGGGACTTAGGGCTCGGAGATACATTGGGGGCCGCCCTCGGGCCACTAGATGGAGCAGGACCGAACCCCACTGCGGGGAGAGGGATGCCCCCGAGTCCGCCCCCACCTCAGCTCCATGCCTTGAGGACGGCAGCCATTAATAATAGTTACAAAATAACAGAGTAAGTCTTGCCTCGGTTTCCCGCCGTGGGGACCAGCGGGAGCCCCGGTGCTTCTTCCGTAATCACATCATCTCCGAGCTGCCCGCCACACTCAGCAACGACTCATGGTTTCGCTAAGCCACGGGGTCAGCGAGCATCGACTTTAAAGTCACGCAGAGCGCCGTGCGAAGAGCACTGGTGACGCAGAACGTCACCCGTACACGCTGCCGAGCAAGGTCTTGGCGCTGGCCACGAGCCCGAGGGCCACGTCGCGCTGAGAGAGCCGCAGTGTGCGGGCGGCCGCTGCCTGGGTAGGGAGGCTTCTGGGGGGTGGCCGGCCGCCAGCGAGGCGGGGGTCCGGTGTCCGGCCCTGTAGGGCGGTGCAGGGATGCTGGGGTGGGGGGTGTCACCCGCTGGGCTCACGGGCTCTGAATCCGCACCCAAGGCCCCGAATCACGAGTGGGATGGACTGTTTCCCTTTCATCGTGGAAGAGGCGCAGCCGCCACGCAGAAACGGGAGTTACAGATGGGAATGTTCCGGAGCCCTCGCTCAGAGCAGCACCACGTCCCTGCCGGGTTGTGGATCCTCCAGTCCTGAAAAGCAGCCACGGGGACCCCTTCATCACGGGGTCTGCCCTCCCACTCCCACCTTCCCCCCACCCCGTGCGACAGGCGGAGAAACCGAGGCCTGAGAGAGGGAGCCAGCCTGGGGGTCACGGGTGGTAAACCAGGGCTCCGGTCTCCTGCTTAGATCCCAAACCCTCTTGCTGAGCGCCGGACCCTGGCTGTCGTGGGGACCCAGGTGGCTGGACACGACTCATCAGTCGCTGGACGGCACCAGGGTCCGGGCGCGGACGTAGCGTTAATGACAAGTGTCTTTGGACTCGAGTCTCCTCTGTGCTCGGTGCTGAGCAAGGCACTTGGAAGATCTTCTCTTTGAATCTCTGGATGCCCGTAAAGGTCACTTTGAGACCCATTTTACAGACCAAGGAACAGTGGGCAACGGTGTGTTTATCAAATTCCTCCTTCGGAGACGCCCTTGGCCTGAGACTTCAGGTCGGTTAGGACGGGAGCGTCTGTCCGGTCTGCTTTATCATTTTCTCATTTCATGGAAGACGACACTGAGGTTCAGAGAGGACCAACGTCTCCTCACCCACAGCCTTGTGGGTACACAGGAGCGGCGCCCGGAAGCAAAAACCGGTCTCCGGCCCCCCGTCCAGGTGCATCTTCCCGCCAAGCTCCGCGTGAGCTCCTGGCACCTTGTCCCACCCGCAGCTCTGGAGGAACAGGCTGTTTGCGAAGTTCTGGGAGGCCTTCTCCGCTCCGTGTCACACAAACACAGGATGGGGATTGTCACCACCATCAACATTAATTACAATTAAGGGAAAACAGCATTTCACTGTCACTCCACTGATGCTGTAATTACTAACGTCTCTGGAAAGTACTCGTGGAACCAGCATGGCCCCACTACTCTGGCTTTTCCTGTGTATTAGGGGAAAAAACAACTCACGACAGCTCCACTAAACTCGGGCTCTGTCTAGGGCCAGCGATGCCTCTGCTCCCTGGCCTGGGACTCAAGGTCACTGTGGGGAAAGGCAGGAGAGTTTCGGGGGGTCCCGACCTCAGACTCTTTGCTGGTGCCACTGGGAAGCAAGGGGTGTTGATGCTGCGTTTCATTTATTCATTTATTTGTCTCTTTATTTTCATCAGGAAGGAGGTTGTTCTGGGAAAGACGTGTTTAGAAGCCACAACGATGTCTAAGCCCAGTGGGGCCGACTGGGCTCAACCATCCAGCCGGCAGCCCCCGCTGAGACTCCAGCAAGGCCGGGTGCTAGGAAGCCTCCAGGACGTGTGGTGAGTCCCAGCCACCAGGACGTGCTCAACGGTAACAGGCCTGAGACATCGCACAGCCAGCACGGACCCCGCCCTGTATCCCTGACCGGAGGTCAGCCTGAGTCCCTTCTGTCTGGGTCCGGGCACCACCTGATGGCCATACACCAAGACAGGGTCTCCCTAAGTCTCCGACGTGGCCAGCCCACAGTCTGCCGCCCGCCTGGCTGAGAGTGGGACCCCAGCCTTTCTTGGTACGTTCATGTATCTGCAAATGTGGATATTTGTCTGAGATTTAGGGACTCACAGATCGCCCAGCCTGGGCTCATTCCCTTTCCTAAAGCTCCCCCCGCTGCAGGGCGTGAGCCAACCACGGCCCACGGAACGACCCATCAGCCTCCGGAGCGGTGTCTGCCGACTGCCTGACCTCCACGGGCCTTGTATCTGCCATTGTGCAAGTGGCGCCTGTAATACTCACAGAGGCGGGAAGAATCCCATGGGCATTACTCAGCTGTGAGCTGCAGACGAGAGAATGTCTCCCACAAGTAGCCACATTCTGGATTTGGTTAGCACCCCACAAATCTCAAAGGGTTTCCGTCTCCAAGAGGATTTCAGCTCTTTACGGCATGTCCCTGGGGCGGGACGAGGACGCGTCCTCATCCCCTCTCCCTAGATGAGGAAGACGAACCACGGGGCTAAGGCAGGAGCACCAAGAATGCGCGACCGCGAGCAGACTGCTCGGCTCCGTCTCCCGTCCTGGCCAAGGTCACGTCTCCATCTGCAGAGCGCAGCTTCTCCGTACCTGTTGGGTGACTGTGTTCTCGGTGCGTTTCACGGGGTCGCCCTGACCCCTCCCAGATGGACCGGGACATCACAGGTGCTCGTGGGTCTCTCAAGCACGCTGTATCCCTCTTTCCTTTATTGAAATTTTAAATGTCATGTTTTTCAAATTCCGTGTAACTGAGTCCTGCTCACCTGTCAGATATCCACACACTGGTGCCCACATGGGGCCACGTGGAGACAGGCAGACACGTGGTGGTAGTTTCAGCAGTTCAGGCTCACCCGCACTTGCCGCTCCGGGACCCAGATCTGGACCCCACATTTCCCACCCAATGCGGGGATGATAACGCCAGCCTTGCTGCTGCTTACGGGATTGGGGAGCCCAGTGAGTCCGTGTCTCGTGCCAGCAGGAGGGTCTGCTCCCAGCGAGTGCCTGTTACAAGGGCGGGCGTCCTACCCGTTGGCGGACTGCCCACCCTCCGCCAGCGTCCCAGAGTCTCGTGTAGCAGATACTCTCACCACGAGTGAAGGTGCCACAGGGTGGAAGTCGCCGTCTCACTTGTGGAGGCCCAGACGGCCTCCTCCCCACAGACGGATAAAGACGGCCTCCTCCCCACAGACGGGGGCCAGTTTCTGCTCCCAAGGCTCCTGGGCTACGAAGACCTTCCCACCGGGGCTGCGACTTCCCACCTCTGCCCCATGTCCCGGCCACATGAACCGGCTCTTTGCATCCCCGAAGGGCAGGCAGGGAGCTCTGGGCAGGCACCCGAGGGGGAGACTCCTGCCCCGGGGCTTTCCCACCCCCCACGTCCAGCGAGCCTCCCTCCCGCACCTTCCCGCCGCTCTGAGCTTCCCTGCTCCAAGCCACTCAGGCTGGTCTGAGTCCACTTCATGTCCCTGCTGCGGAGCTGGGCCGGGCTGAGCCTGGGCTGAAAGGCTGGGGGGTCTGTCACTGCGTCTCAGAGCTTGAGGTCTAGGGTCCCCTTTCTTCCTACTTCCCAAAACAGGAGGTGGATCTTTCCACCCCAAGGTGCGCTCTCACCCGGTCATCTTGCCAAATACGTGCTAGCGTGACTATGGGAGGAAATGCGTGTGGAGGCAGGTGTGTCCCAGGTCCACGCAAGCTCAAGCTCAAGAGCTCGCCCTTCTGCGAGCCAGGAGGAGCCCGCACTCTGGCTGCGGGGCGGGGCCGAGGGGCCGGGGCGGGGCTGCGGCTGCGGGGTGGGGCGGGGCTGAGTGGGCGGGGCGGGGCCGAGGGGAGGGGCGGGGCGGGGCGGGGCTGCAGCTGCAGGGCGGGGCCGAGCTTTGGGGCGGGGCCGAGCTTTGGGGCGGGGCCGAGGCTGGGGGCACCTGCTCCTGCTCAGGCTCAGGCTGGCGGGCGTGGCCGTGGAAGGACCTGGGACTCTGCATTCCTAACAAGGATCCTGTGCTGCCGAAGCTGCGTCTCCTGGAACATGCACAGCACCCGGCCTGGGATCCTGGCATCGGGGCGACCGCCGGGTGGCTGTGGCACGCGGCCTCTCCGCTCACGACCCCAGACGACGGCAGGGACGCCGGTCCCCCGCGCTGGTGGGCAGCGTGGGAAGCTCTGTCCATCTATGGCTGATGGCGCCGCTTCTCAGTAGAGCAGGAGACGCGGGTCCTTGGGCGACAAAGGTGAGCGGGCTTCAAGCCGCAGGACGTGGGGGACACGTAAGGGCCGCGCCGGCGGCGGGTGTGGAGAGGCTGCGTGCAGCCTGCGTGAGTCCAGACGTGGCGTCCTGGAAAAGCCACGTCTATGCGGACGGTCTGGGCAGTGGCTGCTTGGGGCTTGGAAGGAGGGAGAGAGCCCGGCGAAGCCCGGAGGACTTGTGGCGCGAGCGTCCTGCGCGCCGTGCGGGTGCGCGCGTGTCATGCCCGTGTCGGACCCGCGGATGCACCCCACGGACTGCGTCCCGGCGCGAGCTCCAGACCTCGGGTAACAGCAGTGTCTCCCCGTGGGTCGTGCGTCCTAACGGGTGCGCCCCACTGATGCGAGCTGTCCGTAGGGCACCAGTGTCGTGGGATATAGGGGGCCCTGGCTTTCCTCTGATTTTTCTGTTACCCTAAAACCGCTCGGACAAATAAAGGCTATTAATTAAACAAAATGAAGTCTACTAGGTATTTCAAAGGAACGAAATTATGCAAGAAATTAGCAGCAGAAAAAGTGGGGCGAGCAGGCTGCCCAGAGCCAAGGGCAAGCTCCCTTGGTCCGCAGGTTCACGCTAGTCCTCCGTGCACCACGGGGGAAACAAAACACCAGCAGCCCGGAGACCCAAGACCCTCCTGCGTCTGCGGGAGGCCGCTCGTTGCCGGTCCTGTGCTGGCTTCCATCTTCCTGGAGTTCACGGGTGTGCAGGGGCGGGCAGCGGCGCGGGCAGCGCTTCCCCAGGGTCTCCTCCAACGCTGGGCAGGAGCAAGGTCCGATGCCCGGGAAGGCTTTCTGCAGCAGTCCGCACGGCCGGGCCTGCGGACCTCTGCGCCCAGCGGGTGCCGCTCGCAGGGCACCGGGTCTCTTTCAGCTCCTGTGGAGAGAAGATGTCGATCTTTGTCCGGGAAGCCGGGGCCCCCCAGCCTGGGCCACCACGGGTCCCGAGCCTCCGTCACACAGGAGCGCAGTGTGACCGTTCCCGGTGGGAGAGGGGCACTCCTCTGCGGAAGCGACCGTCACAATCATCCTCGTGCTGGCTGCAAAAGGAAAGGCAAAATGCCCATATAATTCATCAATGAAACTGAGACACACTCGCCAGTAAAAGTCAGGGGAGGCCGACAGATAACCGTTATACATGATTAAAAATGCACAGATGTTTAGTGTCTGTGTGTGTGTGTGTGAATGCGTACATATATACGTGGAGACATACATGTGTACAAATAAATTGGTTTTATGGTATTGATAGGCCTAGGTAATAATTATGTTCAAAAATCATTTTTTAAAATAAAATACATTCTAAAAATAGCATATCTTTGTGATCATTAAAGCACAACTTTTAAAGTTTCTTTGTATTAATTATCTTAATTTTAAAATATCTTGATTTTAAAATTATAGTAATTTTTAAAATTATCTTAATTTTAAAATAACACTTCCGCCTAATAATATTGAGCTTTCTAAGCCATATCTGTGTCAACCATGTGACTAGAGGATACGGATTGCATGGAGCACTGGGTGTGGTGCAAAAACAATGAATACTGTTACGCTGAAAATGAATCAAAATAAATAAATAAATAAACACTTAAAAACATGTTACTAGTATTTTTCTGAAGTATTTTTAATGTGTTTTTGATTTTCAAATATTTGACACGATGTCTGTAAATTTTTCAAAGTTGAATTTGGGGGGTAGTACACTAGAAAATGAGGGAAAATGCGTCTAACCCTTCTCTTTATACCTTAATACTCTTTACTGACAAAATATTTTCTCTGCAGGTACGGAAGCAGCCGGTTGGATTCAGAACAATTTCTGCTAAACGTGGATAATCTCACGCCTCGATTTTCGTTGTGATATCTCTGTGTATCACCCTGTGTATTTTCAGTCACACTCTGCGTCGGAGTCTTCAGGCTGAGCGGACGCATGCAGCGTGAAGACTCGAATGTCTAGGAAGGAGTGATGAGAAAATACGACGATGATCGTAAAAGACCGTTCTCCTCCTTCTTTGAAATACGTACGGTGGTTTAATGCAAAACGTGGGTCATGGGACTTGTTAACACCTGAAGACGGGTCTAGTACATGTGACAAGCATCACACAACACACCAGCAGCCGCAGTCCGTAAACGGACCTCCAGGTTTGCAGAACTCGTAGTGTACACGAAGTGCTGAGGTTGTACATAAAATCTACTATAAAAAAGTTCAAGGGGCATGTGGGTGGCTCATTCGGTTAAGCCTCTGCCTTCAGCTCGGGTCATGGTCCCCGGGTCCTGGGATGGAGCCCCGCATCGGGCTCTCTGCTCAGCGGGAAGCCTTCTCCTCCCTCTGCCTCTCCTTCTGTGTTCCCTCTCTCTCTCTCTGTCAAATAAATAAATAAAATCTTTAAAAAAAATCAAGACATATATAAGAATGTTTAGAGCAACCACACATGAATATGCCTGTAAACAGAGCTTAAAAACAAAAATTACAAAAATCTCACAAAATCAAAGGGAAAAACAGACACATACGTGATCGTAGTTGAGGATCTCAGTACCTCTCTCTCAGCAATTAACAGAGCACAGAGAACAGGAGGGTCAGAACGACGCCGTCAATCACGTCCACCAAACTGATCCTAACAAAGCGCTACACGAAATGACTTCTTCCCAACATGTGCATGGTGTCATCACCAAGATAGATCATACGCCGAGCCGTTAAACAAGTATTAGTAAAATTAAAATGATTTTACTAATACAGACTGTTCTCTGGCTGGGATGACGTTAGGGCTCCACAGCAGTGTGATACCCAAACAAGTCATGGCTGCGGAAATCATATGTTACACTCCCAGAGAATCACGGGCCGAAAAGGAAGTACAGAGGAAAGTGTAAATTATTTTTTTTAATTAAAAAATTATTTTCTTACCATAGTGTTAATGAAAACAAACCATATTAAAGATCTACAAGCAGTAGGTCGAGCAGTGCTTTTAGGGAAACTTATGCTGTTAAATTCTCATACAATCAATGATTTAAATTTCCATCAGTAGAAGCTAAAACTGGAAGGAATGTGAATTCAAAGTCAGTAAGAATTGGGAAATATTAAAGATAAGAACTGAAATCAGGAACACAGAGAAGAAAATAAACGATATTAATGAATCCAAAAGTTGATTTTTTTTTTTTTTTGAAGAACAAGACATTGACATTCTGGAATGATTCATGCAGAGAGAGAGGAGAGAAGACCAAGTATGGGCAGCATGAGTGCGAAGGAAGACATAACCATAGATCCTATAGACAGTGACAGGAAACAAGTGAATACTGTGACAATCTTTGCTAATCTTTAGCAAATCAAGTAAACTCATTGAAACAAAATGCATCAGAATCAAGTCAAGGTAAATCCAAACAAGAGCCCCAAATCTACAATGAAAAGGAGAGTTCCTTTCCTGTGAATTAAAGGCTCGAACCATGGGAGACATTATCACTTCTTCCTGAATGAACTTCTAGATCCCATGCTCTCCCCAGTACCGTTCTACAAGGCATTTTTGTAGAATTTGCCAGCTTGGTTTGAAGCTTTATAAAAAGATGGAGAACATCTAGCATAATTTTTTTTTAAATCTTAAAAAAAAAGACAAAGTAAAAATACATCCCTGACTTTAAAGCTTACTTTAATACTATAGCAATTAAAACAATATGGCGCTGCTATAACACTAGAAAGGCTGATTACCGACGCAGAGCAATGAGCCCCCAAACGCAGTGCATTCATTGTTGAACACTGGCCTCAAAGCAATACAATGTAAAAAGGAAAGTCACTTCAACAAAGAGTGCTGGAACCAGAAGAAATGTTCAGGGGAAAAAAAAAAAAACCCAACTCCCATTTCACACTGTATACAAACATTTAAAACTCTGAAGGTTCTAGAAGAAACACAGCAGAATGTCTTCATGGGTTGGGAATATGCAAAGTTTTCTTAATACACAGAAAGTCATAGCTATAAAAGAACAGAAAGTAATTAATTTGGCTTCATCAAATTTATACCTTCTTATCAAGAGACAGCATGAAGAGACTGAATAGAAAAGCCACACATAACAAAAAAAAAAGGGGGAAATATGCTGACAAGGACTTTTATCAGGACTATATAAAAACTCCTAAAACTCAGCGAAGAAAAGATGAAATGACCTAATTAACACCGAGCGATGGGTTTTAGGGAAGACAAACAAATGGTCAGTAAGCTCATGGGAAAGGGCTCACCATCATTAGCCCTCAGGGAGTGGAAATTCAAACCGAAATAAAGCGCTTCATTCACTCACAAGTGATAAAATAGCTGAAACTAAAACCATTCGCAACACAAAATATTGGTGAGGATGTAAATCAGTCAGAACTCATTCATGTTTGGTGACATTTTAGAATGCTACCACCACTTTGGAAAATATTGGGCAGTTTCTTCTAAAACAAACATATGCCCGTGAAAGGCAGTCATATGTCTACAGAAATACTTACCCAGGACTGTCCCTCACAGCTTCATTCGTAATAGCCCCACGCTGGGAACAGCCCACGTGCCCATCAACAGGGTGACGGAGAAACAGACCTGGCTGTCGAGTCGTCACATAAACCCACTGTTTTCTCTTCACCAATGAAAATGGAAAAAGAAATATAGTGATCCACAACCTTATGAACGAGTCCCAAAGTCATG
This sequence comes from Mustela erminea, assembly GCF_009829155.1. Lineage (NCBI taxonomy): Eukaryota > Metazoa > Chordata > Mammalia > Carnivora > Mustelidae > Mustela > Mustela erminea. The sequence continues at coordinate 2,036,500 of NC_045619.1, forward strand.
GTGCCGAGTGAAAGGAACGTTTCCCCCAAAAAAGGTCTACGCCATATGACTCCAGGTGTGTGAGGTCTTAGAACAGACTGAACTCATCTATGGCAAAATAAATCAAAACAGTGTAAGGAAATGAGGAAGATCGAAATAATTTGTATCTTTTTTGGCTTAGCCAATGAATCCATCAAAACTCATCAAATACTACCCTAAAAATTGGGCACTCAACAGTATGCAGTGTGCAAATCCAAACAGAAGAGAATACATACATATATATATATATGTGTGTGTGTGTGTGTGTGTATGTATATAAAGTTGAGTTAGCAATCTTCGTGCTGAAATATTTAAAGACGTAAAGAACTGCTGTCTACAACTTACGTTAAAAAGTCTCCCAAAAATACGATGGATGGGTGAGTGAAAAGACGGATGATGGTGTGAACAGCGAGTGTAATAAATTGTTAATGGTACGACAGAAACAGGACGTGTTTGGGTATTCTCTGTAAAGTTCTTTCATCTTTTCTGTGTGTTTGAAACTTTCCGTAATTAAATGCCGAGCAAGCACGGGCTTCATCACAATGTCTTCTCACACGCTGATACATCCCGAGATGCAATCATAGCATCCCGAACTGAAGCCCGAACTGCCCCTCTGCATTCAGCGCCATCAGGTTCTTGTCTGCTCTAGGACAGATAGATTCTAAATAATTGCAAATTGCTAAGAGCTCTAAATCGCAAGTTGCTTTCAGAACTCTGTATGTAGAATTCTTTGATTAAAGATTTCTAAACGAAAGAATTTTGAACATAATGTACCTGAGATGTAGAAGATTTGTTTTCACATTTAATACCACCGTGAGGGACTTCGCTTGATTTCTATAGCGCCTCAAAGGTCAAATATGTTTAAGACCCAGTTGAGTCCAGGCTGCAGCAGAAGTCCTGATGGAGTTTTCAGACCCACAGTTGGCTTCCTTAAGAACATGTGGCTGTTTGCTTGAATTGTGTACCTACATGCGTATTTGTACATCTTGGGCTGGTGTGATATCACAATGCAGACACCACCGGGAACTAGAGATGCACCACAATCAATTCCAAGCTCCATGGCTTCTTAGTCTAGTAAAACATTCCTCTATCATAACTCTGTGCCCCACAAACTTTACTAAACATTTCTGTATAAAACTAAATGGTTTTCTCTTCAGCGTTAAAGTTTAAGCAGAATTATAATGGTTTTCATGGAAAGTTGGGAGGATCTTGACACCCAAATCTTCCCAAAGCTTTTCTTTAATTTTATTAATAGTATTAATAAGACCTCATCTTAAACAATAAGTGGAGTGATTTACTGCTTTCTGGGTCTGATGCCACGAGCATGGAGCTTGCATTATTTAGCTCTTTGCGACACTCCCCTGATGATTTGCTCAGCGTGTTACCAGCTTTACTTTTCAGACATACCTGATCGACAGCGAGTGAAACTAGATTAGAAAGTGTCCACTGATACGAAGGAACAGCCCTGCTTCCCGGGTGGGATGCGACTCTGCGTCTGCAACTGCACCGAGCCAGCTTTCGCCGTCGAGGACACAGTGCTCGAAAGAATGACCAGCGTTTGGAGAAGACGCAGATGCTCCTTCAGCAGTACACAGACGGTGGTTTCAAAATCCTACCGAAGATGCATTTCATTATAAAAGTGTCTTGAGAAGCAGAAACGCGGGTCTTGATTTTCATTCAATAGGTGCTTTATTTCTGAATGCCCCCACAGTGAAAGTTATTGCAAAATACATGTCTTCAACCAGGATAATAAATTATAGATTTACCCTGTACAGCAAAATACAGGCTGTCAAGAGCCCCCAGGCCGCTGTCCCCCAGGCTCTGTGGAGGGTTACCCCGCCCTGCCTCCCCACACGCATCTCGCCCCACTCCCATCAGTCAGGCCGTGCGAGGAATTCTTCATGGCTCATCACTGTCTCAGCTACAGCACTAGACAAGTGAACAGTGGAAGGTTCCCTAGTCCACCTGGCTCATTTTAATGCAACTCTTAATAATAGGTCATTTAAGCATGGAACATCTGGCCCAAAATGCTAAGCAGGACAGGAGGAGGAGACCCTCTGCAGACGGGGACATGTGGTCATCCCATTAAAGGATGCTCCAGATGGTCCTGTGTAATACAGACCGGCTCGGGGTCAGACCTGTCTGCCTGCAGCCCTACCCCAGGTGAGCGCCAGCACGGCCAGGCTGAGCCACGCTTGCCTGGACAGACTGCTCCTGTCCGCCTTGACAAGGAAGGTGAATCTAGATGTATTCGTGCAAATGACTGATATATTCTACAGGCATATGTAATTAAATGTCTCTCATGTATAAGGAAGACATAAAACCTCATTTAGTTCAGAGCAATCTCCACGGACTTCACAGAAAGAGGGAATTATCCTGCATTCAGTTTCTGAGATGTTGGAGTATTGGAGATTGAGATTCTGCCTGTCTGCGGATAATTCCCTGGGTCCCTCAGGTGCAGAGCGGCTGGCTCTGGGGGCCGGGAGAGGGTGGACAGGTGCATCTGCCTGGACCAGCGCCACCTCGGCGGGGAGGGGCCTCTCTGAGTCAAGTGTCCAGTTACCAAATGCCAACAAATATTGGCAGATCGTGTCACCGTTGTTGCCTTCTCCGGCATCACTTCCAGGCCGTGGTGCCGGGCTGGATGCTGGAGCTGAAACACCGTGGGTCGTAAGATACAGCATTAATTTAGTAATGGCTTTCCTGGCTGAAAAAGGCAAGATGATTGTGCACATAAACCTTATCTGTAAAACACACACCAGTGTCAGAAATACTAAAATGTGGACAAAAACACACAGAATCTTAGAATGCAAGATATTAAAATTTGGAGTCTTGCTTTACAGGCTGTGTTATCACTTGGTCACTCGGCAGACACCTGTTGCCACATACAAGCTGCACGTACACCTGGACAGCAGCTGTCAAGGTGAACCCTGTGACACCGCCAGCTCTGCAGAGCAAAAACATAAGGACAGCGGCAATTTCATGTGGTTCAGCTTCATAGAACAATGAGAAAAACTGACTCCCGACCAGGGATCCGTTACCGTGTGCAACACACATGACATGACTTTTGCTAAATCATCACAAGAAGTGACATGAGTTAGACATCATTATCTCACTCCCACAGAAGCAGAAGCGTGCATGTGGAAGTGCCCCTCGCCATAGTCCCCCCCCGTGAGGGGCCCTCCTGTGGTGGTGGGACCTGCCCTTCCATTCCTGCTGACCCCTGCCTCTCTGCTCCGACTCCCGGCTGAAAAAGGATTCCTCCATCTGTCAAGGCGCCACCAACCCGCCTCGTGAGCTGCAGCGTTAATGGTTCTCCAAGTAGCTGGCCGGGGGGTCCCGTCACTAGCACCAGTGCTCCGAATCCTGGTACTCATGCCGCTGTCCAGAGTGGTAAAGCCCCGTAAATGCCCCAGCTCCAGAAAGACTTATTCTCGTAAGGCCAAGTGATCCAATGCCAGCACCATCAGCGGCCCTGCCCTGGCTGCTGAGTGGGATATAGAGATCAAACTAAGAGGGAGAGAGGTTCTCACCCTTAAGAAACACCAAATAGAAATGCCTACTGTGATCGGCACCTTGGGGTGGTAAACCTCCTACTTCCCACCGGCGCTCCTCAGGGGGAGACGCTGGTTGACCCTTCATGGGGAGGGAGGAAACGTACCTTCAGGTGGCCCACACGCAGTCTTCCTCGAAGATAGCTAAAACCTTCCCTTTAAGTTTGAAAGAAGCATAGTAAGAAGTGTCTGCCCGGTATAAGCTCCGTGTAAAAAGGAGATTTGCGTTAATGAGAGGAACAGTTCAGGATGGGGTGGTTCACTCCATTTAAAATGGGATGTAACCTGTGTTGGCCTCTGTGCCTGGACACCCTTGTACCCCAGAGATTAATATTAAGTTGAATTCTGCACAAGTAATCCCTGACTTTTCTTAATGGTTTGGCCATATATGGAGGTGTTCTGAAGAGCCAAAGTCCAGGTTCGCCCTCTCTGAATCTCTAAGAGCTCATGCTATTGGAATGAGCCTGGACAGTATGATGAGTTCGTCTGTGGATGGGTCCCAGAGCCTGGCCTGACCCCCGGTCTCTTCCACGAGCACCTGCGCAGCCGATCAAGACCTCCACCCCATCTTGGCGAAGAGTTTCCTCTTATTCTCCATTGCAAGGAGCGTCTTTGTTATCACGAAAAGATACTGGTTTTATAACATCATTTCATTGCATCTGCTTCCATGATCCTGTGGTTTTTAACTTCCAACTATTAACATGGTAAATTAATTAAGCTTTACTGTGGTACCAAGCTTGTGTTGTCCTAGGAATAATCCTTATTTTGACACAGTGGGTTACATGCTGCTGCGTCGCTGGATCCGGTTCAGTCATATTTTGTTTAGGATATTTGCATTTGATTCATCACTCAGATCAGTCTGTGATTTTATTCCTTGTACTACCTGTGTGAGGACTTAGTAACAATGTCATAAGAAGCTCGTCAAGGGAAATGCCAAAGGCTTGTTCTTCCATAATCTGGAAGAGGTTGAAAAGAATGAATTTTTTTCTATCCACAGTGGTTGGATTACTTCTCTAAAACTGACTGGACCTTGAGAAATCTTTATAGAGACATTTAAGATTATTGTTTCAAGTTCCATGCATTCTTCCTGAGTTGTTCGGTAATTCATATTTTTTTCTAAAAAGGATCATATGACTTCATCATATTTATTTTATTAAGAAATAATAATACCCTCTTTTTAAATGTCCAACAGCAATGTGCTTTTTATTTTTCCTCCTTCTTGCTCTCTGTGCTTCAGCCTGAACATTTCCTACTGAGTTATATTCCAGTTCACTAATTCTTTCTTTGATGAGAATAGGCTGTTAAACTCATTTACTAAGTTCCTAATTTTAATTATTAATATTTTAATTCAAGAATCTACATTTTATTAGCTTCCTATTATTGCTGTAATCAATTACAACAAACCCAAGGGCTTAAAAATACACAGGTTTATCATTACATAATTTTTCATTGTACTGTCACATCATTGAGGATTTCAGAAATCAGGATGTAAGTATATCGGGGGGCAGTCATCAGTATGCCTACCACAGTCCACTCTCTGGCCCCCAAAGTCTCACTTCTGTCCCACATGAAAACACAGTCATCCCCACCTTGTCTCCTGAATTCTCAAAGGTTTCATACTGTCCACTGCATTTTACCTGGGTATGGACCATGAATGTTCCAGAGGTAAGAAGAAGGGAATGCAGACAGACAGGCCAGCAGGTGCAAAGGTACAGAGGATGAGGAGAAACTGCTGATGGGTTTGGTGAGGCTGGAAGGAGGAAGAAAATGTGGGATATGGAAAGACATGAGCTTGGAAAGATCAGCAAGCACAAAACCATAGAAAGTCCTGGAGGGCAGACTGAGGTGTGTGGCCACAGGAGAAATGTGATGGAGGAATTAAAGGCCATATCACTGACTCCTTTGTCAATGAGATCATTCCAGAATGAATGTGCTCACCTTCACCAGGTTTGATAGCTTCAACTCTTTCCTGGCTCTGTGAGTAAATCGAATTTGGACATAAAGTCCAAAATCTCATCTGAATCTCATCAGTTCAAAAATCTCAAACCTTATCATTTAAATCATCTAAGGTTTAGGGTGAGGATCTGAACTTCATCCATGTTGGGGCAAATTCTCCTCCGTCTGTAAACTCATGAAACTCAAGAAACAAGCTGGCTGCTCTTAAAATCTAATTATTTATAAGCATTTATAGATTTTTCCCTTCAAAAAGGAATAGAATGGAAAGAAAACAGGAGTCTCTAGTCCCCCAAAATTTTAAAATCCTGCCAGATAAACTCCATTTGTTGAAAACAAATGGCTTAGGAGATGTTTTGTGATTCCCAGCCCTGCCCCCAGGCCCACAGCCCACCCTTAAAGACACCCTTGCTGTCCAGTGAAATGTAGTACATGCTTGAGCTGAATCATTCTATGGACTTATTCCTCACCTGTAGATTTTTTGGGGTCCAACAGACTTCTTTCTTGTCCCTTTTAGTGAAAGTGCCGGGCAGTGTTTCTGCTGGTATAATGTGCTCAAGAATCTTGTGGGTTTCCCATGTATATCACAGGGATTCACTCCACTAGACAATAACCTTGCCACACACACATTCCCTTGATAATCCCATCTCTATTTCCAGCTCCTGCAGAGCTGACCAAGGGGAATCCATGAGCAACATGCTTAATTTCTTCAAAGAGCCTCTGTGTGACTCAATATTCTAATGTTGTGATCCTTCCAAGGCACGAGCAAAAGTGTTATTCAGCCACCCCTCCATCTTTCTCTCCAAAGCACGCTTTCCTGATCTTGAATCTCTTAGCTTCAGCCTCTTTTCCAGTCTGGAGTGCTTGAAATCATCAAGCCCTGCCCTTCTTCCTTCTTAGTTCTTCCCTTAATCTGTTCTTGCCTTTACATTTTACTAGATGTAGCAAGAAAAAAATAAGCTCCTCCCTCGTATTTACTTTGCTTTCCACTGATTGAGATTCATAGAGATTGTTATTTCTCATAAATTCTGGAAAAGTCTTGGCTGTTCTCTCTTTGGAATATCACATCTGTTCCATTTTCTTTTCCCTAGTTTCTCTATCTCCAATCAGATGTATGCTAGAACTTCTTGCTCTAGTTTCCAAGCCTCTTAATCTCTTTCTCATTTGTCTGTCTGAGTTACATTCTTGTAACATCTTGATATTTAGGATACTTGTTTATTTACTTTCAATGTCCTCTTGTTTCTTTAGATGTGACTCACATGTAATTATCATTTAATTTAAATTCTGTACTTTATAATTTCTGGCTCCACATTTTGTGCCAGATTTATTCTGTGGTTGCTGTTTTTACGACTTCAGTTCACGGTAGACTTGCTAAGTTTTAGACTGTCTGGTGACTTCTTTTTTTTTTTTTTTTTACTGTGAGATTATATTTTGGTCTTTATTCACAAGAATTCTCTTAAGATTGGATTCAAAGAGGGTTATTCCAGTGGGGATTTGTTTTTGTTTCTGCAGGGGAAATTTTGTCACTACAAATTCTGGTTCCTTGAAACTAAATTCTCAATGTGATGTTTTGCAGATCACACAGTTAATATGATGTCACACCCCAAATTTTGCTACGAAGTCCTGTGTTATGAATTCTTGGGTTGGAGATCTTTTTTTTTTTTTTTCCTTTTTTTTTTCCTTCCTGCTTTATGAAACACCAGGGATCAGCCGGGTATTATCTCTCTCTGAGATTTATTTTTAGTACATGCCCTGAAAATCCCCCCTGATCTTACACAGAGTCTCTGATGTAGCCCCTGTGATGATGAATATTGTGTCACCTTGTCTGGGCTAAGGGTTGCCCAGAAGGTTGGTGAAACATTTAGTTCTGGGTGGGTCTCCATAAGAAATTTGCATCTGAATCAGTAGATTCCTGTAAGCATGCCCCTTACCAAGGGCTGTGGCTATCATCCAATCCACCCAAGTTCTGAATGGAGTGAAAATGTGGAAGAAGGCACATTTTAGCTATCTACTTGACAATGGACATTTGAGCTTCTTGTTCTTGGGGTTTCTTACTCGGGCTATAACTCTGACTTACAGGACGGGCAGTCTGTTGTCAGGCCTTTGGGCTCAAGCTGAATTTCACCACTGGCTCTCTGGGTCCTCCTTACTGATAGATGATCTTGAGACTTCTTAGTATCCTTAGGCAGTATAATCTGTTTCCTACCATAAATCTGCTCTCTTAAACCAAACCGTCATACTGTACATATTAAGCTTCTACAGAGACATATGTCAGCCATTTCTCCATAGAACTGGGGAGAAAATCTCTTCTTAGGAAAATCTTTATCCTACTTGTTCTGTTTCTCTGCAGAAATCTGTCTAATCCCTCCTCATCCACCTACCCACAAGCTTAGGGACTTTTTCTTGTGTCTTCTTACAATTAATCTTTAATAGGGTCAGTTGTGATCCTCTGGAAAGCAAACACCACATCTAATACTAGCTTCCTCTTCCAGATACTTTTTTTGTTTCTTCAGACTTAGAATTCTCTTCCTAGGCTGTCATACATGTGTATAATTAAAACGAAACAAAGCAAAACAAAAAACAAATAAACGTATTACCCAGAATTACAGCCGTGGTTTTCCAGCAGGGATGTCTCTGTAACCCCGCCGGAAACGACGGTCTGCTTGTTTAATTCCTGTTCATCCCTCCACCTCATTTCTGTTACCCATCTGTGCCTGCTCTCCTCCCCAATTTCGCAATGCAGAAACTTCTAGAAGAGTGGTGATCGTGTACATTAGAGAGATGGTGTCAGCACAGCCCCGGCCCCCTTGTAGTGGAATCTTAGCAATGGCAGGAACAACCAGAGGGTCACGTTAAATGACGGTGTGGTGACAAATCAGCATATTTACTTAGTAGAGTCATACTTAAACCCATGACAAGTAATCTTATTGGCCTTGAGTTATTTCTTCTATCCTCTGCTCATCACATGCTGGTACATTTTCTCTGTGGCTGGTACACTGATCAGAAGGCTCCTTTGGATGGAAGTGGGAGGGACCCTGAGAACATGCACCCTGGGAACAGTATTTTCAGGTAATAAGACCTGGGTTCCAGCTTGGGACCCAGCCCTGCTCCTCCTGCTGGCTTTGGATGATTTACATCACCTCCTTGAGTACCGTGTCTCTACCCATTATGTTCCAATGAGATGCTGAGTGTGCAGAAGGGCCTGGGATGGTCACATCAGCGGCACAAACAGAGCCCTCTCCCCTAGCATGGGTAGATTTCAGGCCTGGGGCAGCACTTGCTGACAAAGGTAGGCAAGGCTAACTTCTGTCACGTTTCTTGTCTCCAACTTTGTCACACAGGAAGCAGTGGGGTCATGTCTAAAGCATTTTGGGAGAAAAATATTTGCATTCAATTTTACTATATCCTGCTCAGTTAGCATTTGCAAACGAAGTCGAGAAAAGTTAAGTCTCAGATATGCAAAGTCTCTGTCTTTGCACAGCACACCCATGTCTCCGCTCTGGACAAGTCACCTCCTGGTGTATCTCGTCTGTGTGAGGTGAGTCAACAAAACTAAATGGGGCAGGGTCGCGACAGTAAAAAAGTAAGCGTGAGCCCTGGGACAATTCAAACATACAATCCATGCTTGCCGAAAAATGGCTCTGAGTTATGTATCATTGATAATTCCTAAATTAGAATCTATATAGACAAGATGTTTAAAAATCAACGCGTTTTATCTAATTCCAGAATTTAGCAATAAAACCTGAAAGTTGGGAAATTGAATTTTGGAAGAAATTAAGAGTGAAGTTTTCTGGATCTCATGGAGGTGGACTTCATAGACCTTGACAACTAGAGAAATCTGTAAGACTTAGAAACCATGCAAAAGGCAACAAAATTGAAGAATTCGGATTTGCAGTGATGGCCTCACAATCAGTATTCACAAAGAGAAAGACCAACTGACAAAGATGAAAGGAAGACACAAACAATAAGAAAACAAAAGAGACTAAAAGCACAAAAAGCAATGGAATAAAAATCTGGCCAAGCACATCGCTTTTTGGCAGAAAGTTTAAGGGGATTAAATTCACTGCTGAAGACTCTTGGAGCGGAACAAAACCCAGAGTCTGTCTACACGGCACCTAACCGGCGACTTGACTGAAGCCAAGAGGTTTGGAAAGATGAAAGGCAAAGTGGTGGGCAAGGCTCAGAGAAAGTCCAGGAGGCAATGACGACCTCAGATAACGTCTGAGTCAAGGTTAGAAAAAATGGAACAGGACAAAGTGGGCCATGTTTTATTGATTAAGTGTTCGTTTCGATAAAACAGGATGGCAGTTACGAACTTTCATGTGCCGAATGACATAGAATCAAAGCAGAGAAAGAAAAATCAGACTGAAATATGAAAAGAGTATGTCGGGTACCCAAAGCAGCTGAATATTCCTTTGTTCTTTGACAGGTCAAGTAGGTGACAAGGTACATAGGGACATGGGGTTCTAGCTACTGTAAATAGCATGATGTATATAATGGTTATGATGGGACGTAACTCTGCTACTAGCAAATAACCCCGATTACAACACGATGGTGGTGCACAGAGAGATCATTCTCAAACTCAGAGCAGAGCTTTGTGACGTAGAGAGCGCAGAAGCGGCCTACGGCACACACTGTGTGATGGTCGATGCCGTCGTCAATAGCCACACTTGTACACCGAGCGCTTACTAAACAAGAACGTATAGAGGGCCTTCTGTGAGGTTCCGTTCAAAGTGCTGAGGATAAAACGATGAAAAAACAGGTAAAGCCTCTGTCCAAACGATTGCATTCGAATCGGCAGACCCAGAACAAGCAAATACGTATCATGCCAAATGAGAAGAACTGTGGGGAGCAGATTAAGCAGGAAACTTGGGGGAGAGCCGGCGGAGGGGCCGTACATGCTGAAAAGGGGGTCAGGGGAGGGCCCACTGCAAAACCAACATTTGAGTCAAGACCCAAATGAGGCGAAGGCACGTGTGCGCACCTGTCTGAGGAAATGTGCTCCTTGCTGAGGTCACGGCACCTGCCCAAACCCGAGACCCACAAGGGAAGACGGGAAGGTCAGTGGGGCCGGACGCAGTGGGAGTCGCCTGGCCGTAGGAGGTGAATTCTAAGAAGCAGTGACCAGACTGGACAGAAGTAAAAACTCTCCTGCTTTCCGTGAGACGGGAGCCTCCAGAGAGCTCTGAGCCATGTTTTGTGGGCTGCTGTCGAGAACAGCACAGGACAGAGATGGTTAGAAGCAGAGATCCGTCCCAGGAGGTTACTGCGATGGTCCAGATAAGCAATCACGGTGGCTTGGTTTAGAACGACCGTGAACGGCCGTGATGCGGAGACACACCCTCCCCACCAGCCGTATCTGAGTCCCAGGCAGCCCTGTACATCCCCTAACGGGGGAGGCCCTCCTCCGCACCCACTTGTTGCCCAGAATTCCCTTCTGCTGCGCATCTCTGCGGCAGCTCTCTGTTGCCAAAACCTCCTGAATCTTCGGGTTCTCCCGTGGATGTGCTCTCTGCCTTAGTGCTTGAGGTCTGGCTGGGCCCTTACAGCGTCACTACCCTGTCTCCTTGCCACTTTGGGACCACTCACCCCATACCCTGGGACCTTGGGCCTGGGAGTCGGGCACGTGTCCTTCTACGCTTTTGTTGCCCCCAGACCCATTTTACTTACTGCCTTATCCAAATCCTAGTTCCTTTAAAGCGTGTGTTGTTCCATCAGCCGCCCATCCTGTGTGGCCGTCCGCTGCACTCCAGGTCTCTCCACTGTGTACTGAAGACTCTGGAACCTGCCTCTGCACCTTGGGAGCTGCCATGAGGCCCGAGCCCACGGGTGTCCTGCTTCTCTCCCAGTTGCTCGGTTTCTGGACTTGGGGGTTCCTCTTACCCCATCCTCTCCCTCGCCTTGTCTGATGCGCTCTCAGCTCCAGAACCCCGAGACTGTGGCCTCCCTCCGGCCTCCTCATCTAGTGCCCACTTCATACGTCTTTGCTGTCAAAGTCAAGACCATAGCATTCTGCTGTTGACTTAAGCGCCCGACCAGTCGGTGTTGCGAGATCCGCGGGCCCCGTATGTCCCGGCTTCACCCTTTGCTCAAATTAGATGCTGTGACTCGTCATCCCCAGCCCTCCTCACCGGCTCGGCCCCCTCATGCCTCCTTCCCTCTGGCATCAGCCGCTTCTCGGCACCACGCTGTGCTGGTACCCGGGCGCTGCCTACGGTTATAGTCAAACGCTCGGCCCTGGCTTCAGGACCGTCATTAAATTCTCTAAAAGGGGGCAGGCCGAATTGCTCAGCGCTCCAAACACACGTACACGATGTTTACGTCTCCTCTCTGCGAAGTCGCACTCCACCCCTCACTCCCTCCTCAGCCTGCCGGCTCCTCGTGCTCCCGTGATGAGGCAGGAGCTTCCTTCTTGCACTCCCAGATCCACCTGCTCCGTGCTCCTGTGCTCCACCCTGCCCATCCCCCATGTCCTAAGAGGGTGCCCACTGTGATCCGACGGCCACCCCTTCCGCCGTCTGCCCCGTCCTGGGGACAAGGCTGTGCACTGGCTGTGATCCGTGCAGTCACTGACTTCTGCCTGCCCATGAGCCCTGCCAGATATGCTATCTTACAAAAATAAAAAAATTACCAAACTTCTCCTGAGCTCACGTCTCCCTCCAGCCGCTGACCCTCCAGCACGTAGTCACGTGTGTCACCGGGGTCACCACCTTCTCTTCTTGTCTCTGTGTTCTCTTCTAAACTCCCTTCACTCTGACTTCTGCCTGCTACCACCCTGACCCTGTCCTTTCTTAAGATCTCCACTGACTTCTCTATCGGCACATACAAGCCACCGGTCTTTTTGTGTAAGTTAATTTATTTGGTTGACTACCTTTCCTTCTTGTGGCTTCCGGATACCACATGGTCCTTGTGGTCACCTCCTCCCGGTGACAGCCCCTCTCCTCTGGTGCTCCCAGCCCTGGAGTGCCCCAAGACTCAGCCCTTTACCATTTCTCCACACATGCCCTAGAAAATTCCACCCAGGCCCAGGGCATTAACGACCTCCACCCACGGATGACTCCCTGGATCCCAACATTGGCCACTGGACTCGAGAATTGCTAAATCTAACTGTCTTTTTGATACAGGACCTCTAACGTCATCTCAGACTCAGGATGTCCACAACCGAACTCTTGGGTCCCTGTGCCTTTGTGAGTCTCCTCCTATAAATGGCGTGGTGGTCCGGTTGCCCAGCCCAAATGTATCGATTGTTGTTTGCTCACTTTTCCTCCCCTTCCCCACTGCCCTCAGCACCGCATCTAACACCCGCAGCACCCTTCCCCAAACATCTTGTCAGTCCCATCTTTGCATCTCAGCTGCCACCAGCCGGTGCAGGTGTCCGACTTCCCCCAGCTGGACAAATGCAGAAGCCTCCAGGAAGGATCTTTTCCTCCAATCTTGGAAGTAAAGCAAAAACAGTGAAAGGAGCGTGGCCTCCTAGAACCCACCATCAAAATGGCGCTCGAGTCTATCTCTTCCACGTCCTCGCTTGTGACAGCAAGAAGCCTGGCTGCCCAGCAAGGTTAACTCAAGACGAGACAAGGATTGCAGTGAGATGAGCCAATCCAGATTGGCCTAAAGTCAAGTTGGATCATGAGCAGGAAGTGAGAAGAGCTTCGCTAGAATTAAATGCTATTTTGATTGTGTTTCCAGTGCCAGAAAAGATCTGGCTTCAAGATGGAGCAGAGAGCAATTTTTACCAAATAAATGATGGGAATGTCATCCCCCGAGACATTTAAAAATCTCCTTGGCATCTGGTTTTAATTAGGCTATCTGTTCACCATCATCCCCAAGATGGTATTTTTCAAGATTCCAGGATATAATTTCTATTCCTTCATTCAACAACATTTGCTAAATGCTTATCCTGTAATATGCACTATGCAAGGTACTCAGCAAAACAAACATGCATTAGACGCATGCTGACAAGCATATACATTTAGTAATTTGTGCCCATGTATTTTGCTCCAAAAAAAAAAAAAAAAAAAGCGAACTGAGTGTTAATGGAGTATCTTAAGTCTCTTCTGAGGCTCCCCCGCCTTGCCCAGAATTCCCCTCCTGGCACCTCCAACGCAGAGCTTGTCCTCTGAAGACATCCACTGCCACCTGCTCCCTGACCAGCCACAGTCTCTGCTATTCCCATACCAGGCTGGGGTGGGGGCAGGTGGCGGGGTTAAGTACAAAGAGACTCAGGCAGGATGAGCAGGCGTCAGGCACCAGCCCTGAGCCTGTGACCCGCAGAGCTGCCGAATCCCGGGTTGGGAAGCCCTGTAGATATAATACCAGTAAGGAAAATGGAACCTTGCCATGGTCTCGCTGGAAATGCTGCCAGTGTTTGCAAAGAGGATTCCACAGTGGGCATCATTCCTGCAAGATGACGTCATAGGGAGAAAACAAAAGGGTATCTGAGAGCAAGGGGAGGGGGGTGGAGCGGGCTTTGTGTCTGGGCAATCAGACACACGATGTCTTCATCCTGGAGATCCCAGGACTCAGTTATGAGAATAAAGCTTATGGAAAGAGTTTAGCAAATGAAAAAAAAAAAAAAAGATCTGTTCAACTTAACCTGCCATTTCCCAAGCTTCTCTGACTGTAGCTTCCTTTTGGCCCCTCTTCTTTGACCCCTACCTATGAGCCCGTGAGACAGCCCAAACGTTTGCTGATGTATTTGGAAGCCAAACAGAGAAGGGAACCATGGAAATGAAGTTTAAGGGGATACCCCTGGTGGAGATGGGAGGGATTCCTAATTCTTTCCAATAGGACACCCTTGGTTTGGACTCTGGGGTGGTCAGACTTGGGCCAAGGGCAACGTCTTCACAACCGTCGGGGCACCTGCATGGGGGTTTCTTTCTGCTACTTAGAATTCACACCAAGTATGCAGAGAGCTGAACTGGCCCATCACCCACTGGGACAGTGCCCGCCTCTACCCAGGAAAGACAGTGACGGAGGGACATAGGAAATGACACAGGTGATGAGCCAGAGACACAGGGGCAGCTCGCAGAAGCTACGTTTATTGAGCCAGGCACCAACCATGCAACAGGACTCCACGCCTGTCGGGACTGAGCCTCACGATAGCTCCACGAGGCTGACATAGAGAACAGGAGCTTAGATGGGCCCAGCAGTGTCCCCGATTCACACAGAGAGATGAAAGGGCAGAGCCTTCGTGAGCATGGCTTTCTTCTGCAGTCTGCTGCCTTTGGGTGGTGGCCAGGTGTGGAGAGGCAAAGGGGCAAGAGCAAGGCTGTGGGAACAGGTAGGACCAAACTGGCCATGTGTCTGCAGGAACAATGGGGTGGCCCCTGCGGCTTGCCCAGGGCAGGTGTCACCTGGTTCTGGAGCAGTGGGCAGAGAAAAAAGTCCCAAAAGAAGGAGGAGGAGGCAGGCCCCAGCCTGCGGGATGCACGGCGGTTCCTGGACATTTCCCAGGGTCAGGTTGGGATGGTCAGGTTGGGATAGGGTTATATGTCAAGTCATCCAATGACAGGTCTTGGGAGATTCTTGGGGAGGTGGGGACAAAAGCCTCAGCAGAGGGGGTTGCTCATCTCAGCAACAGCAGAGCAGAGGCCAGTGCTGTGGAAATAAGGGAACCAGCTGGAGCAGGCATTGAACTTCCTGACTGCAGGAATTGGATTATAACCCTCAAATGAGAGCAAACCAACCAGCAAAAATGTGCAGCATAGCAGATGCCTCAGTTTGGGGCATAGTTCATGGGCATGATCACCCCGTCTGCTCACCAGCTCTGGAGCCCTGGAGGGGCAGCAGCTGTAGTCTGTGGGAATCACCCATGTGCCACTGAGCTGCTCAGATTAATAACTGTGCCGCCATGCCTCCCCTCCAGCAAGTCCTGAAGCCCCTCCTCAGGATGTACGCGGGTTTCCCTACAATTTTACTTGACCAGCGGCCAGACGGAGGGAGCTCTTATGTCACAGCATGGTCACAACTATGGCCCTTGACCTAGAGTGTGCATCCTCTGAGTCAGACAGGCTCCAAGGGTCCAGCTGAGGCAAAAGAAAAACAGGCACATCTTGAATTCTGATAAAACACGAGCACTAGCACATCTTCAAATTTTAATTAAAAAATCAATACATAAAGTCATAATTATTGACACTGTATTCCAGCACACAATTTCCAAGATGTTTTCAGTGAATTGACCTTATTTTGTTCTCACAAAAACCCTGTCAACAGGACTTTCATTCTCTCTTGTGATATATAAAAAGCTTGGGAGTTATCACACCTGACCCGACAAGAAGAAAAAACTGAACAAACTGAAAATCAATGTTTTTTTGGAGGACTCCCCCATGTTTATGAGCTATGAATGCCACATTCAGGAAGCCTGCCAGGTTCACAGAGCGAAGATCCAAACAGGGTCCCCACATGCCTCTGGCAGGGGAAGGAGAGACTCTTGTGAAATGTGCTCAAGGCTTCTGTACAACAAGGAGTCACAATCCCCAGCAGTGGGTTACAGCTGAAGGAGCTTCCAGACAGAGGCTGTCTCCGAGGTGACGTGCTAAGGGAGTCCAGGTCAGGAGCAGGACATGAACAAGGGCAGTGGGGGACTGGAAGCCTCTGGCGTATGTAGACACTGAGCATTATACACATCCTGATCCTAGCCAGGTTAACATAAACACTCCCATGGAACCTCCGTCCTTTACCCAAGACGACACACCCAGCTTTAGACAAAATATTACAAAATCCTTTGGCTGTTGGCAAAAAACAAACAAGCGAACAAACAAAAAACACTATCTGAAGAGACCAACCAAGCATCAGAACCAGAATCAGATATGGCATAGAGTTTGGAATTCTAAATCAGGGAATTTATAATCACTGGAATAACATGTAAGGACCCCAATGGCAAAAGTGGACAACACACCAGATCACACAGGTCATGTCAGAAGAAAAGCAAACTCTAAGAAAGAAATTTCCAGGAATTAAACACATTATAATAGGAATGAGAAGCCCCTCTGATGGGTTCATCAGTTAATGAGACACAACTGAGAAAAGAATCAGAGAGCTTGAAGACGGATCAATGAAAACTTCCCGAACTGAAATGCAAAGAGAAAAAAGCATTGAAATAATCACAACATCCAATGACTACAGGACAATACCAAAAGATGTAACAGATGTGTGTAATTGCAAAACCAAAAGAGAAAGAAAGACATAAAAGAACAGAAAAAAATACAGGACACATAGATGGGTAGATAGATTTTCTGTGTGCTTGTCCATGTATGTAACATGGCTAAGAACTTTCCAAAATCAATGATAGACACCAAACTAAAGACTCAGTAAGCTCAAGGAATAGCAAGCATGATTAAAAGAATGCATCCAGGCATATCGTATTCATATTATTTTGAAACATCAGCAAACCGAAGAGGAAGAGAAAACTCAAAAGAAGCCATTGGAAAACATAATGCCTTACATACAGAAGGACAAGGGTAAGAATTCAGCAGACCTTTCATCAGAAACCATGCAAATATTTGAAATATTTTTTTGAATATTTCATATATTCAATAATTTCAATTCAAATATTTCAATAATTTCAAATATTGGAATATTTGAAATTAAAACATTAAAATTAAAGAAAAATCCAGAGTTCTATATTCCATGAAATTATACTTTGAAAGTGAAGAAGTGGGACACCTGGATGGCTCAGTTGGTTGAGCCTCTAACTCTAGGTTTTAGCTCAGGCTGTGATCTCAGGGTCCTCTCAGTGGGGAAGTCTGCACTTAGTGGGGAGTCAGCTTGAAGAGTCTCTCCATCGGCCCCTCCCTGCATTTGTCTACATTCACTCTCCAAAAGAAATAAGTCTTTAAAAAAAGTGAAGAAGAAATAAGGACTTTTTAAGAGACGCAAAAGCTGAGGGAATTTATCACAAGCAGACCTGACCCATGATAAATGGTTAAAGAAGTTCTTCAGGAAGAAGAAAAGTAAGATAGAACAGGAAGTCAGACCGCATGAAGAAAGGAAGGCTGTTGGAGAAGGAATAAATGAAGAAAAAGCAAAATCTTCTATTTTTTTATTCTTTTATTTTAAACACAAAAAACTTTGTATTATATACGGAGTCCTATTTAAAATAATAATAAAAAAACTTGTGCATGAATATAAAATGTTAAATATAAGGAGTTTAAAAAAATCTTATTTCCAAATTGTCAACGCAAAAGTTACTTCCATTTTAGGTTGAATAACAATTCAGTTACCCCTGACTAAAATTAATAACAGCTCTGACTTTGATGTCTCATAAATGTGAACTAGGCAAAAAGATTATCACCTCTGTACCATATGCCACAGCCTTCAATCTGGATAGTCTTCAAACTTGATATCATGAATTAAGAGTTTAAATAGAATTTCTTGTGGAAACACTGTATTGTGAAACCAACAATCTGATTTTTTGACCAAAATACTTAAAAGTCTTTTTTTTTTCGTTTCCAGCATTCAGATTATAAAGAAAGCAAAATATGCCAGCATATCTCATGATAACACAGGGCTCACACATTCCAAGTGATACTTATCATATTAAGACTTCAATTAAAGATTTAACTTTCAAATGCAAATCAATCCTATACAGTTTCTGAAATTTTGACAGTATTTAATGAGTTAAATGATTTTAAAGATGTCTTGATTATGCTTCAAAGGATCACACATTTGTCTACCTACTAAGTTGGAATTAAAAGAAATATTATGGAAAGCCTGTTCTTGATTTTTAATAGTCCATGCTGGCTAGCTTCATCTCTGTGAACAATGATAAATTTTCTAAATCTACACATTCTCCAGTTTTTTGGAGATGAGTTTCTTCGCTTGCTTCTTACAAGATTTATCTTTTGTTCAGCCACCATAAGAATGCACAAGATCTTTTGAGAAACACGAAACTATCCATAATCATATCCACAACTGCCTAGGGATGAAACAGTGGAGAACCCTCATCTCCAGAAGCACATTCTGAAATTAGCATCCATTCTGGATGTTCGAAACGTGTTCTTCAAGAGTACCATAGATGACTATTAAAACAAAATCTTCTTGTTGAAACAATTTTTCATTTGCCACAGATTTCACATGGTGTAGTTTTCTAATGTAATGACCAAGACACATAGTGGTGTTACTTAGTTTTAATTTTTTAATTTAAGGCCACCATTAAAAAAAAAAAAACTGAAAAAAGTTGTTCAAACTTTTAGAGTGACCATTTTAAAATACAGTCTTTCAAGTCTTTTAAGAAACTCAATTAACCTTGGAATTTTTAATTTTTGGTTTTGAGGTATGGCTACTTACCTCCAGCATCTGTCCCTACACACAAATAGTCACTGTTCTCACCCTCAGAAGAGTAAATCATTTATTTTTATATAATGAGGAAAATCCAGCTCTTATACTTGGACCTTAAATGTGTGGATTTTTAAAAAACATGTGTGTATTTAGAAAATTTATCATTATTTTTTTTCATTATTTTTCTTATTCTTGATTGATGAGAAAAGAACTGTTTTTCAGTGTAGTAACAGTAACAATCCTCCAGGTGGTTATAGTACATGGAATGATTTGAGGGGTGGGGAGAAACAGAATATTCAGTTACAAAGCTTCATATATCATGCACATGAAGGTGCAGTGTTATTTGAAGGTAGGCTTAGATTTGTCTGGAAAGTTAAAAATTGTAGACAAGGCACGGATTGCACGGAGCACTGGGTGTGGTGAAAAAATAATGAATGCTGTTTTTCTGAAAATAAATAAATTAATTAAAAAATTGTAGACAAGGCATTAATTTTTCTTAACAAGTATAACACAGGAAGAACAGAAATAGAATGGAATTGTATAAAATACTCAGTTGAACCCAGAGAAGTGTTGGGAGAAGAGGGGGGAATTCAAAAAGAAACAGAACATGGGGCGCCTGGGTGGCTCAGTGGGTTAAGCCTCTGCCTTCGGCTCAGGTCATGATCTCAGGATCCTGGGATCGAGCCCCGCATCGGGCTCTCTGCTCAGTGGGAGCCTGCTTCCCCCCCTCTCTCTGCCTGCCTCTGCCTATTTGTGATCTCTGTCTGTCAAATAAATAAATAAAATCTTAAAAAAAAAAAAGAAACAGAACAAGTGTAAGTAATAGAAAACACTTTACAAAAATGATAGCTATTAATATAATTATATTTTAAAAATCACTTTAAATATGAATGGTCTAAATACACCAATTAAAATACAGAGATTGTCAGAGTGGTTTAAAACACAGGACCCAAGTATATATTATCTTCAAGAGACCCAGCTTTCAAATAAATAGTCAGATTATTAAAAGGAACTAAGAGAAAGCTGGAGTGGCTGTATTAATTTCAGAAAGAAAAAAAAAAGGCTTCTATACAAGGAAAATGATCAGGGATGGAGATGGGTATTCCATAATGACACAGGGGTCAATTCTCCAAGAAGACATCATCTTAACAGCATCTGAATGTAACAACACTATGTCAAAATGCATCAGGTAAAAAGTGAACGAAGAAACGGACAAATCCTCTATCGCATTGGAGACATCAGCCCCTCCGTCAGTAACGGAGGATCAAGAAGGCAGAAAATCATTAAAGGTGCTGTTGACCTGAGCAGCGCTCTCGCTCAGCTAGATCTAATTGGCATCTGCAGACTACTTTGTGCAGCAGCAGCAGCGCACACAGTCTTCTCGAGTTCACATTGCACGTGCCCCTCGACAGACCACCTTCTGAGCCATAAAGACACTTCAACAAACGGGAAAGACTATAGGAATCATACACAACCTGTTCTCAGACACAACAGAACTAGAAATCACCCGAAAGAGAGCCTCGAGAAGACGGGATGAAAATGGCACTTCTCCTCCCCCGTGCTTCTCCCAAACCCCATAACCCCGTCTACTTCCATAGAAATATCAGTTCCATCCCTTTGAGGGCCATTCTGCAGCAAAATGGCTGGCCTTAAAAATGTCAGAATCACTGAAAACAAGGAAAGTGAGGAATTCACAGCCACGTACTACACAAATGTATGATTAGTCATAGGGGAAACGAGCGTGGGGCTTATAGGAACTTTCTATACTCTCTTTGCAAGGATTTTATAAATTTAAAACTTTTCTAAAATTAATAGATTATTTTAAAAATGAGATAGTAATGATTGCAGGAGAAAATCAAAAAGAGAAAACAAATAAGAGTCAAGGAGTTCTTCATGAAAGAAAGCCATTCAGATGTCACAAAGTAAGTGACAAATACACAGTTTTAGCAGACATGTCCTCATATCTGTCAATGAGCAGCGTGTGGGACGTCGGAGACCCTCATCACATTGCAGAGGCAAGGATGTGGGGAAGAGAACGCTTGAGCGTCATCGACGGGGTACGCATTGGTGCAACCACGATAGAAAGCAATACGGAAGTCTTTCCAAAGACTGAGGCTAGAGCTGCCGTATGATCAGATAGATACCACATCTGGGTATATATATCCAAAGGAAGTACGCACCTTGAAGAGGTATGTGTACCCCCGCGTTCATCACGGCATTACTGGCACTATCCAAAGTGCGCAAACAGCCCACGTATACCCCCAGGCGGGTGGATAAAGATGATGACGTCTGCACACTCCGTGGACTATTACTCAGCCGTGACAAAGAAGGGCATCCTGACGTGTGCGACAACATGGATACCTGGAGGATGCCATGCTGGGGAACTAAGCCAGATGCAGAAGGACAGATACTGTCTGCGGATTGGAGGAAACCCAGGGAAGTCAGACCAGCAGAGCCAGGGGCTGCAGAAGGAGGAAGCAGGGGGCTGCTGGCAAAGGATACAAAGTTGCAGTTCTACGGGACGAGTAAGTTCTGATGATGTCACGTGGGCATGGGCACTGCCATCAATGATCACGTGTCCTGGATCTGAACTTCGAGTAGATCCCGAGGGTTCTTGCCGCGCAGGCACAGGAAGCAACAATGCGAAGGGATGGCTATCTCAATGAGCTTGACCTCTATAATGTGTGTATTAAAACGCATTTGCATGCCTTAAATAGATACAATTTTTATTTGTCGATTATACCTCAATAAGACTGTAAAAAAAAGGAAAATAAAAATAAACTATTTTAAAGGCTAACACTGAAGCTGATTGGCTTAGGCTTGATAAAACTTTGGGTAAAATTAACCTTTATGTTTCTTTTTAAATAATATTTTTATTCACTGAAGGGTCACTGAAAAGACAATGTTGATCATGGAGGATAGAAAAGATTATAAAATAACCAGCATTTGCTAAGCATTTATGACAAACAAATCTATATTCTGATATGGACTAAAAATTGCTTCACCGCTCAGATAATTACACAGATATTTTGAAACCCTATTCTGGATCATTTATTCCCCAAATAAACAATTTATATTAGTCTGTTTTATTGTCATACTAAAAAATCTGTTACATTATAGTATGTTGTTATACTAAAATGACAAAAATTATTTATAATATTTATAATATTATATTTATAAAATTATAATCTTTAGCTCCAGCAGTGTAATTAGTAAACTAGTCCTCACAAGAACTATGAAAATTCATTTTATGATTTGCACAGTCTAAATATTATAGAACCAGCTAGTTGGAAATTAACTGGAACTTTGATCTGAGGGTTACAAGGTCTAGAGCAGGAGCATAGATCATTAAAGCAAAGAAATAAATTCATGGGAAATGATACAGAAATCCTGATGAAAAAGATCACCACATCCACTTCACAGATGTACAAACCGCCCCAACCCCTGTGGCTGCTAAAAGCAGAACGGCCGAGGAGCGGGGTCTTCTCTCTGCCCTACACGAAGGTGCTGGGTTGGAAGAGGCGAGCTCCAGGGTCTACCCCGGAAGGAAATGGACAGGCGAGTGCAGGAGACCTGGTGTAAGTGTTGTGTGAAAATCGGCTGCGGAAAGGGGTGTAGTTTGCCCCGAGCTTACTCTGGACAGTGTTTACATCATTATAATGATTCTCAGCACCCAGTTGCAGTTGGGGGGACGAGTACCCACGCATCCAAGCGGTCCTTGGACACCAGCCGGACGTCCTACAGTCGGACTGGCTGTGACCGTCCACTAGGAGACAGCATCGGGCCCCACGGGTTAAGGACCCAGTCCCACAAATCTGCCCCCCACCTTCAGAAGCCAGACACAAGTCCCCCTCGTCCCCTGTGCTTCTGACTCATGGTTACAAGTCAGGGGTTCCCATGACCCCCTCCTGGGTTCCGTGAATTTGCTAGCAGGGCTCACAGAGCTCCGAGAAACGTCCCACTCGCCACCCCGCAGGCTTGCAGGCACGGTGCGCTCAGCAGCGGCCCCAGGGAAGGAGGCAGAGGGCGGGGCGTGGGGAGGGAGCACCCCTCTCCTGCCCCCGCTCCCACTCCCCAGCCTGGAGGCCCCCCAGCAGGTGCTCTGGGGTCTTGACTCAGTTACGTGGGCCTGAGTGATGACTTCAGTGGCCCCTGGCGACCCATCCGACCTCCACTCCCGCCGCTCTGCTCTAGGGTTCAGGGAAGGTGTGGGGAGGGCGGAGACGGAAAACCCCCACCCCCTCACCCACCACCAAGTGGGGTCTCCTGGGGACCAGCGCCCACCCTCAGGTGTGGACCAAGCCTCCTCGTGACCGTGACAGAAGACCCTGTTGTTCTGAGCACTCGGCAAATTCCCGGGGAGCTCGTGCCAGAGATGGCCTGAGGACCAGCTCCCTCTTTCTTATTTATTTATTTATTTATTTGTTTTATTTGACAGAGAGAGACATCACAAGTAGGCAGAGCAGCAGACAGAGAGAGAAGGGGAAGCAGGCTCCCTGCTGAGTAGAGAGCCCGATGTGGGACTTGATCCCAGACCCTGGGATCATGACCTGAGCCGAAGGCAGAGGCTTTAACCCACTGAGCCACCCAGGTACCCCAGCTCCCTCTTTCTTATGATGAATCCCAGTGTCACACACACTGCACAGCTATGGCCTTGGATACAGGGACCCCGTGCACCCCCAATGCCTTCTCCATCTGGGCCGCTTCACCCCTCCCAGGCCCTTGGTGTCCCCCTGCCAAGAAGGGGAGTGCGGCACCTTCCTATGGGCTCCTGGGGACAACACTGGGGGACGGGTTTGTGCAGCAAGCGGGTTTCAGCAAAGTGAGTCCCTGGTGAGCTGAGGGACCCTGAGGCCAGCTGTCCACTCCACCAGGTGCACCTGGTCAGAAGTGGGCTCATGGATGGGCGAATGTTATCAGTTTTTCCCCTAAAGACCTTGTGCTCAGGGTAGCGGGCAGACGTGGAGATCATTAACCTTTTCCGCGTTGGCGAGACGGGACGCTTTTCCGCTCAGCGCGCCTTTTAAAGAGGCGGTCAGCGTCGAAGATCCCGGTGCTCAGTAAAGGTGAGAGCGTGTCTGCTGCCCGGCCCCGCCAGGAGCTGCGCGCCTGCTCTCAGGGCCTGCTCAGAGTCTTGCCGAAGACACTCGATTTTTCGTTTCCATGTCATGCTTGTGGAAGAGGAGGAAACGACAGTTGTCCCTCGGGTCACAGCTGGAGCGTGCTAGAAAGCCCATCTCCCAGCTGGCTTCCGTCTGATCTTTGGAACTCACCCACAGAAAGCCCGAACCGGGGGCACCCGGAGAACCCCCGTGGGTGGTTGCCACTGGATCCGGTCCTGCTAGGAGGCCAGGGCCTGTGTGAGGGGGGCGCGAGGCCACCGGCCGCCGGAGAAAGTTGGCGCCCTCCTCTCGTCGCCCAGACAGTGCGTGCCGGCCCCGGGGGGCATGGCGGAGGCGGGAGGCCTGCAGGTGGAAGCCAGCCACGGGGGCGTGGGCCGGTCCCCAGACAGGCAGAGAAGCCCAGCAGTAGCCGCCCGTCCCGCCCCGTCCCGCCCCTTCCCGCCCCGTCCAGCCCGTCCTGCCTCTCCCTGTCTTCCCTGGCAAGCTCTCCCCTTGAACGCTTCCCTGCGAGGCACAGAGAGGGCAGAGGCCCAGAAAATCTGTGGGAACATTCTAAGGCCACAAAAGGAACATGCAGGGGAGTGTGGTTGGACCTCGGGGTCCAGGGCGCTGGGCGAGGTGGCCGGCCTCAGCCCGCGCAGGTGGGAAAGACGTTGCACACGGACCTGTGGGGACCCAGGCTTCTTCTGGAAGGGAAGGGGCAGCGGTGATTCAAAGGGGCCCTGCCCGCCTCCCAGGGGGCTCTTCCCTCATCCTGCCTGTCTCCCTTCTAGGAGCCCCTGTCTTTATCCTCCAGAAACCGAGTCTTTCACCCAGGGCGGATGTCCCAGGGGCGTGGGGCCCCACTCAGCCGCTCTCTTGAAACTAGTAATCGGTTTTCAACAAAGGACCCACATTTCCATTTTGGGTTGGGAACTGGGAATCATATAGTGTGCCTGCATAAACCGGGGGTTCGAGGCTGGGTGCCTTCTGAGCACCACAGGCAGGCCTCAGCTGGAGAGAGGCAGACCCAACACCTGCGGTGTGCTGGCTGCAGTCCACAGCCCGGGGGAGGGAGCTGGGTATCTCCTCTGGCTTCCAGCCTCACTTCAGGGTGAGGCCTTACCCTCCCGAGCTCCCAGACTGGGAACTACCGTGTCCCCTCCCCAGGTAGCATTCCCGGTGAAGATGAGCCAGAGCTGTGACCTATGGGATCAGAGCGGGGAGGTGATCCCTGATGCAGGTCTGAGCTCAGAATGGACCTGACGACAGTTCCTGCTTCCCGACGACCTGGGACCCTCCACTGGGAATGCAGACCTCAGCCCCAGACCAGCCGTCCGAGCCCCGAGCTGCCCACGGCCCCCTGTGTGAAACAGTCCAGCAGCATTCTCCCCAGAGGGGTCTGTTGTGAAAATCTTCCAAGACGAGAACTTATTTAAAAGTGTGCTTAAAGCCATAAAGTATTAAAGAAATGTGAGGTATTATTAGCTCTGGCATTTAATACAACATCATTAAGGCTGTTAACAGTTTATTTTTAATTTTATAAGCTAAGCTAATGCTTGTCTAATTTTGAAATGTTTCCCAAACCACTGTAATGAGTATATAAAAGGCTAAAATGATGGAATTTGTAAGCCTCGGAGCTCCGTGGGGGAAAGGGGTTGCATAAATCCTGGAAACAGCTTTCTTCCCACCAGCCCATGCTTGGAAAGTCCTGCCTCGCTCCTGAACACCGTTGAGCTCGCAAAGGTTTTTTTTTCTTCGCCAAGAGATAAATTCAGGTAACAGCACACCTTGGGAGAGGAAGGAGTTGGCTCTGAGCATCTATGGGCTCCCAGATTCCTGCCGGTCCAGAGAAGAGGTGCTGCCCCTGCCTCTGGGCACTCCAGTTTCGCACGCCGTTTGGTTGCAAGGTCTGTGCATCAGGGCCCAGGCTGGGCGAAGGGGCTCGCAGCAGTAAGGGTGTTGTGAACGCGCTCTAGGTCAAGAGAAGGAAGCCGAAGGCACAGGAGATAGAGGAACAGATCTGGGAGCCAGCAAAGCCCGAGTCCCCGCCGTTCGGCGCAGGACAAAGTCATCATCTGCTGAACGATGCTCTTTGCTCAGGAAAATCTCGTTGTCTCTAAAGAGTAAAGTTGTCTGGATAGTGAGGTTTCTATAGCCCTTGAGCCTTTAAATTGCTCTTTTAAACAACCTTTGCGGATGAAACCATCTCTTGAAGTAGCTGCGTCCACACTATCATCCTGGAGGGCCCTCGCTCCTTTTAGGATGAGCCCGCCTGCTCTGTGGTTCCCGGAAGGCTGACTTGTTCTGGGCACCAGCATAAGTCCCAGAGCCAAGTCCAGCCCCAGCCCCAGCCCCAGCCCCGGCCCCATGTCCAGGTCAAAATGCCCATAGTCGCTCGTGCCTCTTCTAGGACGGTGGCTGGGAGCCTGCACGCACTCCCTCGTGCAGGTTGATACGGAGCCTCCTTTCCAGGATCCCCGGTAAAAGCCAGCTCCTCCGGAAGCCGTCCCTGTCAGAACAGGGATGACCTGAGGGTCTCGGGCTGCAAGGGTGCCTTCCGGCTTCCGGTCTCTCGTGGGTACTCCCGACACGGGTGTTGACTGCAGGCCGTTTGGAGGAATCAGGCGCGGAGATGAGGGCTTGCACCTGTGGGCCGGCTGCCCGTCTCAGTAAGAACCAACAGAACCGGGGGGAACGGAGCCGCCGGCTCACTCGCCCACCTCGCCAGCCCTCTGCGGCCAGACGCTCTGCTGGCCACCAGAGTCCCGCGTCAGGGCCAGGGGACCCTCCAAGGGACCCAGGGCTTCCACCCTCCAGCTAGAGGCCAGTCTCCACTTGTCTCATCTTTATTACAGAGAAAACAATAGACCCTCCTCGAGATTTGCTCGAGAACGCAATGAGCTAATCCCTGCCAA
This sequence comes from Mustela erminea, assembly GCF_009829155.1. Classification (NCBI taxonomy): domain Eukaryota; kingdom Metazoa; phylum Chordata; class Mammalia; order Carnivora; family Mustelidae; genus Mustela; species Mustela erminea. Next base: position 2,063,326 of record NC_045619.1, read on the forward strand.
CCTCTTAGCCTGGAGCCTGGCACAGACTAAATAAATATTAACAAATATTAATGTGCTTATGGAGGAGACAGTGTTAAGTAAACACGGGCATAAAGCAACCCACGGCTACCGCTGGGAAGGGCAGGATGAGAGAAAGGAGCCCTCGGCGCGCCCCCCACGGTCTCTCCAGCCGCAAGGCTCCTGGGCGTCCTCCCCGCCGAGCGCCCCCCCAACCCCGCGTGGTCGTCCAGGCGCAGCAGTCCCCCGGGATCACGCCTGCGGGTTGACTCCCTGCCCACGTCCTCCCCTCCGAGGTGCTCCCAGGGCCGTCCCCTCCACGTGCCCCCACCCAGAGTCCCGTCCTTCCAAGCCCGGCTTCCCTAACGATGCTGTCTACCTGCTCTTGCCCATCTCCCGCATCAGGCAGGGTCCCGTCCGGCTCCACAGGGCGTCCCCAGCTGGGGACACCGCGTGTGCAACGGGGCCTCGAGGGCTTTGGAGAAGAGACCGTGGATGACGGGCTTCCAGGCACCCCCAGGGGTGTCCAGGCCGGGACCGTCAAGGTGGAGGGACAGCACCAGAAACCCCTCCCTGCAACACCCGGTCCCCCAGGGGCAGGGCTGGGCCAGGAGATCACACACCCTCCGTCCGGTGAGGCCAGCGGGCTGCTGGGCCACGGGGCCTCCCTGGGACACGGGAGCAGGGCCCCAGCTCAGGAAGGCCAGAGATCCCTGGACACTTCCCTCCAGGTCCATGGTGTTGACACCATCGGAGAGTCAGCCCGTGGCCACTGCGGGGGCTCCAGAACCACGTGGCCTCGGCAGGGCTGTGCCCCGATTGCCTCCCGGGGCCCAGGAAAGATCCCCGATGGCAGGGACAGAGGCTGAGCAGGTGAATGACGGCAGCAGTGGCTGCAGGAGATTAGGAGGACATACCCGAGCACCCATGAGGGGTTGTCCCGAGGGTCCTGAGACCACGGGCAGGGTGCTGGGTCCCCTGCAGCGAGCAGTGGCTCAGCCCCGGTGTCCTGCCTGTTAGTTTCCTATGGCACAGCTCTGGGGAGCCCTGGGCTCACGTGCAAAGCAGGCTCGGGGTTACCTGAGAGGGTTACCTGCATACAGCAGGCACTCAGCGAGTGCTGGTGGAGGCAGGGCGGGAGGGAGGGAGCTCCCTGTGGGAGGCGCTGAGGCTCACGACCAGCAGGGGTGGTCTCCCTCCGCTGGGGCCCTGGCCCGCCCCAGTCCACAGAAGGCAGGGTGCCCCCGGCATCATCCCAGAGGGAGGCACAGGTGCCTCTGGGGTCAGGCAGCTGAGCAGCCTCAGAGCGTGTTTAACGACACCAAGATGCCGAGATGGCAGACCTTGTTTGGAGATGACCCGGTTTGGGCCGGAATGCTGGGAGGCACCCACAGCGGCTCCCCTTACCCTCACCCTGGCCCTGGGCAGGTAGCCATTCCCCACAACAGAGGCCGCACAGCCCAGTGTCCTGTCAGGCGGGTGAATTTCGCTCCTTCAAAGACGATCAGAACTTGCTGTAGAGACTCATTAGCCGACGGCTCTCCTCGTGGACCCGCCTGCCCTGGCCCTCGCTCCTGCGTCTGAAACGTCTGCTCGAAGCTCCCTGCCTTTGTCTGCCTCCAGCTGGTTCTTCCCAAGCTTCTTCCTCCTTGGCAAGCAAGTACCGAGGGGTCCCCTCCCTTCCCGCTGGGGGACGTCCCAGGGGACTCCCTCTGATCAAGTGACCAGAGCTTGTGCAGTTCAATGAGCTCTTAATGAGCACCTACTGTGTGCCCGCCACGGGGCCAGGACCTGGGGAGACAGCGATGGCTAATTAGTGGGAAGACGTTCCTTAAGAGATCCGCGCTCTCCCGGGGAAGCGGACGCGGAGAACAGAAGGGAGACGCTCGGAGGACTGTTGCGCGAGTTCCCGGGGTCGCTGTAACAAGGCATGGAAAGCGGAGGCTGGAAACCGCTCCCAGCTCTGGAGGCCGGAGGCCAGAAATCAAGGTGTCGGCAGGGTGGGTTCCCCCTGAGTCTCTGAGTTGGCTCCAGGAGGTGCCAGCGGTCTTTGAGGTCCCTGGGCTCTGGTCACGTCACCCAGTGTCTGCCTCGCCGACACGCGGCTCTCTTTGTCTCTGTCCCCTGTCATTGTCACCGGATGCAGGGCCCACCCTGACCCAGGATGACCTCACTCACATTTGCAAAAAACCTTTGTTCCAAAGAACATCATATTCTGAGGTCTGGACGGATTTATCTTGGGGGGTGAGGTGCACCATTCAACCCTCGTCAGCTGTGTGTGGCCAGCCAGGGGGTATGCAGGAGAAACGGAGGAGCGGGTGGGTCACCTGTGCCCTGGGGCAGAGAGGGGTAGGGAGAGCCTCCGCCAGGCTGAGTGACCACACGGGCTCCTTAACTGTGGGGGAGGGTCAGGACCCCGTTCGGCCTCGTTTTGGAGCTGGACTGTTGCGGGGACCCTCCTTTCCTCGAGGGCAAGGCTGTCTCCATTAGCCCCACAGCCCCTTAATGGCAAAATCTCGGTCTCCTAATGAAACAAAGCTGTACCCGCTTGTGGTTCCGCTCCTCGGGGTCAGCAATGAACGCAGGTGAGGAAGGAGTGGGTCTCCAGCTCCCAACTCAGAAGACGCGGTCTCTTCTGGCCCTGTTATCAGAGCCTGGACAGACGGCGGCGCGGCCCACAGACACGTGCACCGGGCCTCCGCGGGACGTGTGCAGAAACACCCATAGTTCAAAGCTCCATGTAAATGTCAGCATGGGGAGGGGGGCTCCCCAGTGGCAGAAGCTCCAGATGGGAGCCCCTCTCCCCTCCCCTCTGCAGGCACAGAGGCAGGAGGCAGAGCTGACCCCTGAGGAGAAACCAGAGAACGGCACATTTGGGGACCCTGCCACCAAGGCTGCCACAAGGGGCCCTTTGACTGCTCCCCAAGCTGGGCCCTTTCTCCTTCTCCCCCACCTCGAAAAATGGGTCAAAAGACCCTTTCTCTGTCCCTTCTGCACCCGAGGGTTTTTTCTCAGGTTTGCACTGTTGATCCGAGTCCAGAGGGCGGGCGCCGCGAGTCTCCCCACCTAACGGGTCCTGGCAAGGAGCAGGGGCTCCGCAAGTATTCACAGGTTGAATGAACACAGTTCTGGGACTCCCCCCGCCCCCATTAGTAAATCGCCTTTGAAAGACAAATGTGAGTTTTCAGGGATGTGCAGGGATGGCTCCGTGGGGTCATGAATGCTCTCTGCATCCAAGGGGGCAAGGGACACTGCGGGGGGACGGGCCGCAGCTCCCTGGTTCTCAGCAAAGGGAGCAAAGTGTCGGACACTCTCACGGGCAAGTCCCGCCAGGACTGCTGGTCCCAAGGGGCCCCACGGGGGAGGTGTCCACAGGGAGCCCAGCCTGGTCTTGCGAGGCTTCAGAAGGTCGGGGTGAGCTGTGTCCTCCTGGGTCTCATGGGCAGAGCCAGCAGCCCGGGGCTGATGGCCAGAGGTCTGGAGGAGAAGACCTGCTTCTTGGCCATGCCCCCATCCTCCCCGCATGGCCAGGGAGGGCTGGAGGCAGGTGGGTTCCATCTCTCCACTGAGAGCGGATCCCTCCCCTCTGGCCCTCCGTTTCAGAATGAGAGCGGTCATTTCCGTCTCCGGCTCAGGGGCGCCCGCCCGCTGTGTGCTCACCCCATGACGGTTTTCTTTCACAATCTGTTGGGTCCATTCCCAGGAGGTGGTTGTTACTGTCCTTAATTTGAAAGAGAGGGTGGGTGTCGAGAGACAGGAAGCACTCGGCCGAGGCGGGCACGTGAGGCCAGGACTGTGCCCAGCGCCGGGGCGGCTCCCTCCTGCGGCCACCATTTCGCCCACCCGCCCTCTTTCTGTCCGACCCTGTGGGTAGTGACCTTGTACGTCCTTCAGGGGGCAGGAGGGGGGGGCTCGGAGACACGTGCTCCCCGCACACCACCCCCGGGTTCCCAGGCTGAGCCAAGAGCAGCCTCACCCTGGGCCTCCGAGTGTCTACACTCTTTTTTCCTATTAGAGAAAACTTGTCACATCTCTCACACGTTGTCACTGAAGCCTCATTACTCTGAAATGTCACTTCACTTACGAACATCATTATGCAGAAGCATATGCTGCAAATGACAGGGATTGCAGAAAATTTGAAAAGATGTGATTTTTTTTCCCCTAAAGCTGCGTTTTAGCGGGGACCAAGTCAACATTGTGACATCGAGGAGAGACGTGGACGCGGAGGCGCGTCTTGGAAACATCCTTGCCCACATCGTGTGATTCCCTCCGGCCCCGCGGGCTGCCCGTCCGCCGGCGGATGGGGCTGGTCTCCGACGGGGAGCAGGGCAGGCGGCGGCCAGGAGCGCGGGCTGCGTTCCCGCAATGCCGCCCCGCTGAGCCCGTGGTCTGGCCACGTCCACCCACCCTGCGAGGGCCACGTTGCTCTGCGTGAGGAGAAAACGCAAGGTCTCGCGTGCGGCAGCCTTGGAATGGTTTGCTTTGCAGGCCGCTGTGAGTCTGCCAGGACAGCGGGGAGGGGAGGGTAAGGGCGCGGAGCGGCAGGTCGGCGGTCGCTTTGGTTTTGGAAACCACTGAGAGATGTACGTGATGTCTGGTTTGGTCTGTGGAGAGTTGTTGGGCACCTGCTACAGGCGGTGTGATACAGGCTGGCGGGGAATAAGGAACAGCGGCCCGCGACCTGTGGCTGGCCGTGGCTCCTCCAGGCGCACAGGCTCCGGGGACGTGGGAGCAGGTCACAGGTGGGAGCCCCAGGCCGTGTCATTGACACCCCACCCCACCTGCCGCCGGGGCTCAGGGATCCAAAACAACCTGTACTGACCAAGGAGCAGAGAAGGCCCCGAGTCCGTGCCAGCGTGGACGGACGCAGGACGGTGTGGACCCGGAGAGCGCTCCTCTGCCGGTCCCCTCGAGGGGCCCACGGCTCCGCTGAGTCAGTTACGAGATGAGAATGAGCATTCCCTCTGCGCAGTCGGCCGCGAGCACCGGGTGAGCTCTAGGACTCAGAATGGGGGTGCCGCCGGTCAGGGGACGGGGAGCCCTGTGTTCTGCGGGGCCCGCCAGCCCCGTGCTCCCGGGAGCCACACTGCAGCCACTGCTCCCACCCCTCCCACGCAGGACTGCAGAGACCTGTCCGCTGCTGAAAACTGGCCCAGCACAGTGCCCTGCACCTGAGAAGGTGTACTCAGCATTTGTTAAGCAAACAAATGAAGAAAGCAACATCCCCAAAGACTAGAGTCATCAGAGTGAGGGAGTCCTCGTGCAAAGGGAAAGCTTGTGGTGAACACAGGAAGGCAGGTGGGCGGGAAGCCGGGGGTTCCCTCAGGAGAGGCCCGGCGAGGCCACAGTCGGGCCCGCGGCCTCCCCCGCCAGGTCCACGTCCGCGAGAGCTCCGAGCCCGCTCAGGCCCCCCCGGGTGTCGCCCCTCCATCCGGCTCTCCCGCCGCCCAAGGACCAGGCCCCGCACATCGGCTTCAAGGGGTCCAGCTTCGAAACAATCTTTTTCTTTTCTAATTTTCTCAGCCATTATTAAAACATAAGCGAAATTACAAACTTGCACTTGCCAAGAGTGTTTCTTTTCCTATATAGAATTTATAGAGTCAATTAACAGTTATTTCATTTCTGATCTTAATCATCCTGACGAGCTGTGAAATGTAGGTCAGCGTCGGGGCGTCTGACCATCCCGCCCGCCTCTCCCCGTCCTCCCCGGCCAGCAGCGCCGGCCACAGCCCCCTCCAGTTTGTGCAGAAGGAAGATAAATCAGGAAACCCCTTCATGTGTGTAAGAGCTGCTCGTAAGTACTTCCTACAGAGAGTTTCTGTATTTCCATTTGGCCGCTTTAAAGCCTTTATTTATTTATTTATTTTAATTAAGTCTCGTTTGTAGGACGTTCCAGATAAGAAGGGTGTGTTTTCTCACTTGCAGTAGCTGACTTGGCTGGACCGAGGCTGAGGGGTGGAAAATGAAACCTCTTTGGAGACTCGGTTTATCAGTTCACAGCAGGACCCGACTGGGCGTCTGGGGAGGGGGAGAGCGGGCGTACGTGTGTCCCACAAGGCTGGCCGGCTGCGCTGGCGTCCGGGAGGCCACGCGCTGGCGCCGGGTTCCAGCGACGAGGGTGGGCGCTGGGGCTGCCCCTTCAGGGCCCTGCCGGATGCACGCTAAGCCCTTTCCCCTCATTTCTCATTTCCATCTCAGCATAAACCTTGAGGCTGTTTCCGTCTTTATCCACAGTTTGGAGGAGAGAAAAGCAAGGCACAGAGCCGCTCGGCAGCCGCCGGCATACATGGCGGGGGCATGGTGGGGTGCAGGTTAGAACCCAGTCCCCGGTCCCACAGGGACGCTTCAACTTGATGGACCACGGGGCACCAGGATATCGGGCTCATCGGTCTTCTGGGTGTGCCTGTGAGCGTGTTTCTGGATGGGACTGGCCTTTGAATCGGTGGGCAGAGTAAAGCAGGTGCCCTCCCGGTTTGAGGGGGGCTCCTCCAACCCCCGGAGGCCTGAACAGAACACGGAAGCACACGGTGCCGATGCAGAGCCAGGGAGTGCCTCTCACCTCGTTCAAGCTCTTCGTCACGCTTAGGGCCCTGTCCGCGTGCGCAAGGGGCCCCATCCACTTCTGTTTCCAGCACCGGCCCCCTGCAGTTTCCGTCTGAAACATTCCACAAATGTGTGTGCCCAAATCAGCCCGGTAGAGTCTTCTGCCGCACTTCCAGATCATGCGCCGTCTTCTGCTGAACTGGGGCCCGATTGCACACATTTCATTTCTCCGTGTCAAGTGAAGATAAGACACATTTTAAATTCCTTGCACCGCAGGCTTCCTGTCACCCAGGACATGGATAGCTCTGTGCAATGTTGTGTGTGCAGCTTAGACCATAGGTCACCACAATGGTGAACTTAATGCTTCATTCTGGATGCTGCAAGTATCTGGGGAAGACACATCAAGAAGTCCCAAGGGGAGGCTTCATCTCTTCTGTCCCCAAGAGTCTGGAATCCACATGTATTAGTCCTGGAAACCCAGGCCAGTTACACTGTATACAGCAAGTCGTGGACTTCTAATCCTTGCTGGTTATTCATAGACGGTGTGGTCAACCATACAGACCCGTGCGTTTTGGTTTTATTTCAGAAAAACGTACATCAGATCCCTTCCCAAAGCATGACAAACGTGTAAGCCGAGCCTCATTGTATGTGCCCATTGTGTGTGCAGTGTTGTCCCAGTGGTTAACGCAGCTTCACGGACTTGTGAAGTTGTGCAGTTCTTATGGGACTTTTCAGTGAACATTGAGATTCCCAAATTCTTGCAATTTACATACCACACAGGGACTATTTTCCTAATAGAGGAAGAGTTGTTGCAAATGAATAAGAACACGGACCCACCATAAAAGGGACCAGAAAATAAAGTAGGGTAGTTCTCAGAAGAGAACTGTGGATCTAATCAAAATGAGAAGGTCTTCTGGTTCATTATTGAATGGTAACACAATGCCCATCCCATCTACAAACTGGTAAAGATCAGGAAGTTTGATGACATAGCTGACTTGGCAAGGATGAAGGAAGCAGGCACTTGTACAAAAGAAAAAGGAACAGAAACACAGAATCAGAGGACATTTGCTCCCAGTGCCTGGCTGTTGTTGAGGGGACGCTGGCCTTCTCCTGCCTGGGGTGGGGACTACCCCAGCAGCCCTGCAGCGTGCAGAAGGCACAACCTGGGCCATCTTAGCCTCTATAACTCTGGGAGCCAATTCCTTCTACTATCTTCTATTGACTCTGTTTCTCTGAAGACCTCTGCTAATGCTTCTGTAGAACCTGCACTCTTACTCAACACAGGAAATCCCAAGTATGTAGCAGGTGCTCAACACACGCTTGCCAATGGATGGTGCATCGAGGCCGTGGTTGACACACACTGGTAACAATTCACCAAAGACATCAGGCTTGACCTCCGAGCACAGAGTTCCTCTATAGAGGAACCTTGTTTTGCAGGGGCACCAAGAAGGTTGACCGCATCCTTGGCAAGGCACCTGCACTCCCAGCCCTGCTGAACTACCTCTATATCATGGGTCTCCTGTAATTCTAGACCCCTGGTGCTTAACTGGGAAGACCCAGAAAATAATCAAATTCCATCTAAGGCCACCTAACCGGGTCTGCTCTCACATTGCCAGAGGAGGTCCTTGTTCCCTGCAAATGAGTCTGTGAAGAGGGCTTCACTGGAACAGATGTTTCTCTGTCATCTGACGAAAGCTGCCAGCAGCCTCCTGGCATAATTTTTCACAACACAAGCATCCCTCTTACATGAAAGCATAGAAAAACAGCTTGTAACTTTGCTCTACTTTGTGAAAGTTCCTGCTTAAAGTGAGTACAGGGATTAGCATCTGTAAATCCAGATATCCAGTGGACAAGTTCTGAATTTCAAAGGTGCCCGTGGTTCTATGTGGTGAATGTGAAAATGCTGGGAGTTGCCAGCAGTGGTGGGAAGCCAAGTTTGGTACCAAAGGCCTTCCTGAAATTACCACCAGTGCATGCATCAAAGCCAGATTGTATCAGGATGCCATCTGGCAAAATGGGAAGAGCCTGGATTCTAATCCCAGTTCTCCTACTTAAAAGCCTTAACATGATCTCAGGCCAGTTACTTAACCTCACTGAGGTCTAATTTTCTCATTTTCGAGGGGGTCACAAAACTCATACCAAAGATTGCATCTTCGTTATGTGACAAGGTGAATAGCTTTAGTCACTCAAGGTTTACTCAGAATGTTTGTGCGAGTGTTTCATATACGATGAAACATGATGCAGCTTTCAAGCACCGCCATCCTTCCTTAGACTGCCCCCCTTCCTTCTACTGTCATGTATTCAGGAAACAACAAATGCCGGACCCTGTGCTAAGGACCCAGAGATAGCAGGTCCCTAGCATGCATCTTCAATATCGGAGTGGGAAGGACATACAAGTTACCAGTTGACTTCAAGGTCAGGAAAGTCCTCGCAGATGTGTGCACTAAGGCTATGAGGGGTCAGATGGCGGATTAAGGACTCCAAGTGAGCTTTTCCAGAGCTGAATCTAGAAGCAAACTTCAGAGGGCATCCGCCATACAATAATGAGGAGAGGTGAATCCATGCTTCCACCTGAACAAGCAAATGGCCTCATAGCAAAGGCCTTGTCAAAAGGTATTTGCACATCGAAGGGCACCAAGAGAATTAGAGTTCTTTATGGAGAAAAGTTTTGTAGCCAGCTGTTAATCCCAACTTCTGCGTAGCACACTGCCTACCCTAGAAGTTACTGGTTTTTCCACTCTGCGGCCAGGACATTAGGCGTGGGTGAGGAGGAAGGGGAGGGCTGACCTGCACCAGCTTTGACCGCTTTCGGATTTGCCCATGTGTTAGATTTTTAAGCGACAGCTGAGAGAATAAGAAGCCGAACAGAGCTTTTGGAACTCTTAAATGGCCAGGAGATATAATTTATTTTTCAGACCCTTTAAAGAGAGAAGCCCTAGAATATAATCCAAACATTCATTTAGAATTTCTGGAGGGGCTACAGAAGAGTAAGAAGAAGCCAAAACTAGACCAAAATTTGCAAACACTGAAACCCAGCTCCAAATAAATGAGTTCATAGCTTGGAACTAGCCCCAGCGTAAAAGCCTGCCAGAAGAAATAGTAAGTGCTTTTTTTTTTTTTTTTTTGAGGAAAAAGAGTACCACCAAATTATCTATATGATTTTTATATGCCATGTCTGACATGCAACAGAAATTTGCAGGCATAGTAGCCTGGAATATAAAGTCAAGAAAACAAAGAAAAGAGACAAAACAAATATTAGAACCAGATCCACAAATCTCCTTGTGGAGAAGTCATTTTGTATAGACTCTAAATTTACTGAAATTTACGAATACGGATGAATGAGAAGATAGAGAATTTCATAAGAATAGCTAAATATATAAAAATGAGGTGACTTAAAATGACAGCTTTATGGTAAGTAAATTATATCTCAGTTAACAATAGAAAAAATTAATAATAAAAAACAAGAGCCAGGGGGTTATTTTGTAGAGATCCTAAAACTACATCTAGATGATGAATAAACAACTCCACTAATATTATGCAACTGAGTATATGAGATTTAGAGAGGGTTTTCATTAATAGTGTATCATGTGAGCTTAAACATTCTGAATGCAGCTTTGCCGGAAGTCGAGGCAACGTGCTTCAGAGGACTTCTCTCAACATCGGCTCAAGTGTCCCTTGAGTCGGGACAGAGACAGCGATGTCAAAGGGAGCATAAGGAATTTAAATAAAATTGTGATGTGAATGTGAAATTTAAAATGTTTAAGGCACTAAGTTACCAGACATTTTATGTATGGTCATTAATAGGTCTAAAAAAACAAATAAACGAATATTGCACATTCAGAAGGGGATCAGTAAATGAGAAGATGGTTTAGCAAAAAATATCTAGCCTGGAGCATCTAGGAGAAAAGGATGGAAAATATTTTAAGAGAGCATGGGTGGCAGCCAAAGACATGACAAAAAAGTCCAATAGGTAAGTAATCAGAAAATCAAAGAAAAAAGAAAAAAATGCCTAATATTTCTCCCATATTAAACCCCCAACATCAAATGTGTGCAAATGCACAGAGATGTATTTGGGTTTAACTTATAAAATCGAAATTGATGACAAAAATCTCAAAAATCGTCAGAGAAAATAAAATGCATCACCTTGAAAAACCAATAATAAGAAAAAGGGCTCAACTAAAACATCAGAATCCCAAAGACAAGGGCACATCATCCACACAGAGCTCCCATCCCAGAGTTCTGTGTGCCGCCAGACCATGTTCCAAAGGTAAAGGTAAAATGATGACGTAATTAGATAATTACTGAATTCTGCACTAGTAGAACTTTCTCCAGGAACACCACAGAAGTTGTTCAGGTAGAAAACAAAGTTTTGGCTTGCAGTGGAGACATAGAAATGCAGAAACTGAACATATATATAAATTATATGTATAATTGCACTTATAATTATATATTGTGATATTGTGAGAATTGTATCAAGGAGGGCACGTATGGCGTGGAGCACTGGATGTTATATGCAACAATGAATCATGAACATAACATCAAAACCTGATAATACACTGTGTGGTGACTAACGTAACATAATAATAAATATATATACATACATACATACATATATTATTCAAATATAAGACAATAATGGTGTAGAAGTAAAGAAAGAGTAATGTATCATACAGTTTCAATGTTCAAGAAATGATACAATACCCTGGAAACGGGCATGTCGAGAATGCAAATACTAAGCCACAGGAAGTCACTGAGCACGTAGTAAAAGGAAGAGTAAGTAAGTGGGAAGAGAAGGGGAATGAATGGTTAAAAAAAAAAAAAAACAGGGAATAGAAACACAGATCAGATGTGGTATGTGGAAATAATAAGACAGAAAATTCCGACAAACCTATCAGCGTTTATATCATATATAAATAGACTCATTACATTGATTAATACAGAGAGATTTTCATGCTAAAGAAAAATATACACTATATATTCTGACAAAAACAACTAGAGATGCAGGAAAGTTGGCATTAAAAAATGGATAGAGATGTACCACACAAATATAGCTGATAATCATCGCAATCATGCAAACTACGATGATGACAAAACGAGGTAGCCATGGGGTATCAGACACAGTCAGTTTGGAAGCACACAGGACTTCCAGTAGGAAAAGAAAAATCATAGCCACTAAAGGGTCACTCCTCTGGGGAGATGAAAATTCTAAAAATACTGTCACCTCTGAACATAGCCTCCCAGTACTCGTGAGGACGGCTGCTAGAGCAAAGGCCACAAATTGACAAGGAAACAGTCATTATGGGAGATCTTCACAGACTTCACTCTGCAACTAAAAGCAAAAACGACAAAATGATCAGTTACTGTAGAGAAAACTTTGACAATATAATCCGTAAATGTAATGGGATTCATAAATGCAGAAATATGTGCATCCAACAAATGTAGAGTTTACGTTTTTATTGCATATGGAATATTTACTAAAATCACCCCTACTTTGAACCACAAAGCAAGTCTCAGAAAAGGATCCAATGATTGAAATTAGGCCTACGGCATTCTCTGACCACAACAGAGTTGATCTGGAAGCCAATGACAGCAAAAGAATAATAATAAGTAGATCATTTCCAAATAGGAAAAAAAAAACACACAAAAACCCAAGCAACACATTTCTAAATGAATCATAGATCAAAGAAAAAAGCTGCAAAGGGAAGTTAGGAAATCTCCGATCACGCATGTGATTTCATAACCACAGTGAAAGGTACACGGGTTACACCGACAGCTCTGCCTGTACCAGATCTGCCGACTTCATCTGTATTTCCAAAAAGGCTACTTGTTCAGAACCAATCTAAATATCCATTTCAAGTAGTTGAGGCAAAGCAGGGTAAATTAAACTTAAAATGATAGCCGAGTACAAAATAAAAATTAAATCAGAAATTAAAGAAAAGGAAGTAAACTTTTGTATCAAAACTGCAATCAGCCAAAACGGATTCAAGCAGAAAGAGAAAAATCCAAAGAGTTCTGGATTTGTTCAAGTGTTGGATAATCTATAACTGAAATTTATCCATACCAAAAAGTTCCTCCAGGCCTATACACCCCTGACTTCTTCTGATCATTAGCCGAACAATGAAATATACAAGATTCTAATATGCCAGAAAGAGAAGAAGCGTTTCTCAACTGTCTTGATGAGGCCAGGGCCATCTTGATAACAAGACCTTACATGCACTTTACAGATAAAGGTTGTATGGGGACTGTACTCACTGAATTATAGCCCCTCTACTGCCAGAAATATCTCCATCTTCTTAATCCCTGGATCTGTGCGTATGTTACCTCATATGGTAAAAGGGACTTTGCAGATGTGATTAAGTTAAGCCCTGAGCTATGGAGATTTTCCCAGATCGTCTAGGTGGGCTTAAGGTAATCACGAGGGCCGTCCCAGGAGAAAGACAGGAAGATGGATCAGTAGTAGGAGTTGTGACGACAGACAAGAAGTTGGAGAGATGAGAGACCAGGGCCAGGAGCCAAAGAAGGCAGGGGGCCTCCAGAAACTGAAACACCGAGGAGATGAATTCTGCTCTGACGCCTCCAGAGAGAACCAGTTTGCTGACAGCTTGAGTTTAGACATCTGCCCTCCCAGTACCATCAGCTAATAAATCTGTTTTTTAAGGTATCAGGTTCCTAGAAATTTGTTACAGCGACAATAGGAAACTAATACAGAGGCCAAGGTCTCTAATGCACATGGTTGCAAAAATCCCCAAAGAAAGTAATAGAGACTCAAATCCATGGCATACAACAATAGACGGGGTATGCTAGGTCAGGTGTGTTTATTCCAGGAATGTCAGGTGGAAGAGATTCAAGGGTAACATTGGAAAATAGGTCATTGTAAGTCACCCTAAGAACCAAAGAAGAGAAATTGTAGGATTGTCTCATTAGATAGATCAAAGACATTGGATAAAACACAACTCCTATTCATGGTTAAAAAATTAATAATCTTAGCACACTTGGTATTCAAGGGAACTTTCTTAACTTAACAAAAACCATCAAAAAAAACCCACAGTGACGAAGCGTGGATGATCTTTACCCGATGTTGAGGACAAAACGAACTACCATCACTTCCATTTGAAATGCGTTGGAAGTCGCAGCCACTGCAACAAAGCAAGAAAAAGAAATTACAGTCGCAAGCCTGGGTTAAATATCCGCAGACAACACATTTCGTACATTCTGCATTCTAAGGTTTCGATGGACAAACCGGGATGACTAATAAATAAATTTAACAAAATGTAAGGCCCACGTACAAAGCTCAATTTTCCTTCTAACTACAACGAAACATAAAAATTTAAAAACAGATTGAAAAATAGAATTGAAAAAGATACCATTCACCATGATTGGATGATTCTCAATTCCCAAAAGTAACTAATTACGTGGCACGATCTCTACACAGAAAATGACAAAATGCTCCTTGTAGAAATTAACCAAAATAACGGATTGAAATACCCGTAGTGAAATACCAGTACTTTCCAATTTGATCTATAGGTTTAATGTAATCTTAAAATCTTGGCCAACATATTTTTGGAAAGAGTGATTCTAAAAATCATTCCGAACTGATTCTAAACATATATGGAAATGGAAAGGACCAAGAATAGACGATCTTACAGAAGGACGCAGTGGGAGGAATTACCGCTCCAGAAATCAAGATTTATTGTAAAGCTCTGGTGATTAAGTTAGTGTTGAAAGGCAAGGGCAGACAAGGAGACCCGTCGGAGGGAAGGGATCCAGAAACAGATACGCGTCCTACAGACGAGTAATTTACAGTAGCGGTGGTCCGGACCCGTGGGGGAACGTCCGCTCGATAAATGATGTTGAGTCCATCGGATATGCATACGGAAAAAATAAACCCCGTCCTCTTCCCATCACACACAAAATTGATTTCCAGAAGGGCTGTAAATCTGAGCGTCGAAAAAGGACGCGTTAGGAGAGTATCTTAGTGACGCGCCGTTGGCAGAGAGTCCTCGGGCCGGACGCAAAATGCAGTAACTGTGCAGAAGAGGGATGGATTGCCGCATCAGAATGGGGACCGTGGGCTCGTCGAGAGACTAAAAAGAGCAAACAGGCAAACTCCTGAATGTGAGCAGATGTCACAGTACCGGTGGCCAAGGACGATGGAACCAGCAAGGAGGAACCGGACACACCCCGCAGGAACGCGGTAGAGGGGCTGAACGGGTGCGGCACAAAGACCAGGTCCTGAAGACGGGCCATCTGCGGAACAGAGTCCACGCTCATCGGTCATCAAGGAGGGGCCACTGCAGGTCGCAGTGTGACACCGCTGCCGAGACCCCGGAGGGTGGAACCTCCACGGTCAGACATCACCAAGCGTTGGTGAGGAGAGCCGGCACGGGTGTTAGATCTCACGGCTTGGCTACTGCGGATGGACACATGCTGATGGTGAATCCAACCGTTGCCCTCGGTAATGCCGACACTATTTCCTATAGAGCCCCATACACTCTGCACCAAAGGCACGTGTAGAAGAGACGCCTGGCATCACGGGTGATGGCCCCAGCCTGGAGACAGCCCCGCCGTCCACCAGCAGTGCAATGTTTACCTAAACCGTGCGCTCTGCCGTAAGACTGTGACTGTACCAGGAATCTGCAAAACCACAGGGGAGACTCCCACAGACATAACACGGAATGGAAGACAGACATAGAGGAAAATTGACCCTATGATCCAACTTCTATAGGATTCAGAGCCGGCGAAAGCTGACCACAGGGGCTAGTGGTCAGAAGGCGGTGACTTTGTAAAGAGGAGGGTGGTCGTGGTCGCGGCTGGACGAGGCGTGGGTGTCTGGGGCCCTGGGGGTGTGACGGCCTAGGTCAGAGCGGAGGACGGATTTTGTGAAAGTTTGTTGAAGTCGGCACTTGTGTGCTTATGATCTGTGTGCTTTCCTGCGTGTGTGTGTGTGTGTGTGTGTGTGTGTGTGTGTAACATGAGTTAAAAAGAAGACAAGAGAGGAAGACCACAGGAGAAAGTCCCAGCAGGGGAATGTTTCCTTTTCTCGTGGACAACACGGCAAGGCTGAGACACCCAGAAGCATCCACACTGTCGCGTCCAGCTGGCTCCCGGACTGCAGGGCTGTAGCGTCCAGAGAGAGGGCCAGGGTGAAGGGAGAGGCCAGGATGGAGCTTTCCAGCACGTCTGTCTGAGCAGCTGAGGCCCCAGGTGAACCCAGGTTACCCAAACCGTGCCTGGAATAAACCCCGGCGGAGACACAGTCCCTCGGTGAAATCAGTCATGGTCCATCAGAGAAACGGAACCACCAGGAGAGGACGTGTGTGCATCATGCACACACTTACTATAAAATAAAATAGAAATAAAAAAACACAGAATTAATAGAAATAGAAGTAAAAAGAATTAAAAGCGAGGCATTGAAGGACGGCGCTCACAGGCGATGGGTTCCGGCGGAAGCCAAGGCCACAGTTTTGAGGCGTGATGTCCCCTTTCTTGGGGAAATCCAGGGTCAACCCTCCAGCTGATGGGGCGGCCCACAGACATACCCGAACATAACCCGCTTCACTGAGAGTCAGCTGACGGCAGGTACTCAGCACGTCCCCAGAACACCGACGCAGGGACGTCCAGGTTAGGACCTGTGGGAAGAAGCAGGACAGGAGAGCTGGCCAAGCTGACACCTGCCACGAGCCACTTCTGGGCCTCGCCTGGAACACATCCTCCCAGAGAGGCTGACTCTGCACGGCCGCTGTCTGTCCTTCCCGCCGTGCCGATGTCTGCCAGCACACTGTTCATCTTCTCTAAACCACTTACAGCCACAGAAATGAGATTTGCTTGGTAGACCTGGTCTCCCGTTTACTACGGTATCTGCGACCGTGGGAGGTCCCCCTCTGACCGGGCAAGCCCTGTGAGCCCAATGTCACCGAGGACCCTGGGGCACACTTCCATCTAGCGCCGTCTGTCTCGCAACACCGGGCAGCGTCAGCACGCCAGCACTCTGCAGGAGGTGGGGGGTCTCAGATGTGAGGGAGACAGAAGCATCTGGGCGCCTCGGGGGTGACTGATGGACTTCGCCAAGCCCTTCCAGCCAGCCGACCACAGGGAGCCGTGTCCACGTCCGCTGAGTTTCCTAACTCCACTGCCCGATGCCTATTGGAAACCTGGGGAAACAGGCCGCCAACCGCAGCTCTTGGGTTTAACGCAAACTTGGAAATTAAATAAAAGGCACCAGCACACTGTGCTTAGCCAATCATGACTGTTTGAAAGAACGAGCTGGGAGTTCGTCTCTGCTCTGTGTCTCTCTCCCCATCAGCGATTTTCTGAAATGAAATTAGGCAAACAATGGAAGGAAGAGGCGTCGATCACAGCTGTCTGACATCTGCCTCCAACACTGCATTAGGGAGCCCAGGAGACCAGACAGGTGCGCCCAGAGATGAGCACGGGACGCCCAAGCGAGCGGCACCGTCTCGCAGGTTAGCTCTGCCTGCCAGCCGGGGCGGGTGCACTCCCGGGCCTGTGGGGCAGGTCTGCAGTGTGTTCCGGGAGACAGCCCCTTCCTTGCAGGAGGCTCGGGTGTGAGGTTTCCCTGGAGGAAGCAGGGAAAGCATCCAACACAGGTGTGTCCTCTAGAAGCCCCCAACCTCCGTGCTGGATTCAGAAGATCCCCGCACTGCACTCTGCCCCCAGGGTCTCACCTCTCTTAACTAATTGGCCGACCAGCTAACTAAGCAAACAAGCTCAGTGTCACATGGGGATCGTCGTTAGGCAAAGTCCACATCCCGTGAGAGCCAACCCCTCTCAGCCCCTGACATGGTTACTCACACCTACGAGCAGCTTGGAGAAGGGTCAGATGGACCTGCCTATACTTTGGTTCGAGGTAGAGGGGGTGCCCTGGCTCTGCATCCTGGGAGAGCCTCCCAGGGCTGCCCACGGGGCACCTGGAGGGAAGCCCGGCAAGTGTTCCTGCTGGTGCGGCTGGATATGCCCGAGGGAGGGACTTTGGGGGCCCCGTGGAGGTCTGAGGTGGCTTTGCCAATGCAGGGACACCTAGCTGTCGGAGAAAAACCACACCGGGCAGTGGTGAAGGGCCACAAGACAGCTTTTCCAGGGCTCACTGTCTCGGAGAGAGGCTCGGGCTCGTGCTGGGCTGACTGAGCTAAGACAGAGGGACTGAGGTGCCAGTGGGAGAACGGAGTGGGGACCGAAGCGGACCATGGGGCATGGGAAGGGGAGAAAAGAAAGGGACTCAGTGGGGGGGTGGGTTATGGGGGAATCCGGAATTCCAGAGGCAGGCTGGGAGGGTAGGCGACGAGGTTTGACCGTGTGGGTTGGGACAAGGTCCATTTTGTCTCCTTCAGGGATGCTGTCTGGCCCCAGGAGGGGCCCCGTCACGGTTCGGCCGGGTGTCTCCGCACGGTGTCCGGGGGAGCCCCCCACACTGCCCAGGGGCTCACGGTGCAAGAGCTCAGTCCCAGCGCCGTTGGGTGAGGCTTGGAGTGTGGCCCGTAGGGGCCACGAGGCGCAGAGGGAGGTTCTCAGGGGTCAGAGTCCACCCCTCTGGCCACGGGAGCAGAGGCTCGGTGGTGGATGACCGCCGGGCTCACAGGCTCCAGGCGCCCAGGTGTGGGGGAGGTGGGCCTGGCCCAGGGTCGACCCCGCAGCAGGTCCCAGCAGGTGAGTTAACCCAGCGCTGCGGCCTGCAAAGTGGTCGGGACGGGGAGATGCTGCACGTGGGCTGGCGGGCCTGTGCCCCGGCCGGATGCACATGGAGGAGTCCCTGTCGCCTCTCGCGGAGCCGCACGGACCGGAGGACCTCCAGGACGGGGACTGTCCGAACGCAGGGCCGCCCGCACCGAGAGACCAGACACACGGCTGCCCTTCACCTGGGCCCTGGGCTCCTGTGCAGGTTCACCGAACCTCTCCGGATCCTTTTCCCTCTCGCAGCCCTGCACAGCCCGGGGTCGCGCCCCGCTACAGCGCTCGGCCACATGCGGTCGGACCGTCCCCTCCTCGGTCGGACCGTCCCCTCCTCGGTCGGACCGCCCCCCTGCCGAGCCCCAGGCGGACGGTGAGGCGGCGTCTCCCCACAGCCCACACCAGCCCCCTCCAGGAACTCCTTCCCCACCGCACGCCCCACACTGTCAATGCCGCTGGAATCAAGCGTCTCCTTGTGGAGTCTGGATTTGTTTTCTGTTCAGCGTCCACCACTCGCGGCTTCATAACCTAGAAACGTGGCTGGTGAGACAGGGACTAACTCCGTTTTACTTTGTGACAACTGACTGATGTGCAGAAAGCCGTAGAAGGGAGCGGAGCCCTGGGGAGGAAAGCAAATTTAAAGGAGGAAACCGAGGCATGGGGCGCGTGGGGGGTGGCGTGTCCTGAACCAGGCCTCCCAGCTGAGCGGGACCAGGCCATGACACACCCCAGGCCTGTCCCGGGAAGTCCCGGGGCCTCCGTGGCTGGGCTGTTGCCCAGTGGATGAGAGCACACACCCAGAGGGGCTCCGACGGACAGAGCCGGAGCCCAGCCCCTTGCACACTCGCCGCCTCCTGCAACTCCAGGCCGTGGGGGTCCCTCTCGGTGGACACTGAATGGGTGTGTCCGTCCGTCTCCCCCAGGACCGTCTCAGGCTTGCACACCGTCAGCACCCCCCATCCTGGGCCTAAACCCCGCCTCTCAGCTCTCTGCCTTTGCCCCCTGGAGAAAAGCAGATCTTTTCTCTTAGTCTTTTGGAGCATGGTTGGAGATAGAACGTCTGCGTCTCCATCGCATCGGAAGAGTGCAGAACCACCCGGCACGGGCTCCCTTCCTGAGAGCCCATTGTTGGCTCTGCAGGGGGGTGGAGGGCGGGGGGGGGGGAGCTCTTTGCTCGGAGGCACTGGCTGCAAATTAACCGGGATTCTTGCAGGGCGCTCGGGGAGGGCTGCCGGACACACCGGTCCCACTGCCCACGGCTGGGAGTGTCTCACTCAGGGAGAAACATTGTTCTGGGGTCAGAGGCTCCGACTCTTATTCCGGAGTCAGCCGGCCTGCTGACGCCCTCACACGCAGTCCTCAACTTGTTCGAGGTCGGTTTTCTTCCCTGGGTAATGTGGCGCACTCTCTCCCCCTCTTACCCACCTTTCGAAAGCAAATAGGATCAAATACGTCACGCTGCTTCCAAATCAAGAAAATGAGGGACGGTCTTAGGGGCTTGTCCCCTAGCGGAGCCTGGTGCTTCTCCTTCAAGAGATCTGTTGAGAAGAAGGGGTTGCTTTTGAGGGTGCTCGGGGAGCAGAACAGGCCTCGGGGAGCAAGATGCGGGTCAGGACGCAAGACCATGAGACTCCGGGAGCAGATCGGGGCTCGGGGAGCAAGATGGGGAACAAGGAGCAGGATGACGGGGCGGGGGGCGCAGGATGACGGGGTTCGGGAAGTAGGATGGGGCGCGGCGGAGAGCTGGCCAGGAGCAGCCCCCACAGGTAAGGCGTTGGCACTCCAGAGTTCACCCCCCTTGAGGCCAAGGTGGTGGCCTTTCACGATCCGTGTGGGCAGGCTCTGGCAGGACTCTGTGCGACGTCGCGGGGGACGAAAAGGGAGGCTGCCCGGGTTCTCCCGTCTGCAAGGAAATGCTCCAGAGTGAGGGCGTCTGGGAGCCGTCAGCAGCCAGGAAAGAAGCTCCGGGCAGGTCACCACCCACCGCCGGACATTACTTCGCACGACTTCTGCTGGTGTGGAGCTGCTGCCGGCCGGTCGCCCGGCGAGGAGCGAGTGTTGCTCAGCTCCTGCATGGGGTCCCCCGCTTGGCTGGCGGCCAGGAAGGAAACACCGGAGGAAGGACGGAGCGAGGGAGGCGGGGGCGAGGGAACGTACTCACAGACCGGCGTGTGGACGCGGCGTAGCCCTCCCCGTACGGGTTCCCGCAGGAGCACGGACAGCTCGTGGCCCTCTTGCACGCTGAAGGACGGGTGGAGACCCGCCCGGGCAGGGCCTGGAGGAGGGTCCAGTCACGTCCAGCCACGGGCACAAAGGGGTCGACCGAAGGCACCGTTCTACTCAGTGTGGCACGGTATGCCTCTCAGGGTTCCGAGAATGAGCCAAGTAAGAATACGATATTTGGAATATACTTACACTAGGAAATTATTTGCGGCTTCTCTGAAGCTCCAGTTGAACCGGGCTTCCTGTTTTTTACCTGGCGACCCGGCTCTTACAGAGCGAGCAGACCGTCCGCAGATGTGCGCCACCCTGGACCCCCAAGCTGCCTTGCTCCCCTGTTGACTGATCTCAGCCATCAGCTGCAACGGCGACTTTCAGAAAAGCCAGGCTGAGTGCAGACGGGAGCTCGGAGGGGCCCGGATGGTTTTCCTCCTAGAGGAAAGCCTAGAGAGGACCACGTACGGGCCCCCGGTCCAATGGGAAAGCCTCTACAGTTCTGCCACTCCCTCCCAGGTGAGAAGCAGTTGAAGAAAAGCAGATGCCAGCGTCGTGATGCCACCTTGGCTTGACCTCAGGGGGCATCTAGGACAGTCGGGGCGTCACTGCCTTCATCTCTGGTCCTTCCCGCACAGAGCCCTGGCTGTGCGGGGGAGGGAGGAAACCCGGCGCGACCGCACGGTCACTGAGGAGCTGTCTGCCAGCATGCGTTATGTCCGCTTGAAGACCCGGCTTCTGTGAGTGCCCGGCGAGACCCTTCCCCAACGGGCCGCGCTAACGGGAACACCCAAGTGGCTTCTCGGGAAGGCCCGGTCCCAGTTGTCTCTGTCTATGACACAAACGTCCTCTGTCTTTGGCCGCGCGCTCCAGAGCTGGCTGCCGCATCCCCCTCCCGTGCACGATCAGGGCGTATTGGATATTTGATGGAGGAAATGTCCAGCTCCTCGGAAATTCAATCCCATTAAATGCAGCAAATGTCCATTGAGTGCCTATAACTGCCCGTCATTTTGATGTGCAGCCCGTCTTCAGGATTGCTTTTCAAACTAGAGTATTCATTAGTCAAGACACGAGACTTCCAGCGGAAACTTTGGTCCAGGCGCTGGACATTTCCTGGACGCCTTCTCGGAGTCCATCTTCTGTTGGGGGCAGGGCGTGGGGGACAGTGGTCTGAGTGACAGAGGCTGCCGTCCCCTGCCTGAGGGTCCAGGGGGAGAGGTGACCATAGAGTGAGACCCAAGGAGGCCCCAGTACGAGTTGAGATGGGGGGGGGGCACCAGGCCACCGGCTGGGAAAGTTTGTCCACCGGGAGAGACGTGGCGTCCGGTTTGCAGGCGCCTGAGCCCCGCACGACAGGGTCTCGCTTTGCATCACCTCCCAGACACTCGATCCTGGGCTGAGCGTGAGCGTGGACTCGGCTGGTGAGGGCGTGTGCCATGACTACGAGTCCTGAACGCTGCGTCGGGACTCGAGATCAGCAGGAGCCGAGAGGCTGTGTCTCCGTAGGCAGCGGCCCCACAACAGCTCACAGGAGGGTCCGTTGGGGAACATGGATAATGAAGCCCACAGGCGTCGGTGAAGTTCGAGTGACTGTGTGTGAGTCTTCCCTAGGGCCGCTGTCACACGGCAGCACACACCAAGGGCTTCACCAACAGAGAAGTGTTCTCTCCCGGCTCTGGAGGCTGGAAGTAGGAGATCAGAGGGCTGGCAGGGCTGCTTCTCCTTGAGGCTCGGGGGGCCTCTCTCCTGGCTCCTGGTGGTTTGCTGGAAGCTGAGGACGTTCCTTCATTCCTACTGCATCCCTCCAATCTTTGCCTTCACTTTCACACGGTGTCTTCCCTGGTCAAGTGTCTCTGCGTCCAAATTTCCCCCTTACCGGTCCTTTAGGATTAGAGCCCAACCCTCCCTAGTATGATCCCAGCTTAACTCCCAGCATCCACCACACCCTTACCTCCAATTAAATTGGGAAACTGGGAGTTAGGACGTGAGCATGTGAGTCCCGGGTTGGGGGACACAGTTCCGCTCCCGTCTGTGTGTGTGTTTACCCCCACTCTGCTCTGTGTGGTTTCCTTCTGTCCTCCCAGAGGCGACCACTGTCTCGAGGAGGATGCCTGGCCGAGGGCTCGCCATGTGTCGACCCTGCTCTCGGCACTTTTCAGGCCCCGCTCATGTGATCGTCAGCACAACCCTGCCGGATGGACATTGGCCCTGTCTTGATGCTACAGCCAACGGAACTGAGGTGCAGGTACAGTAGGTGGCCACCCAGGACCACGGAGGGTAACCGCATGCCCAGCATCTCTCCAATCCTGGGGGTGGGGAGAGGGAGCCAACTCTACCAGGTGATCACCAGCCAAGGAGAGGGCCGCAGCGAGCACACAGCCACGGACTGCAGGGCGGACGCCTGACCCGGGGTCTCATTTGGGTCAGAGCCTGACCTTGGCCGGTCTGTACGCAGGGAGATCGAGTCCAGGCTTCTCCTGTGCATTTTCCTTTTCAGGACCGCAGCTCAAGGTGGTAGCAGCTGTGGCCACCCCAGAAGGTGGGATGACAAAGACCTAAGTCCTCACCAGGGAAACCAGGGTGAGAATCCCTAGAAAGTGGCTATGCTGGGGCAGAAAACATCCCCTGACCCACGAGGAGGCACCCAGGACCCCGGCAGCACCCACACACCTGCTCCTTCATCATGGGGAGGCGTTGCAGGGGCAAAGACACAAGAGACAAATCAAGGAAACAGCCTTAGTAAGAGATCTGAATTTTGAATTTAGAATTAACTCCACAGAGACTGGGTTAACCAAGAGACACATGGTACAGATGTCTCCCGTTGCCAAGCTCCTTCCTCCCCCTTGTCCCTTATCTGCTGGAACAGGGGCGCGGGAGCCTATGAGGTCAGACGGAGCGAATAAAGGGTGCGTGCGTGTGTCTCCCTAGCCGTCTGACCTGCAGAGAGCATGTCTGGACCCCGCTCCGGGGTCCGCTGCTGGGACTCGGACACGGCTGAGACAGAAAGGCCACAGAATGCAGGAGCCAGGGGCCCTCCGGGGTGCTCACACCTGTCCCGTGGCTAACGGACATCTATGTCCGTCTTCCATGCTCGGCCCTTACGTGAGTGAGGTGACCGTCAGGTGCTCACGGGGACGGCCTTCTGTGGCCCGGGTCAGGAAGGTTTGCAGGAGCAACGTGGGGGGAAGGAGATTGGTTTGGGCTGAGGGAGGTGAGGCTGGCACGAGTCAGACCAAGAAGACCCCATCCCCATGCTCCGTGCTGTGCGTTCCGAAGCTCAGACTCGCTCGCAGCCTTGCCCGAGGTCTCCCGTCCCCGTGACAGCACACACCAAAGAGCGTTTCTCAGGCGACCTCAGTGCGGGCTTTTCGTTGCGCAAAGTAAACTTTTGATGCTGCAGGGACACTTAGAAAACGTGAGATTCTACGTCAGAGAAGGTGGACGCGGCTGTTGCCTGCGGGAAGGGTGTGGCCAATCACCTCCTCTGGGTCCCTTCGGGCATTTCCGTCGAGTCCGTTAGCGGGATGTGACTCGGCCCCGTGCATTAACCCGGGATGCCCGAATCGGAGTTACCGTTCCAAACTCGGGGGGACAGTTGACATCACTGATCCAACTGCCTGGAAGATCGCATGGCGACAGCGCTTTCTCTGCTAGTCCGACAGACGACAGACTCCTCCGTTCCCCTCACAGTCCTTGCTGTGTCGAGCTCGGCACCTCCCATAACCCACCCTCCATCCATACACTTAGATGCGTAAGTGCATTTTTAATGAGTCTCCGCCGTGGCCGGAACCATCGGACGAGCGAACGTGGGCGGCTCTCGCCTGCGCCGGCCTCTGCTCCCATCTCCGGCCCCCCGAGCTCTCCCCCGGCGGCTTTGTATCGGGCCACGGTGGAGCTCGTGGGAAGGAGCTCAGATCGAGGTGTAGATAAGCCAAGCGTGTAAAACACAAATCACGGGCGTGGTCTCGGGACTTCGTTGGTCTCTGCCATCTGACATCCCCCTTCTGCCTCAGGCCACAGTGACGTCACTCAGCACGTGCCAGCCGGCCCCGCACGTCTGCAAATGAGTCGTCGTAGGGATTCGAGGGGCCTGAGGAGAACGGACTCTCGGGGCCAGGCTGCCGGGCACCCTCCCGGTGAAGCGCGCACACGTGGGCCCCGGGGCACAGGCCCGGGTCCGCGGAGTCTGGTTCTGGCTCTCCGCTCCTCCTCGCCCCCACAGCCTTCTGCCCGCCACAGTCCGGGAAGATCTCCCCGGCCGGAGGAGCGTGTGCGGTGAGCGGGGAAGTCTGTACCGGAAACAGTGGCCGGAGGCGGCCATTCCTGAGCTCGAGGTGAGTGGCCGGGGTGTTCTCCACCCTTGTGTTTCTCTCTAAAACCTGAACGGGAGTAAATCGTCCTAAGCAGTGAGGGACAGAGGGGTCTAACGGGACGCCGGTGGAAACGACCTTCCCCAAGGTCTTGTTGAGAAAAAGGCAACGACCCTCACATGATGTTCTGGCCTGGAAGGACTTCCCAGTCCGTCGTGGGGGCCGACAGCCGTGGCCTGGGATCGGGGTCCCTGAGTGAAACTGTGGGTCGTGTGCGATAGGCCACAGGCAGACACCGGGCAGCCCTCCTACCCCTCCCCCAGCCACCGCTCCCTGTCCTGTACCATGACACACGTCCGAGAGCCACTCTCCACCTCGGCCGTCCTGTAGAGACGCCCCCTGGGGTTGTTCTTTCTAACAAGCGCCGGGGGAAGAAGCCTGGCTTTCTCGCCCTTGCCCCATCACCCTCGTGACGAGTGACTGCCGGATGCACACCTCCTGGGCTTGAAGAAGGGCCTCCCACCTCTGCCCCCTCTGTTTGCTGTGACGGTCCCCGGACACCTTTCCTGTTCACACCACACTCACCTCCTCGCCTCTACGTGGTTGAAATATGTCCCCGAACACGCAGAGCTTTTGGGCGCTCCCTTCCTGGAAGGACTTCTGCCGTCACCCCGGAGCCCCACTGGGCTTTTCCTTCAATGGATCCTTTGAAGCAAAAACGCCGTTTCTCTCGGGCGATTGGGCAGGTCATCTCCGCCTCCTCTGCGTTCCAGTGTAGAGAAGACTACGCCCACCCTAGCCCATTGATTGGGGTTCTGTCCTGGCGTGTTTTCCGTAAACGTGGAAGACGTGGTTGAGCATTCGCTCTGAAGCGTAAAGGAGAAGACAGTTGTCTCTGGTGTTGTTTGGGGACTTTACTCCCAAGTCCAGGCAGGGGCAAAATGGGAGCATCGCTGTATCGGATCGGATTCTGCCATAACACAGTGATCCGGGGGAGGCCAGGGAGACACGGGAATCCGGCGTCATCTCCGCGTAGAGGGCGAAGGTATGGAGAGCAGACGGGAGACCAGACCAGAGCCCAGACCGGAGACCGGACCGGAGACCGGACCGGAGACCAGACCGGAGCCAGACCGGAGACCGGACCGGAGAGCAGACCGGAGAGCAGACCGGAGAGCAGACCGGAGAGCAGACGGGAGACCGGACCGGAGACCAGACCGGAGCCCGGACCGGAGACCGGACCGGAGAGCAGACCGGAGACCGGACCGGAGCCAGACCGGAGACCAGACCGGAGACCAGACCGGAGAGCGGACCGGAGACCAGACCAGAGACCGGACCGGAGAGCGGACCGGAGACCAGACCGGAGAGCAGACCGAAGCCAGACCGGAGCCAGACCGGAGCCAGACCGGAGCCAGACCGGAGCGGACAGAAACCACAGTTGTGAGCATCAAGGCCGCGTCATCTCTCCACCCTCCACCCATCCATCACTCAACAAACACTTCCTTAGCACTTTTCTTTTCCAGGGCTTGGCTCAGGGTAAGCAGAAAGGAAGACAATGCGTGCAGAGTGCGCCCGGCACCCCACAGCCTCTTCTCGAGGCTGCTCTGACCACCAAAGGTCACCGTGATCCTGACTTCAAACGTGGCGGATTCCCTTTGTCCTGATGTGTGCGTAACGTGTGCTCCTTTGTGTCTGGACTCTTCCTTTCCACACTGCGCTTCAGAGACTCACCCCTGCTTTCCATGTTCCCAGGTGGCACTGCCCTGCACAGACGTACCTGACTTTACTATGGGTGGACCTTTGGGGCACCAGCCCTCTGGGACATCATGACCCACACGCTGCACACATGCTTGCTGGTGGCTTCGGAGCGTGGCCGCATGCCCCTTCTTTGGAACATCTTCCTAGAAGTGCAGCCGCGGGCTCACGGAGCACACGTGTGACTTCAGTGCCTACTTCTAACGGGTAGAATATGTTTGCACTAGTCTGCACTCCTGCCAGCACCGTGGGTGGTTTTGGTTTTCCTCTGTCCCTGCCAATGCTCTGTGCTGCCCATCATAGTTGTGTTCATGGTGAGTGTGGGTCCAAGCATGTTTTATTACGGCGAGTATTAACTTTGCCTCTAACACATAATATCCACACGCTGGAGAGCAATGTAAGAAAGAGAGAAAGTTTCCAAAAAATATCTAATGACCGAAATCTTTCTAATTCTCCTAGACTTTCTTATCTATGGACACTCCATCTGCATTTAAAACCAGGAGTGTTGAGGTCCTCTTATACACAGTTCTGGGGCTTTTCCTCTTTTTCACAGAACACGATACAACGAGCACAGTCCCAGACCGTCCGATGCTCACTGAGGTTGTGACTTTCACAGCATTAAACTGCTTATCGGGAGGTTTGTACCACAGTTCACTTATCTGTACCCTCACAAAGCTTAAAACCGAACATTAAAAAAAAAAAAAAAAGGAAAAGAAAAAGAAAAAAAAAAAAGAAATCAAGCAGATAGTGAGGAAATTTATTCCCAGAAAAAAGTGTGGTATTTAAAGAAGCAAGACAAAATCCAGTACCCAATAACTTAAGAGCACAATGTCTACAATCCAATAAAAAGTGGCAGGACAGGCAGGAAAGCAGGAAAATAAGGAAAATACAAACCCAACCTTCAGAGAAGAAATTTAAGCCAATGGAAACCGCACGAGGCGTAACTCAGACAGCCATCCGTCCCGTGGCACGTATAAAACACCATCATCAGTACCCGTCGTGTGTGCAAGCACAGCAGAAGACACTCTAGGTAGATTTTTAAGACAGCGAGTGTCAACTATAGAACAATTCGAGGACCGCGGCCAGACCATGTCTGTGATCTCCCGGTGCTGACAGACTCTTCGCGAAGATTCGAAAGGCACACGTCTCTGGGTACAAAGGGAGGGTCTGGGGATGAATCAAACTAGGTTTTCTTTCACGTGGAACACCGGTGACAATGAATGCGGACCCATGAGGTACTGGGGGGTCTTTCTAACATCGAGAACGGACAACAGAATAGCATATTGAAAACAAGGTATTGGGGCAAATACACATGGAAACGGCCAAGAAATGAATGGAAATCCTGGTGGTGTGCAGCGGTTCATTCCCAGAAAGTCACAACCAAAGGGATGACAGGTGAAAAGAAGCCGACATTCCCTAAAACAAGACCTCGGGATGGCAGAACGCAGCAAGAGACGATTCCAGACAAGAACGAGTAGTGGGGGGCGGCCTTCCCGCAGACGTCCAGCCTTCCCGCAGACGTCCAGCCTTCCCGCAGACGTCCAGCCTTCCCGCAGACGTCCAGCCTTCCCGCAGACGTCCAGCCTTCCCGCAGACCACCTGGCAACATTCAGGGAAATTTAGTGCATGGATACCATACAACCCAGTAAGCCCTTCCTCATTCCTGGTTTCCCTCAGTTGCGTTTGTCCCTCGGGAACTGTCCCCGAGTGAGGACAGAACAACAGATGCTCACAGACGGTGGCCTCTGTGTGGCCCTGGGGGCGTGGACATCCAGAACCCACTGCCACCAGCCACTGGGCACCACCAAAGCCAGGCGTGCTGAGCCACAACAACGTGTGTGCTGTGAGCCAGTCACTTCTCCCAAACCCACAACCGAGGTTTCACCACCCTCCCCTGCAAGGGCGAGGACCCTAAAGGTGGAAGTGGGTCACGGAAGTGTCCATGCCTCCCAGTGAGGAAAGGTGGGTCTGGACTGAGACCTTTTGTTTTTAACTTTATTATATAAATTTAAAGTATACAAAACTGGAACAAAACAGCCCCCCAGCTTTCACGAAAACTGAAGCTGCATCCACCCCCTCACCCTGATCCCGTGTCATAGGATTTGTAAAGCCAATTCCAAGGGGACTGTCATTTTAACCTTAAGTATTATGGTTTGCAACTCAAAAATACAGGTTTTCCCTTTTTGGAGACATCACACCGTCAGGAGCTCATTGCGCGATTTTCCACACTCAGTGCTTGCTGCCACTGTGCGTGCCTCTCCCTAGTTGTTCTGTGAGTGGTTTTTAGCAGCATGTTTGCCTGTGTGTTTGCGTGTGTGTGTGTGTGTCTGTGTGTGTGTGTCTGTGTCTGTGTCTAGGGCAAACTCTGCAATCAGTTTGCTTGTCCATCAAACCTCCCTCCATCCGGCGCTGGCTTCTCTTCACACCCCGTGCCCCTTGGACGTGGTTTGTTGAAGAACACAGGATGTTTGTCCCAGAGCTTCCCACACGCAGACTTCTGCTGACTGCAGCCCCGCAATGGCGTTTAGCCTGTTCAGACGTCCCCTGTACTTTCTGTAAATGCAGATCTACACACCCTGTCGGATTTAGGGTTTGCAGGAGTGTTTCCCGGAAGACGTCTGCATGTCTGGAGCCGGTTACACAGTCTCCTTCGTCTCCCACTCTGTGACGTCTGCTGCTGCTGGTGACCCCGGCCGACATCCATTCCTTCGAGAGTTCCAAGTTGTGATATTGAAATTTCATGACTTCTGGTTCATTCATTCGCTGGAGACACTTCCCATCACCAACTCTTTGGTTTCCTCGAGGTCAGTCCACACCAGCCAAGCCGAGCAAACCTCATGTTCTCCCCGCGCTCTCCCTCCCATCTTCGGGTTAGAGCCCTTCACTCCCTAGGGTCCTCTGCACCTGACGAATGAGCTGTTTTTTCAGTATTACTATGAACTCACAAATTTACATCTATCTGATGTTTGCCAGTGCATGGCAGCTAATACCTCTATTATCTCAAATTTATTTTCTGAGCACGTGTCATGGGACCTTGGTTGACTCTGACAACTTTTCTGCCGTCAGGCGTGAAGAGGGGTCCCACGTGCTCCTCAAACAGTTTCTGCCCCAGACTTGGAAATCAACAATTTCTCCGGTGGGTTCTGGCTCTTTCTCATGGGAGGTGGTACTTAGAGCTGGTCGTGACCACTGTGCAGCCTGTCCCTCCAACTCCCAAACCAAGGAGTTGAGTGAGAAGGTACAGAGTGATAGAAAATACCACTGTGGAGAGTTAAGAAGTACAAAAAAAATTAGGGGTACCCAGCTGGCTCAGTCAGAGGAGCGTGGGACTCTTGATGTCAGGATTATGAGTTTGAGCCCCACGTTGAGTGTGGAGAGTCCAAAACAAAGCAAAACAAACAAAGAAAAACAAACAAAACACCACCACCGACAACAACAACAAGAAAAAGAACACCACCACCAAGAAAACCCCTTTTTAAGAAAGTACACAAAATAATTCTCTGCATTTCGTAAGTGTAATTAGATGCCACAGTTACTATCACACATAGTTAACCCCAAACGTCGGGTGAATGCCAGTGGGAGGGAGGGGGGAGCGCAGAGAGAAATGGATTATTAAAAAAGAAGAAAGAAAGAAAAAGAAAAAGAAAGGAAGAAGGAAAGAAACAGGTTCATGTTTTATGGACTGAAATGTTAGTTAATTTAACTTCTGTCATCAGAAGGTCAGTAAGTTAATAAACAAAATTTTAAAAGCAAAGAAATACAGGCAGATCCTTACAGAAAGTAGACCCATGATTGGTGGGAGGGGGCGACGGTTGCTAATGAGTGCAGGGCTTCTTTATGGAGTAATAAAAGTGCTCTGGAATTAGATTGGGGTGAGACATATATATTGGTGAATATACTGAAAACCATTGAATTGTACATTTTATAAGGGTAAACTTTACGGCTTGTAAATTATATCTCAATTTAATAAAAGGAAAGAAATACTCTGGTCTATTCCCATCCTGTATCCCATAGAGAAATCCACACGGGGCCTTGAGCCAGGGTTTTCTCTATGAGATACAAGGTTTGCAGGCAGCCGGGACGTCTATCCACCAGGCTGGACTGACGGACACTGCAGGACCCATAACTCGGTGCTCTGTGTGGGAACCAGGACCCATGATCAGGAGCTACAGACCAACAAGGAAAAAGCTTAAATACAGGTGCTTTGTGCAAAATGCAAGAAACCACATCAGATTCACGGCACACTACTTTACATAAACTTTTAATCTATTTTATGTATGCGCACACTGCCTGTTTTTCAAAGTTACGCACCTGTCTAATGGCATATATCAAACACGCCGCTGCAGTTGCCGAGCTGTGAGGCCAGGGCGGTGGTGGGACCCAGCGTGGAAGAGAAAACACTGAAGAGAATGAAGACTGGGGTCCTGCCTGAACCCAGCGTGCCTGCGAGCTGGCTGTGAGCCGAACGGGGGGGGGGGGGGGGGACCCTCTCAGCACCTGAGGCTCAGGAGAAAAAAAAAAAAATGGACAACAATCTCAGTTCGATCCAAATGTGTTCTCAGTTCACTGCAAAGTGCCTTCAAAATGTCCTCTCTGCTGGCGTCCCCCCATTCCTGTCCCAGCAGACTTCTACTTTCAAAACCCTCTGCTTCCGCACCCCTACTGCCCAGCTCCAGAATCCCCCGGACTCGCTTAGTTCCTTCTTCTTTCTTCTTTCTGGAGAGCGAGTTGTATGTCCTTGGCCAATCACCCAGTCTTGGTTCTGTTCTCCCCTCTCGGGCTCAGACAAGCTCTGCACGCACATGTCTGAGGAGCAGATAGGCAAATGCTGCCTTCCACTATAGGGGACAGGGCTGCAGGGGGGCCGTGGGCACAGGTCCCTCACAGGTGAACAGTTGCTCGACCTGAAGCAGACGTCATCCTTGCGCTCTGTTCCCCGGCTCCATGCCCCCCTCAGGGCTCCCAGGACCCGGTAGCTCAGCCTCAGCGTTGCTGTCCCCCAGCTCCAGAACGGGTTGTTGTTTTCAACTTGTGTTATTTATGGCTTGCCACAGTGTCCTGTCCGCATGCTTTCAGCCTCTATTACCCGAGCAACCGATTCCTTGTATTAAATCCCACCTGCGGAAATGCCTGGGCAGGTTGCACTTTCCTGATAGATCCTGGCTGTGGTGGCATCTGGTACCAGAAGCAGTGCCAGCCTGGGAAGCAGATCCTCAAAGGTGGGGTCCTGGGATTGGTCACGTGCGTGGCCTTAAGTGCAATGCTGAGCTCATTAGCGTCCGACAGTCGGACACCAAATCCGCAGTGTGCTAGAGCATCCCTGAAAGAGACGTCTACTCCTCATCATGATGCAGAACCCGGGGAGTCCAGGGCTTCGGGGCTGCTACCCCAAGTGGCTCCCCCACTCAGCCATTGTCCCAGGAAACCCGATACAGTGAAGAATTCTCCTTCTTCACACTGGAGAGCTTCTAGAATAAAAATGGTAAACTCGGGGCCATCGTGTCTCCGTGGAAGTCATGGAGAAGCAAAGAGACTCTAGGGCAGCCCCCCAAATTCTATTTCTCACCGTCGCAGTAAGGAGCATATTGGAAATCAGGTGCGGAGCATAACCACGCAGGTTGCAGCCTTGTTGAATTCATCCACCCACCAACTGTCTTGAGTGTGGAGGATGGTCTGAGAGGTCATGGGGTTTTGAGACTCACAGTGGGTGCGTCTGGTGGACTTTGATCGGGTTGAGAATCCTGAACCCCTGCATCTCTCCAAGGATGCCTGGCCAGCAGAAGCCATTCCTCTCGCCATGGCTGAGGAGTCTGGCTGACTCGGCGCCCCAGCTGAGAGAGGGGTTGTCCGCCCCAAGCCCACCCTCCCTTCTTCCCCCACCACCGGAGTCCACCGCCTCCACCCTTCAAGGGGCAGCGTCACGTCCAACCTGCGGGAGGTAGTTTACAGCACGAAAGAACCATGAGAACTTGCTAATTTTCGCCGGCAGAAATGTGAGGGAAATGTGCAGAAATGAATCTGCAGGGTGTCAGACCAAAGAGAATGGGAGACAAATTGGGATCAGGCCGACCTCACCAGTCGCCATGTACTCACCAGCGATCCCGGGCTTGATGGGTCCGCTCCAGAAGCCGGGAGAGTCCCTAACAATGTTCTTGATTGATGGACTGATTGCAACGTGGTTTGTGGGTGACCCACATTTGCTGGAGACGCGTGTCTTCCCCGGCGTGATGTAGGAAAAGGAATACCAAGACCAAGCTTACCGGGTGCCGGACTGTGGGACTGCCGCGCGTGAGCTCTGCATTTCCCCTCGGTCCTTCCTGAGAGCCCTGAAGACGCTTGCCAAGAACTGCATTTGTTGGAGGATAGCAGTGTTCTCAAAAGTTCAGCTTGCAGTCCTCGTGGGGGTCGCACCACGGACCAGGGATGATGGAGTCCTGAGAAGGGCGGACCAGAAGGCGACATCCGGGTGAGAGAGACATCGCAGAGACCACAGCTCCCCAACTTCCATGGTGACTGCTGATCACCACGTCTCTAGGACGCTCATCTGGGAAACGCACCCGGTATCACTCAGCACACAGAGCAGGAAACAACTCTACATCCCGGCGGGCAGACCCTTCAGTTAGAGGCCGCGATGCAGAGGCATGTGGTCTCGCTCCCTTTCTGCCTTGGACCCTATCGCAGACTCAGAGCTCCCTGAGTGAACGGGAGGTCGCGTCCCGGGGCAGAGGGCCCTAAAATACTTCCCAGGTGCACACCTGGATTCTCCTCCGTGCCTTGTTCCAGGGGCCCTGCAGCTGTGAACTGGACAGAGTGCACCGGGCACTGGGAGGTGAGCCGGGTTTTCTCTGTGCACCGGACCCTGTTTCCGAAGTGACGTTAATTTCCAGGAAGCCAGACGCCCTTGCAGCCCCTAGTTACAGGGCTCTGGGGTGATGGACCTGTCGATGCAGGGCATGTCCTCACAGTGTGCTCCCGGTGGCTTGGTGATCTGTGAGAGTAGATAGTCCTGATAACTGGCACGACCCCTCACGTCTCCCCAGACTGGGGAGTGGGTGCCGTTCTGGAGGCAGGAAGTCAGCGAAAGGCTGGGATTTCTCCTCGTGCTCCGAGAGCGAGGGAGCCGTCAACAGCTCTCGCACCACTGCCGAGAACGGTCAGGGTCACTCTCAGAGACCAGAACGGGCATGGGGTGGGGGTCCGGCTGCTCTGTCCTGTGCGGAAGACAGAGGGGTCTCGGCGAAGGACAGTTATCTCAGAACTGAACGGCACGGAGCCCAACCACATCACCTTCTCTTCCGGACACGGCTCCTTTGCTGATGGAAACCAACACACCCGTGTCACCATCTCCCGTCAGATACTGGGAATGGCTCTGGCTTCCCAGTGTCCCAGCCGCCAACAGCATTAGAACAGGGCTGGGGGCGGGGGGGGGAGGTCGATGCAGGAAAGGGAAATGTCAGCTCCAAACAGTGATAAACGACTCGCAGACTCGCCGTGTGAGTTTCTAAATCAAGACTCTGTTTTGTATGTAAGAAAAGATCCCTTCTACGGAGCAGAAAAGTCACGGACTTGGTTTTTACTAGAGGGACCATCCCTCTCCTTCTGACAATTGAAGGAGCAGGAGAGAGAAAAAGTAAGTTGTGATCGGATCCCTCGAGGGAGTCACGCCTCCGACGAATCGTTGACCCCCGCACGGACTGCCGCTGATTCACTGCTTCAGGCCTGTGCTACTCGGCAACAGTCTTACCCCACAAGGCAGGGACAGGTCTGTACCCTCCCCTCTGTATTCCCAGTAGCTCACAAAGTTCCTGGTGCACAGCAGATGTTCTGGAATTATCTGCTGAAATGAGGGAAAATCGTAATGAATTTTGTAGAAGAGGCAGTAAGTGCCCCACCCCCGCAGCGGGACTGAGTCTGAGGTCACAGAGGCGGATCTCGCCCCATCAGAGCTCAGACCCACCTCCACGGACTCTTTGCGCCACGTTCTTCCGGCAAACCAAACTGAACTTCGGCCAGTCGTGTTTTTCAAAATCAAAAATGACGCACAGCTTCTTTCTGGGAAACTTCTACCCCAGAGCCGCGCAGCCCCATGAGGCGGGTGTGGGAGCCCCTGTTCAGGACCGCGCACCCACAGTGATTCTCAGTGGGAACCCCCTACGGCAGCCCCAGCATCGGCCCGTGCCGGGGAAGTGAGCGACAGGTGGTGGGAAGGGGTCTCTCTTCCTCCAGACCTTCCAGTGGGGCGTAAAGAGGCTACGTGTTCTGGCTGTGGTTCAAGTTCACTTAATTAGCGTTTCAAACATGAAATCAGCGAACAAGTAATCCCCCTTTAAAAAAAAAAAAAAAACAACCTGATATTATTTTTTTTAAGTAAAAATGATTAAATAGGATTTTTTTAAAAAAATAAAGTGAACTAATTTCCTTATCCTTGGCATGGTTTTCTCCCATTTGTAAAGGAAGGCAAACAAGTTTCCCATAAACAGCACTTACCCGCTTTACAATACAATTTGATTTATAAAAATTCAATTTACACGGAACTTTCAAGAGAGACATTTATTGTGGAAAGTGGGGTATTTGACATTTGGTTCTGAGATCGATACGTCTAGGACAGTTCTGAGTTAAGGACAAATGCCCGTGTTCCCTCCGCGCAGCGGCGGGGATGGGGCCCTGTGCTCTGAGTGGGGGCGGGGTGGCAGGTGTAATTCCCCGGTCCACGCAGTTAGGTCAGCGCCGGGCAATAAATCCACAGAACGCCGGGCAGTTTCAGGAAGTCTATAAAGTGTGTATTTACAGAATTGTGCCAAATTGTTATGGGGGTTTAAAAAAAATCAATGCTCTGATCTCTCTGCCCTCCTGGAGAGCCTGTCATACAGGAAATGCTGTCCAAAACGGTGGCAGTGTGATGACTAGCGCTGTGGCCACACCGCAGGCTTCAGGACGAGACTTTGCAAGTACAGGTGGTTCAATAGCAGAAGGTTTGGGTCCACCCACGGTGGGCGATCGCGGTTGGGTCTGGCGCTTTCGCTGTTTAATGTCGGATTTATCTCCCTGTTTTCAGACAAGACACTGTATAGATTTTCTGCAGTTCTGAGAAAATGCTTGAACACATATCCTGGACCCTTTCCTCCCCTGCACAACTGTGAAATAAAATGTTACCCAGAAAATACACAAGTAGGTGAAAACCTGTGTAATCCCACGGCGTTGTCTGTGCAGAACAGACAGGACCACCGGCCCAGCCCTGTAAATGCCCATCATGCACAGAGGAGGGCCCGGGTCCCCAGTGCCCGGGCCGGCGGGGAAGAGGCACCGGGCGAGGACTGCGTGAGACGGAGGCTCCTGTGGGGGCCTCCAGACAGCAGACCAGAGAGCAGGGAGGGTCCAGCATGGGGGGCCCGAGGGGGCCCGGAGCTGCAGCAGGGACTCTGTCTTTACACCCTGGGCTGCCAAGGGTCTGCCCCGCAGCTCACACGGCCTCCCAGGACAGGGACACATGCCTGTCTGCAGTGGTCCAGGGTGTGGTGACCACGTGGCTGCTGACCAGGGGGGAGAGGCTGTTCCCGAGCAGGACAGAGTTGGTCGCTCCAGGCTGAACCATGGCTGGGGAAGACCGGCCCCGGCATTCCTACGACCAGAACATCACATATTTACTCTCTAACGGTCCTGTTTTGCACTCAGGGCACGGCATAGCTGGTCCTTGAGAGGCTTCCGTCAGGTGTCCGGTGCCCTGGGGTCTCCCCTGAGGCTCCCTGGGGAGGTTCTGGCTGTTGGCAGCCGTCGGATCCCCACAGGCCATTGACCCAAGGCCCTGGTGTCCTGCTGTCTGTCGCCCAGAGCACCCTCAGTCCCTGCAGGCACCGGCTCGCCCACACTCCGGGGCTGTGACCCCACGGGGGGTGGGGATCAGGGGGCGTCTGTCCGGCTCGGCCAGCGGACTCCTAACACGGAGAGTGGACGGAAGTTCTGAGGGAAGGTCTGAGACGGAATCCGAGTGCTGAGTGAGGTGCTCAAGACGGGTTCCTCCGTGTGAAGAATGAGGGTGTCTCTCGCTCACTCACTCACCATTAGGGGCCCCCTGGAGGGCAGAGTGTGGCTGCGTGAGAAGACAGGCCTCCGGTCACATGCAGGCAGAGGCGTGTCCTCCCTGGGGCCACAAGCTGCGGGAGCACGGGGACGCGTCTTGTGTGACGAGACAGGCGTTCCCACCATGCAGGCCGCGCGTGCCCGTCCCTTCATTGTCCCATTCAGCGGACACTCCCACCTGCTCCCTGACAGATACCACAGGGGGGACCCCAGGCTCCCCCCAGGAGCTGTCGTCCCCAGCGGGGTGGGCAGGGGCAGCGGGAGCAAATGCACAACAGAGTAAACATGTAATATCATGTCGAAGGGAGTTAGTGCTCTGAGGAAGGTACCTCGAAAAGCAGCAAAGATTCTCTAAGCTGAAAACCAGCCTGTCACCCAGTGAGGGCAGGTGGAGAGGCCGGGAAACAGCACCGGGCCGGCTGGAGAGGGACGTGGATCCCAAGACAAAGCCGGGGTATCGGAGCAGTAAGTGCGGCGAACAGTGACGAGCCCAGCGGGACGATGGATGCAGGTTTCAGAAGGACCCCGAGCCCTGCCAGGGGCACCCGTGGGCTTGCTGGAGCACAGAGCGACCCTCCAGCTGGGAAAGCCTGAGCTCTGCGGGGGGCTCAGGGAGAAGCAGCACCTGCATCCCGAGGCCTGCTCCCCAGACTGTGCTCCGGGCACCTGGACGCAGCCGTGAGCCGGAGAGACGGGGCCCTGTCCCCCGAGGCGGCGGGCGACGTGGGAACAAATCCGCAGGATGAATTTGGTCCCTGCCACATGCTATGAAGCTACGTGAAGCAGAGGGGCTGAGTCGGGGGCGAGGCAAGGGTCCCTTCAGCTCTGGAAGGTTCTCGGGCCCGACTGGCAGGGAGGCCGGGCAGCCCTAGGATGTGGGGGCTTCAGAGGTCACGCCGTCCTGCATGGGCCAATCCCCAGGTCTCTGGGGAGCAGCAAGGAGCCCCAGAGAGCGGGAGCAGGAGGTCGGGAACTAGAGGGAAGGGCCGAGTCTGAGCTTCGCGCCAGCCCCGCGGTGGGAAAGGACCCGGGGGAGGATGGGTTCTGTTCCGGCTCCAAGTGGGAAGGAAGCATGGATGGGTTTAACCGGAGGCAAGCGATCTTCAGAGACGCAGCTGGCGGGCTTTTTGGAGCTGCAGAGCACCTGCGTCCACATACCCCACGCACTCGTCAGCTATCAGGCCGACTCGGGGCAAGGGCAGGGCCCAGGCGCGCAGCTCAGCGAGCGGGTCTGTCTCAACAGCAGGAAGGATGACGAGCTCCTCGGCGTAAGCGCGGAAAAGGCAGCCTGACCCCAACGAGGCAGAGCCGCCTGCTTCTTCCCGGCGCTGAGGGACAGCTCCAGCGAGAGGGAGCCAGTGCCACTCAGCTGTCCGCCCGCCACCACCCGCCAAAGCCGCCGAGGGACAGGAGAGGGACGGCGTGGCCCGTGGACCCTCCGGGAAAGCGCCCCAGCCCGGGTGGCCAGAGCTCCGTGCTCAGAGCATCAGCCCACAGGCGAGGGAGGGGTCCCCGCGGCCACAGCCACACCTACGGCGACAGTGAAGTCATTGCAGCTCTGTCTGAGGGGTCACCTGAGCCGAAGCCACAGGCAGCTACAGACAAGGACGGTGGTCACGCCACAGTCCGACGCAGGCCACGACACTGGGATCCTCACTTAGATGTGGCCAAGGGGGTCGGAGGGATGGATTTCCTCCCCAGGAGCCCACGCCACCCCAACCTTGTCACCCACCCACGGTTAGGAACCGGAAAGGGAGGAAGCAGGGACAGAGTTTCCACCTGTTCTCTGTGCTCCTGGCCCCGGGACCACTGATTTAGCGCTGACCCCACAAACGCCCCGCTTCCCTGTTCAGCCTGTGGTCAGTCTGGTCCGAGCCTGAGCCTCTTGGAAGATGAGGGTCCCGGGATGCAGGGGCAGAGGGCCTGGTGAGCTCCTGTGGGCGCAGGCGGGTCTGAGAAGCGCGCCCATGTGCAGTCTGTGGGCGGAGAAGACCCCGCAGGAGGCTGCTCGGCTCCGTCCCAGGATCCTGAGGTCTCCCTGCTCCCAGGAGCCCAGACAAAGTCTCGCCCCGAAAGGGGAGGCCTTGCCTCAGTTGGAGGATGACTGACACTGAACTCAGAGGGACCTTGCTAACGGCTCCGGCAAGGACGTGGACCACCTGTGCTCGTAGGACGGCGCGTCCCGGCCGCTGGCTGGGGTTCACCATCTCCAGCTCTGCCTCCTCCCTGTCCCCCCACCGCGGAGGAGAAACACCTGCACCTTAGATCGACCTCGCGACTAATAAGCCGATTTGATTTTGCTTCCTTTCCCGTCAGGGCTGCTGAAGGGGCCGTCCGCCTACCGGGGAATGCTTCTCTACCAGGCGATACCCGCCCAGGGGAGGCGGCTTGCTCCCGGGCCGACAGGGACCATCAGGCTGGACCCCACCCGCTGCCCCCCTCACCACGTGCAAAGCAGCCCGCGCACGAACGGTAGCTCCCTCCCATTAGCAGGTTCACGTCTTCCCTCCCCCCGCTCCTTCCTTCCTTCTCAGCCCCATTCAGTGAAATAACATCGATTGGTTCCTCTAACTTTCAATAATGAGTCAGAAAAGATAAATATGAAAGGACCTCAAATTAATTCTAAGGAGCTTAATTATTTTTTTCCCGGGGACGCATTCTTCCTGAAATGAGTTTTCCTATCCGGCCTGTGTTAGAGCAGCAGCCCCCGGCATGGCAAAAGTTTATTTTGGGCTTGGGGAATGAATTTGCAATTAAAAAACTTGCTGTCGTAATCATGCACATTTGCATAATGTGGGCTCTTCATTAGCGCGCAGAGAATAAAATCAGTCTGATAATCAAATCAATTCATTTATCTGGAGTTTGCAGGACCCGTAGAGTCTGCACTGATGGACGGAAACCACGGGCGTGAGGTCGGCATGACTGAGCTCGGAGTCGGCTGTCAGTGGTCATGTGCGGGGCAGAGCCTGTCTTCCTGACGATGCAGCGGGGTGCTCCGGGGACCGTCCCCAGGCCCACAGGTGGCCGTGCCGGCGCTGACATGCTCATTGTCTTCGCGGAGGGCATACGTTCTGGAACATAAAATAGCTCTCCTGGAGTCAGAATTCCTAAGACAAAAATTCTTAGCAACCTGCTCCAGGACCACTGGGGGCACGGCTACGCAGAAATGCCGATGTCACCTCCCTCTAGACCCACATGTGGGCCTCCCGCCACACACGCGTGCGCACACACACACACACACATTCCCTCCAGGTCACCCTCACTCCCGATTTGTTCCAATTAGTGCCAAATTAAAATTCAGGTCCTACGTGGGGCTGGGGTCAGAGCCAAGTGCAAAACTCCAAAACTATACATTGATTTCCTAACAGAGAACTATAATTAGAAACAACTTGAAATAGAAATAATTAATCCAAATCTGATTTCTTACAAGAAAGAGGTATGCGGTCTTTGAGGGTAGAAACAAGCAATCCTGCTGTGTGTCAGGGACAATGCTGGGTTCTGGGGCGAAGTGCACGCCCGTCCGGGAGACGCGCCGCAGGGCTGGGAGTCCTTCTCAGTGTCTGGTATCCGGGCAGGAGGACGCGGTAAGCGCACCAAGCCTTTTCGAGCAGCGGCTGGAGGTCAAGCACTGTTTCCGCGGATGACGCCCTCTCTCCGATCTCTGCTCCCCTCTCCTGGGAAGGCGTCCTTCGGCGGACCTCAACCTCCGGCTTGCGAGGTCCTGCCCCTTGCCCTTCACAGGCCTGTATGTGGGTGCGGGGCCGCGGAACGGCAGTGCTGACGCTGAACTGGGACGTGGCTCCCACGCGAGCTGGCGGCCGGAGGAAGGGTGCTGCGGGGGTCTGCGATACTTCGGAGTAAGACTGGGAGGGGTTGTACACGGACTCCCTGTGTTGTCACCGAGCCGAGCGTTTTAACGTCTGTGTCCTAGCGGTCATCATCACGGCCACTCACTGATCAAACTCGGCGGGAGCGTCCCCCCTGCAGGAGCTCTCCCAGATCCGGGGGCGCGGCACCCAGGGGGGAGCGCTGGTCCTCATTCATTCTGCTCGGCTTCCCGTTGTCCCTAACAGCCCTCGACACACCCTGAACTGCATGTTTAAAGTATGCAGCTCCCTAGGGACGCCTGGGGGGCTCAGTGGGCCAAGCCTCTGCCTTCGGCTTGGGTCATGATCTCAGGGTCCTGGGATCGAGCCCCACGTCGGGCTCTCTGCTCCGCGGGGAGCCTGCTTCTCCCTCTGCCTCTGCCCCTCCCCCTGCTCGTGCGCTCCTTCTCTCTCTCCAATAAATCCATAAAATCTTTAAAAAATAAAGTGCACAGTCTGGTAAGCAGTGATGCCTCCTTTCTCATCCCCAATGCTAGCAATCTCTGTCCCTCTCTTGTCCTGGTCAGCCCGGACAGGCATTTATCAATCCAGCGGCTGTGCTCGAAGGATGAGCTCTGGTTTCACTGACTGGCCGCGTTCGTTTTCTACTTTTCATCCCACTGAGTTCTGTGTGGTCTTTGTCATGTCCGTTCTTCTGCCTATTCTGGTTTTACTTTGCTTCTCCACCCACACCCCAGTTTCTTAAGGTGGAAGCTGAGGTCATCGATCAGAGAACTTTCTTTTATTCTAACAGGATCGTTTAATGCTATAAATTTTCCTCCAAGCCTTGCTTTAGGGATAGCCCACAAGTTGTGAAAGTTTGGGTTTTATTTCATACAGTTAAAAACGTTCATTCTCTCCTTTGACCTCTGGTTTGACCCATGGTTATTTAACCCACAAATACTTGGGGTTTGTCCAGAGATCTTCATCCTTTCCATGCACAGTCCTACTCTGGAGAGAGAACAGCCTTCGTGTGAGTCGAACCCTTTCGCATTCACTGGAACTTGTTGCATTGCCCAAGTACATGCTGCCATTTTGAATTTTCCCTGTAGACTTAAAAAGAATGAGTTCTGACATGGTTTCATAGAATGCTCTGTAAATGTGAATCAGATCAAACTGGCCAATGGTGTCTTTCAGACTCCTACGGTCCTGACACATACTGTCTTCTTGTTTCATCAATTCCTGGAGAAATAATGTTAAAACCTCTGGCTCTAACTGTGTACCCATTACCCATCTCCTTTCTACCAGTTTCTACTCTATGACTTTGGAAGCTGTAGTACCAGGCACATAAACATTTAGGGTTGTGTCCGCTTTGATGATGTGACACCGTCGTCGTTATGAAATGACTAACTTATCCCTGGTAATTATCTTTGTTCTGAAATCTACTTTGTCTGATATTAACAGATTTTCTCCAACTTCCTTTTGATGAGTGTTACTATGGTCTCTCTGTCGTCATCCTTTCCCATTTCAACCCGTTTGTGTTTTTTAATACAAAGTTGATCTCTTGTAGGCAGCATAAAGTTGTGTCTTTCTTTTTTATCTACTCTTTCCCCGCGTTTCATGGGCGTGTTCGGATCACTTGCAGCCAATGGGTTTATGGTGAGTTGGGATTTAATTGGCCCCTTTGCTGTTTGCTCTCTAAAGGTCTTGTTTGTTTATTCCTTTTTATCCTCACTGACTACCTTCTTTTGGGTTAACTGATTATATTTACGACTCCATTTATCTCTGTGGTTGACTTCTTACCTGGAATTCACTGCTGTCTTACTGTAGTCGCCACTTCATGGTGATTCTGTGATCTTGTCTTCTCGTGGTCGACCTGCGGCTGTTCCCCTGGAGCAGAAGAGCCTCACAGCAGCCAGCTTTCGTCTTGCTCCTTCCAGACTTTTTGTCCGATATTTCACTTCTACAAATGTTACAAACCTCATGACACACTGTGGCCCTTCTTGCTTCTTAAGAGTCAACATCTTAAAAGAGAGATTTAAACAACAAGAAAGCATGCCGTCAATATT
The DNA here is from genome assembly GCF_009829155.1 of Mustela erminea. Taxonomy (NCBI): domain Eukaryota; kingdom Metazoa; phylum Chordata; class Mammalia; order Carnivora; family Mustelidae; genus Mustela; species Mustela erminea. The sequence goes on from NC_045619.1 coordinate 2,105,779, forward strand.
TCCTCGTGCGGCTCCCATGTCCGGCGTGTTTTATTCCTTCGTGTGGGAACGGATTTCCCTCTCTCCCACCTTCCGCGCGTCTGAAGGACTTCCTCTAACATTTATTGTCGCTTGGGTTTGTCGGTCCTGGATTCTTTCAGTTTTTCCTCTGTAAAAGTCCATTTGGGGGAAAGTAGTTAAACTTGTTAAACATGGACAGAGGTGGTTTTCTTCCATTCAATGTTTTAAAGATGATGCTTGAGTGTCTGCTGCCTTGCACGGTTTCTGAACGGACGTCCACGTCCTCATCTGGCCCCATGAACGCGCTGTGCCACTTTGATCTGGCCACTGTTCGTAAACATATATTCTGAAAGGGTTGCAGATTCCCAAGAGGTTGTAAAGATATTTCAGAGAGGTCAGATGTACTCAGAAACCCCCAGTGGGTACATCCTACCTAGTTATAGCAGTCTTAAAGCTGGGAAGCTGACGTTGGTAAAATGTGTAGTTTATGTCACTTTATCATCCTGTGGATTATAGAGCCACCAAGACACAGAGCCGTTCCTTGACCACAAGGCTCTCTCTTGAGCTACACATTCGCTGTTACGTGGCCGTTCCTTTCTCACACCATCCCTAATCCTGGACAACCCCTAGTCTGCTCTTCTTATCGACAATTTTGCATTTCCAGAATGTCATGTAAGTGGAATCATACAGAATGTTACCTTTTGGGACCAGCTTTTCTTGTGCGTCACAATGCCCTTGAGACTTGACACTCACACAAGATCTGCACGTGTTGATGTTTGATTGTTTTTTATGACTGAGTAGTACTCCGTGATACGAACGTACCACAGTGGGCTTGTAACCACTTTCTTGTGCAGGAACACTTCAGTTGTTCCTAGTTTTTGGATTTTACAAGGATCATTGCTATGAACAATTGCTTAAAAGTTTGATGTGGACGTGAGTTTTCATTTCTCTGGAAAAAATACCTGGCTGTGTAACCGCTCGGTCAAATGACGAGCCAGATGAATTCTTTGAGAAATCATCGTATACTTTGCAGAAGAGCCGTATTTTTGTCCCTCAGGGAGCTCTGCATCTCTGCCGTTTTCGGTGCTGTCCCCACTTTTGCTCTAACCGTTCCAGTGAGTCTGCAGCGACGGCTCACCTGGTCCTGATTTGTAGCTCCCCGGGGGTAGCTCACCATCTGTGTGTGCCCCTCAAGGCAATGCCTCTTCCTTTGCCCATTTTCTACTTGAATTTTGTGATGTTGTATTTTGAGAGTTCTTTGTAAATTCTAGATGCTAGTCTTTTGTCAGTGGCGTGGTTTACAAATATTTCCCCCGAGTCTGTAGCTTGTGTTTTCAATGCTCTTTGCAGGGTCTTCTGCAGACAGAGCAGAAGTTCGTAATTTGGACGAAAACCCACGCATCATCTTCTTTTTCCTTTTGGAGCTGTGTGTTTGGCATCATTTCTAAGAAGCCTTTACCAAGCCCTTGATCTCAAACATTTCCTTCCTTGGAATCTTTTAAAAGCTTTATGGTTCTGCATTGTGCGTGTGAATCTGTAATCCACTTCTGTGGACCTCCGCGTAAGCTGCGAGGTGGAGGCTTCTCCCTTTGCTGTGGGGATCGCCAGCCGCCTGCGCATTAGTTCACCTCGGTCACGTATCACTTGGTGATACTCGGATGGAGCTACTCCTCGGTTCTCCGTTCTGTTCCTGTGATCTGTGTGTCTGTCAACCCGCCAGCCTGTGCCGTATCAGTTACTCTAGATCATAAATCTTGACATCAGGTAGACTGATTTGCCCATTTTATTTTCTTTTTCCAAAATGGTTTCATTTTCTAATCCTTGGATCTTTCCGTATAGATTTCTGAATACGCACATGTATATCTACAAAAATATTTTTCTGGGATTTTGATAGGAATTTGATTAAACTAATACATCATTTTAGGGGAGAACTGACATCCTCACGATGTTAGATCTTCAGACCTTGACCACGGGACGCCGATTTATTCAGATCTTTTCTTTCTTTCACTAGCATTTTTGTAGATGTCAACACACATCCCCTTTACATGTTTTGTGAGATTTGCACCTAAATGTTTCATTTTTTTAATAATTGTAAATGGCATTGTATTTTTAATTTTTTGTTTTTCACATAGGCATCGTTAGTATATGGAAATGCAACTGATTTTTATATGTCGACCTGTATTCTGTGACACTGATGGACTCGGTCATTAGAAATGGACTGTGTGTGTGTGTGTGTGTGTGTGAGTGTGAATTCTTTGGAGTTTCTAGGTAGATACAATGTCTCTGCAAATAGCAGCCATCATGTTTATTTCTTTCCAACTTATACGGTCTTTGTTTTCTTTTATTGCATTATTTTGCACTGGTTAACATTTCTAGCACTATGTTGAGTGCAAGTGAACAGAGAAGATATCTTGGGCTTATTTCCAGTCTTAGGAGAAAAGCATTCTGTCTTTCACCATTAAGCAGATCTCCTTTGGAGGACATGTCTTAAATTTTCTTTATCAAGTTGACAAAGTTCTCCTCTATTCTTAATTTTCTGAGACGTGGGGTTTTTTCATAGCTTAAATAGATGTTAAATTTTGTCAAATGATTTTCTGCATCAATTGACATGATTGAGACTTTTTTTGCCTACCAATATTGTGTATTGATTTTATTGATGTTCAAATACTTATGTTCAAATATTTTTGTTCATGTGTGTTGTTCAAATAGTTTGATCCCTGGAACAAGCCTCCGTTTATCATGGTGTATAATATTCTTATATATCATTGTATTTTGTTTAGAATTATGACAGTATTTTGATAACAATTTTTATATCTATATTCATATTAGGATATTAGTAGACAATTTTTATTTTTTTATTTTTGATTTTTCTTTAACTGTCTTTGGCGTTAGCATCAGCAACACTGGCTTCAGAAAGTGAGCTGGGAAGTGCTCCATCCTCTTCAATTTTCTGGAAGGGATTGTCTAAAACTGGTATTAATTTTTTAAACGCTTCGTAGAATTCTCCAGTGAAAATGTCTTGGCTACAGATATCCTTTGTGGGTCTATCTTGCTGTGATATGCTCAGCTTATTGAAACTGAATATTTATGTGTTTTGACAAATCTGGGAAATGTCCAGCCACTTTTAATTTCAATACCTCGTAGCATCACTGTCTTTCTTCCCTCCTCCCAGGACTCCTGAGACATAAATGCTAAATCCTTTGTCACAGTCCCCATGCCCCTGAAAATCTGATGATTTTTTTAAATTTAATTTCTCTTAGTTTTTCTTTTATTCAGATTGTGTATTTTCCATTGTTCTATGTCCAGCTCACTGGACCTCTGTCTTATTTTCTTCCTCCTGCTGTTGAACTCATTGAGGGTTTTTATTTCTGCTAATTTCCAGTTTCACAATTTCTATTTTTTTGTTCTGGAACTTTCAGCTCTGAACTTTTCTATTTCTTCGCTGAAACTTTATATATATGTTTTTTCACTTGTGTCTTAAATGATTGAAATTCTCTTTGAAGCATTTTTGATGGTGACTTTTTAACTATCCTTTTTAGATAATTCTAACATCTGTGTCCTCTTAATGTTGGCAGCTGTCGATTCTCTTTCTCATTCGTGTTGAGATCTTAATGGTTCTTTGCATGATGAGTGACTTTTGGTTGAAACCTGGACATTCTGGATGTCACTTTGTGAGAGTCTCAGTCTTAATTTAAGTCTGTGTTTTGGTAGGTCTCCTCCGAAGCCTCTGTGGTAAGGGAAGGTTGACCCCCCCTCTGTGGTCACTACTAGTGGAAGCCCAGGATCTCCACCTGGCTTCCATTGACTCTGGGGGCAGGCAGGAGCTCCCCATCCTGAGGGGCTGGGGGTTCAGCCTCTCCCTTAAACCTCCGTGGGCGGTGTCTTGGCTGCAGACAAGGAGAACCCCCTCCCGCTGACACTGGGACGGCAAGGTTGTCCTGCTCAGCTCTTGGACAAGACCCAGTGGGCTGGAGGGGCGGGTTCACCATGTTAAAACCCATAGAGAGAAGAAGACTACGCTCTCTCATCTTCTAGGACACGGGAGACAGGTCACAGGTTTTCCTGATGTATTTGGCTAGAGTAGAGCACTTTTTGCCTAACGTTTTCTGTCTACAGGGCCAGTCCCTCCTGGTGCTCCTGGTTCTTTGGTCAGAGGGAGCAGGGTCTTGTTGGGGATTTCATCTGTGCCTGTTGGTGCTTTTAGGACCCAGCTTCCTGGTACCCAGTCCAGGCTAACGATGCAAAATAAATGAATAATTAAATACCAGCGACTCAGCGCTCTGTCCTCTTCTCAGTCCGGGGTTCCTGGGCAGTCCGTCTTCTCTCCTTTCAGAACTGCTTCATGTTCACTGGTGTATAAGGCACAGGGTTTCCAGCTGTTCTTAGCAGAAGGAACAAGGAAGATTATGTCTACTGTGAAGAGTCCGTCACCTTAGTCTCTGCCTCAAAGCAGTTTGATTCTGACGTTCCTTGGTGTGATTTCCCCCATGTTTATTGTTCAAGGGGTTCCTGGAGCTTCACGGATCAGTGGTTTGTAGTTTCTGTCAAACTTGAATTGCTTTCCGGCTGCCATTTCTTCCGGTATTTTCTCTATCCCTGTTCTGTCCTCTCTCTCGGGGACTCAACTGCATGTGAATCAGGTCTCCTGAACCTGCTCCTGGCCTGCCGATGCGTTCCTTGACTTTGGTCACGCCTACAGACACTTCCTCAGGTTCACTAAGCCTTTTCTCTGCGTTGTCTCATCTGCCGCTATCCCTTCATGGACGACTTTTCATGCCAGACCTTGTAGTGTGTCAGCTCCCCGGGGACCTGTGTGGCACTTCATGTCTCGGTGGGACACATGTGATCGCTCCTTCGGACCCTCGGATGCAGACGCCTCCACATTCTTGGCCACTAATGCTCTCCTCGTTGCCGGTTCTAGGTCCGTTTTCAGTGACTGACATTTCTTCTCATTTCCAAGCCGAAACTGTTCTGAGTGCTGTACCGAACGCCCTGTAAGCTGTGGGTTTTTCTCACTCTGGCGGGTGGAACAGGACCCCCAGCCCATGTGACCTGCTGGCATGGTTCTTGTTGGCGCTCCCCTTCCCCGCCCCTTCCCCACCCCTTCCCCGAGCCCCCGTGTTGGGCAGTTCCAGTTCCCCATGGGGACACAGGGGCAGATCAGCACTCAGTCCCGAGGATGAGCTTCCCGTCTCCCAGCATCTCCACGGTGTCTCCCTGACACTGTGCCCAGCAAATTCTGCTGCCTTGGGCCTCCGGGAAGGTCAGCCCTGTGTGCTGGACCCCAGAGCAGGGAGGCTTTGCTGCTCTCTAGAAACCCCTCTGGGTGACAAATCTTTGGCAATCCCTGGCCTTCCCCATTTGTTCAACATCTCTCGGGAATCAGCCCCTTTGCTGCTCTATGTTCAGTGTCCTGAACACCACTGCTTCACCTTCCAACCAGCTTGTGGGTCTTACATGGGAAGGCCCATCTGGTCCTGTTCTTCTGTCATGTGCACAGAGGAAATTTCTCATCCTTGCTGTGTTTGCACCAATACGCAGAGTCCTTTCCTGAATCTCCCCAGGCCCAAGCAATCTAGGACAGCGATCCTGCAGTCTTGGGATTTAATACTTCTTCACTAACAGACTCAGAGAAACCCACCTTGGAGACTTGTTTGAAAAGGATACAGCGGGAACAGGGTGGCCACCTGACGGTGGCACAGAGTCTCATCAAGCCAGCCAAGGACCAGAGCAATGGCTTGGCCTTTACCTAATGCAGCTTCTGCCTTCCTGCGTAATGACAGAGACAATAAGAGCATCCCGGGGTCACCCCAAGGCTTCTGGATAGAAGTTTCTGGGAGGAATTCTGTTATCATAGGGAGGAGAACAGTGCAGTCTAAACCAATCTCTCTCTTTCTGGAAGACTGGAGGTGACTGATTGATTGATTTTCGAAGCATGGTGATCATACAATGTCATACTGTTCCAGACGAACCACATAGTGGTTCAGCAGCTCTGTACTCAGTGGTCTCCCCCATAAGTGTACCCTCATTCCCTAAACAAACATCAGCTGACGGCCGACTGAGACCTGCTGTGTCCCTGTCCTTTTCAGCTCTGCCCCTCTGAGCCGCCTTCTACCCGGCTGGGAAAGCAGCTTCTGGGGGCTTCTGTTGTCCCAGACATGGTCCTGGTCTTATTCGTGGCCTTTAATGCGTTTGCCCATCTTCTTTCCCTTTTTCATCTCCTAATGCTCTCCCCTAACTGCCTGGAGTTCTTTATTCTTGGCCTTCGGGAAACAATGCTATCCTGACAGAAGGATGGGCCCCTCTCCTCCAGCACCGCGCTGCCATCCGCCGTTACGACGGCACAGACTTACCCGCTCCGGTTACACTGACACTCGAGAATCACTGGCCAGCACCCCCACTGAGGAGGCAAGCACAGACCCGTGTCTCACTCCAAGCGATGGGCACACTGGGGGTGAGAGAGGGCGCAGGGGCTGGGGGCAGCTGCAGGTCAGATGGGGAGTCACCATCCTGGCCTGTCGCCGGCATGCCTCACCGGCTGCGTGCAGATAGCTCGGAGCCTTACGAGTGTGTCAGCCTTTCCTCTGGAAGAGGGAGCTTTGAGCCAGGCCACAGCTAGGGGGTCACTGGCCAGTCCAATGCCATTTTAGAGGAGGCTTTGGGGGAGAAGAAGGTAGCGGACTGTGTGCTGGGTGGGCAGCTGAATGGGGTGGGGGCTGCCTCCGGAACAGGAATGGCCAAACGAGAGCTTGGGGACACCCAGATAGAACAGGCAAACGTTCAGCGGTCATGTTTGCCTAGAACTGACCACAGGCCGGTGTCCTCATCCAGCCGGAGTTCAGTCCTTAGCAACGATGACAGCGGTTCTGACGACAATGATGATAATTTCAGCCGAACTTCATTTCACCATTTAGCCAGCGCTTCCTTAGACATCATTTCATTTATTTCATCCTCTGAGCGGCACCCGGCTCTCGTTTCCTTTTAATTTTAAATTTAATCTATTATGTACACACTCATCAGCATGCCTGACAAGCGCAGAAGAACACACTCTTTCTCCAAATGCATCACTTCTTAATTTCTTTTCCTATTGGCCTCTCCCTCCACTGCTCCCCGCCACTCCCCTCCCCTGTGACACCGGCAAACCCGTGCCATCTTCTCCTCACGTGCACACACTTGCGCGCACACATAGCACGTCGCTGCACATCTGCGCACACGGTGTATGTGTGTGAAAATGCAGAGATGCCCACAGACACCCACAGACACGTAGGCTTTATGTTTGTCACCGCTCTGCAACAATGAACTGTGTCACCCACACCGTTGAGCATCTCGCGCTCAGAGCTCCGGGATGCCGGCGACCGCCCCACCCCCAGCATCCCCGGCAGAGTTCGGATCGTCAATCCCGAACACCGCACGCCCCCCGATGTGAGTTTCCACGGAGCTGTTTGCTTCCACGTTCACACTGCAACCCTCCGGCCCTTATTGAATATGAGCTTTGCAGCAGCCGCACACACACACACTTCCTTAATTTAAAAAAAAAAAAAAAAAAAGGGAAAGGTCCTACTTAGGTTTGGGGTTTTTTGTTTGTTTGTTTGTTTGTTTGTTTTTGCTTTCTAAGGATAAAACTTCAAAGAGCTCTGGTGTATAAATACAAAATTCATAAAATCCGTGATGAGCCCAGGAATCAAGCGGAGTTTGCAAAGGAGCCTCTCCATGAATCGGGAAGAAGTTCCCAGGCTCTTTGAAATTCAAGTCTTACGAATTCGGGCCACCGGGCGTCCAGGAAAATTAGTGCGGCTGCGGCTGCTATATTCCTTTCTCTCGCTCTTTCTGAACTTCACACCGTTTTAAGCAGCTGTAAATTAGACTTTCCCTTAATACGATCCACTTAGCCTCTGCGATGTCTGTAACACCGTGTGCTGGGGACGTTCCTGAGCCCGCAGATGCGTCTCTGGGCTTCTCAGCCCGGTGGGGACCCGGGACACATGTCCTCGCTGAGCTCGGAAGGACTTGGACAGAGACTCGGCCCGAGAGGGAGAAAAAGAGGCCAGAGGCTCAGGGGTTCATCAGTGGCTGAAGGGCCACCGTTCCTGGTGCTGGAGAGTCCGGCTTAAAAGAATGGATGAAAACCCCCGTCCCTCTCTCCTGAGAAACGTTCCCTCCCCCGCACGCACGAGTTCAGGACACCCAGGACACCCACGCACGAGGACTAGGGGCTGCCGTGGCTTGTGCGGGCTGACCAACAGCGGCAGGAACCTTCACGGGACGGGACGGCGCTCCGGCCCTCCCTGCCTCGGTGGACACACGGTGGTCAGAAAGACGGGGAACTGGGGGCCCCGAGGGGCTCAGTGTGTTAAGTGCCCGGCTCGATTTCAGTTCAGGTCATGATTTCAGGGTCTTGGGATCAAGCCCAGGTCAGACTCTGAGCTCAGCGGGGCGTCGGCTTGAGGTTCTCCCTCTGGCCCTGCTCTCTCGTCCCCTCTCTCCCGCAGAGAAGTAGGTAAGTCTTTAAAAGGAAGGAACGGGAGGCAGGCAGGGAGCAGAAAAGAAGAGGGGAGGGAGAAAGTGCGGGAAACGGACCACTGTCATTCAAACAGGATGGGGTCCCACACTGCGCGGACAGCCCCGGAGCGCTTCCCCACGGGCTGAAGATAAACCGGAGCGACCTCGAGCGGGCTCAGGAGGCTCGGAGCGGTGCGCACACCCGCACCCGTTCGAGTCTTTTCTGCTCAGCCACGCGGGCTCCTCTCTTGCTGGAGGCCACCGGCTCGCTCCTGTCTCCTGCTCCCTGCCGCACGTGTCTGCACCGTTCCGTTTCAGGGCCCCCCGAGAGGAGCCCACACCGCCCCTGCCCCCCAGCAGCCCCCACAGCAAGTGCAGTCTCCGTACACAGCGTCTTCAAAGACAGAGTGCGCGGCTGACCGCTGGACTTCCCAGAGCACGTTCAGGGACCTCGGAGACGGACACGGTGATTCTGGACCCCGTGTCGATAAATGAGACGGACATCCAGAAAGGGCCGACAGGAGACTCCGCGTGCGTGGTGTCCCCCAGGAGAACTTGAACCCTGGCACACCTGTGACATGGGACTGAGCGGACACAGGGCAGGTGGCCCAGGAGACCCCACGGCCAAGGTCGGCTCCAGACAGCGGGCCGTTCCTACTTTTTCTCTGCACGCAGGGACCGCGGGCTGTGTGCGGGTCACACAGATGAGAGGAGTCTCTTCCTGTCGCCATGTAATCTCAGGCAATCGCTACCGTCAGCCGGCCGCCACTGCCGGTTTCGTAGTGATGAAGTTTGGAAGTTGTGGGGGTTTTTGAGCAAATGGTTAAGAAGGTTTGCTTTAGATGTTTTTGGTGCAAAAAAGGTGGTTTTATTATAGCACAAGGACAGGACCCGTGGGCAGGAAGAGCTGCACCGGGACGGTGAGGAATGGTCGATCATACACTTTTTAATTACTGGGGTTAGGGAGCGCATGAGTCTCTAAGGAATTTGGAAGCAAAGCTTTCAGGACCTCGAGGGACTAGCAGCTGCTAAGATAAGGTTCCTTGAAGTCTTTAATAAAACATAAACACGAAGGCACTAAGGCAGCCAAGAGTTTCTTGAAGAAGGTCACGTTCCGCCTGTCTCGGGTCTCCGTCGTGGGCTGCAAGTTGTACGGAGATGGAATTTAAGCTGCGTTTCTCTTGCTGCTGAGCCCCTCATCCACAGGGCTCGACGAATATCCCTTCCCCTCCTGATTCATTTCCCGGGGAATCCTGCTGTAAGTCTCCCAGAATAACCTCCAAGCCTAAGGAGCATGTGACAACTGGGCCTCCAGCCTACGTGGGCTCGGAGCCGCCTGAAAACCCAGGGACACGTAAGACCAGCCCCTCCTCACCACGGTGAGATCCAAATCTGGGGGGCCCTCCAATGCACAGAGGCCAAGACCAGGTCCTCCTCGGCCAGATAGTGGACATGCCCATAGTCGGTATTTAAACCCAAAGCAGGGTGTTGGAGGAGCCGGACATTGAGACGGATACTTAGCCACTAAGAACGAGGTGGTATGTGTGCATGGGGGAGACTCGGGGACCTTGGTGTCCATCAGCAGCTCTGCAGGAAATCCTTTCTCCCAGCAGCCGCCAGACGTCAGCCTCGTCTCTGATGGGCACCAGGCCGGCTTTCCAAGAGCGACGGAGCGTGAGCAGCACCGAAGGGTGTGCTCCTCACGCCGGCCCAGCCAGCTCACCGGTCCCTCGTGCCCACCTGTCCTCGCTCCTCAGTGCCCGGCTGCAGCCCCGGCTCTCCGCTTGCTCGGACGACCCTATGGCCGCCCGGCTCTAGACCTCCCTGCCCGTGGGCCATATGTGTCCAATACAAGAGACTTTTATCCCCACCCCAACTGCGTGCCCCCTGCCCCCCCTGATTCTACGGTGGCATCGATTACTAGCTGTGCCTCAGAATGTGGAAGCCCCTCCGGGCCCAGCAGCTGGGAGATGGGCCAGGGGATTCCAAGCAAAGCCTTGGAGACCCTATGGGGGCAGAGGCCACGCTCAGAAATGACCATTTCTGTGCTTAGTCTCCAGCTCACTGGCCTTAGGGAACTCGGGTTCCAGGAGGGGCTATGTCTGGGCTACATGGGGCTCTGAGAGCAAGTGGAAGGGGGTCAGTGCCAGGCCGTGGACGGTCGTGGTGTGGGGAGTCTGTGGCTGCAGGAAGCCGGGGTTGGTTATCAAGCCTGGCCGTGTCGGGTCCTCGGGGTCCAAGAGCCTGTCTGTGACAGTCAGGTTCCTGAGTGGAGGGAGGGGGGGCACGTCGGCCCATCCTCAGGTCCAGACTTCCTGAGAGACTGCCCAGGCTGTCCTTGGAAATGCAGTGTGGCCACTGGGTTCATCGGGTGACCTGCGAACCCCGGCCCGAGCAGAGCCGGACTGGCTGAGAGCCCAGCTCTGGGACCCCGGGAAGCCGTCATCCTCAGCCACCTTTACCTGCTGACGAGGGGCCTGCAGGGCTGGTGGTCACCCAGGATGCCCCATGCCAGGAAGCAGGGCATCCAGACGGGACAGCGGATGCCCCTGCAACGTTCCCACTCCAGGGACCGGGAATAGTGTCCGAGTCCATCACGGGCAGGACCTAATTCTCTCTGGGCCTCAGACACCCGCCGCTGTGCTGGGCGGGACCCCCGTACGGGGTGGACCCCCCGAGGTCTGCCCCCGGCGCACTGTGGCGGGCCACTTCTCCGTGCCTCCGTGTCCCCACCTCTACATTGCCTGTGACGCACGTGCAGGAAAGGGCACTGGACAGTAGGTGACAGTCCTCGTGGACCCCGTGCTTCCACGTCACCGTCCACCTGCAGAATCCGTGCGCTCTGACCGTATTTGCGCACAATCGTTGCTTTCCTCGATAGGCGGCTTCTCCGGCTTCGCGGGCGGGCTCGGATTCTGGCGGACACTCAGAGAAGCACGGGCAGCGGTGGGGGAGCTCACTGAATCCCGTCCTGGGAAACCGTCTGTGCTCCGGCCGGCGTCCAGCCAGCTGCACTGCCCCAGGCTTCCCTCCAGGGAGAACGCTCCCGTAAGCAGCACCCCGTCTGTCCAGGCTCCCCCCGCGGCGGACAGCAGGGTCCTCGGCTCGGAGATGCCAGCAGAGACTGGGAAGGCAGTGGGGCAATAGAGGCAGGACCAGAGGAAGGAGGCAGGAGACCCCGGGGGACAGTCACAGTCAGGTTGGCTTTCATGGGAGCGTATGATAATCCTTGGTGCTTGGTCTCTGGGCATCAGCCACACGCCGGGTGTTGCGTCCTGCCTTCCAGGAGTCCCCATGTAACCTTCTTACCAAACCCACGGAACAGGGACCGTCAGCATCCCTGTTTTAGAGACAGGGAGACAGGCTCATTGCCCAAGCCCAAGCCCTCATGCCCTGCTCTGTCTCCAAGCAGGGAGGGAGCATTAGAACAGGGGCAGCCCGGAGCGGGGGGGCGCGGCACACAGAGCAGAACCGGAGAACTGCAGGCAGGGGTACCGTAGAGAAGGCTTTGAAAGGCGGGCTGAGGACTGAGAAATTAATTCAAGCTGGTGATGGGACACCGGCGAGTCATTCCTAGCCAAGTGGAAGTGAGTCCAGACCTCCTGTGTGATCAGCAGAGGGTCTGGAGGCTTTCAGGCACGCGCTTCGTGAGGAGGAGTCCGCTGTTCCCTAGGAGCCCCTGCTCAGGTAGGAGACGACCGGGCTGATTTCTATCTCCAGGAAGTTTCGCCGTGTGGGCGCACCTTGTGCCCAGCCTAGAACACGTGTGACCACAACAGAACTCTCGAGTAAGCTGGGGACCTGTGCCTCGCTGTGCCACTCAGAGCTCCAACACCCTGCACCTGGGGGCCGTGCAGCGGTCACCTGGGGACCACAGGGGCTCAGAGTCCTTCACTCACCGTGTAGCAGAGTCCAAGCCACGAGTGCAGACAGCAGGAGCCCAGCACCTCTGCCCGGCGTCGGAGGACAGTGCGCCTCACCTGGATTTCCTGTGTTCCCAGCAAAATCCGGGGGAAAGGCTCAGGGACGACAGCAGCGGGCAGTTCGGACCTCGCCTCAGCCCTCGCATGCCTGCCTGCTTGCTCTCGGTCCTTCCAGAGGCAGCGCCCATTGATCCGTTTCTGGGGGCCCGCTTCTGCCCACGGCTGAGAAGCACTGGCTGCCCACGGGGCTGGCAAACCTGGGGAGGGGGTCCGTGGTGAGCAGACCTCCAGGCCCCCGAACCCTCACCCCAGGTGCCGAGAGCTTCCCTCTGAAGGCTTAAGAGCAGAAGCTGCAGCTGCCCAGCTCACAAGGGGCCTGGGACCTGCACACACCTTGGGCGACCCTCTGGACGGGCTGTCCCTACAGGAGTCGACAGCCAGACTCGGCTGTACCCGGAGCCTAATCTGGAATCCTCAGTGCCCGAGGCCCAGGTGGGTTTTGTGCTGGGGTCTTAAAGTAGAAATCGCACTGGTCCATTGGGATCCTATTAGGGAGCGAGAAGTTAATGAAGAGTGTGTTCTTCCTGCTTTCCGCCGTCTTCCCTGCGTCCCGTAATCTCCGCACTTACGGAAATGCAGGCCTTCTCAGCAGGCAGAGCAGAGAGACAGCGTCTTGTCTCCTCGGGAACCTGCGCAAAAATCATCCCATTCAGGCAGGAGCCTTGACCGGGCTCTTTAAGACCAAGTCAGACGTTCTACCCTTCCTCGGTCCTGACCCTGTTGTTCGAGGGGGGCTCCCTCTGGACCAGAGAAGCAAAGAGATGCTCCAAGAACAAAGAAGCTCCCAGGGGAGGAGCTGCAGGAAATTCCGCGGTGAGCTCAGGAGACGCCGGAACATGGGAAACTCCGCAGAGACGGCTACAGGAAGAAGCTCGAGTTCCTCTTCTCACGAAGAAGGGCGTTCAAGGTCACTGACACGTGTGGCTGAGCTATGTGGCCGTGTCCTCCAAAGGCGCAGAGGTTGGTCCCTGCCCTGTGGGGGCTGTGTGTGACCTGCTCTCCTGGCCTTCGCTCCGGGACTCAGGACACTCAGTCAGAGCTGGGGTCTGGCGTGACTCAGCCACTTCCCGGCCAAGTCTTCCGTCCCATGGCGCTGCCCCCGAGGGCGGAGCCCGGACAGGAGCATCAGCCTCATCTCATCCAGGACCCCCGCTGGAAAGTGGGGCTGCCTGTCTTTGCTGATGGCAGCAGGTGCTTCCTTCTGAGCCTTGTTTGTGTCCCAGCCACTCGGAGTGTCCCCTGCAGGACCCACGCCGCGTAAGGACCTGCCCCAATGCTCCCACCGTTCCCAGTGCTCGCGGATGCGTGGGCTCCGGGCAGTCCTCACCGGGGGTCTTCCGTGTGGCTGCGGGCACATGTTGGCCAGGCTGTTGTCGATGACTGAGGGACCCACGCGGGTAGAATTTGGTGCCAGCTCTTACCCAGGAGGCTCAGGTTTCCTCCATAGAAAATTCTCTGTGGGTTGCGTGAGGGGCTCTGTGGTTGGTTGGCCAGTGTCCCCCAGAGCGAGCAATCTGAGAGATCCGAGCGGGAGCTGAAATGCCCTTCATGACCCAGCCGTTCCCTGCATTCTGTGGGTCCAATACCCGGATTCACCAGGATGTGACTCTGGTTCCAGTGTGGGTTTTCCTTCACCACAGCACCAAGTGGTCCTTGGACACCAGCTGGACGTCCTACAGTCGGACTGGCTGTGACCGTCCACTAGGAGACAGCATCGGGCCCCACGAGTTAAGGACCCAGTCCCACCTTCAGAAGCCAGACACAAGTCCCCCTCGTCCCCTGTGCTTCTGACCGATGGTTACAAGTCAGGGGTTCCCATGACCCCCTCCTGAGTTCCTTGAACTTGCTAGCAGGGCTCACAGAGCTCTGAGAAACATCCCACTCGCCACCCCGCAGGCTTGCAGGCATGGTGCCCTCAGCAGTGGCCCCAGGGAAGGAGGCAGAGGGCGGGGCGTGGGGAGGGGGCACCCCTCTCCTGCCCCCGCTCCCACTCCCCAGCCTGGAGGCCCCCCAGCAGGTGCTCTGGGGTCTTGACTCAGTTACGTGGGCCTGAGTGATGACTTCAGTGGCCCCTGGCGACCCATCCGACCTCCACTCCGGCCGCTCTGCTCTAGGGGTCAGGGAAGGGGTGGGGAGGGCGGAGACGGAAAACCCCCACCCCCTCACCCACCACCAAGTGGGGTCTCCCGGGGACCAGCCCCCACCCTCAGGTGTGGACCAAGCCTCCTCGTGACTGTGACAGAAGACCCTGTTGTTCTGAGCACTCGGGAAATTCCCGGGGAGCTCGTGCCAGAGACGGCCTGAGGACCAGCTACCTCTTTCTCATGATGAATCCCAGTGTCACAACTACGGGACACCAGGGACATGGGCCTTTGGGGGTCCCCTTGCAGGCTGGCACCCAGTGATTAGTCCTGCTCTCACGGGCAACCTGGAACCTTTCAACAGCCCCTAACAGGTGTCCGGTTCCGGTCACATCTCCTGTCCTTCAGCCACCGGGGGAGGGGGAGGGGCCGTAGCGAGGACAATGTGGGACATTCCGAGAGAAAGGAACATGTGCTGCTATTATAACTCCCGTCCAGGGAAGCTGTGGAGAAAATGACCCTGTCACACCTGTTCTGTTTATCATGGCCTCCAAGAGGGATTTTTCCCAGGCCACCGCAGACACACTCGGACCAGTTCCTTGAGATGGTTTTCATGCCTTCAGACCCTGAATCACTGGGCAGTTTTCACGTGGGTCTGGCTGCGAGACGGCTCACAGCTGAGTCTGCGGCCCGGGGGTGGCTGTGGGAGAGCGCGCAGGTGCCCGTCGCCGACGCTTCGGTCCTCTGGTCCAGTTCCCGACGGCCCCCGATCGGCGCGATTCTCTGGAGTGTGTGGGAAGGAGGCAGAGTTCAGAGCAGGTGCCCTGGCTCCGGCAGGCTGCCAGCCGCCCCCGTGACCTTGGGCCCCTCCTCTCCCTGCCCAGCAGGACTCTGTTTTCTCGCCTGGGACTTGGGGCGGTGGGAGATGGGAATGAGGGGCTCACGTGATACGCTCGGCACGGGGTCTGCCACACGCTTAATGCTTGGTGAGTAGGAGCCCCGGGGAGATGCAGAAACCCACGGGCTATTCGCGGAGAGAGAGAGCCTTGCTCCCAGCCCCGGCCCCCTGGACATCCGCTCCTTCCCCCCCACCCCCCGCCTGGGGGTGAGCCCCTGCCTGTGGACATCAGGGACGCACGTCCCTCTCACGTATGCTCACACCCGTGGGAGCCCGTGGGAGCACAGCACTGCCTCCGCACCGTCACTGGGGCTGCATCCCTACCTCCGGGGGGGCGCAACCCCTGCCGGCCGCCCCAGCCCCACCCCTGCAAGCAACCCTCCCCTCCCCACCCTGCCTGCTCCCCTTCTCCGGCGAGAGGACAGGAATCAAGGAAAGCAAACCCCGCGGAGATGAAGGACACAAGAGAGAGCCGGGGGCGGGGGACGCAAGGGCGGCGGCGCTTCCACACCGGACAGCCTTCCGCCCGGGCGGCAGGGCCGGCAGGAGGAAAGATGCAGCGAGAAGGAATTCCGGCTGTCCGCGGCTCAGCCCAGAAAACGAACCGTCCCCCCCCCAGGCGGGGGCCTGGGCGCGGACTCCCGATCTCCCCCACCGCCGGGTCCTCTGGGCTCCGCACCCGCTCCGAGGCTTCCTGGACCGGGACCTGTCTCCCGGCGGCCCGGCTCCCTGCCCGCGTTCCGTTCCCGAGAGCTGTAGATGTCATTACACCATACCCCAGGCATTCATTTTCTCCGCGGAGCATTTTATAGTGTGAATATACTACAATTTATTTATCCACTTTCCTCTTGATAGATGGCCGCAGTTTCCGATTTTCCCTGATATCCAACTAATTTGCGCTTCGGGGACCGATCTGGGACGGGGCTCCTGGTCACTGGTCCGGAGGTTGGGTGTGTGACCGAGGGAAGTCGCCGGCGCGTAGGGTCCCAGCATCTGCGATGTGCCGGCTGCTGGTGCACTCAGCCCCGAGGCAGGGGTCAGAGTCGTAGCCCGGCCACGCCCTGGTCCCATGGCTTCCCATCACCCCAGCCCGTGGGGTGTACAAGCTCTTAGTTCTCCTGGGAGGTCCTGTCCTGATCCCTCGGAGCTCCTGGACAGAGCGCCACAGACGGGGTGGTGTCCAAACAGCAGAAATCCATTTCCCACAGCGCCGCAGGCCAGAAGCCCAGCCTGGGGCGGCAGCCTGGCCAGAGCCTGCGGAGAACGCTCTTCTACTACGCCAACGGCTGCCCCTTTGCTGTGCACGCGTGCCGAGGGAGCGGGGGACACTCCGGGGTCTCCTTCCTAAGGACGGGAAGCCCACCTCGGGTTCCACCCTCATGACTAACCCCTGCCGGGGTCTCACGTCCCAACACCATCACACTGAGCACCGGGATGTCAACGTGAGGCGTTTGGGGGGAACCCGGGGTTCGGACCACTGCACCCATGAAATGGGAACTCAGTTATACTAGTGTTCCCCTTATAGCTGGCGAGCTGGGTATTTCTTCACACATTTATCCAAAACCCTGGGTTCTCTTACTATGAGATGCTTCTCCGTGCCCTTTGCCCTACTTCCTACCGTGGTTCTCGTTGGCGTTGGCGGGCGACGGTTCTCTGCGCGGCCCGATTCGGATCTTCCGTCCCTCACGCGGCCCGATACTTGCGTCCAGACGGCACCCGTGGCTCCACGTCGCTTTTGCAGCGTCCCTTTAAGAACACGGTTTTGATGTTTGCTGCCACTGAGTTCGTTCCCATTCTCCTCCAGAGTCCTGCAGCCGGAGACGATGCACACCCGCGTCCCCGCCGGAACGTCCTAAGACGGCATTTCCCTCGCCTCCTGCTGACGGCTGGAATCCCGCCTCTGTCGATCGCCAGCAGCCCGCGGTTTCCCTCGGGTCCCTTTGGTCCTAAACCGTTGTGCGTGATGCGGCAAAGCGTCCCGGGGGACGGACGCCACGCGCCTCCGCGCTCCCGCGTGAGGTTAGGACCAGCTGGAAACGGCCCGTGAGGGGCCCTGGCGGGGCTAGTGCCGGACGTCCTGCTCCTTCGTGGACGGGCCGGGGAAGGGACGGGCGCTCGGCTTAGAGCCTCTCTGGGCACACGCGCACCCTGCCCCCGTTCGGCTCGCCTCCATGCCCCTTAGCAAGGCCTGCGCGTTTCCCCACCATCTGCACGTCTCTTCCTCGACGAACTCCTCACCGTCTGGCCATTTTCATTGATTTCGTGATTGTCATTTTTGTTGTTTTCCACCCACGAAACTGCCGCTGACTCTACTGCCCCACCCCCAGAGTGGCACGTTCTGTTCCTCCCGTCGGATAAATCTGTCTGCGGGTTCCCTCGGGGACCCATGCATCTCACAATATTTTCTGTGAATAAAGAGAATTTTTACTCTTTAAGAGAATTACTTCTTTCTTCTAGTCCTTATCACGTGCTCTCCCTTGGGTCACGACTCCCTTCCCAGGCCTTCCCCCTGGAGCGCGTGCGGCAGCCCCACCGCAGACGACACCACGGGCGGCTCCGGGGTGGTCCTACAGACTGTCTCACGGCGGGGCCCCCTCTCCCTGAACTGCCCTCCCCAGGAACCCAGGAGGTTCCAGCCGCTTTGGCCTCTGGGGGCTCAAGCCAGCTCCTCAACGCCGCCGAGCGTCTGGGCTGGGGGTGGGATCCCTTCGCCTGCATCAGGGCCTGGAGTTCACGTCCTGGCAGAGAGCCAGGGTGAGCACCGGCTTCACCTGATTCGTTTTCCTTTCTCCGTTGACCGGCCGACCCGGGAAACCTGTTGTCTGATGTCCTGATGTGGTGGACGTGACACCTTTTCCATGTTCTTGTTGCTCATGACGGGATGGCAAGTTCCACAGCCATTCGTCCTTGGGGAAAGTTCTAGACCGGTTCTCTCTCACGTGGTTGCACGTGTGGCCGGGCTTCTGTCCCGTGTGAGGCCGCCTGGCCCGTCTGGACCCCACGCACTCTCTGTTCCTGCTTCCCTTTCCATAAAGCAATTCTCCGTTCTGCCTTATCTCCTCTCCTGGTTTTAGGTGAAAGCCTGTATTTTCAGTGTTTCTCCAGGGATTACAACAGGCATTCCTAATTGATCAGAGGCTGCCCTGAATTACAATGTGAACACCCCCTTTAGTGTACAAATGTGAAGTAGTAAAACCCACAGAGACGTGTTTACCCCCCACTCCCTGCCTCCCTCCCACGTGCTCCTAAACCTTATCCACGCTTCCCGCTACGCTTCTTCACACCGTCGGCTTCCGGGTAAGTGGTGAGGACCAGAGAACAAAACGCACCATCTTTTCACTTTATAGGCCTCCTGGCATTCCTCCCTCCTTGTCGACTTGCGTTTCCATCTGGCAAAACTTCCCCTCAGGTGGATACTTCTTCGGTGTCCCTTGGAGCGCGGACCGTGGCATCTCTGGACTCACGTCGTGCTCCGAAGCATGACCTCGCCGCACACAGAATCGGGGCTGGCGGTATTTTTGTCCTCTGGGCACTCGGAGGCCGGAGGAGCTCCGCGCTGGCAGGCGCTGGTCCCGGC
This sequence comes from Mustela erminea, assembly GCF_009829155.1. Taxonomy (NCBI): domain Eukaryota; kingdom Metazoa; phylum Chordata; class Mammalia; order Carnivora; family Mustelidae; genus Mustela; species Mustela erminea. Next base: position 2,124,817 of record NC_045619.1, read on the forward strand.
GAGCCTCCCGAGGCCGGCGGCAGGACCGCTCCGCTCCCGTGTCCCGGCCACGGCCCCGTTTGTCTCCCGGCCTCCTGTTGCCCGCAGTCGGACTCCGGTGCGTCCATACCTACACTTCAGGGAGTGTCGCGCCCCTGGGGAAGGACGTCCCTTCGTACGGAATTGGGCAGAGATGTTCAAGTATGTACTCAGGGAGCCTACCGCGTCCCCCGGCCCCGCCCCGGCTTCGCGCAGCTTGGGTCGCTGTCTTCACGCCGCGCGCCGGCGAGGCGTTCCCCGGTTTCTCATTCAGCGTTTTTCCTCTCTGCTCTCCCGGGGATGGTTTACACCGACCTGTCTTCAACTTCACCGACAATGATTCCTTCAGACTCCGATCTGATTTAAGCCTCTGTCATTTTTTTTTTAAATTTCAGCATATGATCTTTAGTTTAGAACGTCACGTGAACCATTTTAGAATTTCCATCTTCGTCCTGAAATACTCTGCTGCGTCCTTCCGGCTCCTGCGTCCAGCTGTCCACCCGGCTCGCTCGTGTTTATCGTTTCTGTCTACATCCGCACCACCCAGCCTCCTCCTCGATTACTTCTCTCTGCCTGTGACTCTGTCGGATCCATCACCCATCCGTCCGTCCGTCCGTCCGTTATCGACCTATCCAATCATCGGTCATTCCCATCGCTCTCTCTCTCGTACACCTACCTCATCGATAACCTATCCTCCGTCCATTGTCTGTCCACCCATCACTTATCTCCATCTCTCGGTCTATCTGCCGTTCATAGCTGTGTATCCGTCAATCCATCCCTCTCTCTGCGTCCATCTTATGTGCATTTCCCTTGCAGCCGTTACTCTGTGGCTTTTCCTGCATCCCCTGCCGGCTTAATCCGACATTCAAAGCTGAACTAACGTGTCCGCATTCCTTGAAGGTCTTTGGTTTATGGGACCCCACCCATGCCCAGAGCAGGCACCTGCCCCAGGCACGCAGGTGCGAAAGCTCTTGGGCTCCCTGTGGACCCATGACAGACCTACCTCTCTCGGAAAATCTCTCCCTAGGATTTTGTCCATGTCTCTTTCCTCTTCTCACCACGAAATGCGCAATTATTGGTCCTGGAGTTTCCTTCTATTGCCCTGGGAGGTAAGGTTTTTCGTGAACTTCTAGATCCTGACCAGAAGTAGAAGTCACCGACAACCGGGCTTTTGACCCCTGATTCAGTTTCTTTCACGGCTTTGGGCAGACTCCGGTTTCCTTTTGCTTTTTGAGTCTATACAGTAAGTTGTATCCTGGGGGGAAGTTATTCATTTTTGTCTACATTTAAAATATATCGACATAAAGTCATTGATTTTTAAAACTATTCTGTTACTCTCAGTTTTTCCTCTATGGGATCTTTACTTTACTCTAAAGTGTTACTTCTTAAAACTGACTTTCCTTCTTTTCTAGAATATATGTTCAGGGCTTAACTCTCCCACTCGCCATGACTCAGCTCCACCCCACCTGGTTTTGCATGCTGTCTTCATAGCCAAAATACTGTCTAATTTCTACTTTGATTTTTTTTTTTTTGACCCAAGATCATTTTGATGTGCATCGTTCAGGTTCTCAGTAATAAGGACTTTTCTAGCTGTTTGTTTGTTTGTTTGTTTAATTAACAAGTAAATTCCTTTGTGTTCAGATAACTTGCTGTGATTTCAATCTTTGGGCAATTGGGAAGGGGGTTGCTGTGGCCTGGCTTGGGGAAAATGTGAACTCTATTGTTGTCGAATGCACTATTCCTGTCTGCTATGTGGCCCAGTAAACTATTTTGATTTTTTTTTAACTTTTCAGCATATGCATGAATTGGTTTAAATGTGTCCCTCATAAAGATTCCCATAGACATTTTACAATAGAATTTAAGACTTTCTGTTCTAAATTGTGAGTTTAACCTGTTTGCATTTATTCTGGATATTGATACAGTTGGATTCATTTTCCCCATCTTTTGTCCCTTCTGTATTTTGGGATCCTGACACTCGTAGCCGCTACTTCAATAATTTTGTCCAATACAGGTTTTCCACGTCTCTCGACCGTTACTGAAATTATGCCCTCAACCATTTTTTAAACTAAAGGTTTTCACGGGTGTATACCTACAAGCACGCCTAGAATCTTTCAGTGTTGCTCCCCTCTGTTCCACACCGAGACTCTACAACGGCTTAATTCCAGTTTTCTCTTTTCCCAAACACCGTGTTAATTTTCCACGCTTTAATCCACTCCCACGTGTATTTAAGCTCAGGAATTGATTAGGGAAATTAATTGCTTATGTGAGCCAATATTTGTGTGGCCACAATATTTATATTTCTAAGTCCTCATCAGCTCTCTCTAGTCCTACATTTCCTTGTATTTTGTGTTAACAACTGTCTGCCTTCTCTCTACTTCGTATCTTTGGAACTCGAACGGCGTTCTGTTAGCTCTCCGACCACTTCAACTTCTCTTGTTCCATCGACTCCGTTATGTGTTCCAGAACTTTCTCTTGAAGAGCCCCGCGTAAATTCTCCTCGGGTATCTTCTCTTTTCAACAATTCTCTTATCTGTGTCAAACCGGACATTTAATGCATCCTTATGAGTTTTAATTTCATTAACTGTGTTTGTGATTTCTAATATTTCTCTTTGTTTGGTTTGTTTCTCTAAACCTCTCCAGTGTTGTTTTGTTTTAGTTAATATTATCCTGCTTCTTTCTGGTGTTTTAAATTATATCTTTTTATTATTATTATTGTGTTATATTAGTCACCACACAGTATATCATTAGGTTTTGATGTCGTGTTCCATGATTCATTATTCGTGTATAACACCCAGTGCTTATTTCAGCACATGTCCTCCTTAGTACCCACCACCAGACCAACCCGTCTCCCCAACCCCCCTCCCCTCTAAAACCCTCAGTTTGTTCCTCAGAGTCCACAGTCTCTCATGGTTCGTCTCCCCCTCGGATTTCCCCCAACTCCCTTCTCTCCGTCTCCCCAGGTCCTCCGTGTTATTCCTTCTGCTCCACAAGTAAGTGAAACCATATGATAACTGACTCTCTCTGCCTGACTTATTTCACTCAGCATCATCTCCTCCAGTCCCGTCCATGTTGATGGAAATGGTGGGTATTCGTCCTTTCTGATGGCTGTGTAATACTCCACAGTGCATATGGACCACATCTTTATCAATTCGTCTGTTGAAGGGCATCTCAGCTCTTTCCACAGCGTTGGCTGTTGGGGACACTGCTGCTCTGAGCATTGGGGAGCATTATATCTTTGAAAGGCTTGTTTATCTCACTTTTGCCCTTTTATACTCTGCTTCTCTGACAGTTCTATTATTTCATAGTTCTGGTGGCTGAAACCCGCACTTCTGTGAGCTGTTCTCTGCGGTGTTGGTGGCAGATGCTCTTGGATTGTGGGTTGTGACTTCACGTTTGGTGAAGTTCCTCTGGTGGAAATCCCATCGATAAATTTGAGAAAAAGAGGGTTTTCACAGACAAAATTTAGGTTGTTTCTACCAGTGTTTTTAGGTACCGCCAACCAAGATTTACTTCATATTTCTTAGAGTTTCCTAAACCAGATAGCAAATGTAACTTCAGGGCTCAGATCTAACTGAGTCAGTGATTAATATTATAAATAATCATTATTTCTTCTTCTTCTTCTTCTTCTTTTTTTTTTTTTTTTTTTGCCCGAAGTCCTACGGTTGGGTTGGTCACTTCCCCCTCTTCTCTGGCAGGTAGATTTTTATTTCTGGTAGGTCTCTATTGAACGTACAATCCTTTGAGTTCCCAGGGTTTGAATATTCAGGAGTCACTTTTATATCTCCCTCCCTTGCATTGACCCAAAAGTTTGTCTTTGGGTTTAAAACAAAGTATTTTAGTTCATAAGTTGTAAAATAACCCCAGGGAAACACTGGCATAGGCCTACGTGTTATCAAACCTTGCTACTCCCAGGGGATTTCCTTTTATTTCATATAAACTCAGCTATGCTTGTAAGGATTTCTGTTAGAATTCATCCCATATGCTGTGATTGTTATATAAGAAGATAAATGTTCAAGTTGTCTGATCTATTCATTTGAGAATCTCTGAAACTGTAAGTGGATCAAGTGAGAGTATCTTAGTCATGTTTCCCAAGTGAAGAGCTGATACGGTTAAAAGACGTGTCCTAATTCTCACTGTAAGCAACTTATGGAACCTGGATTCCTCCTGATGGTGAAAAAAAATTTCTGTCTCCAGCACATCACTGTGATTTTTAAACCAGATCTCGGGATCCTGATTACTTACCATGGTGGAGATACATAAGAGCTATTCAAGGACTTCGTTTCATTTGTGCAGATTTGATTTTCTTACTCACGGGCTGTGAAAACTTGGAAGCACGGTTCTGTGCCTAGATAACCTCTGAGCCACATTGCCTCTCACAGAGTCAGGCACATTCTAGTTGCTCAATAATTGCTTATAAAATTGGAGTAATTCCAAGGACCTCCAAATTCTAAAGTGAAGCTAAAAGAATTTAGATAATTTCCACAAAGAGGAAAAAGATACTCGGAAAGCTGGAGACTAGCCAGGGCAGTGCAGTCCCACAGGCATCAATAAAGGGGAGTTTTGAAAGCAGGGGTCAGCAGGGTAACTAGCACAGAGGATCATGAAGACTCCACATCCCTTTGGGCAACACAGAGGAGAAACATTGGGGAATGCTAATAGTTTGACTGGTCTTTGTGGACACAGACACCCCACTTTGCTCTGGAACAGCCTCTAGGGGGGTGGGTCAGTGGACCTGAGCTGAGGGAGGTTCCTTTGATGGACCTGCCTCTAAGCCTTCTCTTCCCTGCCCTCAATAGCAAGCAACAGGAACGGACAGACACATGGGTACCAAGCCATTGACAAGAACCCTAGAGCTGGGGAAGTTGTAGGGCAGGAGAGGTTTGTTGTAGGAACTACTAATACAGACAGGGACTTCCCTCCTAGGGGAAGAAGGGGAGAAGTAAGGAAGCAGGTGATGGGCTTGATTTGCTTGTATTTTGTTACATTTACATTCATTATTAACATATTGACGCATTTCCATTTTAAAAGAATTCTAGAAACACAATGAACAATTTAAGCAACTCCTCCAATGCACGCCTTACCTCTTCCTTGCACTCATCGGAACGGACACCGTCAAAGTACCCCATTTGGTGTGTATCCTGATGCTGTCCGCACCCCTCCCTGTCGGCGTGTGCCTGTGGGGGCCTCCTGATACTAACGGGATCATATTATACCCTTTCAAGGACTTGCTTTTTTTCACTTAACAATATATCTTAAAGATTTTGCAAGTCAACCCTGCAGACTACCTCCATTTCTAACTGCTATTTATAGGATTCCATTGAGTGGATTTGCCATGATTAATTTACTCGTATCCCTCTTGGTGATTATTTAATTTGTTTTCATGCATTTGCAATTACAGATAATACTGCAAAGAGTTCTTTGCCCGTGTGTGCATACATGTGTTATGCATACGGGTTGGTTCTTTTTTTACATAAATTCCTGAAATGTAAGTCCTGGATCAGAGTCTGTGCATTTTTCTTCCAATTGACTGGCAAGCTGCCCTTTTAAAAGGTCTCATCAGTGCAACCTTCCGGCAAAATGCAAAGACAGCACATCCTCCCCAACACTTCCTGTTATGATTTTTTTATACTATTTCCCTAATATAAAATGGAAAAAAATCTTTAGTTTCTGTTTCAAAATTTCCTAATGTGTTTATTGGCCACTTTATTTCATGTTCCATGAACCTTCAGTCCATGTTCTTTGGCTGTTTTCTGGCGGGTCGTGTTTCTGTGCTGATTTGTATGGATCCTTTGTAAAATTTGAATATCAATATTTTGCTTTTTCTATTGAAAATGTTTTTGTGATTCTGGCATCTGTCATTACCTTTGTGTGTTCTGTCATTTATCACAGGGCGCTCGTCCACCGTTGTCCGCACGGCTGTGCTTTCCCATACCACAGCTCACAGAGGTGTTTTTCAGGCTTATGCTTTTGATGAAACTGAAATTTTTTTACCTTTACTATAAGTTACAGCGCATCGGTACTTTCTTTGAAGCAAAGTAGTCAATTATCCCACCATCATTTATTAGACCTTCAGTTTCACAGAAACATCACTTTCATTATCTATTAATGTAATCTTAGGATTACATTCCTTGCTGAGTCCCTCGGCTCCCCAACGGCCCGTTCTGGTCCGTTGCATGTGGACCACACTGAGACCACGCCGCCTTTCTTATTCGACTTTGGGTCACGTCAAGCAGGCAAACCCACATCCACATCCAAGCCTGTAGTGCACCTTTTCAAAATGGAGCCGGCTGTTCCCACCTTCTCCTTGAAGGTCCATTTAAACCAGACATAGGTTCATCAGTCTCTATCGTAAGACCTCTCGGAATTTGCTCAGGATGCAGATGGAATGCGTGGATTCCTGAGGCGAAATGACATGACACAGAGTCCTGTCGTGGGTGGCACACACCTACTAGTGTCACAAGCCACTTTCCCTTTCCTCCTGGACACATAGGGAACGGCATGTCTCATCTTCCCTCACAGTCGGAGGTCACCGCGTGAGTAAGTTCCAGACAGTGGAAAGGAGGCAGGTGTGCCGTGAGCCATCTCCGGCCGACCCACTGAAGCCATCTGCTCTGCGCCCACGCCGGTCCGCCATCTTCCACCTGCGTGCAGAGACCCATCAGGGAAACCCAGGGTCAGGGGATATTCGATCCACAAGATGGAAGAAGCAAGCCTGGGCCCCTGGATTTCCAGGTGGAAGTCCACATCCTGGAAATCTGAGCAGGAAAACCACCTCTATTTGGCTAAACTACAGAGATTTAGGGATTGTTGGTTAGAGTGTTGGTCGACTCTGATCAGTGGTCTGTGTCTCTTCTCCTATTCAGGCCAATTTTTACTTTTTCAATAGGCTAGAACTGTCTGGAGTTCTTTTATATTATTATTTTGGCTGTGAATAAAATCCTTTTTTTTTCCTATTACATTTTCTATTTGGCTGTTGTTGGTTCTAGAAAAACTATTGATTTTCATCGGTTGATATATTCAGTCTCAGGTTGCTAAGCTCTCGTGACCGGCTCGAGCCATTCATCAGTTTATGCTTTTGCATTTTTGTAGGAAAGAACATTCTCATATACATAATGTCATATTTCTCATGTTATTTTTTTTTCGTTTTTACATTGTTGGAACCCTTCGTGCAATATTAAACAAGGATGCATTGTAGGTATCCTTGCTGAGCTGATTTTTAGAAAATATCACTCATGTTCACTGTTAAGGATGGTGTTTGCCTCAGTTTTCTGGTAAATACTTTTATCAAGATAAGAGTGTTTCATTACTGTCTCTGTCTTCTAAGTGGTTTTTGTCAGGAATGGGCATCGACCGTCATCAAATGCTTCTACAGCGTCTAGTGAGATCATTAAAGCTTCTCCTTATCCTCTGAGCATAATAACCCCACTGATAGGTTTTTCTGACCATCCCTATATTCTTATGATTAACTCTGTGTGGTTGGGAGGCATTAACTTTAATACGAGGTTGATCTTGCTATGAAATATTATTTAGGATTTATTCACCTGTTTACGGTAGCCTTGGAGATAGATTTTTCTTTGTGTGCTTGCTTGTCTAGTGATGTCTTAATTACACGAGCTATTTTAATGAAATGAGTAGGCATGCCTTCTTCCTAGTCTCTGAGAGTTCACAGAACTTGTGAGTTATTAGATGTGTGTGGCATTTGCTACGTCCTCCTTTTAGCCGTGCCTCCTGTAGATTTCACCGATGTATGTAAACACATGATAGCGCTGTCGATTTCTTCTAAAATCCTTCTTTTTTTATCTGAGTTACACATATAGAGTTCTAAAAGCTGGAGATTTCTAGAAATTCTACAAGTCTCTAGAGAATTCTTCACGGCTCTTACACAAACGAAGCAACCCCTGTGACAGTGCTTTTCCTCCCCGCTCCCCAGGAGCAGTCGCCTGATCTACTCTAGGTGACCCTTCCGAGGTTACCTATATCCGAGTAATGCATTTCTCTTGCAATTTTCTTTTAATTTTTTAAGGCTTTTATTTATATGTCAGAGACAGAGAGAGAGAAAGAGAGAGGCAGGCAGAGGCAGAGGGAGAAGCAGGCTCCCCACTGCGCAGGTAGCCCGATGCGGGGCTCCACCCCAGGACGCTGGGATCATGACCTGAGCTGAAGGCAGAGGCTTTACTGACTGAGTCCCCCAGGAGTCCCTGCAATTTTTGATTCTTTATCATTAGATATTAACTACTGTCTTCTTAACAAAGAACTTGGGGATTTGATTTTCTTACGATCGCCCTGAAGCCCACATAAAACAGTCCCCCCCACAACCAGCCTCATTAGCTCATGCATATGTGATAATTCCTTTCTAGATTTACATTCAATGCTTACAATATTTTGTGCATGTAAACATTATTTTGCATACGGGCTGAGTATCGAGCCATTTAGTATTTTGTAATAATTTTTCATTTTCTCTTCAGTTAAGAATTAGCTCCTTCTTCATGCCTGAAATACTTTGTGGAAACCTCACCACCATAAGCCTGTCCATGCATCTGAGCGAGGTAAGACTTTCTCGATGAAGTTATCACACGCACATACACACTCACAGGCACACATGCACAGGTGCAGATTCATAATGTACCCTTAACAGACTGCCATCAGTAGACACAGCCATGCACCTGCCCCTCAGGGCGGAAGCCAGCACATCAGCAGTGTCCCGGGAAACCTCGTAGCTCCGTCCCACCATACTCCACCTTCCCCGGCTTAACTAGTGTCTCGGATTCTGACGCTATGCGTTGCTTTTGCCCTGTTTCTAATACGCACCTGTGCACACGTCCGCACGTGTGTATTCTGCCACTCGAAAGAACGCTGTGACTGTCACTTGTATTGTCCCATGGAACTGTAGCTTGTCCTTCTATAACTGCTCTAATGTAGGATCCGTAACATTTACCGTAACGTGTTCGTCTCATGTGCTGTTGGCGGGCAGCTCCTCACATATATCCTACGCCCTGTGCTCATTTCGCCACGCACCCCCCTCAATGTCCGTCCCCTACTTAGCCCATCCCCTGCCCCCTCCCCCCGTAACCCTCATTTTGTTCCCGAGAGCTAAGAATCTCTTATGGTTTGTCTCCCTCTCTGTTTCTGTCTTATTTTATTTTTACTGCACATGTGAGTGAAGTCATGTGACGTCTGTCTTTCTCTGACTTATGTCACTTAGTCTGCTACCTTCTAGTTCCATCTACGTTGTTACAAATAGCAAGATTTCATTCTTCTCATGGCTAAATGATATTCTATTGTATCTACACACCACCCCTTTATCTGTTCACCAGTCAGCGGACACCGGGGCTCATTCCGATTGGCTATTGCTGGTAATGCTGCTGTAAACGTCTGTGCATCTTCTTTATTAAATCTTCGTTTATTCCAAGGTTGGGATATGAGGTAGTAAACACTTTCCTCCAACCTGATGACTTTCCTTTTCAATCCCTTGAAAAAGAGAAGTTCTAGTACTTCATCAATCTTTTCCATTGAAGTTAGAGCTTCTGTGTCTAAATTCTAAATGAAATCTTTTGGACACCCAAGCTCATTCAAAAATTCCTCTGATAAATTTCACAAGTTTTAATCATTTAGCATTCTTGTCTAAATCTATTTGTTTTCATACTTAAATTTTAAAATATAACTGGAATTGCTTTTTATATAATTTTGGGAGGTAGGAGATCAAAATAATTTTTTCTATGGGTATCCAACGACCCAGAACCATTCCTTAAAAAGGTATCTTACGCACACATCACTACAGTACCACTGCCATCGCATACGAAGGGCCTGCGTGAGAAGCACAAAGCATAGTGTAAATAATTAAATGTAAGTCAAGCAAAAAAATTATTACCTGAAGTATATTCTAAACCCTATTTGACAAATGTATACTTTCTTTCCTCATATTTCCATTCAATAATATTTGTTTCTACCAGAACATAATTGAGCTTTATCTCATAACTTCCATTATGTATTAGTTTTATTAGCATTCAGCTCAAGATATTTTTCAATTTTTAATTTAATTTTTTTGGCAAAAACTTATATAAATGGGTCTTGTTTGATTTCCACACATGTGAAGACTTTCTGGTTATCTTTTTGTCTTTATCATTTCAACGCTTTGGTAATATTTGCACTAATTTTTGGCTTTCATTTTCCTCTTGAAAAATTGGCTGTCAGTTTATTATTGTTCACAGAAGGAAATCTGATTGACTGATCGATTGGCTATTGATTGGTTTATATTTAAGCCTTTTGTTCCTTCAAGTTTCAGAAGTCTTTTATGTTGTGATTAATTGTGATTTTCTTCTCATTTATTCTGCTGTAGCTTCATTTTTAGTATGATTTGATACTTAGAGTCACTTTTGAAAAATATTTATCATTATCGCTTTCAAATATTAGAATATATTCTTTTTCCTCTTGTCCTGGGACTTGAGTTAAATTTTAACCATATCCCACAGGCCTCTTATTTTCTTAATGCATTTTAAAAATTCTTTTATCGGGGCTCTCTGCTCTGCGGGGAACCTGCTTCCTCCTCTCACTCTGACTGCCTCTCTGCCTACTTGTGATCTCTGTCAAATAAAAAATAAACTCTTTTAAAAAAATAAATAAAAATTCTTTTACCACAAGTACATGTCTGGATAGTTTTTCCTGACCTCTCTTCCAGTGTTTCAATTTTCTCTTCAGCTTCAACTAATTTGGAATTAAACCCTTCTGTTAAACTTTTAATCTCTTTGCTTATTTTTTTAATCTTAGATTTTTCATTTGTTTTCTTTTGTTAGTTGCCAATTTTCTACTTACCTGATTAGTTTTGTCTTTTTTTTCCCTCGGTCATATCAAACGTATCTATTCCAAAGATTACATGATAACTCAAGATCTGCATGTTCCTTTTGCCTGTGGTTATTTGGTTTAGGGTCATGTTGTCTTCTCCTTTGCCTGGTTATTTTTGGCAAATGCTGGACATGGAATTTGGAAATTTGTGGAGATTATTTGATGTCCCAGATAACTTTTTCATCTCCTTCTAGGGTGGACTTTTGTATTTTTTTCTGGCCAGGAGTAGAAACTAGTCACCTCACAACACTTACTCAAGGCAAACACAATCCCGGCCCCTCTTTCCAGCTGAGGTTTATTCCCCTTAGGCCCCAAACCCCACTTTGGGGGAGCTTTCAGACTTCTTTCTTAAGGAAGGCTTCTCGGGAAACTGACTCTGACACACAGGTCGTGCCAAGTTGCGTTGGGCAGTGTTCTTGGGAGCAGCTCTGTGAGCACAGCGGAGGTCCGCCCCGGCAGGGGGGCAGCTGACCCGGCGTGGGGCTACAGCAGAGCCTCAGCTGGTCCCGCTGGTGGACCTACGGCTGCGATGGTCTTCATGATCGTCCGCAACTTGGATGAGGGGCCACGTCTCTCCTCTGCATCGACTGGGCAGGGAGTCCTTGCTACTCCCAGAGCATCTGTAGCCTGGGGCTGAGCAGCTCCCTTCAGCTAAGACCTGGGCCTGTCATCAGCCACCGCTCAGGAAGCTGGGGAGTGAGAGCCTTGGTCAGACGCCGACAGGCTTTGTTTCCAAGGTGCCAGAGAATAAATATTTAGGGCTGTGCAGCCATATGGTCTGTCACAACCACTCAACTTTGCTGGGGCTGTGGGCAAGCAGCCAGTCTGTATAAAATAATGGGCATGGATGCCTTCCAGCAAAACTTCATCTACGAAAGCAGACCATGAGCCGTACTCGGCACGCTGGCCACCATTTACTGACCCCTGGCCCTGGTCACGGCACGAGGCTTAGCGCTTCATAACATCACCGTTTCACAGACCCCCCGAGTCAGGCTCTGGGTGCTGGTGTCCACATTTGCCCCCTCCCCACAATCCAGGGTCAGCTGAATCTCCCACCTGTCTCTCAGCATCTCCCCTACTTTTCCCCAATTCAACAAACGTCTCTGGAGCTGTGCTACCCAACGCAGCAGCCACCAGGCACAAGCAGGTGTCCAAATTTTAATTAATTGAAAGTTTAAACAAAGTCTAAAATTCGTCTCCTCAGCGACAGAACCTACATGGCAAGGGTTCAGCAGGTGCACGTGTCTCATGGCTGCCGTGTTGGACGGAGGGAATACAGAACACCATGGAATGTTCTGCTGGTCATTGCTGGTCCAGAGAAGAGTTTGGCCTTACCCGTCAGGATCCCCTCTGCGAGTTTTCCCCTTTTCCACGTCTTGGTCCCATACCTCTTCTCTCTTAATATCTCCCTGATATGAAGTGATTTTAAAATGTTTTCTCCTTCTTGTCAGGTTGTTTTTGGTGAGATATTGGCCCACATTATCTGGCCCATCATCACCAGAAGTAAACTATATAGTATTTTTTAGGGCTCTTTTGATGCCTCTGCGTTGCCTATTTGAGCATTAAGTATCCTTTTCTCGAATTCTATTTGAGATCATCGTGTTTATTTGTCTCTGGGGTGGCTTTCTGAAATGAGTCTTTCTCTCTCATCATCAGAGCATGCTCTGTGTTGTCTAAGGTCTCACTATTGCTGGTCTTAGTGCACTGTTGGCTCGTTGCCCCAGGCTACACATGTGTGTCCTCGAGCACACTCAGAGTTTCCACATCACACACAACAGAAAATCCATGTGCCCACGGATGGCATAGGTTCAGGTTTTGTTTTACCAGTCCTGTGTTGTGTCCATGGACAACCTGGGGACATCGGCTCACCTCTGACTCTAGAGGGCTGGACACCAAGTATAAACGGTATGTCCCTTTCCACAAAGGACGCGGTACCTTATGCAGGAAGCCAGTCCCCACACAGGGTCTGCCGCTGCTCCACTTCCCATCCCCAAGGAGCATGTCAGTACCCAGTGGTGAGCCACGAACCCCCGACTCCGTCTTAATTTCTGGCTAGACACTCTGTCTGTATTTCAGGCACGTGATGGATTCTCCTTCTTATTTTTAGTCAGATCTGTATTTTTTACAGTCAGTGTATGTATGTTTGAAGCAGTATCAGAGGATTCTCAGCCTGTGTTCTATCTTCTGTCTTGGGCAGAAACCCAGGTATTGATGTTTCAAATGCTACCACATTCCATTCTCATGCTGACCCTAAAGTAGGTGTCATGATCATTATTTTCTGGGAAAGGAGAAAGACTTCGAGCAGTTATTAGCTGTGTGACTTTGAAAAGCTATCTGAAGTGGGGCCCCATTTCCAAAGCCCATCATCTTCCTGACATGTTGCTCTAGAACCTGGAGCACGCTTTCCTGCTGAGCCTTGGAGGCGGGGAGAGCAGGCGTTCAGCGTGTGGCAGCAACCCCATCAGGAGCCAGCTAGTGGACAGCTGTGAGTTCAGAAAGAATGTCTTTGAGCGGGAGCTTTTATCTGGCTTGGCACACAAAATGAAATCAGTAAATATTTGGGGAACAAACGCTCACTTTCCATTAAGAACAGACTGGGCAGTGGAGGCGGGATGATGCGGGGTTATCAAAGCTGATTCAAGCTTTCATCCTGGCATCCTCCAACGACAGCCTAATAATTGTGCTGTTCACTCTCCTACGAGTGGTTCTGGGTGATGGACTGGGAGAGGGACTGGGCTTCCTGGGCAGGGGAAGGACACAGCATTTAGCAGTGAAGAGCTCAGCCAGGGTGCCCTCGGGACTGTGTCTGGACCATGCTGAGCACTTGATGAAGAGTCACTGATAGGATGGATGGATGGTGGTGGATGGATGCTGGGTGGCTGAAGGGTCAGGCCACTGAATCAGTTCTAGGAAGCTGGGACACCTGCTGTCCTAACATCTTGGTGGGGAGAACACAGGACAATGAAATCCATGACTATTGAGTGAGCACATGCTTTAACTGGTGTTTTCACATTTCCCCGTGTATCTGGTCCTGACAGGAAATCTGTGATGAGATATTATTTCCCTTTTCCCAAACAAGGACAATACGGGGAATGACCTCACACGGAACCAGTCTTGAAACCTGGATCTTGCTAAATCTAATCTTGGCTCAGAGTAGCGTTTCCGTTTGATCCAAAGTCTGCACACTCTACTTGAAACCGTGAGTAGGAGCTGAAAGACATAGACCCTGGGTGGGAGCAGTCAACCCCAGGATGGGCATAGGAGACCCTGGATGGCAGAGGTCACCCCAGGAAGGGGAGAGATGACCCAGGGAGGGTGGAAGAGACCCTGGCGTGGAGGGACATGACCTGGGATGGGGGAAGGCGACGTTGACATGGGCGGAGTTGACACGGGAAGGGCAGAAGGTACCCCAGGGTTGGGCAAAGGAGACTCCCGATGGGCGGAGGCAACCCCTGGATCGGGGGAGATGAGCCAGGAAAGACAGTGGAGCCCCCAGGTTGGGTGGAGAGGCCCCGGGAAAGGTGGAGAAGATCCCAGGGTGAGGAGGGATGACCCTGGGTTGGGCGGAGGCAGGGCCAAGTAGGAAGCAGGCACCAGGGAGCAGCTTTCTTCCCTGTTCTGGGTTGGCCGCACCATGGGGGGCTCCCCGCACCACAATATCATGCAGGTCAGTGGGTGACAACTGGCTCAGGGGGCCAGAGGGGCCTTCAGCCTAGAGGAAGGCATTTTCCTCATGTCCGAGCACTGTTGCAGGGCAGAGGGAACAGTGTTCTGCATGGGGAATCCGTCTTCTGAAAGCCACTCTCATGACGTTTCCCTGCACTGCCCTGGTCCCCGTGGGAGCCACAGCATCGACTGCTCTGCTCTGTTTGCTCCAGCGTCTGCTCTCACCTGGGAGAAGAAAGGTGCAGAGGTGCTTTCTAAGAACCTTTGAAAAGCCATTATCTAGAATCAGAAACAAGGGCTGGTTTGTTTTATTCTCTTTTATTTCCTTCTGGAAGCTCAGCAGTGGGGGCTCAGGGGACCGGCTCTCATCGGGGTGGGCCGGTGGGGAGCCCGCGGCCTTGGCGGCGATCAGTGATAATTGCCAAGACTAAACTGGTAAGAATGACATGAAAATTACTCCTTGCAACCTGGAACAGCAGATAGCAGGAAAACGTTCCCAGAGGGGCAATCCTGGGGAAGGTTGGAACCACCCTCTGGCTTCTTCAGTCACCTGAGGGGCCCCAAGTCCCCCGGCGGTCCTCGGTCTGGGGACAGGGGTGAGGGCTGTTCCCAGTACCGGTTCCTTTCAACTTGTTCATGGGATCACACTGGCCTTCCGCTCAGGGAGGTGGGCTCTGCTGGTGGGGACATGCATCCCTCCAAACCTGGCCATCGTGGAAGCTCTATGCCAGAGCCATCTCCAAAATGGGACCAGCGAGTCGCCCACCAAAGCTACTGGAAATTTCCAATGGAAGTGAGGTAGGTCGTCTGTCCTAGAATCTTGATGTGGGGCAGACCTAGGCTCCCCTTGGTAGTGACGCCAGCTCATGCAGGCCAGCATTCTCAAGGCAGAGAAGTCCCTTCTGAGTCAGCTGATACACCCCGCCTCGGGGACACTCTTAGGACAAAATGTTCTGTGGGGATGCGAGTGAAGAGCTTAGCACCGAGCCTGGTGTGGACCGAGCGAGCCCTCAGCCTTCATGGTGGGGAGCAGAATCTACGCCCACGGTCACTACCTGGCAGGGAGAGTGACAGGTCCTCATGGCTGCAGGCAACCCTACGGGACTCCCCGGTCCCTCCCCAGCCCCGCCGGTCCTCCATGCGTGACTCTGACCCTGACCCGCACAGAACGAGACGATGGCCTGGCTGTCTGGAAAGGAAGGCGGCCTCCAGCGCTGGCCTCCGCTCCCGGCCGCGTCTGACGGCAAAGCTCTTCTTCTCATTCTTGGCCTAGTTGACCCCCCATCCTCGTGACCCACAGAGCGCTGAGCATGCCAGGCCCCCGAGGCCCCCTGACCGGCCTTCAGGAGGCCTGCCTCCTCTGACCTCAGTCCTGAGTCTCTCAGCCGACTGCGGGAGGCCTCCGACTGGCTCAGTCCCCCGATACCTCCTGGACACACAGCAGGAACTCGGTAAATATTTGCTACATTTAATTCAGTTGAAAGTAAATCCAGGAGAAAAGTGGGTTTGACGTTCATTTGTTTGTGACGCACCTTCTCTGTAAGTGGCGCGTTAGCCAGGCGGGGGCAGTGCTCTCGGAAAGCCGAGGGTGCCCCAAATGGCCAAAAGCCCCTCCAGGAGGCACAACATGACTTGACCGGGCTCCACGGGCACTGAGCGGCCGGACCAAGTGCAGAGCCAGAGGCCGAGAGCAGACCCTGAAACTCGGCCTCACGGACTCCTGAGGAACGAGCCGGGAATGCAAGAGCCATGGGGACGGGGACAGAGATGCCCCAGGAGGGCCGCCGAGCACCCCCAGCCCGCCGCAGACCCAGACGGATCCGGTGCGCACGCAGGGACAAGAGGACAGAGGAAGAACGGAAGGCGTGAACGGGTTACACGGCCCGAACGGACACCATGCAGCCGGGATGCGAAAACCGCTAATTCTCATTCTGCTAGCGCTTCACCTCTTGAATAAGCCGCGTAGTTGAACTTCTTCTGGGTCAATCTCGAGAGTAAAATCATAGGTATCAGCTCCTTCCTGTGCAAGGCATAGTAATATTTTTTTCTACTTTCCCTACCTCTCTCCCTCTTCCTACCTTCCAGTGTCGCTGCCCGGGTAGGGGTTGGTGCCGCTGATTAAATAAATGCTGGTTTTATTCTACATGGTGCTCATTCCTCCTTCTCAGACTTTCACACTGGCCATGCTCTTTCCGCAAGGCCTGGGGACCAGGCATTTACTGAGCAAGTGAGGAGCGGGTGCTCTTCCGGCCCCCGGACACACCGACGAGTCAGGAGGCTCCACGGACCAGGCTCTAGGCAGTTCCCGGCAGATCTGACTTTCAGGGAGCCCAGCACATGGTAAACAGGGGACTCTGGGTTTGGGGAGTGCTAGGAGGTCAGCGGCAGGGACAGTAACAGGTGCGAGCAGGGGCCGCCGTGTTAGCCAGCAGATGGGGAGAGGTGGGCCACCGGGAGGGAGCTTGGTGGTAGCTGGGGGTGAGGACGAAGTGCCCAGAGGGACCCCAGGGACTGTGAGGGTCCAGAGAAAGGACAGTCCCCCTTACCTGGGGAGGGGGTGGCTTGTGGATCCTGGCCTGTGGCATCAGCGTTCTGCATTCTGCTTTCTAATGTCGCCGATGCTGGCTTGAGTCCCAGTGCATAGAGCTGCTGAGCCCTCAGGCCTTGAAACTCCCAGAACCCAAACACCATGAGAAACTCAGGGTCAGGGACAGGCCGACGGCAGGGAGGCGGTCATCCAGAATCAAATGCGTGGGAGCCAGCGTTCAGGAAGGCAGGCGAGGGTGAATGCAGCCATGGGCTTGGAGTCCGTCCTGGGTGGGCTGTGGACCTGCCCTGAGCAGGTCCATGCCTGTCCTGCAGCACCTGGAGGCCCCGCCCCGTCCGCCTGGCCACTCCACAGCAGAGGGGCACCTGCGTGCCGGGTTCGGTCGGTCCCAGCAGGCTGCACCTGCGACGCCACGCATTGTCACAGCAATGGCTACGGGGAAAGCCTGCTCATCGGCGGAAATCATCCGTCCCCCCCCCCTTGCAGGCGAGCAGTTACCCGGACCATTTACAAAGGAAGCTTCCAGAAGCTCTCCCCACGCCCACCATCTGAGAGCTGGCTTCCAGCCGCAGGGTGCCAGGCCCTGCCATTAACCTCCAATGCCCTTCAATTAGCAGCCGCGAGGGGTCCTTGGCAGGTGTCGAGGATTCGGAGGGACAGACCCAGGGTATCACCCTGGGCTGCCTTAAAAGGGTCTAAGTGTTCTGCTGGAGGAAAGCCCAGGAGACATCGATCGGCAGCAGGTGGGGCGCCGACGTGAGAGGAGGCGTCCTGCCCGGGACCCCGTCCCGTCCTCAGGGAGAGGGTCCTCAACGGGGCCATTCAGAGGCCACTCACGTGCCTCCCTCCGGCACCTTCTGCACTTTGCTCCTTGTAGACCCTGGAGCCCAGACGCCACAGCGCAGGGCTGAATGAGGGAGGTTTGTAAACCCCCAGGAATTACAATCCTGTTCCGTCCACACCCTTGCAGCGGCGTGGCACTCAGAAATGAGACCAGCACCTCCTTTGCTCGCCGCCTGGCCCTGAGCTCCACTTCACGGACGAGGTGAGGAGGCGAACGGGGTAGGACCCAAAGCCCCTCCCTGAGCGTCACAGTCCCTGGAACTTGCTCTCTTCCCGGATCTGCCAAGAAAGGGTTCTGGGGTCTGGGACCACTGGCTCTGCTTCCCCCAGGCTCCGTGTCCTCGTCAGGCGTCGCAGACAGCAGCAGCCACACCGGGAGGGCATTTGCAAGCCCTCTGAGAGGAGAGAGCCCTGCACCTAGGTAAGGCTGCATCCCAAGTCCCCCGCCCCAGCCCAACCCCAGGAAAACGTCAGACAAACCCGAGGCCCGGTGCTGGCCTCAGCAGGGACATGAGCCTGGGCACAGGGGACACTCATGCCGTCTTGACCACTTTCTTGAAAACCCATTACTGCTTTGTTTTTGCTTTTGTTTTCTTTAATAGTTTATTTAAAGGAAGTCGCCCTACAGTTCTCTTTCGTCCAGAATGCACAGCGGCTGGGCCGTGTCCCCAGAATCTCTCCGCAGTGAAAATCTGACGGTCTGGACCCTCCCTCCCTGAACACACACGACGGGGACCGAGCGCCGGCCGAGCACGTGGCTGCCCACTCTCCCGTGTCACTTCTGGTCTGTCCCTTCTCTCACTGATTCCCCTTTAGGGAAATTTCTGCCTCAGAGATAATGACCTTCGAATGAACACATTTTATTACCCCGAAGTTTCATCTCCCACCCGAGTGCTATGATGCGCTTAGAGGGACCCTGTGGATGGTTCCTTCTGCCCAGGCAGGAAAAACCCAAATGAAAGCAGCCAGACAGCCTCCTCTGCTCTGAGCCAACACCCAGGGGCCACACGTGGGTTTCAGGCCTCTGCTGTTGGCCCTAAAGCTTGGGTCACACTGGATGCAAGTGACCCATTTCCCAGGCAGAAAGCCCATCTGCATCGCCAAGGAGACCTTAGATGTTGGGCTGACCCTGGTTCCTCGGAAGTTCTGTGTGCAAAGGGAGCAGGGAGAACCAGAGAAAGGAGCATCATTTCCCACCTCACCCTCAGGAAGATCGGGCTCACTGTCACGGAAGGAACCTGGTGGCAGAGGGCGGGTGCCCACGCTGCTCTAACAGAGGCCGTTTGCCCTCCTCCAGGGAGCTGCATGCACACCCGCCACCAGGGAGGGACAAGAAACCATCCGGAGGGCCTGCCAGGGAGACAGGCTGCTTCCAGCCCTCGCCAGCCAGCGCACAGTAGGACCAGTCAAACGGGAGCCCCAAATTCTCCCAGCAAGATGAGAGAAAAGACAGAAGCTCGTCCTGCTCTTAGCACCTGCCACAGGCATTCTGCCCAGAGCAGACCCGAGCACAGAGGCAAGAGAAACCCCACTTCCATTCACACTGAAAGGTTTGATTATCACACTGGACGAGCACACTAATGGTGGACTTCAGTATCTTCTGTTACCTGAGAGTGGAAGGAAATTCACGGTGCTGACTGTGCTTTCCTCCGAGACAGGAGAATAAAGATCCCCGCGGAGAGAATTGAAAGGGTCAGAGGGAAAAGAAAGGAACCCCCTGAATCATTGCATCCTTGTTTCTGAACACGATGGCTGTGTGTGAGGTCTAGGGCACATGCCCTATTTGTATAAGCAGAAATATAGGGCTGTAAGCATCATTGTAACAACCTTGGAAACAAAATATACACAATGTTGTGTAATATTGTAATACAATGTAATGTTTTCCATAGAGAGCATTCATGAACACTTCCTCTGCCATTAACTGTCCTTCTGAAATGAGCATTTTCCACCTGGTCAGGGCTCTGCTTTGTGAGTGGGCACCCATGGTTTTCCCCAAACCCCTCCCGGTGGACTCTGACCCACTTCCCCACCCTCTACAAGCAGGCGCCGCTGTGATGACGAGGCTTGCACGGTTCTCTCGGGCGGCCCGCCCACCTGCTGCCAGCTCCTGGAACGGGGGCCACGATCTCAACCAGTGGGTGCTTTAACTGTTGGCGCGTGAGTGCCCACCCGCTCTCCAGCTTGGCCCCTGGCAACTCGCCACGGCCTGGGCGTGTCCTGGTGGGGCCTCACCCTCCATCTTCCATCCTGGAGGCACTTTGCTCCCTCCCGGGGTCTGCCTGGCACTGACAGCCGCAGTCTGCCAGCCCTGGGCTCACTGGCACCCTATGGGGTTCCGAATGAGACGTGCATATCCCCAGGGGAAATAAAGCAAGGAAATGGTGCCGATTCTCCCACGGACTTCTAATTGACACCGTTCCGAAGGAAATGACAACGCTGCATTTTCTCCTGTCCCAAGGAAATGCTTCTCCAGAGAGCGCCGGGAGCGTCTGCACGGCCCCTGGTGGGGCACCAGATGAACACGGTGGCAGGAGCGATCCTCCCTGGGCAGTGGGCAGTTACACACAAAACTGGTCCTCTTCATTGTGTTTACACGCGGCCTGGCATCATCAGTGCGACGGACCAGCCCTCGACCAAATCCTCACAGAACGAGCGCTCTAGTTTATTCAACAAAAGCCCATTCTGTCCCATGTAGTGAATGCGTGTGTGTATTAGGCATCATTCCAGACCCTAGAGAAACAATCGTGAATATGATCCATATACAATCCGTTGACATCAGACCACTAATGGGTTCTAGATGGCACATCCCAAATCAGGAGAAGCTTTGCGATGGGCAAGGGGGTGCCTATGACAGCAGACAATCGTGGAGACATGGTGCGGAGGCAGGCACCAGGGCCCAGAGATTTCTCTGCGGTGGAATGACCTTCAGGTTGAGACCGGCAGGAGACATAGTCATGAGTGGGTCTGTGCACTGGGTGAATCCCAGGCACTGGGGACCTCCCAGCATCAGGGCTCATGGGTGCAGGCATAGAAGGAGGACCAAGGGGGCGGGGCAGTGCATGGCGAGGCAGAGGCTGAGAGGAAGATGCGGTGGGTTGAGCTGTGCCCCCCAAAGATGCTGAATCCTGAACCCCAGTCCCTGTGAATGGGCCTCTTTGGAAACAGGGTCTTTGCCGATGATCAAGTTAAGAGGGGGTCATTAGGCTGAACCCTCAGGCAAAGACGTATTTTTATGCAAAGGAGACATTTGGACACAGAGAGAGAGATGTGCACAAGGGGACGATAACATGAAAACATGGGGAGAAAATGGGTGTCTTCAAACCAAAGAAGGCCAGAGGCCAGGAACAGCCTCAGAAGAAAACAGCCCTGGCAACATGTGAGTCTCAGACTTGCAGCCTCCAGAACGAGCAAGGAAGAAATATCTGTTGGTTAAGCCTCCTGCGTGTGCTCGGCTGTTAGAGCAGCCCCTGCGGGTGACTCCAGCAGGCAAGGTCTCGAGAAGTGGGGCCTTCCCGCCAGGGTCAGCAGCCTTGACTTTCCTGGCCAGCAGGCAGGATGCTGCCAGCTCCCAGAGGAGCTGTGCGCAGGGAGGGAGTTTAGCCAGACCGTTGGTGGGGGCCCCCACAGCATGCAGGGGCCGGCCGCCAAGCTGGAGGTGCACACGAGGTTACCTTCCAGAACAGCAGCCTGCTGCTCTCTCGAAAATGAACCACGCTGCCCAAGCGGAATAAAATACTGTCAGCGTGAGAAGAAACAGGACAGGCCAAGCTTAAGTAACAGAAAGGCGTCAAGAGAAACAGGTGCGGAGGGGTTTCGGGGTCCGGTTAGCAAACCGGGGCTTTAAACCAACCAAACAGGTAGGCTGGACTGCACGTACAGAGACAAGCCCCGTTTTTCACAAAAGGTACCAATGAGAGACTGAAAAGTCATCATACGGACGTTCGTGTCTGGCCATCGTCAGTCTCTGTCAAGGGCTGCTCTCCGGCGGACACAGCTAGAAGGCAGCTTCCGACATCGCGCTGGAGGCTGAACCGAGCCGACGTCCGGGAGGCAGAGGCAGAGGTGAGCACGGAGGACCCCGGCTTCCTGCCTGGGCCACTTTCCAGCCCGTGGCCGTGAGGCGGGGTCCAAACGGAGAGGGGAGAACTTCAGCGAATGGCTAGACCACAGATGCCACTGTGAGAGCCCGCGGGGGTGGCAAGGGGGCGGCGGTGCCTGGAGACTTGGGGGCCCGCCGTGCTCGGGGAGCTTGGGGTCCTTGGGGTTCTCAGTAGAGACTCTCACTGAGCATCCTGGGCATTCAGTGGAGATCCCAGAAGAGCCTAGCCAAAAAGTAAAGGAAATGCTCTAGGATAAGCACAAGGCACTAGGACGGAGGACCCAGCTGAAACCCACTCGCTATAATGAAGTAAAAAACAAAATAAAACAGATCGGACTTCTTTCGGGGAGGGGAGGGTGGGCACACCAAAAAGCCTCATCGCATTTGTAAGGAAGGGGGCATAATCTACTTTCCCTGAAATGTATCACTCCGATGTCCAGAGAATAATAAAGATGTTATCAACCATGAGGAGAAATGGGAATGAGTATGCCATAGACACTAGAAGGAGCCGTCAGGAGAGAGGGGCGCTGAGCGACTCTGATGCCGGGATGGCGGTTCTCAGTATGTACAGTGATTTACAGGGGCGCATGGCTGTCATGAGTGAACACACGGTGACCTCCGCAGAGAAATGGAAGAGGGCGGGCGAGCCACACAGAAGCTCCACACCTGCAAAGCACAGCATCTGAATTTTTTAAATTCACTGAACGGGATTAAGAGAAAGTGCACATTGCAGAAGGATGCAAGGGCTTGAGGACAGAACAATGGGAATTATCTAATTTGAAGTCCAAAATAATAAATAAATAAAGGTTAAAGAAAGTAATGAAGAGTCTGGACGGCCTCTGAGATAATATCAGGTGATTGGAGATGTCTTTGAAGACCCGCGGGGAGAGGAGAGAGGAACCGGGGTGCAAACAAACACCTGGAAAAAAAGTTGTCAAGTTTTTCCTGGATTTGAAGGGAATAAAATCTAAAAAGATCCGTGAATTCCCCACAGGATGAATTCAGAGAGAACCATGTTTATGCATAATCACAGACAACTGGATGAAAGTCAAATTTAAAAAGGAAGTCTTCAAAGTAACCAAGAGCAAAGGTATGTTAGCCGCAGACAGAGAACCCATGGCGGGACTCCCCGTCAGAAACACCGGAGCCGAGGAGAAGGTGAGCAGCGCCCTCAACGTGCCGACAGGATTACCCCAGAATTCCACAACCAGCGAAGTGCCCCTCATAATAACGTGAAAGATAGAAAGACGAAAGAAGGGTGATAGAATCCGTTACCAATGAGCCAAAACGTAAGAAACACTACGGGGAGTTCTTCTCAGATTTGCAGAAAGAATCGAGGAACACGGGGAAGCCGCTATGAAAAGGAGGGAAATTGTAATAACATTGTGTGGTGGGTTTAGAGTGTGCTGAGGGGTGAAATATGACAGCAACACCGGAAAGTGCCCCTGGGAGGGAGGCTCGAACAACGTGGTGTGGCTGCGGGGTTCTAACATAATTTTAGAGGAAATTATTTACTATCAACTGTCAGAGATGGGGAACAGTGAAGTTTCTTAAAATCCACAAACACTTAAAACACACGTAGACACACACATGTAACACTAATATATCAGTTGAGGATCATTTGGGATCATTTGGTGTTTCGGTGAGTTCCGTAGGGTGGAAATCTCGCATGGTAGACTAATCTGATTTCAAGAATATTAAATTACAGTTTAGTAATGATAGGGAACCTACAGAAATTCTCCAAGTATTTGGAAATTGAACACTACACCTCTTTCTTTTCTTTTTCTGCCATTTAAAGACTTGGGCAGACATCGCCACAGTCTGGTTTTGAACCACAGCTTCACAGCGTTTTGGCGGGCTTTGTTCCAGCAAACCTTAGTCCTTCTGCCCGCCCGAAGCAAGCATCGACCTACTTTCTGTCACTGTACATGTGCCCTTTCTGGGCTTTTCACGTAAAGGGAGTTACACAGCAGAGAGTCTTCTATGTCTGTCTTCTTTCACTGAGGATGACGTTTTGAGAGTTGTCTCTCTCGTAGTGTGTTACTTTAATCACTGGCTAGTATTCCACCGAATGGATAGACCACATTTTGTTTCTCCATTCACCTGTGGGTGGGCATTTAAACTGTCCCCACTTAGGGGCTTCTGCAGGTAATGCTGCTGTGACCATCCACCACGTACCTTTGCGTGCACACCAGCTTCCATTTGTCTCCGATCGAGTCGGTGGGCTGGAATTGTGGGGTTGTAGATTTAACTTCTTAAGACACTGTCAGCCAGTTTTCCAGAGTGGCTGCTCCCTGCCGCATTCACAGTGTTCTAGAGGCCTCCAGTCTGTCCTCACCCTCAACCACCCTTGGTGTAGGTGGCCTCGTAGGTGTGAAATGGCGTCTCTTGGTGGTTTACTCTGCAAGCCCCACCTGGGTGCTGAGACTGGGCAAGTATCTTGTGTTTTGGGGGATACGTATCGCTATCTCCCTAGGTGAAATGTCTATTCAAAGCTTTGGCTTAATTGGATTATTTGCCCTCTTACTGAGCTGCGGGGGTTTATTATCTATTCTGGACACAAATGCTTTGTCAGATATATGATTTGCAAATATTTTTTACAGTATGTGACTGTTTTATTTTCTTAAGAATGCCTTCCAAAATTTGCTAAAGTTTTTTAATTTGATAAAAATCAACTTATCTTCATGAATCATGCTTTTGCTGCACCTCTAAAACCTTTTGCTCAATCCAAGGTTACAAGAAATTTTGCCTATGATATATTCTAGATTTTTAGCTTTAGCCTTTCTAGAAAAGTCTGTGGTGCCTTTGGAGTTCATATTTATGTATATTTTATTTCATATTATCCTATATGTGTAGACATTCTATTTTATACACGTACATATTCGACTGTCCTCACACCGTTTGTTGAAAAAACTCTTCTTTCCTCCGTTGAATGATTTCGACCTCCGTGTCAAAAACGGAAACAGTTTCGCAATCACCAAGAACAAACTGGTGGTCGCAGAGGGGAGGCAGTGGGGAAGGGCAGAGCAGGTGAGGGGGCCACGAGGCCCCACCCTCCAGCTGTGAAGTGAGTCCACCAAGGGGATGAGAGGTGCAGCAGGGGAGAATAGTCCCGAATACCGTAGTGACGGCGCTCAGGGACAGACAGTGACCACGCTCCGCACGGTGCACCTGCTGTACCATGGAGAATGCGGAGAACTCACTCTGTTACACCTGAAGCTAATGCAACATTGTATGTCAACTGTACTTTGATTAAACCTTTGTCTAAAGAGAGTCAGTTGTCTGGGAAGCATATGGGTGCGCAGGTGATCCCCAAGTTTGCTCTGTCCGGGAGGTGCTCCCTGCCTCGAACCAGCAGCGCACAGTCTTAATCACTGCGGCCTCTTCCACGTAGTGTGTGTTCTCCAGCTTCGTTCCTCTTTTCCCACTTTTGTTCCGTTGCCATATACATTCTTGTCCATTTCTATGCATAAACCTGCTTGGATTTAAGAGGGTTTGTGTAGAATTTGCAGAGGGATTTGAGGAAATCTCTCATCTCGACAATATTGACTCTTTGGATCCAGGGACATGGAGTTTCCTTTCAATTTATTTAGGTCTTTTATGTCTCTCAGCAATGTCTTATCTACGTTGTTGTACAAGTCTTGTGCCTTTGGGTGAAGTTTAATTCAAAGTATTTATTCCTGCTGATGCTATGGTGAATGGAATTGTTTGGTTAATTTAATTTTTCGGATTATCTGTTGCTAGTTAATAAATTAAAAAATTAATTACAATTGAGTTTTCCATGCTGGTCTTGCATCCTGTGGCCATCTAATAAAACTCGAGTGAAGAAAAAATGACAAGAGAAATTAGGGAATATTTTTCAAACTTATAGTGAAAATATAACAAATCAAAAGTTTGTGAAATGCCACCAAGACGGTGCTTTGCGGGAAATTTACAGTTTTAGATGCTTATATTAAACACAGGGAAGATTTAATTTTGATGATTTAAATTTCTCCTTAAGAAGTTAGAAAGAGGGGCGCCTGGGTGGCTCAGTCATTAAGCGTCTGCCTTCAGCTCAGGTCATGATCCCATCGTCCTGGGATCGAGCCCCACATGGGTCTCCCTGCTCAGCAGGGAGCCTGCTTCTCCCTCTCTCACTCCCCCTGCTTATGTTTCCTCTCTCACTGTCAATCTCTGCGTGTCAAATAAATAAATGAAACCTTTAAAAAAAAGTTAGAAAGAGAAAGTTAGATCCAAAGAAAATAGAATGAGGTAAACAATAGAGCAGAAATAATTGAATAAAAAATAATTTGAAAAGTTGAACTCGTGATTTTAAGATTAACTTAACACCTTGCAGGAGTGATCAAGAAATGAAGAAAATACAAATTATTAATATAAAGATGGAAAGAACAAGTATTAACCCATATCCTACAGACATCAAAAAGATAGAAAATAATTTAAGACAGAAACCTCATGCCAAGGACAACTTAAACCGAGAAATCTTTCGAAAAGTACAGCTTAATAAAATTAACAGCCATTACAAAAAAACAGAAAAGCAAGGCAATGTCCTTCACAAACACAGACAAAACACTAGTAAACTACTACATTAAACCTAGCAAATGCAGATACGAGGTAGACAGTAAGCAAGAGGGACTTGGAACAAAGTCAGTGTAACATTCAGATATCAGTCAATTAACATGAACAAAATAAAGGAGAAAACGTCACGATCATCTCCAAAGATGCAGAGAAAAAACTCTTGGCCCATTCAACATCTCCTCATAATTTAGACTCTCGGCCTACTAACCACTGAAGGGAAGTCACTCGATCGGGTAGAGAGGAGGAATAAAAATACCGACAGGCGAATTAACAGGGAAACCTGGAAGGCTTCCTTCCCGGATTTGGGGAGACGGCGAGCATGTCTGCTCCTCCACGTGTGCGGAGCGGTGGGCGGGACCATGGATCCACCACAATCAGGCAGGAAAAAGGAATCAGTAACAAGAAGAAATAAATCCACAAAGACTTGGAAGGGAGACCCAAACTTACTTCATTTTCAGATATGTTTGTCACGCGAAAAAAATCGAGGAATCTGTCATAACAAAAAACAAACAGCTTCTAAAACTGTAAGTGATGCTGGCGGGGATGGAAAAGAGGCTCCGTGTGCAGAAAGTGATGGCGTCTCTGCAGAGGGGCAGCGAGAGAAGAGGAAATAAATAAATATACACACGTATTTACAGTCACATAGAAACATGTTTATAAGCAAAGAGAACAAAATATCTCCAAAATCACCACATCAAAAATGACAGAACATCTCTGAGATTAGTTGAAGGTCATATAATGAACGGAGAGCGTGTGGGCTCCTCACGGGCTGGAAATCTCATGGCTCACCGTGGACCCCCTCCTCCCCAACCGAGTGAACAGATTCCATGTGATCCCAATCAAAATGTTCAGGTTTCTTTGTGGGCATGAAGAGAGGCTGTGTCTGTAAAGTTTCTAGACCTCAGAGAGGCAATGATTTCTTTGAGAAGAGATAAAGACAAGTAAACTTTCAAATTTATTAAAGATTTCATCAAGATAAAAACTCTGCTTATTAAAGAACATCCCTGAACATGGAAGACAAAGCCACAGACCGGCAGCGCGCACCTGCCGTGCATATATCTAGGAAAGAGGAAGAATATACACAGAGTAGACATAGTTACACATGGATCTACTGTATCAAATGTTTACATGCATTCTAGTAAATTATATGTGCAACCTAAAACCAAATGAGAACCACTTTGTACTCATAAGAACGGCTCAAATTAAAAATACTAAGCACATCAGGTATTTGTAAAGATTTGGGACAAACGTGTCTCTCATGTGTTTCTCCTAGAAATGCAAAATGATCCGACGACCTCGTACAATGCTTTGCTAATTCCTCAACTAGTTAGTGGATCTCTGCCGTATCAGTCCGCATTTCCACTTAGAGAGGTGACGAGAACACACGTCCGCAAAAATGACTTTTGTAGGAGCGTTCCCGGCGGCTCTCACCATCACGGTCCCCCGGAGACCACACAGCACCCGGCAACAAGAGAACAGGTGATCAGGCCGTGGCGTGTCCAGGCGATGGAGAGTGACTCCGCAGAAGAAAAACGTGCACATACACGTGACAACATACACGTGACAACCCACCAATGGGGAACCCAGGTTGAGGGAAAGAGGCCACACACGGAAGCTCACATCCCATAAGATTCTACTCATGCGAACTTCTGGAACCAGAAAAATAATCCATGGGAACGGAAGCCGGGACCGTGATCTCCTTGAACAATGAAGCGGGGCTAAGAGGCGGGCTCTGCCTCAATGGAAACACTTTATGTCCCGACAGAGGGGTGGCCCTGTGGGCACACGTGTTTGCCAAAGATTAGGGGGCCCTAGACTCCATGTCTGCTCCGTGTGAGAAGTGCACCCTAATAAAATTGAGAACAAGACTCCATGCCGTTCTAGGGGAGGGTGTGTTGGTACAGATCCCCAGAATGCAGCAGAGAGTCCACCACGGAACAAAAAAGAGGGAGAGGGTCCCAGGCAGGGAGGGACCGAGGACCCGCACCGGCCCTTCTCCCACGTAGACCGCCGAACACCCGAGATGGGGGCAGAGGTGCCCGCTGTCATCAGACAGCAGGAAAATGGGAAACAAATAGAGAGGTGCTCTACTCCCACCGAGACGGGAGTCGACAGTGACAGCACCAACTGCCAGGACAGCGGGGATGGCCTGGGACTCTGCTGAAGGTGAGCGCCCTCTGCTCCTCGGGAAGATGGGGGACAGTGTGCCCCAGCCCTTAGCGTGTCCTGACTGCAGACCCAGCATGCCTGCCCCAGGGGAAACGCCCCATGTTTATGGAGACTTTCTGAAACACAGGCACAGCATGTTTCTAGAGGCTCCGCCAGTAAAGCTCAGGAGTTGGAACGAGCTCCGGCCCATCGGCGGGTCAGCGGATGCACGAACCCCGTCAGGTCTTCCCCACAGGGACCCCCGCTGCACCAGCGAGCTCCGATCCAGCACCGAGCCCTGCGGACCTCCCAGACATGAGGCCATGGAAGCCGGACCCTCCAAAACCTCATAAATTCAAGATTCTGTTATGTAGAGTCCGAAAATCACACAGACACGTCCGGCAAAACAGAGAACTTGTGCTGGCTGTCGTTTCAGAGAAATGTGGGGTTTAGAGACGGTGGCTCTCGGGAAGTGGGGTGTTGCTGATTTGTTGGGGCTGCTTTAAACCAATGCTTTGGTTAATAGTTTATGCTTGGGACTAGGGACAAAGAATGGCCAGCCTTCCTGCCCTCTCTGGAAGCTGGACGGCGGTAACGCTTTACTCTCTGGGGTCTTGGACTGGGAAGACCATTAGGAGGCCCTCACCGTGCTTTGCCAGTTAGTCTCCGTCTCAATCTGAACTGTGGTTACAAGTGTGTTCACTTAGGAAGGTTCCCCAGGCATTACGTTTGTGCAATTTACTGCATTTAAGTTTACAACAACAACAAGAAATTAACAAAACATTTTTAAAAAGCTTTATAAATGATAACAAGGTAATTTTTTAAATGATTTATTTATTTGAGAAAGAGCACACGAGAGCACAAAGAGGGGAGCCGCAGAAGGAGCGGCAGAAGCAGGCTCCCCACGGAACAAGGAGCCCGATGCGGGACTCGATCTCAGGACCCCAGGATCATGACCTGAGCTGAAGGCAGACACATAACCATCTGAGGCACCCAGGCGCCCTGATTAAAAGGTAATTTTGAATAAAAGTTAATGTGCATTCACGAGAAAATTAAAAATACCTTTTTTTTTTTTTGGAAGGAACAGGGACCGAGAACCTAGAAACCTAGAATAGGAACCCGGGAGACATACCTGAGGACGTGACCCAAGTGCACTCAGAGAGACAAGACGCAGTACGTTTCCCAGGAGGCCGGAGGGCTAACAGTCCGATCAGAAACCGCCACAGCAGGCAAGGTTCAAAGTCACTGTTTTAACGAAAACTGCCGCTCGTGGTGAAGTCACGCAGCCGTGCAAAGCACCAACACCGTCCTGCTTTATCGGAGAGACGTCAGAGACCCACACGGTTCTGTCGCGCGTCCACAGTCCCCCCAGGAACTCCTGGAAACAAGACTGAAATGCGGGCGGTCTTCAGAGACCACGCATTCAACCAGGATCCGGAACCATCTCTGCAGAGCGGGTGGGAAAGTCTGAGATTCTCCGCGCCCTCCAGGACAGAGGAAGAGGCCCTGCGGGCTGAACTTCGTAACGGGAGAAGAAATGAGCAAACAAACCAACGGGAGAAGCGCAGATCCGGATAGTTTCAGCCAAACCACCGCCCCACGTGGCAACAACGGCCTCGGAAAACCCAACGGACAGAGGAGAGAAGCGCGGACGTGGCCAGCAGGCTGCCCGCCGGCCTGCGCCTCCCCTCCGGGCTCTCCACCTGCCTTCCCTGTCCTGACTGCCGGCCCCCCGCCGTCTGCTGGTCTGACCCGAGAGGGTCCCCACGCCCTCCTGGGCCCGGCACCTCTTCCCTGCAAGGCCCTGCCTCCAAGGCCTCCCTCTGGAAAGTCAGATCCCTGAGGCCCCGGCCACACCCCCCTTCCCTGCTGGGTTCCGGGGGCAGCAAGGCCTGCCTGCCTTGATGTGTCCTCCGCTCCCCTTACCACTGTTGCCCCTCCAGCGGCACAGCTTGAGCCACGAGGGTTCACTTACAGCCCGATTATTTTTGACAGACACCGTACGGGACTGCAAATGCATTTCCTCCTCTTTACGATTTCCTTAATAACACTTGCTTCTCTCTAGCTGACTTCATCGTCAAAACGCAGTGAGTAACACATGTAACACGCAGAACACGTGTTAACAGACCGTTTGGGTCATCGGGGAGGCTTCTGGCCAACAGTGGGCTCAGTTAAGTTTTTGGGGAATCCAAACTTATGCATGGAGATTTGGCTGCACAGGGGCCGGAGCCCCAAACCACACACTGTTCAAGACTTACCTCTAATTCCTTTGATTTCAAGTCTCTCCATTTACACCAACCACGTGAACTCTGTTTTCTACCAAGATCCCGATGACAATTGTTGAAACTAGGCTCTCAGGATTGGAGGGGACGGGGTTTCTTCCAGTAGGAAGGCACAGGGGTCCCCTGGCTGGTGCAAAGTCGTGAGTAGTCGCTCCTGACACGCAATGTCACCGCACTTTCTGGGAAGGACGCGACGGAGCGCCGGATACGGCAAGGCTGTGTGGGGTGGAGCCACCGTCGCCCGTGATGCCGCGTCACCGGGAACGACAACGGAGATTGTGTCGTCTGTGGGGTACGTTCGCTTCTGACCCCCTCCCTGGGGAGACTGCTAGAGCATGTGAAGTCAAGGGTCCCCGCCAGGAGAAGCGTGGTCGACTGACGAGAAGGACCAGGTCAGCCGTGAATGAGTCGGTTTCCCCGGGCGGCCCCAGGACAGGTGTCCCTGACGGTCACAGAGATCACATGACGCAGTGGTTTCGGGGATTCAGACTTGTCGGTCCGTGCTGCTCCCGGGACGTCCTCGCCTCCGTGCTAAGTTCCTCATCGTAGCACGAATGAGGGCCGAGGCAGCCTTGGAGAACGCACAGGACCCGGGGACTTCGAAACCCCAGGGTCCGCGGGGTCTTCTGCTGGCAGACGACGTGGGGCTCCTGTCTCTGCTGAGTCAACATCCTGCTGGATAAAGACCTGCTGGTGACTTCCCTTCAGCTACGCCGTAAGGGGACACCCGTCTTCTCAAAGCCCCTTGCTCCCTCCGAGCCCTGACGTCCTTACGTATAGGCTCAGCCCAGACGGACGATGGCATGGTCTGCTCTGGGCGAAGACAGAACACGCACAGCCATCGTAAGGTCTTCCCCGCTGGTGTCGACGGGCACCTGAGAAACCCACCGAGGGAAGGGTTCTGGCGCTAGACCGAAAACAAGGGAATTTAAGCTTGGGTCTGAGCAAAGGGGTTGGACGGACGCTTGACGCTGGAATTCAGAAGTCCCCGCTCGAGCCGCTAGAAGCTCTAAGCATGGCTGTGTGGACTCGGCAGGCACCACACTCCACACTGAAGACGAGAAGCAGAAATCCTTCCTGCCGTGGGTTAGAGGGAGGAGACATGCTCGAGCCAGTCTGCCTGGGAATTGCTGGGTTTGAAACCCGAAAGGCTTGCGTGCTGGGAACCTCCTGCCTCCCAGGCAGACGAGGACGGATGGCTATCTCAGTGTGACCCCGAGCTGCTTCGCCCATGTGCAGCCTGCCCGCCCTCCCCCAGACCGCCCAGGGAGCGCTCCTTCCCCCGAGGCATTAAGAAACCCTTGACCGTGTGGCGGCTGCCCTCGGAAGGCTGGCGTGACGGAGGCAGGCTCCGCCACTGGGCTCCACGCGGTCATGCCAGAGACAGAGGATGTGGGGTTGCTCCAGAGCGTCTCACCTGGGGGGAACGGTGGCAGCTGCTCTTTGACCCCAAATTCCCTATAAGTTGAATAGGGCAGTTCTCCAAGTTGTCCCTTATTCAGTGTTCCTGGAATAAAGTCCCTTTCTGGTGCAAGAAACGGGGTTTGTGTCCCCGTCATAAGAATTTGTGACCTCACGGCCATGCCCCGACTTCAGCCAGTTCACAGACCTGGGAGCGTTCTGGGGAAGACCCAGTCCCCCTGGGGAAGGACCTCCCGGTGCTGCTCCCTGTATGTACTTGGAATGTCCCTCGGTCCTTCTCCAGAGGGACATGTGACCATTTCCCAGGATGCTGTCAAGAAAGGGAAGCAGGGGTGAGGGTCAGAAGGTAACGAGAGTCTGGTCTAAATCGGTCTCCCTCGGGGTCAGTGGACCGGGAGGACCACACGGGGGCTACCTGCCCAGGTTCAGACTGTGGGGTTGGAAGAGGCCCTTACAGCAAGGACTTGATGGCTCTGGGAGACTCTTGAGGCCAGAGTTGACCAGAGGCGAAGTCCTATGTCAGGATGGCCAAGGCCACGTCCCGAACTCTTCTCTCCACCGCCATGACCAACAAAGCAATGCCAGGTCCCTGGGGAACTGCCGAGATCTGCCCCATCTGTGCACGGGGCACGTGCGGGGACAGAGCCCTGCCTCGTGTGCTGGGGTCACTCTGCTCCCTGGCGGGAAGCCAGCAGCATGCTCGAGGACTGAGGATGATTCCCCCCAAACACAGGTTGCTTATGACGTCTGCTGCTGTGGCGGGCGCAGGAACCTAACCGAGGACATCAGTGGCCCCTCGGGTCCTGCCTGCTCTTCCGTGCCCGGACCAAGAGGAGTGTCAGTTTGGAGCCCCCCCAGCCTCCGGTGCTGGGAGACCCTCCCTAGTTGCTTCTGGTTAGTTCCCTCCCCGACCCCACGTGAAGTCCCGACCCCGTGTGAAGTCTCTCCTTCTGGAACTTATCCGCAGGCCGGGGTGTGATCACTGGGACTGACCTACTCCTTCGTTGTGCGCCAGCCCTCTCCCGTCACGTTTCTGCTTCCGGAGTCCCAGGGGGTGACACTTCCCTCGGAACTGCTTCCCCCTTTCTAGCGGAGGTGCGCGGTCTACTGGGGCCTCCAGACTCTCCCCAGAGCCGTCAAGTCCTTGCCCGCGGTGGTGGCCGGCTGGAGGTCTGCCCCTCACGGGCAGCTTCCCCGTGCTGTCGCACTCCCGTGTGCTCCCCCAGTCCCTTCAACACGCCCGCAGGTGAGTCCTGTACTCAGCCTGGACGCGAACCCACACACTCAAGTCTCCCCTTCCCACTGGCAAAACCGCGTAGCCCTGTTCTGTTCTTTCTGCCCCTGGAGGCTATAGCCCCTGAAGAGTCCCTTTATTATCATCCCAGGGAGCCTTGGAGAGGGAGCAGAACGGGGCGCCTGGGTCCCATTCGCCGTCTTAGCCAGGGGACGTCTCTCCAACCCCAGGACAGCAGCACCACCTCGCCCACGTGCCCGTCCGCTCAAACACGTTAAGACACAAATGAAGACGCGTCGTTTCTCCTCTTCGAGGGAAGAATGCAGTTCTGACCTGTCACCTGTGATTCTTCAAAATCTACTGGAGCCCGGAAGCGGGTCTCCATGCCCGGAGACAGTTAGCTTTGCCCGCAGATGACGGTGTCTCGTCGTCGGGGCAGTAAATGACCGAGCGGGTCACGTGACGGCGGGCAGCGGGGGGTGGGGGGGGCTGCTCGCAGCGGCCGCTGCGTCCCCCACAGCCCTCTCGGCCTCGCACCGCGAAGCCATCCTCATTAGCGCTAAGTGCAACGTTGCCACCAGCAAGGTCACTCGGAGAGACGCGCGTCCCTTTATTGCCTGCGCGACACCAAAAGTAATGAAAAGAGCATCTCCCGGATCAGGTCCTGGTGAGGCCCATGTTGCCTTGATGATGGCATGAAAACAGACGAAATTGTTCTCATTAAAATGCGGCCGTCGCCGTTCTGGAGCAGGAGCTCCCGGGGCGGTGGCGGGGGAGGCGCTTCAGATCTGCGCCTCGTTCCCCGACTTATGGAAAATTAACGCGCTTTCATCTTCGCTTCCGGAAGCCGAGGGCGGTCCCTCGATTGGAGGGACGGAGCTCACGTGAGGACAGGGCCCCGAGGGGCTGCGTGTGTCTAATTTTGCTTTCAAGTACAACAGCAGCAAACAAACCTCCGTTCATTAAAAGCGGGAAGAAGAGATATTTCTATACGGAATGAGCACTTCTGATTTGATCCCCGGAGTGAATGCCATAAACGGCTGTTAATTTGGGTCTGTTTACTAAAAATTTAATGCCTGCAGAAAATCTATTGGAATCATCACAAATGGAATAGTGCCTGCCAGGAAGAATGCTGGGAGTGACGGCACCTTATGGGAGGGAGCGTGAGGGATCCGGGGCTGGCGTCTGTCCAAGCGCCCCCTAACTAATGTGTGCGCTCCCCGCCGGGCGCACCCGGCCCTCCGAGCACCCGCGGCAGACCCGCCCGGCCCCGCGGCATCGCGGCCCCCACGCGTGTCACCTCTTCCCAGGACCGAATGTTCTAGCTCCTGGGTGGGGCCCTTGAATGTATTCTTCACTCTCCTGACGAAAGGGGTTCGTTCTCACGATGCTCGTTTCCTCCCACGACTCTGTTCCTCTGCCTGGCAGAGCCGAAGGCACTTTCCGGGACGCGAGGACGGCCGTCCGATAAAGCAGGGGTGTGGAAACACCCAAGGACGAGCGCTGGCAAATGGCCACATCCCGGGTAATGATGTCCCGGGAGAGCAGTGCTGGAGGCAGAGGGGACCTTTGATCCGGGCTCCGCAGGCCAGCGAACACGGGAGCAGGATCTTGGTTTGTGCAGATCATCTGAATGCGACCACCTCCCCCCTTACGAACCTCCTGCTCTTGCCACATTTTTTTTTCGTAGAACATTTTCACTGGCACAGTGTTTGGGTCAAAAGAGCAGAGAAGACACCCTTCATCTTCTGTCTCTTTCAGCCACCCTCGCCCATAAAAGCTGGTTTCACTTGCTGTGGCATCCCCGTGGTGGGGCTGCCCGCCTCCCCCGCCCTCCTGCACCCCACGGGTCCCTGCAGAGGCTGCCTGGCTGGGGGCTGCACAGACACTTGGCACCCTGGGCCACGGCGAGGCCGACGTCTGTAGCCAGGGCAGAACGATGCTGGGCACCGTCTCCAAGCCCACGTTCTTGTCGATGGACCAGGCTGCTTCTCTGTCCCCCCGAAACACCGTCTGAGCCCACAGGATGGGGACCGTGGCTTCAGGTTATGGTCTGTTCCGTCTAGGCAGCCCTAGCCAGGGACCTCGGTGGCAGGCGGGCTCGGCTGAACAGGGGCGGGGCCCTCCCCTGCATCCAGAATCTGGAGGAACAGTCTCTGCTCTTCTGTGGGCCGCAACCGAGAGACAGTGGAGTGAAAACCCTCTCGGGGTTTCAGACACGGCTTCTGCCACCCACCCCCACCCAGCCTCGGCATCCAGGGTCTTCCTACCCATGAGGTCCCTAGGGGGCTCTGTGCTGTGCCCAGGGCCAACGGCCTCCGTGGCCTGCCATCTGTCTGGACCGGGGACTTCCCCCCATCCCGTCACCTGGAGCTGACCAGGTGAGTCCCGCCTTGCCCCAGAACCCTCCCTACGGGCTTGAGCCATCCCTCTGACCCCAGATGACCTTGGCTTCCTCCTTCTGAGCACGGACCTTTGAGGCCGGCACGTTCTACCCCCGCGCCTGGTGCCCAGATCTGTTGGAACGATGCCAGGTATCTCAGGAAAGCAGAGACTGTCGGGACCGCACAGGACTCAGAGGCCTGCCCCGGGGACGGAGGGGGCTGACCGGAACCTGAGAGGCCCTTCAGAGTCCAGCGCCGAGTAAGGCAAAATGCCCCCCAGGCCCAGCTCCCTTTGCAATAGGATAGGAACGAGGAACAGGCAAGGTATGGCGGAGCAGGGACAGTGGTTCTGAGACTCGCTGTTTGTCCCGTGCCTCCCCACGACCACATCCCCCAACTCAGGCGCTCTGAACGTGGGGGCTTTGCTGCGGGAGCTCCCAGGGCAGGACCCAAGCGACAGGATGGGTTAGTGAGAAGGGACGGTGTCCACCGTCTTCCTCCGCACTCACGCGGCGCCGGCCACCCCGTGGGAAGGCAGCAGTGGTCACAGAACAGTCAGGCGATCAGTGCGGTGACAACAGTGCCGCAGAGAGCAGCGTCTCTACCACATCGGACCCCTGTGGTCTTGCCCAAATTCAGCCACTCCCTGTTTCCCGCAGGGACCGTGCGGGGATGCTGAGCCGACTCTCCCCGAAGCCCGTCTTGTTAGACCCACGGAGCTCATTGCCCCCGACCCCACTCTCTGCCCGCACTGAAGCGTCTCTGATGTGGGCGGGCTGTGGAGCTCTCTCTGGGCTTGGAATAAACTCTCCACAGCACGAGCGTGTCGAGGCCCCGGAATCCCGATCGCCTTTCATTCTGCAGCTGCCCGTCCGTGAATGAGGAGCAGAGGGGACAGGCCCGCAGTCACACGGTGGTGTGAGCGGTGTGGCCGGATGCTGTCCCTGGCTTACACGAGCGTGGGCTCACACACAGCAGTGATGCCCGGAGGACCCATGGCGGCCACTCACGGTCGGCCGTGGTGGCGGTGTCGATGCCACGGAAACGGGACATCGTGGCCAATCGGGGCTTTCAGCTTTGGGAGTGCGGGTCAGCCGACAGGTCTGACGAGACCCACCACCTTCTCTTCCCGGGTCTTCCCTTGCTTGCTGGGCCTGTGGAACACATGGCATGGGCGGACGGTGTCCACACTCTCCGCAGGGCGCGTCCAGCGCCATCGGGTGAGGGGGTGAGAGAAAGTCCAGGGCAGAGACAGTGCTCGCTGGTCACACATGGTCATCTCTTGGTGGTGGGGTTAGGGCCTTGGACTCAGCCTGGGACAGGTGTGGGGTCTCCTGGTCAAGCAGGAGGGAGGGCCAATGGATTTCATCAAATGTGCTCATTTCTCTGGGGACAACAGGTCCAGTAAATCCTGCTGCACTTGGCAGGACAGCCACACCCCGGCCCCTGGTGATCTTGGGACCGTGCTCTTGAGACGGAGGCACGAGGGCCGGGGACCCCAGCACCGTGAGCCCTGCTCTGGACTTGGCCCCCTGTGTCTGACTCTCTGTCCTTTGGGTCCCTCGCCCGCACTGCAGGGGTTCAGAGCGCATCTGGGACGAGGCCGTCGAGGGTGGTAAAAGGAGAAATACAGGGCAAGCGTCGGGCGTGGGCCTAGACCCAGGATGTGTCTCCTCAGGGCATCATGTGCCGCTACCTGTTGTTTTCTTTGCCGAGATCACGTCGGGCCAACCGGAGGGGATACTGGGCATGTGCCCGTGAGGGTTACAAACACCTGGAAACACCTGCCTGTCCTCCCCCTGAGGATCATCACGGCCCACAGGAGCCTCTGAGAAGCTCGGAGAAACCCTCCCAGGGAGGCACCTGCTTGACTCAGGGCGGTAAACGTGTTTGGACAGAGGCCTTCCATGTCCAGGCTGGGGATGTGGGTCTAACTGGCCACGCTTTGCACCAGAACAGCCCCGCGGAGTGCCGGAG
This sequence comes from Mustela erminea, assembly GCF_009829155.1. NCBI lineage: Eukaryota > Metazoa > Chordata > Mammalia > Carnivora > Mustelidae > Mustela > Mustela erminea. The sequence continues at coordinate 2,162,852 of NC_045619.1, forward strand.
ACCCTGTGGGAGTCAGAGGAGCTCCCTGGGCTCTGGGGAGCCGACAACGGAGGGACGAGAGCTCAGACCCTCCAGCACCGTGGGTGTCCTCCACACCAGCGCCCGCTCCACGGTGCGGTGACCTGCTTGACCTCGTCTGGTCTAGGGGAGTCCTTGGCTCTTCAGGCGGTGCTGCTACTGCTGAATAAGGGAATGGATGGGTGAGCGAAGTCATGCCCAGGGTAGGTGGGCTCTGGTGGTGGGAGGACAGAGGGACAGGCGGGCTCCTGGGGCGTGTAGGCTCCCAGGAAGGGTGGACAGAGAGGCAGCTGGCCAGAGGGACAGATCAGCTCCCAGAGTTGGTGGCAGAAGGTTGGGTGGGCTCCCAGGACAGGTGGGCAGAGGGGCAGGTAGGATCCCGGGGCAGGTGGGCTCCTGGGGCGTGTGTGTTCGCAGTATGCGTGGACAGGGGAACAGGTGGACAGAGGGGCTGGTGAGCAGAGCAGCTGCAGAGACAGGCGGGGTGGAGGGTGACCCAGAGCTCACCTGTGAGAGCGAAAGCCCTTGTGGGAGCATCTTCCCAAATGGCACGTGCTGGCTCCGTGTGAAGCTCGGACCGGCGCCGGGACAGAGGGGCGGGGTACGGGAAAGAGCAGGGGCCCAGGCAGCCAAGTGAGGAAGAGGAGGGGGACACGGACTGTCCACGTCACGAGCTCGTGTGTCACCAGGGGCGCAGAGTGGGAAGACGCTGCTGTGGTGGTTGGGGATTTCCCACCCCGATGCTTCCTGTGCCCGGGGGTGAGCGGGTGGGGGGCGGGCACATGTCTGAAATGAGAGGAAAAGCCCCAAACACAGGAGATGAGGTGGACAGAGCGAGCGTGGTTTTATAGCACGAAGCGATTCCCTGAATGCCCGATCAGAAAGCATCTGTTCATAAAACCGACCAGAGAGCAGCCTGCCAGGACACCGCGGAGAGCATCCTCCCCGGAGTCTTCCTTTGCTCACTCCGTCCGGCAGGCAGGAAGCTTGCCCACCGGGCGTGACAGGCAAGGAGCTCCCAGTCTGCACAAGGACGCCGCTGTGGGTGAGCCCTTGAGTTTCCTAAGAAAGTCTGGTCACTGCTCGCATGTGACAGAGGAGGGAAGACTTTGGGCCCGGAGAAATCAAGGTGGGCTTCATGGAGGAGGAGACATCTGGACAGGACGGTAAAGTTCTGAGCTGCACTCTGAACTAAAGAAGTCTGTGAGGAAGGGTAGGCTCCCCGGCAGGGCCGGTTCCCTCGCCCGACCTCGTCCCTTCCCTGCCCCCCCACGTCTGCCATTTGCTGCACGTGCGTCTAATTTCCCATGAACCCAACAGGAGAGAGCCGCAATTAATATCCTTATGCAAATGTTTTGTGCCTTAGGGCATCCCCTTGCTGTGATTTATGAACAATGATTAAAAATAACTCACTTAATGTAATCTAACGTGAACAAATATGAGGAGACCAGATTAAATTAAATTTCTTCCCCCTGGAAAAGGAACTTTGAAGGTCACCACCCTCTTGGAAACGCCAAGTGGTTTCTTTCATTGGTGTTCAAGGTTTCGGGTCCCAAAATGAAATTCTAAAAATAAAAGAAGCTGCATTTAGTATGTTGCCCTGCAACTCAGTCTGTGCCTTCAGTTGATCTTGGGCGACTCTGAGGTTTCTTTCTGCCCTGAGTGCCGTGGTTTGGGAGGGAAGGGGCCGCGCATCTGCCTGGCGTGGGGTCTCTCCTGGGCCCACACCGTCCCTTTCCGGAAAGTGCCCTTCTTTGGCCATGTCGGAAGAAAGGCTCCGCTGACTGGATCAACACGTCTTGATCGCTCCTTCCCACTCCCTACTTGAGTACAAATCACTAGTTTCCAGCCTCTGATCCCACATCGGGCTTCCAAGAGCACCAGCTCATGGGGTCGAGGACCCCTGGGTCAGAGCAAGGTTCCCCCCACCACCGTCTGTGCATCACCACGTTTCGTTCGCTGAGTCAGCAGGATTCCAGCCTGCGGGGAGGGGCGCGTTAGCAGGAAAGGCACGGAGGGGAGTGTTCTCATAGGAAGTAATTTTTAGACTGAAGACTGAGAGTCTATAGGAAGCATAAATCACAGGCTATCACCGTTGAAATATTTATTTGCCCTGCAGAATGACGACAAGTCCCCCAGGTGTCTTTCTACGCCCACACGGGAAGAGGTCACACATCCTCAGTTGGACGGATGCGTCCTGTTTGGCTTTGACACTGGCTAACTCAGCACGCCTAGATGCTCCCTCCGAGGTTCCCCACGCCAGGCAGGTGACCCATCATGTGTGACCCGCTGGGTTGAAGGAGCCAGAAAAAGCATCACCTCAGAGACTGCAGTGACCACCACTCCTTTGTGCTGACCGCCATCTGTCCCTCTGGCCAGGTGGGTGAGAGGCCACCCTGGACCAGTGTCTGGGACGTTCCTCTGCACGCACTCTACACGAAGGGCTGGGGGCCGTGGGTCACTCAGTCCTGCAGTTGGCCTGGCAGGCAAGAGGACAGGAGAATTGGGTTATGTTTCAAGGACTTCCTTTATGCAGACCACATGCCAGCGTTGTCTCATTTAATACCTTGGACAACTCCGAGTAACTCTTACCTCAGTAACAGCAGTGGCTAGGGCTCGTTGACCTTGTCCATTCATGCGTCTGTCCGTCCAGCCCACCTTGAGTGTCTACCTCGTTCTAGGCATCCCTCCAGGTACCAGAGACGCAGCATCAACCGTAGAGAAAATGATATTGTCCTCAAGTTAGCGTGATAATGGAACGCCGACCAGCAAGTACTTTCTGCTCGTCATCCGTCATATAAAAGAATGCCATACTTCATCAACCCTAGAATGAATCGCTGCTCGCTTCTTAGTGCCTTGGAAATCTGGAAGTACTCAGTCATGCCTGTTGGCCAGATGGTGGTCTGATCACAGCGGTCATTGCCCAGACATGTGCGCTGAAGCTTGCAGAAGGGATACTTAGCCTTGGAAAATCCCAACCCCCAAGCGGATCATCCCCTTAAGGAATATGATGTGTCTGCTCGTGATCACAGAGGAGAATGCTGTGTGGGAAATCGGAAATACAGGCAACTCTTCCTCAAGAAGTTCCAGGGACCCAGACTATACTTATGAAGCAGTCTTAGCAGCGTGGTGCTTGGGCCGCGGAATAGTGGCCCCCAAAGTTGTCCACGCCCTCCTCTCAGAGCCAGTGAACACGGTAGGCTCCCCAACACAGAGGACTTAAGGCTGCAGGTGGGATTTAGGCTGCTAATCACCTGACCTTGAAACAGGGAGAGCATCCGGCTGCATCAGAGGCGGTGGGAAGGGCCAGGAGCCAAGGAATTCCGAGCCCCTGGAGGCTGGAAAGGCCGGGCAACGGTGCTCCCTCGAGCCTCCAAGGGAATCGGTTCTTCCAACACCTTGGTTCGAGCCCAGGGCTATGCACGTCAGCTCTCTGACCTACAAAACCAAAAGATAATGCATTTGTTTTGCTCTAAGCCTCTAAATTAGTGATAATTTGTTACACAAGGACTGGAAACTGATAATTTGTTACACCTGGACTGGAAGCAATACAAACACGGTACTAAGTTGATTTCTCTTCCATTTTCCTTAGGCACACACCAAAGTGGCGTAGGATGAACACGCACATATGTACACGGACGCGGAGAGGGGGAGACGGCTGCCCGCACGTGGGGCTGCCTACGGTCCATGAGCGTGACCGGGGACAACGAACGGGGCCTTGGATCGAATGGATAAGGAAAAGCAAAGCTACGTAGCTGTCGTGTACCCATCCTTCCCTGTGGAAACTGAGGGCCTACGGATAATGCTGTCATAGGTGCGGGCCGTGCTCCCAGCCCGCAGGTTGCTCCCGAGTCCCCGTCTACCCCGTAGCATCCCTCCTGAGGCTGTGCCTGGGTCTCCGGGGGAAGATACCGGCCTGGGTACGTGGGGTCTAAGTCATGTGATCTAAAGCACGCGGGCACCCCCCCTGCTGTCTGGTCCCAGAGGAGGAGGGGGGGCTGGCCCTGCTTTGCCCCCCCAGGTCGACCTGGAGTCCCTCCCCTCCCACTCAGGATGCCGGGGCCGGTTATGAGCCCGAGAGTCAGACGGGTGGGACTATCGCCCCGTGCGGCGCAGAAATGAAACTTCATCACTCGCGGCCCCGGGCTGGCTCTCTGCAGCCGGGTTTTCTGAGAGACTCAGGTGTCAAGCGTGGGTTCGCACTTGCAATTCAGCAGCAGTGACCCTCCCTCCCCCGAAAATAACTCTCACGAAGATGTCACCCAGGGATCTTTATGACTCGAGCTGTCATCCGTCTCCCCGAAAGGCCAGCTCTCGGCTACCTGTGAAAGACTTTCCAGGATGCCTTCTCAGATAAATCTCTGCTTCCTTTCACAACTTAGAAGAACAGAACTTTATAAACTTGAAAGGTAGAAGAGGGAAGAGAGGCCTCTCGGAGGCTCTGCTGGCACAAGAGGCATCCGCGGGCCCTCGGGCTCCCTGCCTGAGCCCGTTCTTCACGCTGTTAACAACCGACGGGGGCGTTCCGTGATTCTCGCCCACGGCGCTCTCTCTACCCTGCAGGCCACCAGAAGCACAACGGATGGGCTGCCTGTTTGAGAGCGAGCCAGAGGAGGCCGGCAGGACTCACTCTGAGCCGTGGGGAGGTGAGATGCACTGGCTGCGGACCATCCTTCACCGGGAATGAGGTCCCTGGAAACTTCCATCACCAGCACTGCGGGGCCCCGAGGTAGCTGCTGGGGGCCCAGCCAGGATGGACCCCAACCCAGGGGCTGCGGGTCAGCCACGGGGCCTCACCCTCCAAGCCTGTCCCCGTGGCCTCTGCTAAGCACTCTGCCTCAGACACCAGCAGGTGTCACACAATCGAATTCCTGGTCAGAGATGGCGGCGACTTCCCTGCTAAGAGGCTCAAGCGGGGAGAAGTGAACAGGGAACCAGCAGCTCCCTCCCCGCCAGGGCTGGGTAAGTCCAGGCAAGCCACGGGCCTGCCCGAGCCCTCGGCTTCCCGATCTCCAACACGGGGTAACTGCGGCTGCCTTACACACCTTCCAAGAGTATTTGGAGTTTGAAATAGGAAGGTTCGTGCACAAGCTTTCGAAAGTAGCAGCTCTGCCTGTGGGTGGTGAGTGTCTGCCTGATCCTGGTTCGCTGGAAGGAGCAAAGGGATCGGAGGCGGCTCGCTGAGCCCAAGGCCCGCTGAGGCTCCCTGCCCCACGAGGGGCGGCAAGCGGTGCGTCTCCCACCCCCTCCCGACCCGTCCAGACCCCTGACGGATCCCTGTGCCGTGACGCCCCGTGCTCTCCCCAAGTCTGTGCCACAGTTAACACCGTGGATGGCCATTTGTGATTTTAAACAGATGTCTGAGCTATTGGGGTGCTTTGAACCCCACAGCAGACTCTCCTAGATCATGGAAGACCCCACACCAGCATTCCCACTTCTGGAATAGCTCTGGTGGGCAGAGCAAAGGGAATGGGGGTGTCTGTCCCAGGGGATTTACAAGGGGGCATCGGGGTCCGGTTAGGACAACACATGGCATCGGCACCAAATTCACTGCAAGAACCTGTTTCCCAAGCACGTGCTTCTCCCTATGCAGGGGGCTCTCACCTTGGAGGGACATGAGCCCCCCCTTCCAGGGTCTGAACATGAAGAAATGAAGGCAGTCTGGAGGTCGAGAGGTCTCGGTTCTCCCTGGGCTGACGTGTGATGCTGGACCAAGCCTGCCTCTCCCATGGTCTGCAGAGGACAGCAGGGGGCTGCCGTGCGGGCTCCCGCAGCACCCCCCGTGAAGGGCAGGGGAGCCTATGCTGAGTGCTGGTGAGGTCGCATGAAGGAAGGAGGAAGATGGGCCCCTCCTTGCCACGGTCACCTGGCACCATGCCGGCGGGCCCCGCCAGCCTGCGCCTTCGTGAGGGAGCTGGTCACGGGACTCTATCTCACCGGGGAGGTGGAGGGCATGGAACGGGTCACCAGTCACTAATTTGCTTGGACTGGACCCAAGAACCCCATCTTCAACAGCCCAGTGCTGGGTCTGAGCTCGCGGCTAAGGAGGACAGCCTCCGTCCGAGTTTGGAGGACGGGCCAGAGGAGAAAGCACAGACGCACAGGGAAGGCCGGGGGTGACGTCACCAGTCAGCCCCCGCAGGACGCTCCTTCTCCTCCAGAAGGACGCGGGCCGCAGGGGCAGGCGCTCTGCTCACCAGGGTGTGGGTGCACTCATGGTCCCGGGGAAGAGGACACAGGGTTTGGGGCTTTCTGCTCAGAGAGGGAAAGAAGGGGATTTCGGCTCTTGCCGACTGGGGGGGACAGGACACCCGTCTCTGGGCTTCTGGGTCGGCCCTCGGATTGTCCGGTTTTAGCAGAAATCCTGTCATCCCGTCATGATCCCGTGGTGTGGCTGGGCTCTTCCCCTGCATACCCGACCGGGCTCCCACCACCCACAAGTGGCCCCCCCCGGCAAGAATCCTATCAGGTCAGTTTAGTCAAGAACTACCCTGGCATCTCTGAAATTTCCAGCTGCCCCACGCTGCTCCTTGGCCATAAGTCTCCACTTTTTTTTGGTGTTTTAGGAATTGGACCCATTTGACACAGAGGTCTCTTTACCCCTGTTGCAGTAGTTCTGAATAAAATCAGTCTTTACTGCTTTAACTGCTATCCGGCTCTGGTCTTCTCCACCGGGGAAAGTCAAAGGTGCATTCTGGACATCCAATAAGGGCAGAGGGGAAAGCCAGAGGGGGCACAGGCATGACAGGTGCACCAGCACCATGGGCAGTCAGTACAGCCCCTGAGACAGCAGCAGGCATGACCAGGTTAGGACCCGAAGCCAGCGAGCACGTGGGAGCGCGCGGAGACCCCGGCAGAACAAATGGGAACAATTTGGCAAAAAGTGTACCGCATTATTAGGACAGAGCCTCGGTGTGTGTGTCACGTGCTGGGGTCTGAGCCCGATTCTCAGGCTTGGACCCCACACCCCCGGGTCTGACCATCACCTGGCACTGCCTTGGCCGGGGAATGGACATGATCCCAGACTGGAGATCTGCAGGGGACAGGGAGCGAGGGCCCTCGGGAAAGTGAGGCAGAGAGACCCCGGCCGCCATGGGGCTAGAGTCAGGAGCCCAGGTCAGGCCCAGCCAGCCGGGGTCTCCTGTGTCTGCCCGGGGAGGTCGGCTGGAGCAGGGGATGGCACGAGGGACGAAGGCGGGGTTTCGGTCAGGAGGAGGAAGGAAAGACAGAAAACAGGAAAATAAGGGAGTATGGCAAGGCAGGAGCAAGAACAAATCGGAGTCACGACGGAGAACAAAGGAACACCACCGGAGGTCCCAAGGGAGCAGAGGAAGGTGAAAAAGACCTCGGAGGAGGTGGGGACGCAGAAAGGCCCCAGGGACGTGTCTAGGCTTCCCGGCAGGACTCACAGAGCCTAGGACAGGAAGGTGGAAACGATCCATGAGCGAGCTGAGGTCTGCACTGCTTGCCCGACTCTGCCCACCCCACCCCCCGAGAACTCACAGCCACCCCACCAGCCCGTCATTAGCCTCGTGAGCTCAGACCATTCTTCTGTGAGCCTCTGTGTTCCTCTGCAAGCTTGTGAGCCGCCAACCACGTGCCCCTCGGCAGACGCCGCCTTTCACTCTTCGTCTGTTTGAGGATGGATAAACCCTCAAGCATTTGAATCACATGTTCTATAGTCCTAACGGGGGAGAAAGTCTCATTTCTGAAAAGACTCAGCACGGGCGCCCTGCCACCCACCAAGAGCCTTCCTGCTCACTTCCCTGGCAACTGTATCCTGAGGACCACTCTGAGCCAGGAATATGTAGAGCTGTGACTTCATCACCTGAGATGGATGTCGCATTAAGTCCCAGCAGTACACGGGGATAAATAAGGAAGGCGTGTCCAACGCTCCCACGCGGCCCTGCAAGGAGAGACTGGAGGCAGGAGCCTGCCAGTGTCCTGGGGGGGGCAAATGATCTGCAAAGGCCATTGGAAGAGGGGCCCCGACTGCAGCAGGGGTTTCCAGGGGGCTGCCAGAGACGCCGGGCTGTCCGCTGGCTCCCAGCGATGGGTTTAGAATTCCATAATCCATCCAGAAGTGGAATCCAGGGCTCTTGAGTCTTCCAGCAGGGAGGTTGATGAGCACCAGGTTGCTTAGCTCCCTAGTACCCCTGCTGACGGCAGCACAAGGACAAGCTGAGTCAAGACTTGCTCGACGGCAGCAGTAAATACTCACTTGATGTGGCTTGAGGAGGCACGTCAACTTGTTAGACATTTCCTGTAAGAAATAAGCTGTAAACTCAGGAATAGGTTCCTGAGCGTGATTCCGGGTGCTTGGGGTCTGAAGCTAACGATTCCAGCATCCTTATTCTGTATTCAGTGTTTCTTCTTTCACTGGGTCCTGTTTCAAGCAATAATCTACAGAATTTAACATTTTCATACCCACCATTTGGTCTTCTCAAAACACAATATATTCTTCTGTACTTGGTTTAGATGATTTTTTTAAAAAAATAAAATGTTAATAAGAGAGCCAACGCAGCCCGTGTCCTCCCCCCTAATCCCAACCCCCGTCCTCAGAGACGCCCGCTATCCTGAACTTGGTGTTGTGACACGTACTGACCAAAAAAACATAGATTCCATTCCTTCAAACTATTTTAAGTTTGAAAGAATTATGTATAATCTACAGCATGTTGTATATAAACATTGAAATCCATACTTGTAGTCAATACTACTGAGACTTAGACATTTGCAAACAGGTTCCCATACTTCAAACGTCCCCTTACGATCGGCACATTTTGTGTGCAGTTTGCATCATTGCCGATTCGGAAGTCACAAAGGTATCACGTTGAATTCGGAAAGCTTTGGGGCTGTGGTTTTCTCGTTCAGATCTTCAGTCGACCTGGAATTTACGTTTGTGTGTGATGTGAGGTAGGGATCGATTGTATTTTTATTTCGTACAGAACATCTGTTGTCTCAATACCATTTGTTGGTGATTCCTCCTTCATCTGCCCATTTATAGAGCCAACTCCACTTTATACCAACAGGTGCAGACCTATGCTGGAGTTCCTCACTTGGTCCATTTCTAGATTCCCTTATCCCTGCATCAGGACCAGCCTATCTCAACCACCATGGCTTTATAATACATGCTGGTAACCGGTAGATAATGAAGGTCATAGCCCAGTGGAACTAAGTCTGTAATATATCAAATACGTAGAGGCGAGCTAATGGCAAATATGCATGTCCCACTCCAGCTCCCTACACCATAACTCAGCAGTGAGGACAAAATAAAGTATTACAACGTATGTTTCAATCACCACATATGATTCAGAAGACCACCGAGGAGGACATCCGCTCTTTGTACCTGTACTCCTGTTCCCTCTCTCTCCTTCTCCCCTCCTTCCTGGTGCAACACGATTTCATCACTTACCACTTCCTGTCTGTTTGATGAATTTCCTCTGCCCAGTCTTCAAAAGCAGGTCTTTCTGTGTGCCTACATCTGAGAATGTCCTGGACATTCGTCTGGAGGACAGCGTGGCCAAGACAGAATCCCTGAGAGACAGCTCCTTCCTCTCCTCACGTCCCTCTGGCCCCCGTGGTTTCCCATGAGGCAGCCGCTGTCACTCAATTCCATGCTCACCTGTAGTGACACGCCATTTCTCTCTGGCTGCTCTCAAGACTTTTTCCTCATCATTGGTTTCCAGAAGTTTCACTGTGGTGTGTCCAGACATGGATGATCTGGGGATTATTTGACTTGGGCTTAGTTCATCTTTCAGAATATGTGGAGTTATGTCTCTCACCATGTTTAGGGACTTTTTCAGCAATTATTTCTCTCACACCCTACTGTCTCCTGGGACCTCTGCTTATGGATATTGGAGATTTGCTTATTGTTCACAGTCTCAGAGGCTCTGTCCATGTTTCCCTGTCTTTGTTCTCTGTTGTTCAGAACAGAGAATTTTCTTTGTTGCATCCTCCGTTCACAGACTCTGAGTTCCCTCATCTCTGCTGCACTGGGGCATCTCTCTGGCAAGTTTGTGAAGTTCAGTTACCGTGCTTTTCCATTCTATGATTTCCAGTTGATTCTTCCTTACAACCTCTATTTCTCCCCTGAGATTTCCTTTTTTTTTTTTTTTATTTGCTTCAAAACAACTTCAATTGATTATTCACGCATTTTTAGGATGGCTGCCTTAAAATCTGGTCAGATAATTCTAACATCAGATACACCTTCATGTCAACATTTATTAGTTATAGTCCCTCATTGAAGTTGTGATTTTCATGGTTCTTGGTAGGACGTGCAACGATGATGGTACTGCAGACATTTTGTCTGTTATGTGAGGAGACTCTGGGTCCTACTTAAACCTCTAATTTTAGCAGACTACCACTTTGCTTGTGTTAGCATACAGGTCCTGGCCTACTTTTGGGAGGCTGTTCCACTAGCAGTTTAATTTCCAGAGTCCTCGTGGTATAATTTTGGGCTGTTCAGCTTATCTGGTGCCTGTGGTATCCCCCTTGGTCCCTCCTGGGTCCTCTTGAGGGAGCAAAGAGGTTTCTGCAGACCAGGCCCCTTTGTGCCTCTTGATGGGGGAGGGAAGTCTCAGGAGTCCCTGGCCAGCAAATCCTTGGTGTTCCCGCCCCACCCCAGCTCCTCACTGTCTCAGGGATGAAGAGGGTCCCCAGGTTGCACCATTTGTTTGGGGGGGTCCTTCCTGCCTTACCTCCAGCTGTTCTTGTATCTCTAGCTCAGAAGGGGCAGTCTCAGGACTGCTGGGGAGGGGGAATGTCTCCCCCGGACACTGATTTTGGGGAAAGATCCCACTGGATCCCCATTGGTGGTGGTTCTGGGTTGTTGGGGGCGTTGACGTCCAATCAAGGGCCACTCCTGCCTTTGTTTCTGTTCAGCTGGGGGCAGGGAGCACCAGGGTCTCCTTTTCAGATAGGTGGGAAGGCCTGGGCCACCTGCTGCCGTGCTGTCCCTCTGTTTCCTGGCTTCCTGACCAGGCTTTCTTCCTCTTGCTGCTTTTCAGAGTTCCCAGTGGTCGTCTCCCGTGGTGTTTCCAGTTTTGCAGCTGTGCCTAGCAGAGAGACAGCAGCTGGTCCAGGCCTGCTACGTGTCCTCCAGGGCCGACCTCTCTGTGCTCACGACTCGGGCTTCTCTCTGGGACGCCTCTGGTTCCAGACCCTGCACCCACCAGCGTACCACCCAGCATTTCTCCGTGAATGCCCAGGATGTCTCCCACATCACCTGGCAAAGCAATGGCATGCATCCTCCCCGCCCCCCCCAATCAGGTCCACAGCACTGCTAGCTTTCTCCATCTTGGGAAACCACAGACCACTCCCCAGTTGCACAAACCAGAAACCAGAGACTGGTCTTTGGATCTCCACACATGCATGGCCTGTCGGTGTGGCCATATTAGTGTGTCCCCATCACCTCTGCACATGGCCACAGTTGCCTGCACCACCAGGGCAGGCTCCCCTCTGGTCACTGCTTCCTCTCTCTTTGCATCTGCCCGAGCGAGTGAAGCATAGAGCACCCCGGGTCCCAATGCTCTTCACAGCAGTCTGGGGTCTTCGCAGCACACCCAGGCCCAGGCCTCACCCTCCTGCGACGGCATTACCACCCACAACGTGGTGACCTTCCCTTTCTCCCATCCGTCACCCACCACACTGGCCACACTTCTGGCCGCAGACCCCGCAGACATCGGCCAGTTCAGGGCCCACTTCGTGTTCTCTCTGGGTGGGTTGTTTTCCCCACCTCTGTGGCTGCGCCCAGATGGGGTCCCAAACCACTGCCACCTTCACAGAGAATTTTGTCCTGGGGACCCAAGCCCCACCTGAGCTCAGGTCCTCCTCCCCACGCTCTAGGCCACCCTCCGGGATGTTGCCTCACCTTATCCTTCCCAAAGCCCAGAAGGGGGACATCGACATCGCTTCTTTGTCCACTTACTTAATGTGCTCAGTCCCACCACCTCTTTCGAGGACCCATCCTGTGGGCACCGGTCACTGTCGCAGCCCAAGAACCCACTGTCTCCCACAGAGCGGGAGTAAGTTCTGGCCACAGAGACAGTGCAGCCAATGGGAACCTCAGACGTGCGGGGCGGGCAGGAGGGAGCCACGCCAGGTCTCTGAGCCGAGCCCCCAGGCTCCTTGCCACGGCTTGGTTTCCTCCTGGCTCAGGTGTGAGCCTCCCCTGCACCCTGGAGCCATCTCTCCAGTGGACAGGGAGAGCGAAAAACACCGGGGAGCAGAGCCAGGGACTGGGATGGAGGAGGGGCTGACATAGCTGTGCCCAGACCAGACCCCGCCCCCGCACCCAGCCTTCTGGATGCCCTGCGGAGCGAAGCCTCCATCTCCAGCTGCGTTTCTAACTCAGCTCTGAAGGAACGGAAGCGCCATTACCGCACGTGACCCAGACCCGAGTGAGGGCACTCGGCGGGCCCTGTCCTGACTCCACCAGCTCACAGATGCTTGATCAGACGAGGGTCCCTACGTCCTTTATGGAGGAAGAGCAGAGGCAGGAGGGGGCTCTGGGGCTGAGGTAGGGAGGAGGCAGGGGCAGGACGGGAGACATAAAATTGAGAAATAATTCTCGAATTGGATGCTGACTCTGGCATGGATTTATAGCATATTATGAGATTCTAATGCAAACCAGAGCTCTGGGTTTTATTATTATTTTTATTTATGCAGAAAACTGACTAGGAGATCAGTGTGGAGATTCATGAACTTGAACTACACCAGATCTAGCCGGAGTGATTTTTTTTTTTTCTTTTTTACCTCTGCCTCCCTAGTTTTCAGTTGTGTAGCTCTCAATGGGGACATAATCTTCCCTTTGATTTCAAACGGTCTCTGAGTCTTTCAGAATCTTTGGGGCTGCAGTGGGAAGCGGGGAAGTCATTCACTCGAGAGCTTGGCCTGGTAGATACGGATTTATAGACACAATGTCGGTGGAAAAAGAGTGTCTGGACCCAGAAGGACCGTGAAGCAATTTTCCTGCAAAACATGGTCTTTTTTATTAGCCTCATCCATTCATTCATAAGCTATGGTATCGCAACAGTGCAAAGACTCAGCCATCCGCCCCTCACTCATGCCAGGGGCAGGCTCTGAATGTCTGTTGTGTGTAGGGGTCCTGCGGGCGTGGTACGGGGTGGAGGGGAGGGAGCTTGCTCGCTGTCTGCAAAGACCAGAAACCGAGATCGCAGCAACTCACAGACGCCGCTGGTTGCGTGACTTCCAGGGTATGAAATACGGCAGCTCCCAGCTGGTTGTGCTGGTCGGAAGCAGACACAGCGATGGGCTCACAACTTCCCGGACGGTCCCAGCCTCCCAGGCCGGGATTGGCGGAAATATTTGCTGCCTAGTTGGGAGAAAACTATGCTGTTCGCTAATGTGATCACTTTAGGCATATAATCAATGATCCCAATTTTTTTTTTTATATTTGTGTAGAATTTCAAACATATCTACGTGCAGGGAGACCTTACTTGTTACGTGTGCTTCATCTGTAACTTTTTGTCCTTTTTTTTATTTACTTTTTTTGCAAGTGATAATATCATGTCATTTCGTTCCTAAATGTTTCAATGTGTATCTCTAAAGAATGGGTGTTTTCATTTGTAACCAAATACCACGATCCCATCTAACCGTTGACCTTGACCTATGATGGTTTGTTTTGTTTTGTTTTGTTTTCATGTATTTATTTGAGAGAGAGAATGAGAGAGAGACGGAGCATGAGGGGGGTGAGGGTCAGGGGGAAAAACAGACTCCCCACGGAGCCGAGAGCCCGATGTGGGGCTCCATCCCGGGACGCCAGGATCATGACCTGAGCCTAAGGCATACGCTTAACCCATGGAGTCCCCCAGGCCCCCAGATCGGGGATGTTTATCCAACACGCAGTTCATAGTCAAATATCACTGAGTGCTAATGGATGTCGGACAGTCAGCCGGTTTCATCCGGAATCCCCACGAGGCCAATGCACTGGTCCAGGGTTTAAGACCCGAAGCCCCTTTACTGCTCGGAAGTGTTCCACCCCCTTCATTAACCTCTCCGGATATCAGAGCGATCGTCCTGCAGAATGCCAGCCGCACGGGCCTCGCGAGTCTGCTCTGTGTGGGGCCGTGACGTTGATCTTCTGTTCCCTACTCTTTATAAACTGAAGGCAGAGGGTTGCGTAACGTTTCTGGCTGGGGTGTTTCATAAGCAGAACCGCGTGACCTCAGGGCATCCCAACAGGAGACCCACCTTGCGGTCGCCCCAGCTTTAGAGGCGCTAAGACCACCAGTGGTTCTGGGTGGAGGGTCTCACACGTTTCCCTGTCTGCTCTTCTGCTACAGGATCCGTCCACGGACAGACGTTGCCAGTTAGCTCCACAGAGGCTGCAAAACTGATTTTTAAAACTCTCACTCCTGCTGTATTTAACAGCTTCAAGTTTTCAACGAATAAAACGGCAAAGAATGGTAACGTCCTCGGTGGCATCTTTGTAGGTAAATTTGGTTTTATGTGCAGCAGAGGAGGGGCCGATCCTGCCGAGCCCCGCACATTTGTAGAAGAGGGTGGACGCCGCGTCGTCTCAGCCCTGTCTGTGTCTACGGAGGGTCGACTCTGCACACGGCTCTTGAGTGAGCATCGGGAGACCTGAGACGCCTTCCGCTTCAAGGGGCTCGCTCTCAGGGAGGGAGAGAGAACACACGTCTCCCTCATGCTCTCCACATTCAGTGACAGAGTCCCGTGTGAGGGACAGCATAGACTGACTCAGGATGCCTCCGCGGGGCCGGACGACCCAACGGCAACAGGACGTGGATGACTCCCCTTGAAGGGTAACCTGGGACAGAGCGTCCAGCCCGCGCTGAAAGGCAGGGCTGCAGGGGGGAAGCCGTGTGCTGTTACTGAGGGGCAGTGGTCTGGCGTGGGGGGAACACGACCTGGTGACCATGTAATTATTCCTGCAAATCAGGACCTGCCTGAGACAGCTACATCTGGGACTACCTCAGCCAGCCAGGATGCTTCCGTGAACTCATGGCTCAGTGTAGGGACGACGGAATATGAGACTGGAGAACTCAGCTGGATCAGGACAGGCCCCAGCTGCTAAGAAAACAAATCTGCAAGGTATCGGTGTTGGACTGGGATGTTTGGGCAGAATTACGCTGCCCCATCCCCCATCAAAGATGCCCGTGTCCTCACTCCCCAGAAACTGGGAATATGTTAGGTTATGAGGTCAAGGGAGGTTAAGCCTGCAGACGGAGTTCGTTGTTAATGGGCTGCTTCCACATGGGGAGATTTCTGGGGTTACCCAGAGGAGCCCGGAGTAATCACCGAGGCCCTCTTGGAAGTGGGGGCAGGCGAGGAGAGTCAGAGGTGGCGAGCTGTCTGTGGAGGCGTCGTCCGCAGAAGGACTGGACCCTGTGCTGCTGGCTTTGAAGATGGCCAAGGGGGGCCTGAGCCCACAAATGCACACGGTCTCTAGAAGCTTGGAAGGGCGAGGACAGACTCTCTTTGAGAGGCTCCAGAAAGAAGCACATGCCTACGGGCACCGTGAGTTTGCCCAGTGAAACCCGCAGCAAACTTCCGACCTCCAGAACGGCAAGTCAGTAAACGGCGTTATGGTTTGTCTCCACAACTGAAGGAAGCTCACACGGGATTAGCCATGATAGGAGGAAGATGACTCTCAGATTTCACTTTCGGAGAACGAGGTGGGTCCGGGGGCCATTCATCAACAAGTAAAGAGAATCACAGTCAAGGACAAAGGCCGTGCCTCCCATTCCAGCAGACTCGAGATCCCGCTTCTTCCGTAACCACAGACCGTGACACCCCAGAGCGAACAGGTGAAGACCAGTTGGTTGGATGGATCTCAAGAGAGCCTCACAGTCCGCAGGGTATTAAGCATGTTTTCATTACAGGAGTGAGGAAATGCCTCAAAACCAGCCCGAGGCAGAGTGGGGAATGTTCACGAACAGTTAAACTCCCTCACATGATAATGTCACATCTGGGTTCCTTTCCGCAACCGTGCCTGGGGACGCCGTCCCATTATTCGGTGGCTCACGATTTGAATAACTTCCAAATCAGTCAAACTCCTGGCCTCCTGCAATAATGCTAGTGTTATTTATTGTTTGTTTATCCAAATAAGATAATCTTTTGGAAAACCTTTCATGTTAAACTGTGGTCTGAAGATGGTCTGCCACATTCCCTAATCCAGGGTAGTTTTAGGAAGCATTTCCCTTGCCAGCGATGAGTTCCAGAAGTGGACGCCTGGCGTAGTTCCTTTGTGTAGTTTAACCTGGGCGGGGTGGGGGGGGGGTGCATGGAAGGCCTGTTCTGTGGGTCTCAGAGCTATTTCCCGGGAAGCGAGCCGAGGGTCTCCAGCATCTCCGTCTCTCCTGCTGGAGTTAAGTCACTAAAAGTCGGCTCAAGGGAGTTGTGCCGCAGTAACAAACCATCTCGAAGTATCAACGGACTGAGGCAAGAAACATTGGTTTCTAACCCACATTACTCGTCAGCTGTGGGTTTACGGCTCCGAGCACGTTCCTCGTTTGGGAATTCGAGAAGGGGGAGGAGCCCGTGCCGGCCACCACGGAGCCCAAGGGCGTCTGGGCCCGCCTGGGACCCCCTCCCCTGAGAGGAGGGGTGCAGAGTGGGGAGAAAACCTCAACCCGCTTCAGGTGACCAGAGCGCTGAGAGGCACCACGGAAAGTTCCAGACGCTCCCGAGCGCTGTTTAGCCGGGATGGTGAGATCTAACCAACCACTTCCTTTTACGTTAGGAGCGGAACGCGGTGTCTGCCCTGGGATTATAAATCTCCTCCTAGCTCGTTCTTCCTCAGTCCCCTAGAGGCGCAGCCTGTGAAGCGGACTCTAGAGGTGGTCTCCCGTGCACGTCACTGTAAGTTGGCGCCGTCTGTATTCCTCCAAGCAGTGACATCATGATGTCTGACACGCTGATTAAAAAAATCCTCGTAGGAAACTCCTTTGTTGGCTTTTTAATTGAATTAGAATATAAATGACGTACAGTTTGCAAATCTTTTGTGTGTAATTCACTGCTCTTTTCTAAAGGGAAATGCGTGAAGTCAGATTTAAACACTAGGATACTCCTGGCACCCCAGAGCCTTTCTCGGGACCCTCCCGCCTCAGCCACGGCAGTCCGTGTCCGCGAGGCGAGTCCGCTCAGGCACCAGCGATGAGACCCGTCCACGGCCCTGGGATGAGCAGTGTTCTTTTTTCTTTTTTCTTCTTTTTTTAAGATTCTGTTCATTCATTTGAGAGAGAAAGAGAGAGCCCAAGAGAGCGAGCGAGGGTGAGTGGGGTGGAGAGGCAGGCAGAGGAGAAAGAGAAGCCGGCTCCCCGCTGAGCCGCGAGCCCAGTGCAGGGCTCGATCCCAGGACCCCCGGATCACGACCTGAGCCGAAGGCAGACGTTGAACCGACAGAGCCCCCCAGGTGCCCCAGGACTGTGCTCTTTCTGTTGCTCTATATTCCGTTGCACAATAGTCCAAAATTCTTGCCCGCGTTCTATTTCCGCAGCGTTCACACGGTTTCCGGCTTCGGCTGTCCTGAGCACGCTTGTCCGTCGGGAGCCCACGTGCTCCCAAGCCCGCCGGGCGTGGGTGTGAGAGCCGCGATGCCGGGTGGGCGTGCTGGGGTCTGGGCTTGCGGATGCCTCAGTGTCCTCTTTGAGGTCCGTCACTTCGGGGCTTACCGATGAGGCTCCGCTGGGTGGTGGCTATGCCATTCGGACTTGCTTTAGCCACCTGCCGAGCTGACCCTGACCGCTGTGAGGTGTCCCTCCTCGTCTGCCAGCCCCCGCTGCCCACAGTCCCTGTGCGGGGGCGCCGCTCACGTCCAGCAGCGCTGCCCTCAGTACGTGCGCGGGTCCTTCCTCCTGTCACGCAGCCACCGCCTGCCTCTCCTCTCCTTCTCAGTGTAATGTGTGCTGTTCTCGCTGGTGTTTTTGTTTTTTAATTTTAAATCTACTCTGCTAATCTGCGCCTCGTATTTGGAAGGTGCAGTTAATTTTCATTTAATGTACTGAGCTGAGTCATGAATTGCTAATATTCGATGATTTTCACCAACGAAAAGACAATTTCATATGATTCAACATAGTAATTGCTACGTATTTGGTTTAAATCTATAATCTTACCATTAGCCTTCTATTGGTCTCATATTTTCCCCTTTTCTTTCTCCTCTTGAATTATTTATACTAATCCGGTGTGTTTTATTATTCTGTTCTCCTTGCCGTTAGCTCGTGACACAACCTCTTCTTCTTTCAGTGACTAAAATGGAGATTGTAACAGGTGTCGCCCCTATGTTACGAAGTGCCTGGAAGCTGTAGTTTTGTTACCTCGTCGACAAGATCTCGCAACGCTTGCGTTTCCTTCACGGCCACCTGTTTCGGGCCGCCGCACGCCGTGTGGTTCCCTGTCCTCGGCTGACCCGTCCCTCCCTGCAGCCGCATCTCCGCTCACGCCACTCACCACGCGCCTCTGTAATTCTCCCCACCAGAGGGGAAGGGTCGATGTCCCCAAGCCACAGCACTCAGCTGGGCCATGTGACGTGCTCCGGAAGGTCCCTTCCCCACGTGTGGGACGCGTTCTCCCCATCCAGGGCGCCCAAGGGGAGCAGCCCCAGGTGGAGAAGACGCAGACCCGGGGCCAGGCCGGGGAAGCCCAGTGTGCCCGTCGGGTCGTAAACCCGCTTCCTCGGTCTTCACTTTAGATCACCCAAATTGGTTTCCCGCGTTTCCATTCGGATCCGCCTGATGAGATTCTGGAGCTCCTGCCTCTCTCCGAGGCCCTGGGCCGCTGTCGGAGGCACTGAAGTCTCCACCTCCATCACCTCTGCAAGAGGCCAGCGGCCATTTCTTCTCACGACATGGGTCTCATTTCTTTCTTCCTCGTGCATCAAGTAATCTTTATTTTATAGTAGACATTGACTGTAAGAAGCAGAAAAGAACAGCAGGGAAATAAGCCTCAGGTAATACTTCCTTCGAGCAGGAAGCCTGTTCCTCCTCAGGCCAGGTCATGCGGGTCGGTGCTGGGTAAGCCGTTCGTCTCAGCATCGAGCCGTGTTGGGGCTTTGCTGGAGATTCAACCCACTTCAGGTCACTGCTGGGTTGGAACATCTGGAGGGCACTGTTGGCACGGCGCTTTTAGCACGACCTGTGACCCGAGCCCTGGGGGGGTGGGGGGTCAGAGATCACACAGAGATCTCTGTGTGATTTACAGACCACAGACCATGGGCTTTCCAAGCCACGCGCATCTCTTTTTCTACTTTCCAGGCAGTCTACGAGCTCTGTGGGTCCCTCGGCCTCTCTTGTCTCTCCAATCCCATCTCCGGCTTTCTGCACCCCAGAAGATGTCTCCGACCTTCGGACTTGTCCCAGGTTCCAGTCTGCTCCTGCAGTTGTTAGTGCCTTGGAGAAACCCCTCCTGGTCTCCTGGCCTGTCACTGACCCTCACGGCCACCGCACGGGCTCAACACTCGACAGAGCCCAGGTCACACACCACAGCCCATCAGCTCCCACCGACACTGTGAGCTCTGAGAAACACCACCAGCCCTTAACTGTCTACGGTCACTCTGCACTGTCCCCACTCTGAGCGCCCCAGAGCGTGCAAGACCTGAAAACGTATGAATATAGGATTGAAGTGACAACAAGGAAAGGCCCTTAGCCGTGAGAATGCATTTGACCTTAATATCCAATTTCTTCTAGGTACCACTTAATTGTTTCCTGAGTGAGTCTAGCGCTGCCATTCAGTGTCCCTCATTTTCCTTCTAGAACCTCTTCTGCCCCAAAGAGCGCCTCCGCCTTGCTGTCTGAGGATTCAAGGTGCTGGCGCGGAGTGATCCCTCCCCGCTAATCCTCATGCCGTGCGGCTGAGCCGTCGGCCGCTCCTCGCCTTCAAGCCAATACTGGAGGCTGCTCTGTGCGCTGAGTCCGCTCCCTCTGGGCCCAGCGGAAGGTGTACAACGAAAGAGAACCTATTTCTGCGGGAGAAACACGGGCAAACCTGCACCCACGGGTGCGCGTGGCGGCAGACTGCGGACGGTGTGACAGCAGGACGCGCTCCGCCCTGTGTGGGCACAGCGTACCCCGTCTGCCATTTCTGAGGGCCGGCCCCGACCTGGCCGGGCTCCCCCGAGGCTCTCCTCCCTGAGGAACACCCTCGGGGACACTGAGGCGGCTCTGTCCTCCCGAGCAACAGGGTCCCACCTGCCTTCCCCGTGCGTGCGCCACGGCCCCTCTGGGTTTACTCTCTGCCAGGAAATAAGCCTCCGGTCCTTCCCCGGAACGACTCCCATCAGAACAGAAGGTGTGCAGAACGCAGAGAGAGGGGCCTAAGGCCCCAGAGGAGGCGTTTAGGGCAGGGGAGCTCCAGAAAAGGCCGTTTATCCCCAATGCCTGCAATCCACGTCCCCCCAGTCTCTGCGTGTACATTTGTTTTGCAGCAGAAAGATCGCAGCCGCTGCCGAGCGAACTCTGGGCATACAGCGCAAGAGGGTCTGTGCCCCGCAGAGGTGGTGTGTCCGGCACAGGCCAAGCCCCTGTGTGTCGGCCACTCTGATCGGCTGGGGTCCGGACTGTGGGGTCAGGGTCCGGAGGGATCTCTCAGGAGAGCAGGAGGCATGGAAGATGGAACGCTCCGGCATGGGCCCAGCAGCGAGGGGGAGGGGAGGCAGAGGGAGGTCTTGAGACCCGAACAGGGCATCCGTGCTGCCCCGGGAGCAGGAGGGAGCCGATTGGGTCCACTGCTGTAAGAACTGAAACAGAAAAGGGCATGAGAGCCGGAGCCCGCACCTCTGGGGAAGAAGGTGGTGTACTTTATGCAAGACCAAAAACCCAAATCTGACAGAAGCCAAGTGTCGGAGACGTTCACATCAGAGTCACCGACTGTCCCCTGGGCTCCCGGAACCGCTCAGCCCCTGCCAGGGCAGTTCCGGTGCTGCACTTGGCTGAGCAGCTCTAGGAGGCTGGGAAGAGCCCACCACAGTCTCCGGGGGACCAGAGCTCCTCTCCCGCCCTGTGGGTCTGGGTCTGCGTAGGACAGAGCGTGGGGGCCCAGGATGGAGCGTCTGAGCCTCTCTGCACTGTGTCCCTCCTTGGCCGACATTGAACAGGTCTCTGGATGACTTTGACCACGGCCTGCTCCCCGGCAGCCGGCCCTGCCTCCTTCAGCAGCCGCCTCTGGATCCCTCCCAAAGGGCCAAGCCGCTACGTCCGGCCTCCCTGAGCAGAGAGATGAAGCCAGCACGCCCACGCCCGCCCTCTTCCCCTCCCTTCCTCGGGTGGTCAGCTGCTGCACCTCAGAAAGGGCCCCGCAGACCCAGGGGTGCACTCAGGCTGCTCCTGAGCCTTGAGGGACGGGGGCTGCAGGCGGCCTCTCCAGGCCGTCCTGACCAGCCAGTCCTGCTCGGCTGCGAGGCCGGAGGCTTCCTCCATCCCCATTTTGGTCCCTGTGTTGTGTCTTATCGAGGCTCGGCCCAGGGGTTGCACCTGGTAAGAGAACACCTGAGAGAGGATGGACAGAACCTCGTCCGCAGAGGAGGAGACGGACATGTGACACAGTAAACTGTAGTGAGCAGCAAGTGACGACCCTCAGGAGGGATGGGAGTCACCTGCCACCTCCCACGCCCCCACGGGCGTCACAGCACCGCCCGCCCCTCCCCGGTAGCTCTGCCGCTCACCCCAGCTGTGGTCCTGCCGTGGCCGGGACAGTGTCTGTCTCACCTGCCCGGGGTCTTCTGACTCCGCCTCCAGGGGCAGGCGACGGTCTGGCCGCACTTGGCACCTTGTCCTGCTAAGACCCCTCAGCGGAGCAAACGGGGTTCTCCGTCAGGGAAGGCCTCATCCCCCGTCCGTCTGTCCCCCTGGCGCCGTCACTGTGCCCATGGCCAGGCGTGCTCCCTCGCCAGCGTCCCCTGGCCATCTCTCCCGCCGGCGGCCTTCACCGAGCCGCTGGATTCCTTGTATGAGACCGTCCTGCTTGTCCACCAGGAATCAGTTCAAATGCCCTTTGCTCGAGAGAACATTCTCCAACACCTGCAAGCAGGTTTTAAACACGAGGGATAATAGCGGCTCCTAAATGGTGTGGACACTGGTGCTCACTGAGCGGGTGACGTGCCGGCGCTCACTGGACCCCTGGGCCCAGGTCGGCGCTGGGGCCATGTGGCCGCGCTCACGGCAAGCAGGCCCGCTCCACAAGCACCTGGGAGACTTCTGGGAAATGCGCCGGTCGTCACCGAGCCAGTGTTAGAAATTGCCTGACGCAAACTCACAATCACTCACATAACTCAAGCAGTTTGCAGGTAGTCAATGCTCAGAACCCAGTAGCCGCTGCTTCTGTACCGGGCTCCCCCGCAGTCTTGAGATCGCTGTGGCCCCCCCATGGAAGGCGGTTCCTGGTGCCACGGGGCCTCCCTCCTGTCCACCTGCAGGGCCCCCGCGGCTGGGTGACACTGGCCATCGTCACGGGAGCACACCCCAGGAGCCGGCCGCGCTGCCACACAGAGCTCCGTGGGCTCGTGTGCGAGGGTCCGGATTTCACACCATCCCGCGGACGTCAGTAACGCACAGCAGACCTGGAATGAGGTCGCATCCGCAGCTCGCGAACCGCGCCTGGAATTCTACAGCGAGAAAATCCCCACGAGCCTGGGAGCTGGAGCCTCTCCGGCGAGGAAGCCACGCACGCCCCGCCCCGTGCCCCTGTCCCTTTGCCTTCCTTGTTCGTGCGGCACAAGACGCCAACAGCCAACATTCACGGTGGGACGACGCTCACTGGTCAGACAGGTGGGCAACTCCTTCTCCGAACCCACGTAACTGATCGTTTCGCAGTAATGACCTTCACTGTAAACTCACACGCGCACACGTCCGGGGGACCATGTGCGCGTCTGCTCAGGGGAGTCGGCGGCTCACGCTTCCCAGCGGCTGATGCAGGAACCCCCGGGCAGCAGCTGAGGCTCGGGCCGCCCCAGCGCAGGCGGGGAAGCAGAGGCCCAGGACGCGGGTCATGGAGAATCCACAGCTCCTGGGAGACAGAGCTGGAAGCGGGACCGTGCCCCTCCGTCCGCAGCCCAGACCCTGCTCCCCTGCTGTATGTCCTCCTGGGGTCTGTCTCCACCTGCTCTCGCCCCGCTGACACTCCGCAAGCCTTTCTCACCGTGAGGAGGGCTGCGGGCTAATCACGTATGCTCTCCATTCTTTGGAGCAGGGTCACCCGTCCTCCAGCGGCGTCATGCAGCCCCTGGTAGACAGTAGGCGCTCCATAAAAGTTGACGTGCATGACTGAGTGCCGTCCTGGGTGCCCTTTCCTTTCAGCAGACAGGCCGTCCTCAGGGACCCCTGCTCCCTGCCTGTGTGTACCCCTCCGTGCCCGTCGGCCGGGCTTCCCGTCAGTCTGTCCAGCTTCACGTGGCCCGGACTCCTCCGCCCTTCACGCCGGATGCCCCACACCCTCTGCAGGCCATGCACGGGCCTGAGTGTGCGTTTGGCTTTCCCGCTCTGTGGACAGGAATTCTGCAGGTGGACAGCAGCAGGTGGCCCATTGTACATCCCGGTCCCCGGGCCCTGATCGGGCTAGCCCAGCGCAGACTGTCCCTCACGGAGCATCCAGTGGGGCTCTCCTCCATGTGTCCGTGGCCGGTCTGGCTCCCAGCAGGTTCGCACTGAGCGAGCGGCAGGGGCAGCAGAGGCCCGTCTGCAGAGGTGCCCTCAGGCTCTGCGAAGGTGAGGGGGTAAGGCTGGGCTCTGTCCCCAGGAAAATATGCTTTTCTGGTTCTGCGCTGCCTCGAAGCTGCAGACGGCCCGTGGAAGCTGCGGGCTCTGTGCTGGGGCATCCCCGCTGATGCAGAGGACAGCCGAGGCCCCTCCTGCATTCACACGGATTCTGGAATTGTCCGCAGCAGCTTGTGCAAGACTCTGTGGGGACAGGAGAGCTCTGTCTCGGCCATGGAGATGTGGCTGCGCCTCTGGCAGGAGGGGACAGGGCTGGGGAAGCGGGCAGGCTGGTCTGACGGTCCCTGCTCCCTGGCCCCGGCCTGGCTAGCGGGGGAGGGGGAGCAGGAGGCCCCGGATGTCCATCCTGCTCACCTTCCTGCACAATGGTACAAGCCCCCATGCCAGCGACCAGACTGGGCCTGCGGGGTCCCTGCAGCCAGGCCTCCTCTCGCCCCATCCGGGATCGGGGCACAGACGTGGCCCGTGAGAAGGCGATACACGATGTGTGGGTTCCAGCTTCCATCTCCCAGTGGGCCTGCGGGGTCAGCTTCCCTCTCCTGCTGCCGGGCTTTTCACATCCTCACCAGGGGTCCCCCGTGCGTGTCCGGCCCCACAGCACCAGTGCGGGTCCTTGAAACCATGACCACCCATGGCCTGGTTTTTAGTACTTAGAATTGTGGAGTTTGGGGAGTGAGAGAGTCAAGACTTGTGACTGCTGACAATCTGGCACCAGAGGTCACAGAGACGGGTCCCTCAGGAGTGACTTGTGTGTCCAGGCAGCCCCGGGATGTGACCACGTACTCCCAGAAGCCGGGGGAGGAAGCCAGAGCCCACGGCCCTTGTCTTGTCCCAGAAAGCACCTCCCCATGTGGCTGCATGGAGGCCGTGTTGTGGCACTCCAGGTCCCATGGTGACTCCTCGGGCCTCGGCGACGCCGGGATGGAGGACACACTGCCCGTGGCTCCTGCAAGGTCCCACCGAGCCAGGGAAACTGCTCCCCTAGCCCCACATGTGGCAGATGGGGAAACTGAGGCTCTGACAAACCCCCAAGGCCGTGAGAGGCGCAGAGAAGACAAGCAGCAGCCTTCGGACGTCCGAGTCCATGTTTTCTCTCTGCTGGGCTGCGGGTCGCTGCAGGGAACACACAGTCACGTCGTTGTGTGGGCTCAGTCCCTGCAAACCCCAAGATCCAGGGGGTGTGCACGGTGGGGACACCCACTCCCAAAGAGGACTTTCCACATTGGCTCGACTGTCCACTGTGTCACACGTACTCTGAGCAGACGGAGGGACGGACGGACAGAGCTGGGGTCGGGGGAGAGGGGGGAAGAGGGCGAGGTGGAGAGACAGAGACAGACAGAGACAGAGAGACGGGAAAAACAGAGACAGGGAAAGGTACAGAGAGGTGGGGAGGGAAGCGCACAGAGACAGAGACAGAGACAGAGAGACAGAGGCCGAGGGAGAGAGACAGAGACAGAGACAGAGAGACTGAGGCCGAGGGAGAGAGACAGGTGTCTCTGAGAACGGCCCTCGATGCCCACCTCGTGCCCAGGCCCGGGACGTGGCGCAGGAAGGGCAGGTGAGCTTCGCAGGCCGTGGGCCCCGCTCCACAATCAGCACAGGACAAATTAAGCCGTAATCATAACTGCTTTTGTCTCCTGATGACGTTTTGTCTTCTATGACAATTTCTCCAGCAATAATTGATTTTATGGCTTGATTCCATTCCTTGCTATCGTGCTGAAGACACAAACACATAATGAGATTGTCGTCCAGCATTGGCTGAGACGAAATGCCAGCAGGGTATCTGGGATGAATCAACCCCGTGCCCCGCATCTGGCTGTCTGGGGCGAGCAGACCCACCGCCGGGGGCTCCTGGGAACCCTGCCTGCGGCCCGGCCCCAGCAGACCCGTCCCGGAAAGTAGCCACGGGCCAGTGTGAGGGTTGCACATGGGTCAAATTAGTATCCGCGTGTTGCTATGGGGAGGGCACCCTTCCCACCCGGACCCTCCATGGCCTTGGTGGCTCGTCCCGCAGGCGGCCCTGGGACAGGGACTACCAGCCGCACGACCGAAGGAAAACGGTCACGTCCTACCGTCTGTCCTCGTGATGCAGAGCCGAGCGGCAGCAGGGGACTCGGGCTCACAAACCAGGCGTGGACTCTTCTTCCCATGAGGGGAAAGTGCCAGGGGGAGGGCGGAGTGCCCCACGGTCAGCGCCCTGGGACCAGCGTGGCAGGGACCTGGGTCTCAGCGGCTGAAACCAGACAGATTTATTGCCTCACATCCGGGGGCCGGGATCGGGGATCCAGCGTGGGTGGGGCAGAGTCTCCGCAGGCCGCCCCCGCAGACTTGCCGACGGTGGTCCTCCCCCCACGTCCCCACGTGGTCAGACTTCCACGTCATCGTGTGTCCCAATCTCTTCTTACCGGGACACCGGCCAGACCGGATCAGGCCACCCCAGGACCACATCCGCCTTAATGACCTCTGCAAAGGCCCCATCTCCAGACACGGTCAGCACCGACGTGGGACCCCAGCACCGATATTTCCCGGGACTGACACCGTAGAAGCTGGACAAGCCACAGCCCGTGAGTGGGCGGTGGAGACGCACTCCGTGCCCTGACACGTCCGTGTGCTCCTTGCACTCGCTTCCCGGGGATCCCATCACGACTTTGCACAGACCGGGTTTCATATAAACCACATGTCGTCTGTGATGAAGACGCCGTCCCAGGACTCAGACACTTCTGGGGGCACGTGATTCGATCCACCGTGTTCCTTCTAATTAGGGGTGAGGGCAAAATTGTCCTCTGACTTTCCGCGGCCACTGGAGCCCTGCTCAGCCACGGAGCTCCGTGAGAAGTGAGTCGGAGACAGCTAGCTCGGGGACAAGGCCTGGACAGGGGTGTGGAGAGGCCGGGTGAGGGGGGTGGTTGGCACGTGGAAACCAACCGAGAGGAGGCACGCCAGTCAACACTCAGCACAGAACGGACAGCACGGACCAGGCGTGATCCCAGCCCGCGGGGAGCCCACAGCCTTCCTGGGACAGACACACATCAATCCCCCTACATCCAGGCCACTCAACAGGGGGGGAGCTGTCACGGCGCCGGGAGAAGGGACGAGAGGCCAGGTCCTCCCTGGGAGACTGGGGGAAGCGTGTGCTGGGGGCGAGGCTGGGGGACGGTCTCTGCTCAGGCTGAGTCTCTGGGGAGCGTCCGGGTGGAGGGGCGATGCTTGCGATGGCACGGGCGGGGGTGGCGGAGGGAGGGTCCGTGAGGGGCGGCCGTGGTAGGTGAGCCTCGGGGGATGCCTGGCTGACGCGGACGGGAGGACGAGGGACGAGGGGAGGGTCACTGCGGGTTTGACGGGTGCTGACCTGGGTCTTCCTCCAGCCCTGCAGACCCCATGAAGAACCCCTTCACCCCCAGCGAATCCTCCTGAGGACATGCCAGGCCAGCGCTCCCTAGACCGGTGGAGTCTGAACTTGAGTCTGTCACCTTGGTGACCCCCGTGAGGCAGGAAGGACCGGGAAGGCAGAGGTGAGTGATGGACAGAGGGCCTCCCCATCCCCGCTCCCCCCACCGCCGGCCCCCGAGGTCTCCCCGTCCTCCCAGAGGATGCGTCTCAACCCCCGGCTTGCTCAGCCTGGCGGACCGGCTTCGGAGCAGCTCCTGGTCCCACCACACTTGAGCGGTTGACCGATCCCCGGCTGTCTCTGCTTCCTCACATGGAAAGTGGCTTTTTGGAAGATTACAGTTAATGCACACACACACACACACACACACACACACACACACACACACACAGTGTTAGAATTTGCAAATAAAAATACAAAACCTACAATCCTAAAAATTCATTAGCCTACGTGTGATCCAATATTGCACAGTATACACTAAAAACATGGTTTTCTGAGGTTCAAGTTTAACAGACACCCCGTGTTCTCTCGGGCCCCTTCACACGTGCACGCGTGCACCACCGGGATACTCTTCCTACCCCTCGGGAGCCCACTCTTTCCTTCTCTTTGTCATGGGGTCTGGTAATGGGCTCCCAGACGCGCGGTCCCCCAGGCTCTTGTCCTAACGGTGACTGACTGCAGGCACCTGTCTGATATTTTCAGGTGACACGTGGGACCCTGACAAGCCCCTTGTGGGATCCTCTGACGGACCTCGCCGCGGGTCTGGGTCGCCAGCCCTGCCAACTTCCCGCTCTGTCTTCTCTCCGCCCTCCGCCGCTGTCCTGCTAACGGGCTCGCTGCCACGCCATCCTTCCATCCATCCGGCACCCACCGTTCTTGAGGCAACTACTGTGGGGTCCAGAGCAGGTGCTGGGGGGCACAGAGGACTGGGACAAAGTGACGTCCTCACGGAGCTGCTGCACGGCCACCCCCCGTCCCTCCCAACCAGCCAGGGGTGTTTCCCTGGGGAGGAGACCATCACAGGAGGAGGACCCCTGTGGGCGCTGCTCTGTGCGGGGCCGTGGCCTGCATTACTTTACCAGACCCCACAACGCGCTATGGGGCAGTATTTTTATCCTATTTTTCAGGCTAACAAACACACTTAGGCCTAGGGGGAGAAAATGCACCTAAAACACAGTGAGTCTGTGTCTTAGCTGGGACCCCGCAGGCCCTGGGGTTCTGCCCAGAGGAGGCGGGGCCGGGGAGCCCCTGCTGCCAGGACGGGCAGCCCCTGATGACCGATTCACTCGGGGAGCTCCTGGCTATACGCGCTGCTCCCAGGGAGACATCGCCCCCCCCCCCAGAAGGGCACATTACCCCTCACGCAGCTGAGTATCTGGGGAGTGCGGTCTCTGCACTGCTCTGGCTCACGGAAGCCCTACACGACCTGTACGAATACTTGGGGATAGGCGGCCTCTTTAACAACTTAGAGCCTTTCCTCAGCTTAACGCACAGAGACGGCTGCAGCCCGTCCCACCAGCTGGCCGGCGGGTGCAAGTCACAGATCTGGACTCAAGGGGAGGGTTCGTCGTTGAACTCATGTGCATCAACTCCATTGATCCCGACTGAACTGTGACCAAAGGGACATCTGCGTGGGATAAACCTTCAATGTTCTCTGGTCAAGTATGAGTCACCGTCAACATCTGTGCTCAGAAAGTAGCCTCCTGGGCTCCCTGTGATCACGCGGGCCGGCGTCGACAAGCATCAGGCTGCTGTCCACAGAGGACACTGCGAATGGCCCTGGTGGGAGGACCCGCTAGGGACCCGCAGGGTCATGTCCAGATTCTCACTCCAGCGGCTCCCCGTGTGCAAGCCTCGGGAGGGTTCCCTGCAGCGAGTTCTCCTGGAATCTGCCCACACTTCCACCAGCCCCGTCAAGTGGCCGCACGCGTGTCCATCCCTGTGCAAACACGTGCACGCTCACACGCGCGTCCTGAGGACACTCCCAGCTTCCCCCACGTCCTTCCGTGCACTTTCTTCATGAAAACCCCGGAGCTGCGGGAGTCAGAGCCTCCAGACACGCACTACGCAGACTCACTCTCCAAACACGTACGTGAACGCACGGGGCCGTGTCTGAGAATTCGTATGACTTTGCGACTGTCTCAGTTACGACTTTTTGCACCTTTATACAGATGTTTGGCATTGAAAGGACAGTTCTGAGAGATGCGCTTCCTAGCGAATAAAATGTGTCTTGGAAATGAGGCAAAGGCAGAAGGTGAAGGCAGGCCCCGGTGTGGCCCCTGGGAGCAGACAGAGGACGTGGGGACAAGGGCATGACGTCCTCTGTGTCCCTGGTGGGACCTTCATGAGCGACACCTACTGTGTTCGGCGGGTGCCATCCAGGTGCTGGTGACGATGACGGTGTATTGACTGGGCGTCCAACGTGTGCCAGACAGTCTCCCATTTAATCCTCGTGGTAGCATAGAGTCCACCAATGGCACCGTTTCACAGATGGGGAAAGGGAGGCATGGAAGGTTTACTACCTCTCTGCGGCACAGAGGAACTGTGCAGACCCCAGCGGCCAGGGGGAGGACCCGCTCCACCCGTGATCAATGGGAGATGCACGGATTAGCCATCCCTGAGCCCCGGGCCAGTCCTGGGCACGCCGAACATCAACGTGGAGACCACGGCAGCATCCAGGGAATTAGCTGTCCCCCTTGAAAGAACTGTCACCCTGCCAGGCTGCAGGACCTCCCAGCTGAGGACCAAGAAGGCACAGCGTGGCGGTACACCTCGGACACAGCGGCCAGGTGGGTGGGGGTGCCTCGAAGGGGGCAGTGGGAGCGGCATCCCGTGCGAGCGAGGGCACTCTTTCTTCCCCAGCTCTCTGCTCCCGCTGGTTGCTGGGGAAACGTGGGGCTGGTGCTGACCTGAAGGACTGGCCGGGGCAGGATGCGGGCTGGAGCCCGGGACACGAGGCTGGACGAGTGGTGGGCACTCCACGCCTGCAGAACAAGCGTGACCGGAGGATCTGATGGGCGTGAGGGGCAGGAAGAAACTTCCAGAATCCACGGTGTTTGCCAGGCTTCATGCCGCGGCTGCCGGCCTGTGTTCCCAGTGATACTGCCGTCCAGACACTTAATAGAATCAGGGCCCATTGCCATAGAAACATGGGAAGTAAGGCTCGTGTGGAGCAGCGTGGTCAGGAAGACGGCGGGCTGAAGCAGCTGTGCCTCTGCACGAGGAAGACAGAGTGGGTGCAGAGCATCGCCCGAGGATGCAAGGGCACAGCCCGCCATGGGACAGGGCCCCTCTGCTGGCATCGCCCTGGTCTGCGCCTGTTTCTGCCACCAGCAAAGGAAACCAACATGGACAAGACACATTGGTTCACCAGCCCTCCAGGGGGGTATCGCCGATGTCATAGGCACCCAGCGTCCCCACGATGCCTGGGCCACAACTGCAGTGACGTCCTGACAATTTTCCCATCAACTGTTTCTGCTGGGGTCCCTCCCCCGCATGGCTACAGGACTTCACTGTAACCCAACTCCAACTCCCCGTTTCCAAAGCTCTGTCCACGGTCCTGGTCTCTGCTGGGGGCTCCTACTGGGTGTCCTCCCCCACCCAACGGCTGGTCCCACCCAGCAGCACCTTCCCACCCGCACCCAGCTCCTCTCTGGCTGAGACTCTCGTGCACCCAGGCGCTGGGGTCAGGGTTTCCCCGGCTGTGAGACCCTCCCAATGCTGCAGGTGCCTGCACCTCCTAACTCTGCCGGACCCACCCTGCATTCTGGGCAGCTGGGGCCGCATCCTCTGCCCCTCTCTGTTGCCCTGGGCCACCTGAGCCTTGAGGAAGCCAGACAGCTGTCTCTTTGCTCCTTGCTCAGCACAGATCTGCAGGCAGGTGTGGCGGCGGGGACAAGAGCTGTGATGTCCTGTCTTGTCCCTCTCTGGGCTCCTGCTCCGCAGGGTTCTGCAGGAAAGGACAGCCTAATGAGAAGGTGCTTGGGTTGGCCCAGCATCTTCCAAAACAGCCAGACTCAGACGCGGACTTGTGTTTGGTCCAGAGAGTGGCTGCTGAGCACAGACGGGGGCCCTGCCCAGGGACACACGCCAGCAGTGGGGGAGTGAGTGGGGAGCAAGGCTCCTGCCCGCCTCTGGGAGAACTGGGATATTGCTGGGGCACTTGGGCGGTGGACACTGTTCTGTCACCCACTGGGCTTCCTGCAGACACTGCCCAGACGCCCTTCAGGTGGGTTAGAACCCAGTGACCATACATGATCCATGAGCTGTGAGGACGGTGATGCCTTCTGGGGGGAGAGGCAGTGACCCCAAAGAACAAGGATTCCCCAAGGAAGCCTCTGGATCCTGGAGCCCCCGCCTGGGAGGGAACCGCCGGCCTGCACAGCCTCACCTGCGGGGGCCTCCGCCAAGCGAGAAACGCGGAAAGCGGAGCGCTTGTTACCGCGGCGCCACCAGATCCATCCTGACCGACACGGGCCCCAAAGAAGGGAACACAGATCTCCCCACCGCCCCGAGGGTGCCGGTCTCCAGGGGCCTGTCTGGGAAGCTGGAGAGCAAGCTGGATCCCCGGAGAGGAGCCAGGGTGAAGCTCGCAGGACCCAGCACCTGAAAACCGACCTCAGCACCCCCTGCAATACCCCGTAAGCACCAGCACCACCTGTGGCCAGTCCCCGCCCTCCTGAGGGCCTTCTGGTCACATGCGTGTCCACGGCCCCTTCCAGGCCAGCAGAGCCGAGGCGAGACACAGAGCCTCAGGCCAGTGACGAGCACCTGCTGCCGGCAGGACGGCCTGGCGCCGGCCGGCACCCACGGCTCGGAGGGAGTGCGGATGGCATCCCTCCCTCGGGGAGCCCAGAGCCCAACCCTCCTGCCTGTCTGTCCAGATTCCAGCCCCCAGCGTAGCTGAGTCTCTGCGCCGTCGAGCCACACTTTTGACTCACGGGGTCCGTCACTGTGCTGTCACGTGTGACGTTTCTGGGGACAGAGTTGAATTCAGGTCCGTCGCTGGCCCCCAGGAGGCCTGTCTTCTTGGGAAGCCATTTGGAGACAGACTCCCCCACGCAAGGCGGCCCCCTGTCCCCAGCCGGTGCCCTTCTGCAGCCAGGCCTGGCACATCTCCCCAGCAGACAGCAAATCTGCAGAGAGGTCAGCTCCGCCCACCTCTGGAGGGGCAGCTCCCAGAGGCTGCCTCCAGAACACAGGGAGGGGGCTTCTCTCTCGCACTTGGAGGAGGGGGCTGGGGCTCCCTTCCAGGCCGACCCAGGCTCCGAGACCAGCACGGAGAGCCTGCCCACGTTCAGCAAGGTGCTTCGGGCGTCCAGCCCGCAGGCGGCCTCCGATCAGAGCAGGTCTGCGGCGTGAGCTGAGGGGAGTCCACATGGAGGGTTCCTGCCTCAGGCGCCCGGGGCCTCAAAGCCAGGGACGAGGTCCATGGGTCCGCGGACCCTCAGGCAGCCCGTGACGGGGCCTCGGGAAGAGCCGCTCGCTTGGTCTGATGGTCGTCTGCTCGGAGGGACGGGAGGAGGACGGGCCGAGGGAGCGGAGGATGGAGCTGCTCTAGGGACCCTTCCCGACAACGGGCACGGGCCGGCAGAGGAGCCGCCGCCGGCGGATCCCAGATAAATGAGAGCCAGTCTGGAAAAAATCACAACCCAATCCTGCAGGGGCCTGATGTTCAAAGACAGACAAAAAGCACATTTAATTTAATGTTATGCTGAAGCGGCCGCGGTGTGCACAGGCGGCACCTGTAACAGAGAAGTGTTATCTCGGAACGAGCGGCCTCGGCCTGCGCCAGGACCCGCAGACCCCTCGGCGCCCCACTGCCCGCCCCAGACTCCGGGCCCCACCCCCGCCGCCTCACACCCACCCCGGGGAGCTGACCCCGCAGCACACCTGTCCCCCAGGGGCCTCCCGCCGCTCTCCCGTCCCTCCCACAACGGCCTCCCCCCTCCTCCCCCCTCCCCCCTCCTCCCCCCTCCCCCCTCCTCCTCCTCCCCCTGCTGCTACTTCCTCTCCATCTTCCTCTCCTCTAGCAACCTTGGGCCTCCTGCCCTCCTGGGCCCCTCGGAGGAATGACCTACTGCACTGAAAGCTCCGGCTCTGTGCCAGGGGCGTGCCCGGGGGGTGCGGTCCAGCGGGGAACCAGGCACAGATGCCCCCGTCCTTGCGGACCCCAGTGGTACAAGTTTGCTCACATTCCTGCATCCCTGCTGGGGGCCGAGAAGAGATTGCGTCCAAAAAAAAAAAAAAAAGCAGGCATCCTTCTGCAGGCTCTAATGGCGTGCCGATATTTTCGCCCCTGTGGGCTGGCTCCAGACGCGGAGTGCGGGTTTGGGTCTGATTGATCTTGGTACAAGGAGCTGGCCTAAGTAGATGGTCATTAAATGTTTTACCGGGTGAATTAGTTCATCGACAGGCTGTGGCTGCCATGATGCCGGCAGATAATCGACTTTTTCTCCAATGGCCGCCCTGCATTGAACTCCTACCAAGAAAAATTAAACTCCAGCAGCTCTCTGCTTCGGCCTGGGTTTAATTGGTTCGTAACCCATTAGTCAAGACTGTCGAAGCAATATTCCGGGATTCAGAAGAAAGTTCTGACCCGGAGAGAAGCGTGCCTTTGCTCCAGCAGATTTCAGGCGTGCGGGGGAACGCGGCCAGGAAGGGGCTGGCTTTTCTCTACGGTCCCTCTCGGAGCCCGTCGACAGCTAGTACTACCTGGAGGAGATAATTATTTTATGTGTTTTGGTCCATTCTGAACACATTCTTCAGGACGTTAATATTTAAAACATGTTTTCTGAAGCAGCGATTCTCCTGCATTATGAATGGTATAAAATTTGTCGGAACCCGTGTCTTGTCAGGGCCCCTCATCGCGCGGAGCAGCTTGGCTGGAACGCGTGTGAGGCAGGAGGACTTGTGGGGACGGAGCGCGGGCGATGAGCTTTGCCGATAATGAAGATTGACACTCGGGGTGGCCTGGGTGCACGGAGACCTCCCTCCGGCGAATCAGCATGTCTGTCTTTTAATTAACCTTGAAAGAAATATTCTCAAGCATCAAATCCTGTTCGGGTGAGCCGTGATGAGATGAAGGCCCCAGATCCGATAATAACACTTGAACCTGACGGGGTATTTAACACCTGTCTGGTGCAGGGGCCCGCCAGCGCTGGAACGCGCCGCTGCGACCATCAGATCAAGCAGCAGCTTTCGGGGTAATGTGGGGGGGGGCACCTCACCCAGGTGCTCCCAGGGGTTTGCAACGAGCCCCGTGGTCGGAAAGAAGGAAGCTCTGCACGGCGGTCATCTCACCCGCGCTCCCCCGCACCTCTGAGAGGCCACCGGGCTCAGTGCCGAGCGTGGGCCCCAGGCCGGAGCCCCAGAGGGTCACACCAGCTCGAGAAGGGAACCGTGTGCACGGCTGCCAAGGAGGCCCCGCCTCTCCTGGAGGACGGCCCTGCCTCCTGCTTCGGCCTCCGCAGCTGGGCTGCCTCAGCCGGGTCTCAGGCCTGGTGGCTGTATTAGTCAGAATGTGCGGGTGGCTGTAACACACAAGTCCCAGAGCCCCGTGGCCCCGCACAGAAGCAGGTCACAGCCCCACCGTGGCTGCAGCTGAGGCTACTCTCCTCCACGCCGTGACCGTCCCGCAGGCTCACGTGCCCCCCGGAGGGCCCCACACCTCCCTCTGGATCCTGTCTGCAAATGGGGCATGGCAGGGGCAGGTGTGGGAGGCATGGGCTCCCCTTCCACCGGTGTCCCTTGGCCACATGTCATCGCCGTAGCTAATTCCTCCATAGGGCACGGACAGACGGCCCGGTCCGGGAGCGTGCGTGGGAGAAGCACGTGTGGACGGTGCTGGTGTGTGTCCCCGTGGGCGGTGCTGGTGTGTGTCCCCGTGGACGGTGCTGGTGTGTGCCCCCGTGGACGGTGCTGGTGTGTGGACGGTGCTGGTGTGTGTCCCCGTGGACGGTGCTGGTGTGTGGACGGTGCTGGTGTGTGTCCCCGTGGACGGTGCTGGTGTGTGCCCCCCTGGACGGTGCTGGTGTGTGTCCCCGTGGACGGTGCTGGTGTGTGTCCCCGTGGACGGTGCTGGTGTGTGGACGGTGTTGGTGTGTGTCCCCGTGGACGGTGCTGGTGTGTGCCCCCGTGGACGGTGCTGGTGTGTGCCCCCATGGACGGTGCTGGTGTGTGCCCCCGTGGACGGTGCTGGTGTGTGCCCCCGTGTATGGTGCTGGTGTGTGTCCCCGTGGACGGTGCTGGTGTGCCCCCGTGGACAGTGCTGGTGTGTCCCCGTGGACGGTGCTGGTGTATGCCCCCATGGAGAGATCCCACCAGGGCAGGAGCGGTGGGGCTCATGGCTCTGCCTGGCTGCCTCGCTCGGGGACGGCACCCAGCACGGGACTCGCGACCCTCCGAGTGTGTGCATTAGTGGAGCAGGTAATTCCGATGGACAGCAGCCATCCTGGACGACAGCCTGCCTCTGCCACGTTCCTGCCGTGTGACCTCGCATCAGCCCCGTGCAGCCTGGCCGGAAAGGCCGGGTAGCAGAGGTGACCTTGTAGGCTCACACGTCTGGTTGCCGGTCGCTTTGGGAATGGAGCTGTTCTCTCCGTGGCTGGGCTGTGGGACAGGATTTCTCTCTTCCCAGGGAGAGTCGACGGACAGTCACAGCATCTCGGGGGCCTTCAGGGAGGCAGTGACAAATGGTTCTTCCTTCCCACGCCGGAACCCAGAGGGACCCCTGCCCAGGCCCGCCCTCCCACACCCGGGGCCCTGCCAGCGGCCGCATCAGCCCAGGCTCCCCCGACGCGCGTCTTCTCCTTGGGAACCTCACTCTGTTCTGCGCGCTAATTATGGCCTGTCATCTGGAACAAATACCTCATGTGACAGGCGAGATAATTAATATGCTTGCAGAAAACTTTCTTTTTTTCTTAATTAAGGCACACAATTCCTTTTAAAGGCTAGAAAATGTGTCTATTGTCTCTAGTCAGTACACGAACGCACCAAAGTCTGTGGAACACTGCTGTGTCTATGTATCGGGCTTTCTGTTCTCTTTTTAATATAAAAATAGTTAACAGCTCCCCCTGCTCCTTTTTTTTGGAACAAAAATCAGCCGGAAAGTGTCCAACGAACAATAGCAACGGTAACAACGGTGGCTCTTGTTGTAAGGCTCGGGGAGCGTCGGACACGCAGGGTCTGTTCCACGTGGAACTCAAGTCTTCCCGGCGTTCAACCCTAGAGACCGTGGAGGGGCAGGGGCCCAGCTGCTCGGTCCCTGGCGTGGAGATGGCAGGACGAGGCTTGCAGCACAGATGCTCCTGGCCTGAAGCCTGACTTCTCCTCCCGGGCCATGCTCTGCGCCAGGAGCCACCGTGCCCACGGCCAGGACCAGAGAGCGCGGGAAACACACCTGCAGGAGGGAACCGAGAGTGTGAACCACAGCTGCCTCGGTTGCCTGGGGCTCCTGGCCGTCCTCCCCAAGGGCTGGGAGGACCCCTGTGTGCAAAGTGCAACAAGAGGAGGCCATGGGAGCTGAGCCGGCAAAGAGCCCTGCCAGCGAAGCACAGACAGATGAGCCGGGTCCGGACCCCACCCCCGAGAGACCGGCTCCCTCGCTCAAGGTCAGTCCTGAGAAGCCCGGACGAAGTTCCCTCACTGCACCACGTGCCTCACCCCTCCCGCCCGCAGACAGGCCATCCTGGCTTACGCTCCTTCGTGTTCTTGAGAAACGTTCGATGGCGTAGCTTCGGCCGTCCGGGCAAAAGCAAAAGCCACAGTTTCTCGTAAGAGGCTCTCCCGAGCTCTCGGCTTCCTCTGGGGGCAGAGCGTGCGTCGCCCCCATGAGCCGCACCCTGGCCTGCTGAGGCCCGCGAGCCCACTGGGTGTCACGAGGCAGACACCACGGTTTGGGGGCGAGCAAAAGGGCCGCCGTCGGGCTGAAGCCTCGGGCGGGCGGGGTCTCCGTGGAAGGGCTGAGAGTTCACGTGGAGGCTGGCTCCTGGAAGGCAGCGGAGGAGGTCTCCCCGGTTCTGCACCCCTGAGAAGGGCGTCTGCGCCAGGACTCGGGGAGCCGCTGGAAAGCTGACACTGTGTGTGCAGTCCACTCCGGGGGGCTTGGGGAGCGGGGTGGGGGCTAGAGTCCGTGTCCCTCAACCTGGAAGAGTCTGAGGGTGCCCAGTGACCCCTGGATCAGATCGCCTCTGGGCCCAGGCCCGGCTTGGCCCGTCCCAGGGGGCCGAATGCTCATCAGGCGACATCTCGGGGAGCCCGAGCTGGTTTCTGATTATGGGCCCGTTGTGGCCACAGGCAGGAGAGCGGTCACTGTCTCTCCCCACTGCAGATCAGCCGGGGGGTGGCTGGGAGCTTGGGGCCAGGCTGGGGCTGAGCAGCCTCGTCACAGCTGAGCACAGACCTTCTTGGTACCGGCATCCCAGCGGGGCCTGGACTGGGAGCCTGGGGCTGAGGGTGACCGGGTCAGTGTGGGGGTGTCCATATGCACCCCCATTCAGTCAGCACTTGTTTCAGTGCAGGACAGGACTGTGTCCCAGTGGGGACAGCTGGCAGGGGTAACACTGGATGACGCAGGCCAAGCAGGTGGGGGAACAGGATGCTGGGACGTGCCACAGTCTTTGACCTCGAAGGAGCCCCTTCCGCCTGCTTGACCCTCAGCTTTAGAACCCCCCCCCGCTCGGCACCCCACCCCTGCTCCACATATAATGGCAGAGTGTAGGCACATGCTGATAGAGGAAGGGTCCTGCCAAGGTGACTGACAGCACCTGAGCCGGGCACCCAATGTCCATCTGGACCCCAGGACTGACTGAGCAGCTGGCTGGAGCGGGCGCTGCCCCCAGGCTCACGTCATGATGTGAGCCTTCCACGGAATGAGCTCACCTAACCCGCAGGCCTGCCCCGGAGAGTTGGCTCGCACGCCAGGCGCTGTTCACGCAACAAGGGTTCACGGCCCCTACCCTGTGTGTGGTTGTGGAGCATACAACCCATGTCTTCATCCACGCATCCATTCTCTGGTGCGTGTGGAGCACTGGAGCACCTCCTGTGCGCCAACCCCCGTCCTAGGCCAGGTGACACGAACGTGAGCGAACAGATCAGGTCTCCCTAACCGCAGGGTGTACATTGCAGTGGCACAAACAGGTGCAAACAAAGAAGTCGGGGAAAGAGGGGGTGGAGAGGTGCTCAGTGTCATGGGGGGAGACTATGCAGGTAGGGTGGAGAGACGGTCAGTGTCACAGGGGTAGGGAAGGAAGAGAAGGTGCTGTCGGACTTTTTTCTTTCCTTTAAAAGGACTTCAAGTTTTAGAGCAGTTTTAGGTTCCCAGCAAAATTGAACCGACAATAGAGACATTTTCCAAATATTCCCTGAACACACACACACACACACACACACACACACACACACCCCTCCCTCCCTAGGGACACTCCCCCACCAGAGTGGGACGTCTGTTACAATTAATGCACCTGCATGGACACATCCTCATCACCCAGAGCCCAATGTCGAGCCAGCCTTGCACGCCTAAGATAAATCCCACTGAGTTGTGATGTGCAAGTGTGTGAGTCCTTTTGTAAGAAGTTGGGCTTGATCTGCTCATATTTTGTTGAGGATTTTTATATCTGTGTCTGGGAGATGCTGGGCTACAGCTGTAGTTTCTGGTAGTGTCTCTGTCTGGTTTTGGTTTCAGTGTAACACTGGCCTCCTAGAATGAGAGGAAGTGTCCCTCTGCTTCTGTCCTCTGACAGAGATTGAAGAGAATTGGCAAAATTTCTTCCTTAAATATTTGGTGGAATTCACCAGTAAACCCATCTGTGCCTGGTGCTTTCTACTTTGGAAGGTTAAGTATTAATTCCATTCTCTGATCAATACAGTCCTATTCAAATCATCTGTTTCTTTTTTTGTGAGCCTGGGCACCTATCTTTCAAGGAACTGGTCCCTCTTATTGAGATTATCCAATATTTGCACACGAATTTTCCATAGTGTTCCCTCATTATCCTTTTAACATTCATGAGGACTACAGGAATATCCCCTCTTTCACTTCTGAAATTTGTAACTTGTGTCATTTTTTTTCTTTATTAGTCTGGTTGGAGGTTTATCAATTTTATTGATCTTCTCAAAGAATCAGCTTTTGGTTTTTCTTCCTTTCTCTTTGGAGTTCCTGTTTTCAATTTCAATGATATCTTCTTCCTTCCTCTTCCTTCCTTCCTTTCTTTATTTATTTCTTCTGTTCACTTTGCATTTAATTTGCTCTTCTCTTTGTAATTTCCTAAGGTGGAAGCTTTGACGCTTGATTTTAGGTCTTTTTTTTCTTTCCTAATATATGCAACCAACGCTATAAATTTCCCTCCAAGCACTGCCTTTGCTGCATCCCACACATTCAAAAAATTCTGTTTTCATTTTCATTTAATTGAAAATATTTTTAACTTTCTCTTGAGATGTCTTCTTTGACATACGTGTCATTTAGAAGTATGTTGTTTAACTCCCTGAGTGCTTTTGGAAGTTCCCAGCTGTCTCCATGTCCTTGATTTCTAATTTTAATTTCATTATTTCCTGAAAGCAGACATTATTTTATCTTTATTTTTAAAAATTTGTTAAGGTGCGGGCTCCCTGCTCATTGCAGAGTCTGCTTAACGCTCTTTCACCTAGGGATGACTGCGGGGGGGGGCGGGGGGCTCAGTCGGTTAAGTATCTACCTTTGGCTCAAGTCATGATCCCAGAGTCCTGGAATCAAGTCCCACACCAGGCTCCCTGTTCAGTGAGGAGTCTGCTTCTCTCTCCCCCTCCCCCTGCTGGTGAGCTCTCTCTCTCTCTCTCTCTTTCAAATAAATAAATAAAATCCTTAAAAATGTGTCAAGGTGTGTTTCATGGCCCAGAGTGGTTTATTGTATGTAGTGGGAGATCCATGCCACCTTGAGAAGAATGTTCCACTGTTGTCAGAGGAAGTGGTCTACACAGGCGGATTAGACCCAGCTGGTGGTACCATTGAGCTCAGCTGCTGGATCTGCCCGTTCCTGACAGAGGGTGCTGCAGCCTCCAGCTCTCCCAGGAGGGCAGACCTCTTCCTTCTTGCCTTGCCATTCACTTCCACCTCACACAGTGTGACCCTCTGCTTTAGGTGCACGTATGTTAAGGAAGTTACATCTCCTTGGAGAACGGACCTCTTTATCGTCATGCAATGAGGCGCTTCAGGTTTAACCGAGGTGGTTAGAAATGGCCTTTCAGGATGTTGACCCAACAGGTGTGAGAGCCGAGGGGGGCCCACCTGGACACGTGCTGGTGGAGCTGACGGCAGTGGGGACAGCGAGGGGGAAGGCTGGCAGTCGCCTGTGGCTGCAGCAGCCAAGGGACCCATTACAAGACCGACCGAAGCCTGCCACCGCTGGCTGGAACCCCAGCCCTGGCTTTGCAGTGACTACAACAAGCCAATCGATGCTTAGCCCCCAAGTCCCATGGAATCCAGTCCTGGCCACTTAGTGGCCCTTCTGTGACCCTCGACCCCCTTCTCTGAGCTCCAGCCATCTGGCCTGCCCTCTCTCTCCCTGACCCACGCTGGGACCCACCTCCAGGCCTGCACCTTCTCCTCTGCTCGGAATTCAGTTCCGCTGGCTCCATGCTAGGCAGCTCCTGGTCCCATGGGTCTCTGCACCCCTTGTCCAAGCAGCCGCACCTAGTGAGCTCATCCCACTTTGTGTCACACACCACGCTTGCTTCCTTCGTGGAACCCACCGTGTGACAGATCTGTCACTAGGCTGCAGCTGCCTGAGAGCAGGGATGTGGTCTGTTCCGTTTCCCTGCTGTAACCCTCAGGGTGAAGGACACAGCAGCCCCCCACCTTTGTGCTTTGGGTGAATGAGGGCGCGGGGTGTGGGGTGCAGGAGCAGAGCCCAGGACAGGGCACATCGTTCACAGTGGGAGGTCCTCCGAGTCTAACCGGCTTCCCCAGTGTGATCCATCCAGCTCCAAGGTCTGGGGCCAGGAGGGGAACGCACAGGTCTGACCACATCCACCTCAAAGCAGGGCTGCCTCAGGTCCCCAGTGGAAGGGCTGCCTGAGTCCTGGGGGCCAGAGTCAGCATCCCCTTAGCTGTTGAGAGGGATCTCCCAAGCCGGGACCCCCAGCAGGGGACAGGCAAGTGGCTCTAGATGTCTTCGCACACGCACTTTGCTCTCCCCGCCAGCAGGACATCCCCACAGCTCTGCGGGGAAGCTGTCACAGTGTTGCTGCGGCAAGATGCCTTCCCATATCCCAGGCCTGCTCCATCTTTAAATAATTCAAACCCTGAATCCTTGCAGATCCCCGCAGGCTGGGCGTCCTCCCGGGAAGCAGTTGGAATAAGAAGAAAGGGCTGCCTCTCAACCCTGAGTTCAAGAGATGGCCAAAGCTTTTAATTTAGTTTGATGGATTTAATATCCTGCATCCTGGGAGCTGAGCTCAGTGTGATCCTGGCTGTGCGCCTCCCCGCTAAGCCGACAGCAGAGCCATGCATCACGGGGCCGGGAACAGTAATGAAACTCTGTCCCTGCCTGGCCCTTCCCGGCCCGGAGCCGCTTCCTGGGAGGAGGGATGGGCTCCGTGCACCGGGGCCCCTGCCCCTCGCTGCTGCGGGAGGTGAGGGCAGGACTGTGCCTCCTCGTTATTGGGGGGGTTCACCGGTGCAGACAGCAGATGGGGCAGACCACATTTTGCTGCCACATGGGAAATAGTTTCAAAGGGGCACGTCCTCCACATCATCCTCTGCCCCCACCAATGAAGAAACTTTCCACTGGGGTCTCCTACTGGGCATGTGTCTCCCCTAGGGAGCCACTGGGGGATTTGATCTGTCCTTTTCAGCTCTCTGGTCTGAAGGAAGGCATGTTGCTCCCATTGGCTTAGACCTCTTGTGTCCCTCTGGATCCTGAGGACATTCTGCAAGAAACCCCATGGGTCCCATGCCATTCTGTCCTGGTTGTCCCGTCTGAGCCAGGAGACCAGTGTCAGCAGTTAAGGGCCTGGGCTGCTGAAGGAAGAGGGAACGGAAGTGTGGCTAAGGGCAAGAGGTGGGAGAGAGGCATAGAGCTAATGGGGACCTTGTGGGATGCGACTGTCACAGACAGGCTCTTCCTGTCCCCTTGGTTCTCCTGCCCAAGGCCCTGGCAGCCCTTTCCTTTTCTGGGAGAAAGCAGCTGCCCCATGTGCAGCCTGAACATGTCACTCTCAGGGGCATCACCTCTGGACGGAACGCTTGCCTCGGCAGGATGGGTTCCCCCTGGAAGGGGCTCAGATGGGGACACTGAATCTCGCCTTTGCTGGAGGGACCCATGGAGATGGCGACACCCAGGGATGGTCTCCTGGGTAGCAGCGAGGAGGAGGCTATGGGGTCGCCTCTCCCTCAGAGAGATGAGCTCCATGCTTGAGAGTGCATGTGCAGGAGGTGGGGGAGAGGCCAGAAAAGGGCCCAGGATCCTTCACTTCTGAAACACACTTGGCATCTTTCTCCCAAGGAGACCCAAACTGCGCTGGTGCTCTGCTGTCTCAGGATGGAGTGGTTTCCGGAGGCTGGTCTCACTCTGTCCGGGATGCACAGCACAGAGAGTCATCCTTCACACACCGGTGTCCGAGCCCTCACCCAGGTACATGGGGTCCTACCTGAACTCTTGAAGCGATGCCTCCCAGCATCAGAATCTTCTAGAGAAGGAACAGGGTGCCTTTGCCTTTGCCCTGTGCCAGGTGAGGTCTCCAGCAGCATCTCGGCAGCTGCAGTGAGCACATCAATGTCCACGAAACACGCCAAGGGGCAAACAAAGGTTGTTTGTGACTTCACGGGGTTTCACAGCAGCTTTTCCCTCCAAAAGGATTTCTTTATTTTCTACGTGGAAAGCCAGCTGGTTGTACCACACCCATCACGGGTTGTGTTTCCTCCTCTGCATGGTCTTTACGTGCACTCTGCTACCGTTACCTTCCTTTTGGTATATATTAATTATCATATGATAGATCTCACTCTTTTTTATTTTATTTCTTAACATTATCTATTTTTTTTAGTCATTTAATTTCTGTTCAGATTTTAGGATCAATTTGTTCTCTGACATGAATAATTTTGTTATAAGTTAGATCAGACATCATTGAATTGATATTCTCTGGAGAAAACTGTCAACTTTAAGATATGACAATAACCACCTAAAAACATAGTGCACGTCTAGAATTTAAGTCCTCCTTTAAGTTTTGCAACAGAAATGTGTTTTCTTTCTTAAAAAAAAAAAAAACCTTATTAATTTTGGTAAGTTGATTACTAAGTAACACGGTTCTTATTGCTTACGATTACTATAATTTCTGACTGTATTAGCCAGAGTTCTCTGGAGAAACAGAACCCTAGGGTACATGGA
This sequence comes from Mustela erminea, assembly GCF_009829155.1. Taxonomy (NCBI): domain Eukaryota; kingdom Metazoa; phylum Chordata; class Mammalia; order Carnivora; family Mustelidae; genus Mustela; species Mustela erminea. The sequence continues at coordinate 2,206,300 of NC_045619.1, forward strand.
GATGTGGACAAGAGATTTAGTATAGGAAATGGCCCACGTGACATGGAGGCTGAGAAGTCCCAGCATCTGTGTCCATCAGGCGGAGACCAGGACAGCCATTGGTGCAACTTGGTCCCAGCCTGAAGGCCTGAGAACAGGGTCTTGGATGTCCAAGGGCAGGGCAGGATGGGTGCCCAGCTCATAAGAGAAAGAGAGAATTCACCCTTCCTCCACCTGTCCCTCCAAGGCTTGGGTGGTGGTAGCTGGCACTGGGGAAGGCAGACCTTCTTTACTGTAATTCAGAGGCCAACCTCCTCCAGAAACCTTCACACACACCCAGATATCACCTTCATCAACCCACCGGGCCTCCCTTAGCCCCATCACAGCAACACGTAAAGTGACCGTCATGCTGGTGGTTTAGTGGGGTTAGGATAAACTCATTTATGCAGGTTCCCACCATCCCAATGACTTTTCTCACCAATTCTAAGAGTTTGCTCTGTCCGTTCTCCCCATGACCAGCTCTGTGTAAACCCTCGCCCAGTCTGCACGTGAGGACCGCTCAGCTCTTCCTCTCCGGCTCCGATAATTCATGCTCCCAGCCCGACCACCCCCGCCTCAAGACAGTGCTGAGGGGACAGTTCCTGCTGGGCTCCCGTCTCTAAAGGGAGCTGCCTGGTCTGTAGTTTCACCAGGGATGTGGTATTTAGACGGTTAGATAAAAATGTGTTTTGGGATTCAGTGTTTCCACTTTTGTTCCCAATCTGCTAATGGTTAGGGTGTCAGTATTGTTATGCATTGGTTGGTTAGTTGGTTTTAAACATTAGAGAATTACAGTTTTATTAAATATCTTTTCTTTGTGAATTGTGATATGTGTTTTTCTTTCTAAATATCTTAATATAATAAATTACATTAATGGATTTTTTTCTAATGTCATAAAAACCAGGGCATTCTTGAAATCAGCTTGGGGTAAATACGACCTAGCCACATAGGCTATTGATAAATACCACTGAATTCAATTTATTATATTTTACTTAGGACTTTCGCATCTATTTTCACCATGGAAATTTACCCGTAATTTTATTCTTTGTATTGTCTTTGTCCACTTTTTGGTATCAAGAACTCTTCAGCTTTATGAAGAGAACTGGGAAGTGGTCTCACCTTCCCCCTCTCTGTATTAGAAAGTGATTATTTGTTCCTCTAAGGTCTTGGGAAACTTATCCCCAAATCCCCCCTTCCTAGTGCCTCAGTGGAACTTGGAGTGGTAGAGAAAATTGCGGGAAAGATTTCTGAGTAATGTTGCAATTTATAAACAGGTTATAGATCTTTCTGGAATGTTTTCCTCCTCTAGTAGATGTTGGTATTTTACAGTTTTCTATAAAATTTCCATTTCATCATAGATATTAAATTTATGGGCACAAAATTGGCTCGAAGGCAGTATTCCCTTATATTTTCAAGCTACACTATAGCTCTGAAATGTTTTATCCATGACATTTCTATCTGCACTGTTGCTCCATATTTTATTTGCCAAGTTCGTTTCATCCATCGTTTCAAACAAAACTTTTTTTGGCTTTCTTGATATTCTCTATTTTTAAAAATGTATTAATTTCCACTTTTAGCATTGTAATTTTTCCTTCCAGATTCTGTTTTATTTGGTTCTGAGGGGTCTAAGTGTGCGTTCAGACTAATGTTTATTCTGCCAACTGATTGGGTTGAATGTCCAGGACACTTTTTTCTTTTTACTTCCTATTTTTAATAAAAAAAAAAAAAAAGCAAAGCATGACTGATGAACTAGCACTTTATGCTCTTGCCTTGAATTTTTCATTGTGTGGCATTAATATTAACACACCAGGTTTATATTTTACAAGTATGTACATTTACTTGGATATATTCATTTGTTCAAATATTTTCAGTGTGTATCATTTTGTTTTAAATACACCTCTTTAAATAGTCTTCATGCTATGGTAATGATTACTCTTTACTCTGCCTACCCCAAGCCTATGAAGATATTTTCCAATGCCTCTTCTAAAAGATTTATATTTTTAACTTTAAACTTTAGATCTACAATCTAACTGGACATGATTTTTGAGTACGGTGCAAAGTAGTTCTTAAGATTCTTTTCTTTCTTTCTTTTTTTTTTTTTTTTAAATGTCGGCATCCAGGTGATGAAGAGACAGAAACCATTAATTTCTTAGCACATATCTTCAGCCTAATATGTTTCTAAAAGTTCTATAAATTTCCTACCCTTTTGTGGAAGTAAGCGGGAGCTTCTGCGCGCTGCTGTCTTCTGCCCTCTCCTCCCGTCCTCTGGCTTCTCCCTCCAGCCGCGCGAGACCCACTTTCTCAGTATTTCCGCTACTGTGCTCGCCGTATATGCTCCGCCATCGGCAAACAGATGATTTTACTTTTCCCTTCTAACGGAGGTGCCTTTTACCGTTTTTCCTTGTTCCTGCCTTCCCTGGCTGGTCCTCCAGTATATGCCGACCAGAAGCAGGGAGAGTGGGCCTCCTTGTCTTCTGGATCTTCAAGGAAAAGGTTCTATCTTCCCACTGATTATGGTGCTCACTGTGGGCTCTTCACAAATGTTCTTACTATGTCGAGGAAACGTCCTTGGATACGGATTTTGCTGATGGTCTTCATCAGGAATGAGGGCCAAACTTCGTCAGATACACTTGCTGTACTTCCTGAGAGGCTCCTGTGGCTTCCATCCTTCATCCCATGAATGTGGCCCGTCACGCTGACCGACTCGTGCGTGTGAGGAGCTCGTAGCCTCGGGACAAAGCCCACTTGGTCATGGTATATAATCTTCTTCATATGTTGTCAAATTTGCTTTGATCTTGTACACAGAAAACCGTAAAGACTCCACACATGAATAAACAAGTTTAGCAAACTTGCAGGTTTCAAACTCAACACAGAAGAATCAGTTGTGTTTCTTTAACTAACCACAATCTATCTGAAATCAAGAAAAAGATCTCATTTATGAGGGCATCAAAAAGAATATAATACTTAGGAATAACTTTGACCAAGAAGATGAAAATTCTACACACTGAAAACTATGACACTGATAAAAGAAATTCAAGAATACATAAATTAAAAAAATAATCTATATTCATGGACTGAAAGAATTAATATTGTTAGAATGTCCTTACTCCCCAGAGTGATACACACATTGAGTGCAATCCCTATCAAAATCCCAATGGTATTTTTTCACAGAAATAGGAAAGATGATTCTTAAAATTCATGTGGAATCATCAAAGATTCCAAATAGCCAAAGCAACCTTGAGAAACAACAGAGTTAAAGGCATCACCATTTCTGATTTCAAATTACATGACAAGGCTGTGGTTGTCAAAAAAGTATGGCATTGACATAGTAATAAACACGTAGAACAATGGAGCAGCTAGAGCCCAGAAATAGGCCCAACCATAAAGAGCCAACTAATTTTGGTCAAAGGTTCCAAGAATACCTAAAGGGAAAAGGACGATCTCTTCAATCAATTATGCCAGGAAAACTGGACAGCCACCTGCAAAAGAAAGAGATTTGGACCCTGATCTTACACCACACACAAAAATCAATTCAAAGCAGTTTAAAGACTTAAACATAAGACCTGAAACCATAAAACCACTAGAAGAAAATGGGCAAAAAGCTCCTTGACATCAGTGTTGGCTATGAATTCTTGGGGTATGGCAGCAAAAGCAAAAATACACAAGTGGAATTATATCCAACTGAAAAGTTTCTGCACATGAAAGGAGCCATCAACATAACGAAAAGGCAACTTTGGACTGGGAGAAAACATTTGCAGACCATATATCCAATAAGGAGTTAATATCCAAACTATATAAGGAACTCGTAGAGCTCAATAGCAAGAAAACAACCCGATTACAAAGTCGGCAAAGGACCTGAAGAGACAGTTTTCCGGAGAAGCTGTGCGGATGGCCAACAGCTCTGCAGAAAGGGGCTCAACATCACTACTCATCAGAGAAACGCAAAGAAAACCCACAGTGAAATAACACGTCCACCTGCCAGAGTGGCTGTTATCAAAAATACAAGAAGCAACAAGTGTCGGCAAAGATGGAGAAAAAGGAACCCTTCTGCACGGTTGGCCGGCGCGCGGACTGGTGCGGACCTGTGGAAGACAGTCTGAAGTGTCCTCAAAACCTTATAACTACGACAGCCCTATCATTCAGTAATCTGTCCTCTGCGTTTATACCCTGAGGAAATAAAATCAGTTCCTCAAAGAGGTTCATTTCGTCGCACCATCTTCAAAAGAGCCAAAAAAGGAAAACAACCTAAGTGTCCATCCATGGATGTTCAGAAAACACAAAGACGCAAATACATGAGTGGGGAGATGGATACAAAGTTGCAATCATGCAAGATGACTAAGTCTAGAGAAGTAGCTACAGCAGAAGGACTCTAGCTACTGTGTCGAATACTGGAAATGTGCCAAAAGAGCAGATCTCACATGTTCTTATCGCAAAAAGTGCTAAGTCTGTTGATGGAGGATATATTAATTAGCCGGGCTCTAGTCATTATTTCCCTGTGCGCATGTATCATTATGTACATCTTAAATAGATGCAATTACTATTAACAAAGAAAATTTAAAAAATACTGCATTCTCATTTTTTAAAGGATGATACCTAAAAGTCAATTTAAAATCCACTACAATTACCGGTTTCTTCCTTACCATTCTTCTTGACCCCATGTCCTTCTTATTGGATTCCTGGTTTTCATTTCCTTTCCTTTTATTTAGGTATATATTCAAGTTACTTTTCAAAAAGAGCCCATAGAAGGTAAATTTAATTTTCTGAGTTTTCTCATGCACAAAAATCACTTTATTTTGGTCTTCTGCTTGAGTAATCGTTTTCCTGGGATAGAATTATAGAACCAAAATACTTTCTGATCTTTAAAGACATTTTCTCACAGGGTGTGGTGTTGCTGGTAGAAACTTGCCACCAAGAAGATTTGTGTTCCATTCCAGGAGTCCGCCTTTGTTGTTGGGATGCTACTAACAATTTTTGGACAGTTTCCTAATTTTTAGAGTTCTGGCATTTATCCAGAATGTATCCAAGGGCTTACATTTTTTTTCTTAGTCTATTTTGTCCCACGGTTGAGTCTTTCAAATCTAAAAGCCCATGGCTTTTCTCAGCATGGGAACAAATTCTTCTTTTAATCTGTGAGCATTTCCTCTCCTGTTAAACTCTGCTTTCCCCTTTCCAGTCTTTTCTTGTAAAAAACCATAACCCAATCACCAATGTATAATCTCATACTCGGGTATAGCCATTCTATTATTTGGCCATATTTTAAGGGTTTGTGTTTTTTTTAATTGAATCAAATGTCCAAGAATGCTGTTAATTCTTATTGATGATTTTTCTTCTTATTCTTATTTCCTAGGGTATAATCTGGGAGTCGTCCCTGAATAGAATCCCAGTGTTGCCAGCTTCCTAAAGAGGTAGCTGAGGGCCCCTGCGTGAGCAGAGTTCTCTGGCCTCTGTGGGGATGTCCTCTGCTTTCCTCTGCAGCCTCACAGAATCACAGAACTCGGGTCACCCGTCTTCCCCAAGGTGAGCCTGATGAAAACTAGCATCAGCGGATGCTGAATGTGCCGGACACCGGGGCCCAGATGCTCAGAGGATTCCCATCTCGTTGGGACCTGGGCCGAGCTAGCATTCAGACCGGAAAGCAGATCCAAAGCAGGCCCCACCGCGATGCTGCACAGGCGTGCCAGCCCCCGGCTTTGTTCAGAAAGGAGTTTCAGACGGTCTTTCCTGCACCCATCTATCCAGATTGCCCTGGAGGTGGCTCCCACGCTCCCTGCTCTGCCCGGCGCTTGGGCTCCTGGCTCTGGCCGGGAGGGAGATGCTCTGATCTCTGCAGGAGCTTTCTCCGGCTCATTTTCATGGATGGTTTGCCCTGGTGTCTCCATCCATCTGGTGCTGCCCGTGGTCCGCAGAAATCCAGCCGCACTCCTGCTGCCACAGCACGTCTTCCTGGTTCTCATGGCTCTTGTGCCCTCATTCTCATCTGCTCTGTCCTATTCCGTCACGTTTATGGCATTTCTCATGGAAAGGGAAGCGATTACGCTGCTTGGTTGGCCACTTGGCTCCAATAAAGTCAACGTTCTGATTGGACCATCACCTCATGAAAGAGCTCTGCCAGTGGCTTGCTGATGCCGGTGTCTGGCTTAAATGTTCTGATCGGGCACCGGGAACCCCGGGGGGCCCCCCAGTCTCCTCCCCTGCCATGCTCTCCCAGGCTGCACCCCAACCCCCATGTCGTCCTCCCGACCTGCGTAGCCTACACTGACTTCCCCTGTGCCCGAGACAAGCTGGAGAGCCGCTGCCACATCCCCCAGACCATGCTGCTACTGTCGCCTGGGGTCTTCCTGCTTTCTCCAGACTTCCCGCCCCAGAAAGGGCAGGGATCACACATCCCGCACCTCGGTCCCACAATCGCTAGTGTGGGAGGTGTATGCAGTAGGCGCTCACTTTGTGGGATGCCAGCTCCCTCCTCGACGAGACTTGCTTCCTCCAGCACGTGGGTCTCCAGCCTGTGAACACTTGTCACCATTTTCTTGCTTCTGTCATAGCAGCTTTTGCATTTTATTATAATCATCTCTTCACGGATTTTATCTCCCCCCAGCCCTGGGAGCAAGCATTTAGAACTGCACTGTGACCGTCTCTAAAAGGAATGCAGAGTGCGGTGTGTAGTAATTGTTCAGGAAACCTGCCGCAAGGACGAACATGACCCCTCCTGGCTCTGCTCCTGCCCCTCCGGTTCCAGCAAGTTCCAGGTTCCAGGGACCCGGTTCCAGGTCCACGAGAACTGGCCGGCATGCCCATGTCTCTGAACCGAGGGCTGCCTGGGGGCCCCTTGCACGACGCCTCTGCCCCCCGCATGCTGCCCACGTGTCTCCCCCTTGAAGGGCTGCAGGTCCGTGGCACTGGACCGGACCGCCCCACGATGGCTATTTTTCACCCGTGAAAGCAGCCGCCATCTGCCAGCGGGCATGTCATTTAAGCAAAGATGGTGATATGTTGCTCTGCCCCTCTTGACCCCTGGAAAATGCCAAAGAAAGGAAAAGTAGCCCATGACGTCCTCAGGGTAGTGGAGCTTGGTCCCAAAGGCAACCACACAGGTGTCTCTCCTCTGAAGGTGGTGGGCAGGGAGCCTGGGTCCGAGTGCAGCTATGCCGAGGCCCAGCCCTCCCAGCGGCAGGTGTGTGAGGGCAGGAGTGGTAGGTGCTGGAGACCCATGGCCTCTGATCGGGCAGAAGTCTTGGCCAAACACTGACCCACCCGTCCCTGACGCACCCCTGAGCTCTTGCAGTGGGACCGTAAGGGGAGTGCCGTTTGCCCGCGCCTCCACGGGCCTCCACGGGCCGCACAGACAGAATCCTCACGAAGCCCACTCTGTAGGCCTGGCATCGGAGGCTCAGAGAGCACGCGACCTGGCCGGAGGTGGGGCTGGATGGACTCCAGGGCCGTGTGATTGCACAGCCCTCGTGTCTGCAACCCCCAATTCCCAGATATCTAGCCTCTCCACAGGCCACAGGATGCATGGAGTTTTCAAGTTCCTTTTTGAATTTTTAAAAACACTATAAAAGTTTAATACTCAAAAGTATTAAAAAAAAAAAAAGAAAGTCATAAAAATACTGTCTGTCTCAGGACCAGGGATGTGTTTCCCCTCTTGGGATTGGAAGAATTATCCTCTTGTGTGAGAAAACATGTGTATCTCGTTAGATCCCTGAAACCCGCTAATAAAGTAAATTAAAGATTGAAAACGCAGACTATCTCCCATGGTTCACAGACTCGTGTCTGAGTCTCTCAGCTTCTGCCTGGCATCCTGGCGCCCGTTCCATGCTCCCTCGCTGCCGGGCTTCAGGGATTTGGGGAGCAGGGCTGGGAAAAAGCCTCTGAGCTGGGCTCCCAACGGGCATCCCTCCAGGGGACACTCATCTTCCAGCAAATTCTCGCTGTATTGTGGACTCTCCTAGACAGAGGGGACGGGAGAAGGAGGGAACATGACCTTCCCAGCACTGCTCTGGGCCCCCCACATGTTGGTCTGACGTTCTGGAACCCCAGCACTGAGGCCGATGGATGGGGTGGTCAGGACTGGAAGGGTCATAGGATTAACGGTGCCCCACAAACTCTATATTGAGATCCTAATCCCCAGCACCTCAGAATGTGACCATAGTTAGCTGGAGATGGGGTCTTTCAAGAGGTCATTGAGCAGGCCATGATCTAAGATGATTGGGGTCCTTACAAGCAGAGGAGACCAGGACACAGACACACACGGAGGGACAGCCACGTGAGGACACGGGGAGAGGACGGCCATCTGCACACGCAGGAGAGGGGTGCAGCGGGAGCCAGCCCCACCCACACCGCCAAAAGTCCAATGGCTGCTTCCCAGTGCAGGAGAGATCAGACCAATGGGGTATCTAAGGGACATCGAGGGGACACGCGAGAGAGGCACAGTAGGATTGTGGAACTGGCCACTCGCCCTGAGAATGAAGTGGAGTTATACCAGAGTGTCCATCATGGCCTCGGGAGGCGTTGGGGTGCCCCTGGACATCAGAGGGCCCCAGTGACCTCCAAACCACTTGGGGTCCCTTCACCACAAAGACGCCGGCTTCACCAGAGGACAGGCCTCCCGATGCAGGGCTGGCCGTCTCCTCCTGTGGGATGGTCATCAGTCCTGTGTCACTGCCGAGGGCTGCTGCTGTTTACCGTGGCACGGCTGGACAAGTAGGCCCCAGTGGGACTCCTTGCATTTCCCTGCTACGTAGTGGGGGGCTCACCCCAGCAGGGGGATTCCCCAGGCTGCAGGGACAGCACTGCCAAGGGTGCAGAGAGCAGAGCCCCGGCTGCATTCACTCACTGCCCAGTGGAGTCTCATCAGAAGCGGGGAAGCCGAGACCGTTTCCCCACGACATGGGGCAGATTGCTCCCGACCACTGCCCTGCTTTCTCTGCTGGCTTACGGGATTCCTGAGGACCTCGTGTCCTGTGCTTGGCCTTGGAGACTGGGGAGGTGGCACAGGGTCCCCCCATCCCTCGGTGGTGCTACTGGAGCTCAGTGGGGCAGCCATCCTTCCTTCAGCTTCAGGGGTCACGCAGAACTGGGGTTCAGTCCCCCTCCGCCACACGTGGGGTGTCTGAACTCGGACCCACTGGTCAGCACGGCAGCACTGGCACAGTGACAAACACCCAGCGTTCCCTGCAAAGGCAGCCAGCTGGCCGTCCTAGCAGAGCCTCCTGCCCCAGACCTCGGAGAGTGACGAGACCCCAGGTCAGCATGGGAACCTGGAGACTGACCTGTCTCTTCAAGCCTTGAGTGCCCCCAGTCTGGAACTGGGGAAGATGGTGGCCCTGTGGGGTCCCAGAGGGTCTACCCCACGGCACTAGGTCTCTGAGCCTCAGACCCTCACTTCAAATAACTTGAGGTCGGCCACAGCTTCAGGCTGCCACAGCCCACCTGCATTCCCTTGCCCCGGGGTCCAGGTCCATTCTGAGGCAAACATACGGGTCTGTCCCAACCCTGGGAGCTGCTGGTCCTGCTGCTCCTCCCCTGATGCTGATGGTGGGGACGGTCCACTCAAGGGGGCACTGCAGGGCAGGCTCTGCACAGGGAGGGCTCCCCGAGGCTGCTGAGACCCTCTTGGTACACGGTCACACTGGGCAGGGGTGGGGAGCGGCCTAGGCTGGGGAGCTTCCCGGGCAGCTCAGCTCGGAGGGGGCTCCCTGCCCAGGGCACTTCTGCCCGTGCTGTGCCCATGCCTGTGTCCCCACTGGGCCACAGACACTTCAGAGGAGGGAGCTGTGGCTCATCGCCCTCTGTCCCCAGCACATGGCCACGGGGATCCCCTTGAGTGTTTACTGAGCTTGCCTGGAGGAAACTGGGAGCCACTGAGTCCCAGCGGCGATCGGAAACATTCACCCAGAACGCTACAGAGGGGGGCATTGGAGGAGGCGTGCCCGTCGTCCTGGTGGACCCCCCGCTACAATGCCCCTTCCCTGGCGAGCCACGGTGAGCTTCTCTGGGATCCTCGCCTGCGTCCCTGACCGGCCTCCCACGTGCCCCAGCGACCCGCACCACCGCCCCACCCCGCGGACGGCTGCCCCCAAGTTCCTCTGCTCTGAACAACACACGCCGGTGGTCACAGCTCAGCTTCCCCGCTCCGTGGCCCTGCGTTTCCTGGGTCCGTCCCGGAGCACAGAACGGCTACCGGGGTAACCCGCGGTGTGACCGCCGGCAGGGCTCTACTCCTCCTGCCAGGCCCGGGCCGGATGTCGCCTCTGCGAGGGCATCTGCCATGACCCCAGCACGTGGGGGACGCAGATGTCACTCACATGTTCACCTGCACGTGCCCTTCCTGCCCCTGTCTGCTCACGCGGGGGGTCACCCATTCAGCAACGGCCTGGGTCCCGTGCTGTGCGACAGGCACTGCCCTGCCCTTCGCAGCCCGTGTCCCATCCTCTGATCGACGGAGAGCTCCTGGGGACAAGACGAGCCCCATTGTCTCCTGCACCTGGAGCCCAGCCTGGCCCGGAGGCAGAGACCAGACCCTTCACCATTACGTGTCCAGGTAAAGGAGCATTTTCCCTCACGGTGCTCTCCTTGTAGGTGCCACTGCCTCTGGGCCACGTGGGGGAGCAGGGAGGGCGCTCACAGAGCGGCGGCTCCAGCTTCGACTCCAGACGGGGAGCCTCAGCCCGGGGCTGATGCAGCCACCAAGCCAGAATGACCGGCTCAGTCTCTGCCACGGAAGATGGCCGGCAGAGCGCCAGCGCCCAGGCCCACGGCTCTCGGGAGCACGGGCTGCTGCGTCCCGTGGACCCAGTGCTGCCGGGAAAAGCAGGGCTGTGGTGTCTGCGTTCGGAGCTTCCCTGACTCCCGGCTTCATGACCCCGTCAGAGCAGGTGTGGCTCCCCTGAGGCGACCAGGCCCACGTCCACTTGGGGGGACACGGACACCCGCAGGGCTGCATCTCCCCTCCTGTGACCCTGCGCGTGCTCTCTCGGAGCCCCGAGGCCCCCTCAGGCTGGCCTGGGCGGCTGGCCATGTCTCTCGTCTGTCACTCCTCACAGTGTTGGCAGCGCCCCGGGCAGGGGCTCCATAGATGCTGCCTGGAAGCACGCACGCGCACCCGCCACGCCGTGGCTTGAGTTAACCACAGCGACCACGGAGCCTGAGCTCAGGAACTGCCCCGCCGCACCGTGCCGAGGCCTTGTGTGCCTGTCCCTGCAGGCTGGCATGCGGGGAGGGCCGCTGGCTGGCGGAAAAGCCGGAAAATCGGTGGGTCCAGACACCCACTCCCTGCACGGCCCACAGTCCCAGGATGCCCACCGTGGCCCTGGTTCTAGCCTCAGGCCCACGGATCGTTATGGGGAAGGGGTGCGTCTTGGCCAAGTCAGGGCCCTGCTCGGCCCCACCCAGTACAATCCGGAGCCGGGAACTCACCCAGCTGGGGAAGAGAGAGGAGAACCCGCTGGGAAAAGCCTGCGGTGGGTGGTCTGCGGGCAGGGCTGGCAGCGCTGGGAGTCCCTAGCAGGGGGTACACACCTGCCTCTCCTTTGCTGTCGCTCCGTGTGTGACCCCGAGGGGCCCCTGGCGGCGGCGGCCCGATCCCAGGTGATGACCTCATCACTGAGGCTGTGGCCCCTGGCGAAACCACAGGCTCTCACAGGGCTCCTCATGGTGCAAGCTCCGCCCTAGAGACGGCGGACACAGCCTGGCCCTGAAGAGCTTGCACTGTCCTGAGACGGCCCCCATGGGACCCAGAGAGCACCCGCCACCCTCTCCCACTCCGACCGTTTGATGCCGTGAGCACCCTCTGAAACTCCGAAGCGGCGGGGCGTGCGCAGCCTTCCTCCCACAGCCATTCCTTTCTGGCGGAAGACGCACTGACCTTTCTGCCGCAGGGAGCCGGCCGTCCTCCGAAGCCATCATGGCTCGGCTTACTCAGAAAATGATTTCCCGGAGGATCAGATAAAGCATGTCTGCTCAGTCCCGACCGGGCTGTAGCACAGAGATATCCCCGAGCCTTGCTCAAAGTCAGCAAATCCCACAGATGGCAAGTTGATCAGACGGTGAGCCCCGGCAGTAAGCTCCTTGTCACTCTGAGTGTGCAGGGCTCTCTGCGTCTCCGTAGGAGGACAGCATCTTCTCTCTCCTCCCCACACACTGCTCACCCCAGTCCAGCTCCTTCCCCGGGAAGGAAAACTGGGTACACATTCCCCTCGCAAAATCCCCAGGGCAGAACCCTCTGCTCGCCGCCCTTGTGCCTTGGGCAGAGGGAGCAGGGTCACCGTTCTCTCCCGAGGGCGGTGGCCCCGCTCCCTCTGTCCCTGTCCATCCATGATCGAGTTGAACGTGCCTTCCATCCCTCTGGCCATCCTTGCCAACAGTAGTGGGAGAATGTTTTTACTTGCTTCTTTTAGTCTTATTTTTTGGAGGAAAAGACAAATCTTGCAAGGCAGAAGCAGTGATTGGGACCAGATCCCAGAAAGCTGGGTGTCCTGAGGGCACAATGGCAGCAGCACCAGGGCCATGGGGAACCATGCAGAGGGTTAAACAAAGGGGAGACCGTCCGCCGTGGGTTCCAAAGATCCAAAGATTGCGGTGCGGACGAGGCTGGGCTGGGTAGAGACTGCTAAGGATCCGCTACGGCCTGCCACCTTCCCTCCAGCTCAAGCAACGGGCACACACTTGCTGAGCTGGTGTACTGCATTCACTTCGATTTTCCTTCCGTCACTCTATGTGAGTTTTGCCCGGGATCCTCAAAGCTATGCAGGGCAGGGGAAAGTATTTTACCTTTTTAAGATGAAAAAAGAAAAGCACTGAAATTTTTAAGTACCCTTTGTATCCCAAAGAATGTAAAAATCAAGCTTATAGGCTTCTTTCTCGTTCAGTTCTCTTGACTCCTCCAAAAACCCCACCAGGCAGGCAGGTGACCTGTGTGTGATGGAAGAGAGATGAAGGCTCAGAGAAGCTACACGGCGCTCCTGGTCCAGAGCGGGACTCGTCTCTCTATGGAGCCAGGACACGTGTCCACCAAACCGCAAGGCATTCTGACCCCCCACTGCCCTGCAGTGGCCAGAAGAGAAGAAAAGAGGCAAGAATTGAATTTGAAGGATTTCCTCATGAAGCATCCTGAAACGGCCTCCACCCTACCCCTTCCTGAGCTGCTGACACTGCCCCTTGCCCGGTGCTGATGCCCCCGGCCCGACGAGTCCACCTCTCAGGTGTCCTGAGGCACTCAGGGTCACTGGGATGAACAAGGGAGTCGTCTATGGACTCGAGGGAACCAGGACCCCAGGACCCCAGGCAGGGCGGCCCAGGCGCTGCTGAGCCAATCCTGGCTCGGTCAGATTTCTTCGCAACCGTGCCTTCCCAGCGGACTCCGCCTGTCTCGGGATGCTGTCCATCACACTGATGGGAGGCAGAGAAGGTAACCATCACCTCTGCTGGGCACCGTGCACCTGCGTCCTGTTCTGTGCACTCTCTCAGGGCCAGTTTCCTGGCAGGACTTCCTGGGAGCCTCCACGCGGCCCCAGCTCTCCAGACAACAATGGACGAGCCCCAGGTCTTGCCCTCTGGGGCCTTGGGAGCCGAATCAGACGAGGTTAACAGACCTTGTCATGCCTCCCCACTGGACTGCATGGACCCCGTGCATCACGTGTGTGAAGAAAGCTCCAGGCATCCGATCACCTGGTGATGATGACGCTGACATGAGGGACAGGAAGACCTACAAACATGCCATCCAAGACACTGTCACAAGCAGCATACAGGGTCCATCGGTGGTTGGGCAGGGACCTCCCCGGCGAATGAATGAATAAGAAAACACTGACTTACCAAAGCACTCGGGACGTCTGTAGGATGGCGACGTGGAGGAGCTGATCTTCATTAGCTCTCGCCGTGACGGTAATGTTCTGGGCAATACGAAAGCCACTGCGCACGATGATAACAACACAGCTAGGGACGCTGTCCAGTCCTCACGGTTCACAGGCTCTGGAGACATTCCTCACGTGGCCTTGTCTTCCCAGGGCTCCCATCACCCTGTGTCGGGAGGCGTCTCTGCTGTCCCCACATCCTCGAGCTTAAGACTGTGTCCATCTAAGGACACACAGAGGCGGACCCTGTGACCCTTTGTCTGTCCTGCAGCCCATTCTTCCCTCCTGATAGCCGATCCTCCTCTTTCAGAACCCACAGCACGGCAGCACCATGATGATGAACCTGGCTCTCTGCCCATTCCTCCAGATTTAAAGGCTGCTGACATCTCCACTCTAATTTATCAATTTTTGTTTCATTAATAGATCGTGCTTTTGGTACCATGTCCTGCCTAAGAAGACTTCATCTAATGGGTGGTCTCCCGTTTTCTTTTCAAAGATTTTAGTGATCTGCGTTTTGCTTTGACATCAGTGATACATTCTTAAATGTGCTATTTAAGTCAAGGACCACACCTGTGGCATGTGAATGACCAACTGTTCAATGCCATTTGTTGAAAAGACGGTTCCTTTGCCACTGACTTATTTTTGCATCACTACAGAAAGTCCAGCAGTCACATCTGTGTGGGTCTACAGCTGGACTATATAACGTCAGTTGGTTCATATGTCTGTCCATTTGCCAATACCATACGGTTGTGCTTACTGTACCTTTAGCGTAAGTCTTAAAATGGGATAAAACTTTATTTTATTCTAATTTGTTTTTGCCTATTCTAATTCCTTTGACATTCCATACAGATTTTGAAAGTACCTTGTCTATAGCTACAAAAAATCCTATTGTGATTTTAATTGGAATTATTTTAAATCCATGGGTCAGTTCAAGAATTGACCTCTTCACCATGTTGGTGCGGTGAGTATAGCATGGACTGTCGTGCATTTAGGTCTTCATTGAACGCTCAACCCTATCTTATACCTTCCAGCATCTGAATTCTGTACACATCTTATAAGATTCATACTTCATGTTTCATTTTCCTGAGCTATGTCAAATGATGTATTTTTAAAATCTTTTTATTTTCAAATTATTTATTACTAAGATGGAGAAATCTATTAATGTGTGTGTGTGTGTGTGTGTGTGTGTGTGTGTGTGAACTTTCTATCCTGCAAACTTGATAAATTCACTTCTTGGTTCTAGACGGCTCTTTGTGTATTATTTGAAATTATCTATATAGGCAATCATGTTGTCTATGAAAAAGATAGTTTTGTCTTTTCCATTCCATCTGTATGTTTTATTTCTTTTTCTTACCTTATTACAAAGGATAGAATTTCATTGTCATGTCAAATAGGGCTCATTGGGAAGCTAAAGTTAAGGACAGAGCTAAGGACTTCCTAGCTTTGTCCTTAACTTTAGGAGTAAATCTTTGACCATTCTGATGTTAGTTGTAACTTTTTGTAAATGCCCTTTGTCAGGTTGAGGAATTTTACTTATAAAAGTTTCTTTTGAATAGTTTGCTTTTCATTGTGAACAGATTCTGAGTTTTGTCAAATACCTGTTCTTTACCAATCAATACAACCTTGTGGTATTACTTTTTAAACAGTTCATACAGTAGATTATGTTGAGAGATTTTTAAAAATATTAACCTGGGTTCTAATTCCTGAAATAAACTCCAGTTGACTGTGGTGCTTTAATCTTTTTTTGTATTGCCAGAGTCAATTTGCAATTAGTTTTTAGAGAATATCTGCTTACATATTCATGAACGGTATTGGTCTGTTTCTGTCTGATTTAGGGATCAGCATGACACTCACTTCATAAAATGAGGGACAAAGTATTTCTGTGCCCTGAAGAGATTGTGTAGAATCAGTGCTATTTCTTCTTTAAATGTTTGGTAGAATTTACCCAGAGAAATAATCCAGGCTTGAATATTCATTTATCAGAAATTTTTAACTACAAGTTTAATTTCTTTAACAGTGATAGGACTATTTAGGACATCAATTTCATCTGGGTGAGTTTTGGTAGTTTGTGTATTTTAGGGACTTTGTCTATTTCATATAACTTGTTGAATATATATGCGTAGAGTTGGCTGTAGTATTCCCTTCTTACCCTTTTCATATCTGCATGGTCTGGTTTTTAAACACAAACACACTTTCATTCTGAATTGGTAATTTTATCTTCTCTCTTATTCTTTCATCAGCCTTGCTAAAGGCTTATTAACTTTATTCATCTGTACAAAGAACCAGCTTTTGATTTTCTCTATTGTATTTGTTTCCATTTGATTAATTTCTGTTCTTGTCTTTATAATGTTTCTTTTGTTTGCAGTTTTCTTTGCTCTTCATTTTTAGTTCCTAAGGTGAAATTTAGGTTGTTCACTTGAGAACTTCATTCTTTTCTAACATATACATTTCATGCTTTGAATTTCCTTTTCAGTACTGCTTTAACTACTTCCCCTAAGTGGGGATGATATGGATATGTTGTATTATCACTGTTGTTCCATTGAAACAATTCTAATTTCCCTGGAGACTTCCTCTTTGACCTAATGATTACTTGAAAGTGCAAAATTTCTAAGTGTTTGGAAATTTCTTGGTAGCCTTCTATTATTAATTTCCAGTTTAATTCCATTATGATCAGAAAACACATTTGATATTATTACAGTGGTCTTCTTGATGAGTGATCTGTGTGGATTTGGAAGTGTGTGTATCATTTCTTGAGTATAGTGTCCTTAAGTACCAATTAGACCAGTGGCTTCTAGTGTTATTCACGTCTCTGTCCTCACAGAGTTTCTATCTACTCGTTCCATATCTCACTGACAGAAGAGAGCTGAAGTCTCCAAGTATCATGTGGATTTATTTATTTCCCTTTCAGCTTTCTCGGGTTTTGTTTCATATATTTTAAAACTCTTTAGTTACATGCAAGCACATCCAGAACTGCTGTATTTTCTTTGTGAATTAGCTTTTAATGAGTATGCAGTGTCCTACTTTATCCTTGGTAGATTTGTTTGCTCCGAGGTCTATTTCGTCTGATATTAATATAGCAAACCCTCTTTCAGCATTCACATAGATAACTTTTTCTAAACTTTTAATCTACTTGGATCATTCATATTTGAAATTAGTTTCTTTTAGGCTGCATATAGGTAATTCTTATTGTTTTATGCACACCCTGTCTTTTAATAGTGTACACAGACCATTTTTGCTTACTATCATAATTTGTATATTTTGATTTAGTTCTACCATTTTATTATTGGCTTCCTGCTTGTTACCTCCACTTCATTTCTGTTTCTCCTTTCATGACTTTTCTTGGGGAAGGGGGTTATTTAAATATTTTTTAGTATTATCTTTTTTTTTTTTTACTATTTTTCTTAATATTTTTCTTACTATTTTTCTGAATTTTTCAAATGGGTTATTCTAAGGATTGCTAGGTACACACTTCACTTCTCATGGTTTACCTAGAAGCATTTACGTGATCATCGTCTTATACATTATACTACGCACATTACAAACCTCACCAGGCCATGGTACAATTTTTTATTTTCCACTAACATGCATTTCTAAGAATTTCAGAACATAAAATAGCCTAAAACCTTTACCCATATACTTGCCATTTCTGGTGTTTTCCTCATTTCTAATGTTCTAATTTTCCTTCTGCTATCCTTTCCATTCTATCTAAAGATATTTTTTTGTAAGGAATTATCTTAGCGTAGTTCTGCTGGCAACACATCTTCCTAATTTTCCTCCAGCTGAGAACATCATCATGTTGTCTTTATTTCTGCAGGTATTTTCTCTGGATACACTTTTCTGAGCTGACAATTCTCTTCTTCTGGCTCTTGAACAATGTGGTGTGACTTCTGCCTTGCTTCCAGGATTTCAAGTGAGAAAACCAAACCTTTCACATGGCTTATCTCCTATAGGTAATTTCTGCTGCTTTCAGAATTTTGTGTGTCTAGTTTTTATAGTTTGATTTTGGTATGTCTGGTCATGGATTTCTTTGAGTTTATTCTCCTTTGGGTTTGCAGAGCTTCTTGATTCTGTTGGTTTATGCATTTTTCTTTTTTAAGATTTTATTAATTTATTTGGCAGACAGAGATCACAAGGAGGCAAAGAGGTGGGTGGGGGGGCGGGAAGCAGGCCCCCTGCCAAGCAGAGAGCCTAACATGAGGCTCAATCCCAGGACCCCAAGATCATGACCTGAGCCTAAGGCAGAGGCTTTAACCCACTGAGCCACCCAGGCACCCGGTGGATGCATTTTTCTAAATTTGAAAGTTTTCATCAATATTTTTTCAGCAGGATGCTATTTCTCCTCTCCTCGATTCTGATGACACAAATGTTAAGCTTTTTGTTATTGTCCCAGAGGCAGCCTGAGGGTCAATCCATGTTTCAAATCCTTTTCTCTTTTGTTCAGATAATTTCTATTGATCTGTCTTGGAGTTGAATGACTCTGCTCCCTGTTGCCCCATTCTGCTATTGAGACTTTGTGTGAGTCTTTTTTTTTTTTTTATCTGCTTTTCGTCAGGATTTAAATTTTCATTTTCTAATTTTTTATTGATTTCAAACATGTTCATGACTGCTCACTAGGCTATTTTAGTAATAGCTGCTTTGCAGTCTCTGCCAGGTGATCCTAATGTCTATATGGTCTCAGTATTGGTCTGTTTATTGACTCCTCCCAGGAGAATTGAGACTTTCCTGGCTCTTCGCATGCGAAGCCACTTTGAATTGCACCTTGGACAATCTGAATCTTTTGTTGTGAGGCTGTGGGTCTTGCTCACAGGCAGTGGAGAACGTCATGCTTTTGTTTATGCAGGCAGCTGACTTGCTTATATTCAGGGCTGGCTGTGGTGTGCAGTCAGTTCACTTTCCTGAGTTAGCAATTTTGTTCGTGTCTGCCCTGCACATGGTCACTTAATGGCTGATCTAGAGCCTGGTCCGTGGTCTTAGTGCTCAGAATGTTTGGAATGCTCTGATGGGTGACATCCACGTGTGTACAGCTTGTGGGCAGGGTGGTGTTGAGCCCAAGAATTCATAAGCAAGGCTATGGGGTCACTTTCCCAAGTTCCTCTGCCAGAAAACGGAGACGTTAATTACCTGCTCTGCTACACATGGCTGCAACCACACTCTCGTTCATGGTCAAGCAGCGCAGGAATAGAGAAGGAAAAGGTGTATGTG
Organism: Mustela erminea; assembly: GCF_009829155.1. Lineage (NCBI taxonomy): Eukaryota > Metazoa > Chordata > Mammalia > Carnivora > Mustelidae > Mustela > Mustela erminea. Next base: position 2,225,367 of record NC_045619.1, read on the forward strand.
GGGTTGGTCTCCCCATCTTGGGACACCAGATCTGCAGTGCAGAGAGGATATCTGACCCACCTGTTCCAAAGCTGTGGTCCGTGTGGACGCTTGCTTCTGACTGCTGGCCTTGCCTCCAAGTTGCCAGTTAAGAGACTGAGGCATGAGAGAACAGAGAATTTAAAAATAGGAAAAGAAAACTGGGCATTTCTGAATTTTCTGTGTTTGGTGTTCTCTTTCCTAGTCCCTGAGGTATAACCAGAGTGTCTCCTGGAAACCTCCGTAGCAGCCCATCTCTGGGTCCCCAATGCATTAAGGAGCTAGAAGAGCCAGAGTGGGAGGAACACTAAGCTTTGTTCACCACACACGGGGTTTGGGAGGTCCTTCCCGCGGCATCTGCTGCCACTTATCTTCCATGGTCTTCACTTGTTTCCCTACATGTCCGGCACAGCCTGCACAGTACAGTGGCGGGAACAGAAGGAGGAGTGTGCTTAATCCAACGACCCAGATTCCAGACCTCAGACCTTAATCCAACGACCTAGACCCAGAGCTCAGTCTTCCTGGTTTCGCACTCACGCAATTTTTCTTACGCTTCTTCTACTCAGTCCTCACGGTTTGTCATGTCTGTTCCAGCCAGAGCTGAGCCCCAGCACCTGCTGGCATCAGGTAACATGTCTTGATGAAATTTTCTACATTTTTTCCTTTGTAGCATTAAAAAAATATACCCATGTCGTTTTATTGATTTTGATTTGGAAACATTTCTGAACACTTTTAATAGAATTCTTGTTCAGTGTGTCCCAGACCCAAGTGTCTGGTAATAAGCTGTGAAAAAATAAAAAATGGATTTACTTTTCTTTTAGGAAAATCAATAAATCACAAGAGATGAATTTAATTTTTTTAAAAAACCCGAAGAAATGGGAGTCTCTGCCTGAACAGAGAACGGTATCCGTGAGACAATCCAAATGGGGCCCACGGAGGCAGCAGCCTGAGCTCAGAAGACACGTTCTGGAAGACTGATGATCTGTGGCCTCAAGCCTTCGTGGTAAGACCTCACCTGGAGTCCCACACCTTCCCAGCTTAGCCAGGCCACACCTTCTCCCTCGTAGCCTCCAACCATCTGCAGCATGCCCTGTGTTTGTCTCCACAGTTCTCAGGGGTCAGAAGCCAGCCATAAATTCCTTAAAGATACACTCACCTGCTCAGGCTCAGTGCCCCTGCCCACTCAGGACACCTGCCTAGACCAGGTGGACGCAAGTCGATCCTTCACCGGTGAGGTCCTGCAGACTGAGTGTGATTGAAGTTCCCACTATCCCCCAGCCCGCGCTGCATCCACTGTGGGCCGAGCCGGATGCAGGTAATCTACAAACATCCGGGTGTCCTCCCTCTGTCCCTGCTTCAGCGTTCCGACCCCACATCATGGAGGCTAGGCTGCCGCAGGACGGGACAAGCGGGAGTTTACAGGTTAGAGGGGGCAAGCATGAACTCACAGTGGCCACTCTGTGGACAGAAAGGTGGAGGGAGCTGGGAGTGAGAAGGGCAAGATGGAGGCAAACCTGCCGTGGTGAGGAGCCTGCCAGGGAAGAGGCTCCTGACGGCCCTGGAGAAAAGCCAGTGTACGTGGTGTGTGCTGCACACGCACACATGTAGGGAAGGGTGTGTACACACGGCCAGGCAGCTAGTGGGCAGGTATGCAGAGTAAGAGGGTAGCACATGCTCTGCAGGAAACCGATCTGGGCAGGGGCTGGGGAAAACGTATCGTGCGTCACAGCGTGGCCACAAAAGCCACAGTTAGATGGCCCCTCACAACCCCCACCACTTACACGCACGCCGAGAAATAGCACGTGTTGGCAAAGACGTACGTTGTTGGTGGGGAGATGCGACGGGGCAGCCGCTCCAGGAATTCCTGGAGATGCTCAACACTGAGTTACCGTGTGACCCAGAAATTACGCGTCTATGTATATCCACACACCCCCAGAAGTGAAAACATATGCTCCCATAAAGACTTCCACACAAACACTGATAGCGGCGTTACTCATAATAGCCAAAGAGCGGAGCCACCCAAATGCCCATCGCCCGGGGGGCCGACAGAGAAAACCGGGTCTCCCCAGACGGGCCACGTGCGGCCATAGACGGGAGTGACGCCGGGACCGGGCTACAGTGTGGGTGAGCCCAGGAACCCTGAGCTTGTGAAATGACAGACGTGGGCCACATCATGAGCGACCCCACGCGCGTGAAATGTCGAGGGACACGAGTCCTCAGAGACGGAGAAGGCGGGTGTGTGTCAGGAGCCGGCAGAGTGGGGGTGGGGAGTGACCGCCGGGAAGCATGAGGCCCTTTCTGCGCTGATGGAAACGTTCTGGAAGTGGCTGTGCTGATGGGTGTAAAACCTCGCAAGTGTGCAGGAAAACACTGAATTTCACACTTCAAAATGGTGGCTTCTGTGAGACGTGAACCCTATATCCGTGTTTTCAAAGCCAAAAGAGGCAGGAGGTGAGGGAATCCTCACGGAGAAAGAGGGCGGGCGTCTGGGGGAGGTCTCTCCCCGCAGAGGAGCCCAAGCCCAAAGGCCCGGGGGCAGGCGTGCGGCCGGCGGTTTGCAGAAGTGCAGGGACGGGGGAGGCGTGCGGGGGAGGCCGTGAGGAGACGCCGAGCCAGAGCCAGAGCCGGGCGGGCCTCCCAGAGAGGAGCTGGCTCTGAGCATGGTCCAGAGAGTCAGAAGGAGCCGCGGGGCTGAGGGGAGGCGCCGACTCCCGCGAGTGGAACCCAGGAGCCAGAGGAAGTGTCTCAGCGATACGGAGCCGAGGATGGAGTCAGCCAAGCGGACGACAGAGCCCCACGGGGTCTGGAGCCCAGTCAGGGAAACAGGAGTGAAGAACCAGGTTGGTCCTGGAGGCCTGACGGCCGGAGGGGTGGCGAGGGCATCGGTGTTTGGGGCAAAGCAAGAGGTGAGGGTTCGCCCTAAGTGACTCAGGTATGCAGTGCGCGCTCCGTCCTAACGGTGGAGGTGCGGACGCGGGGGAGGGAGGGACACCCGAGCAGGGCGCGTGGGGACCAGGACCTCCGTCTTTGCTTCCTCTGATGGCCACTGAGAAGTCGGACCATGTGTTCACAGTCGTGGGAAGGGCGTTCCCGAAGCGCGTGATGGGGCGCGCATCGGAGACGGGCACACCTGCGCGTGACCTGTGCCGCACGGCGCTTCGCAGTCCGTGAAGTAAGACACGGCCTGGGTCCTTGATGAAAGCGCAGCCTGGTGGGTGAGAATGGGACGGCGGGAGACAGACCGTGGAAGAGAAGGTCCATCTGCAGGGAACGACGTCGGTCGGACGCTCGCGCCGCGGCGGAGTCGCGGAAACCCGGTCGGACGCTCGCGCCGCCGCGGAGTCGCGGAAACCCGGTCGCGGTCTCCGTCCTGCTCTTTCCCAATCGGCTTCCAGCGTAACCGCGCAGACCCTCAGACCCTCTCCTTAAGCCGAGGCGTCTCCTTGAATCCTGCTGGTCTTCTTGACTCGGAGATGCTGGCTGGTCGGGGACGCTTGCTCTGCGTGTCCTGGGATCTGGAGGACAGGACTAGGCTAGTGTCCGAGGCGGGAGACCCTGCAGGACAGAGTCTGCAGACGCCAACCACACCCACCGTCAACCTGGCAGCCTCCGGCCACCCACAGCCAAGCACACGTGAGTGTAGCCGAAATCCTGCAAGACGGACCACACCAAGGAGCCACTCGGCTGAGCCACAGACTTGCGAGAAATAATAAACGGCCGTTTGTTAAGCATTTGGGGTGGTTCATTGTACAACAACAGCTAAATGACATAAGATGACAGGAAGCAGAGGGAAATCACAGGTGCCGCATGAGCCGGACTCGGTCAGAATTCCCCGGACACCCACTCCATCCTGCCTGCCGTAATGACCATATTACATGTTCTCTAGATGTTTGCTGAATGACTGAAGGAGGCACCCACTCAAGATACAGAGTTCTATTCCATCACCTCAAACAATCTCGCTCTAAAAGAAGGTCTTTGATCAATTAAGTCCCCGGCCCCTGAGGGACCCAGCAGTACTAGCATGTTGGTTAGAGTAGGAGTCCCGTCCACCCCAGGTCAGGGAGCTGTGCTCCACATCCCGAGTTGGGGATCAACCCTCAGGCAGTCAGGTTACAGGGGGCAGGTGAGCCAGCGAGCCACGTACCAGATCAGAGAGAACTAGCTATGTTTCTTTCATTCACTCAACAAACCCATTTTGTGACTGATCTGTGTGCTGCACAAAGTATCGAAAGGAATCGTCCCTGCTCTCAAATGACCCACGGTGAGAAGACAGACACGTTAATAGAGGAACAAAGACTCTGAGAGTAAGCAAAGAGGCTGGGGAGGCACCTAGGTCTGCCTTGTGAAATCAGAGTGGGCTTCCTGTAAGAGGAGTCCTCCAAGCCAAGTCCCAAAGGACAAAGGAGGAAGGAGCCGGATGCAGCAGAGAGGGAGCTTTGGCAGGCTAGTTATCGCTCTTCGTGCACCTGCTATATACCAGGCACAGGGCTAGACCGCAGCCGCAGCCGCCATTTCTAGCCCACACAGTAGAAGAGCCTGGAAGCGGATCACTGTCATCCCCGGCCGTGAGAAAAGAAAACTAGGGCTCAGAGACGGGGCCGCCCGGGAAGGAAGGAAGGCAGAGAAAGCAGGTTCTCTCGGGGAGCCCGGGGTCTGGAATGCGGGCTTGGAGAGGGGGTGGGAAGGAGCCCCTGGATGACGTGGAGGCAAGCAGGGGGGAGTGGGGCTGGTCACAGAGAAGGCACGGGGCTCAGAGTCCCCGCCCCCGCCCCGTGGAAGTGGGGCCGTGATTTGCGTTGCGCTTGGACAGATGCCTCCGGGAGGGCGGAGGAGGAGCCCACGGAGCACGGGTGCAGGGGTGCAGGAGTCAGGGCTGAGCCAACGGGGCCACTCACTCGGTGCTGTGGAGATGGCTCTAGCCCACTTGCCCTTGGCAGTGCCCAGCCGGTGCTGGTGCAGAGAGTGCCCGCAGGAGGAGACCCGTGGCCTGGACCAGCAGGGTGGACCACGGCTCCCTGCAGAGCCTTGCCAGTCCCAGTCTAGAACGTGCCGCGAGGAACGTGGGGTTCAACACCCTGACCGGCCAGTGGTTCTCCTGCTGGGAGGGGTGAGTCATCCCACAGCCCCGGCGTAGCCCAGGACTGGATGGGGCCGGGCACAGCCACCTGCTGGGCTAACAAGCCCACCCAGCCGGACTCGGCGGGAGTCTGCCCCCTGGCGCTCCTCGCCGCCGACCTCGCAACTGCCCGGGCACAAGCCGGTGTGGGAGCCATGACGCAGCATAGAGAGTGACAGGAACCTCCTCGGGCAGTGTGTGCGAGCCCCCGGGCCCTGCAGCCAGAGCGCCGAGTTCCCGCCCGAGGATGTGCGTTCTCCCGGCTGCCGGCAGTCGCCTCTCATTTGGCTGGAAATCCATCACCGGAGCTGCCCCAGTTCAGCCTGACAGGTGCGGCCCGAGACAGTCCCCGCCTTACGTAAGAGCCGCGGTCGGTCAGCACAGCTATTTTCAGACGCGTCTCATGGTGACTGACGGCGTACGGTGCAGAAGCTCACTGGCAGCAAGAGGCTGATTGGAAGATGGGGGTTAGAGACGCACACCTCCGCAGACGGACGGCGACGCAAAGCCCCGGTACCGAGACCACCTCTTCCTGTTTCCCTCCATCGGCCTCAAGGTGACATCCCGCTTCCCCTTATCCACAATCTCGGAGCTCCTGGCTGCCCCCCAAAACCTCCCTCCCAGCAAGAACTTTGCCAGAGGGCAAGGGGTGACATCTGGCATGGAAAACCGTGGCCAGGGATTTTCAAAGATGGCAGTGCACGGAGACACCATTCCAGCCACCCCTGGAGACGGAGACCCACCGTGACCAATGGGATGCGCAGAAGAACTCCTTCTCCAGCTCAGCTTTGGGGTTGGACATGCTCCCCCTTTTCTGAGGTCAGCTGGGAAGCTCTGGCCTGACTTGCACGCTCACACTCACGCTGCTCTTGTGCTGATTTCATCTTGCCTTCAGCTATCACCTCCACTCTGGAGATCCGCTGCCATGCCTCCAGCCCAGACCTCCTCCCGAACCCTGCGGCTGTACTACGGTGGGTCCACCGAGCTGTGATCTCCACAGAGATGACTAGTGGGCATTGCAGACTCACTCCAGCCCACACAGGGCTCTCGACCCATTTCCCTCGAACAACTTCATCACAGCAGTGAGAGGCAGGTCCGTCCTTTCCAGCAGTGGTTCACACTGAAACCCCAGAATCATCTGTAACTGCTTTCTTTCACACCCCAAGGCCCGCCCATAGACAAGTACCATCAACGCCCTCTTCATGATGGAACCAGACTCCCAGAATTTCTTCCACCTATAACTCAGCCTGTAGCGGCTCTGTCCAACTGCCACAGCGGCTACCTAGACCACTCATCCTCCTGGATGCTCAGACCTGGTTTCCTATAGTCCTCTCTGGGCAGGCCAGCAGTTTTCTAACCAGTAGAGATCAGATCGTGTCACCCTGTGCACAAAACCCTACATTGGCCCCTACAGCAGAAAAGGGGCTCCTTCAGAAACCCACAGAGAAACTTTCAGGTCCTTCACCCTGTGCCTGAGCTGGGAAATCCAGTCCCCGAGCCCCTCCTTGGGTTTCCCGTGGTTTCTAGCAGAATTAGGAGCAACCGACCCAAGTCATTATATCCGTTAGTTTTCCAAAAATATTTGAAAGCATATATGGCGGCCCCCAGCTCCTTGCCTCTTGTACGTGGTGGATTAGGAGCGGCCCAGTGTAGCCATCCGTCATTTCTCGATTGCTCGTCCACACTACGGACTGCCAGAACCCTCTTTCCGCCTGGAAATGGGGTCATCCCACATCTTTAAATCTAATCAGATTACAGAGCCAATTCCAGAAGCCCCAGAACTGAATTCTCTTCCTGTAGAGTAATTCTCGGTAGCAAACCCTGTGGGAGTCGGAGTCTCTCTCCAGAGAACCCGAAGCAGAACCATGGAAGAGAGACGGCAGAATTCTGGAAGAAGATCTGTGAGGACTCGGCTCGGGCTGTCCTGGAGGCTGAGCAGCGCCATGGTCTGCCGTCTGCACCGGGAGGCGCGGGAGGGCTAGTGCTGCGACTCGACGGCCCGGGGCAGCCACACCAGAGGCAGAAGATGGATGTCCTAGTTCAAGCCGTCGGGGAAAGAGGGCAAATCCTCCTTTTCTTCCCTTTTTGTTCTTCTCAGGCCCCTGACGGACTGGATAAGACGCGTCCACAGTGGGGAGGGCCGTCGGATTTGTTCAGCCCCCGATTCTCATGCTGATCTCCTAAGGAAACGTACAGACACGTTCAGAAGAAACCCTTAGCCATGTATCTGGCATCCCAAATCCACACAGAACAAGGCGCCCTTGCATCCCACTCAAAACCAAGTGACGAGCGCTGCCGGAAAGGCCGTCGGTTCAGCTGGCCTGGCCCGGCCTCCCTTGCTGGCTGTGTGTCCTGCGTCTCTCCCCTTGGTAGCAGCTATCCGTGGCTGGGGAAGCAAGTACCCCACACGTCGTGGCTCAAGACAGCACACACTGTTTCATGGTTTCCAAGGATCGGGAGTCTAGTGTGACCTAAGGGGGTGTTCTCCTGAGCACCTCAAAATGCCGCAGTCAGTGCACTGGCCGGGTCTGGGGTCCCATCAGAATCAAATATTGAACAGTCTCTTCCCAGCTCCCTTGGGTGGTTGGAGGACTTATTTTCATACAACAGCAGGACCAAGGGCCATGGCCCCTTGCAGACTGGAAGCTGGACACCCCCCTCAGACGCTGGAGGCCGCCGCAGCTCCTACCACACAGGCTTCCCCGGCGCGGCCCTGAAGATCATCACACCACCGAAGGGAGCGTCGGAGAGAGTGTCCAGAGAGAGAAAACTGGAGTCCTGTGTCATGTGGAGGAATCGCCGGAGTGACAGCCCATCACCCTCGCCCTGACCCCCTGGGGTCACGTGCGGATCCCACCACGCTTGAGGGGAGGGGCCGGAACGAGGGCACGACCGCCGGGGGGCAGGACCTGGGCCCCCTCCAGTCTGTCTGCCTCCCCTTCTCACCTCCCTTCATCCCGTGGAGCCCCACGTGCCTTGGGCCATGTGTCATCTGTCTTAGATGGAAGCGTGAATGGGCCAGGGCCCTCATCTCGCGGTGGGGGGCCGTATCAAGTGCTCGAACCCCATGGGAGAAAGCCTCTGACCCGGTCTAAGCACAGAGACGCAGGGCCGGCTGCATCGTGTTCTCCAAAGTGGCCAACCACAGCATGAACGGTGCCAGGCAGGGGCCCAGGCAGCCCGCAGACACATCCCCAGGTTCGCTGTTCAGAACGGGCCGCTTAGTTCCAGTCAGAGGGAGCGCAAGTGTGTCCTTGCCGTTGGCTCTTGTTTACACTCCGTCGAGAGAGGAGCGGGCCTGACAACAAATGAGATTTCCAGAATGGTCCCTGCCACGCTCAAACCACCGAAGACTCAGCCTCCGTTTCACAAGCGTTTGTTTTCCAACCTCTGTGTGTCAACGATAACAGATCTTCCCCTCTTCCGTCCTGGGAGTCGCTTCTCACTATTCAGCTGAATCACATTTCTGAAAGATGTAATTTGCCCTGGGCAGTCGATTGTGTATGTGGGATTTAATACACGATAACTCGGACTCCTTGATAAAAGAAAATGTCTAATCCACTGGGAATTTATGTGAAATTGTGCTGCAACCCAAAGGCCAAAGGGACGAGACCAGACTCTCGGTAGTAGCCGGCTCGTAACCATGCTGCAGGCCGGGCCTGGGGTCCCCTTGTGGGCTTCGTGCCTATCCGCCCCGCGCACACGCCTCTGCGATCACTGCACTGTGTCAACCCTCATCCCTCCGTCTAGAAGCATGGGTCCAGTCATATGTACTTCACAGACATTTTTCCTACAATTTGTGAATTGTAATTTTACTGATTTTTTTCTTGATCTGCAGAAGTTTAAGTGTCAGAGCCAAACCGACGTGAGTTGTTCCGTGACTTCTTCGATTAGTTTGCTCCTGTCAGGGTCTTGCCTGTTCTGATGTCACTTGGCCTTTTGCACCCACATTTTATTTGCAGTTTTGTTCACTTTAAGCACATTGTCTGTTTAACGCACATGCCAACGTGGTGCGCCCTGTACGTGAGGACAATCCCTTCCAACTATCCAATCTCATCAACGCCAATTTTTGTTTAATCTGCCTGCATGAGGCAGCTTTTGTTGTCATCATGTTGCTTAACAAACAAGCCCTCAGAGTCTCAGTGGCTGAGGCAGCTTTTGTTTCCTCTCAAGAGCTCAGATCCTGGGAGCTCTGCTCCAGGCAGAAGCGAGGGTCATGTATGCTTTCGGTAGACCATCTCATTCTGGTCCTAGGCTCGAGCATCACACACTCTCTGCACTGCGATATCCTCCTGGAGGAGGGGGTGCACAAAAGTGGTTGTGGGAGCTTCTCTCTCCCTCTCTTTTTGAGAGAAAGAGACATAAACGCATTTGGGGGGAGGTGGGCAGAGGGAGAGAGAGAGAATCCCGAGCAGTCTCTGTGTTCAGCCTGGAACCTGACGCAGGGCTCGACCTCACGACTGGGAGATCATGACCTGCGCTGAAATCTAGAGTCACGTCCTTAACCCGGTGAGCCACTTAAGTGCCCCTTGTAATGTCTCTTAGAACTTGTTAGCAACCATTGGTATCATCTGCACCCATATTCCAGTGGCCGAAGGAAGGCAGATGGCAAGTCCGGTATCAATGACACAGGAAAGCGTGTTTCTTCCTAGAAAGGAGGGGAGGACACGTGGTGGAGGAGGAGAGGGCTTATTCTATGAACAGCGGGACGGTCACTGAAGTCGCCCCTCCTCGTCATATTATGCGTTTTCTTTCCTCCCTGGGTGAGACATCCCAAAGGATCACCCGCTCAGGGCGTGGTGCCTCCCCCACAGACTCATGTGCGGCTCCATGTCTATAACGCAGACGCTCCCGCCATCACGAACTTGCCGGAACAGCAGCCACTGGTGTCGTAGAGGTGACCTCGGAACTCAGCACAGTCGAGCATCGGGCAAGGTGAGTGCAAACAAGAACTCTTTCTGCAAGTAAAATATGTGTCGTCGTAACAGGAAGACAAACCCCAACAGAACAGAATAGAAGTGCATGCACTTTTCTAACACAGAAATAATTAGTGGATATTCAACAGGAGAAGAAAAATGTTAGATTTAAGGTTGAACTGCTTCTCAAAATTCTCTAAAATTTGCAGCTCAGTTCTGCTTTCTCTCTAAATAGATGGAACTGGAGGGTGTTGTGCCAAGTGAAACAAGTCGGTCAGAGAATGATTATCACGCGGTTTTGTTCATATGGCAACATAAGGAATGACGCAGAGGATCGTAGGGACACGGAGGGAAGCTGAATGGGAGGAAATCAGAAAGAGAGACAAAACATGAGAGACTCTTAACTCCAGGAAACAACTGAGGGTTGCAGAAAGGGAAGTGGGGGGTGGGTACCCGGAGGATGAGGGTTAAGGATGGCGTGTGATGTGATGAGCACTGGGTGCTCTATGCAACTAATGAATCATTGAACATTGCATCAGAAATTAATGATGTATCACATGTTTGCTAATTGAACTTAAATTAAAAACATAAAAGTAAAAGAAAACAAATCCAGAGTTGGTATACTATTATATCAATTTACATTTCTTTGCTTAACTCTTTAGAAACAAAAGGAATGATCATAGACGCTTTGGGCAGCGTATACAAATAGGGAATCTATTTTGAAGGTAAAACCACCAGATGTCAGAGTCAGATTCTGAACATCTAGCTTAATCTAAGGCTTTCAGGTGTTTCTTTTGACATACAGCAAAACCCTCATTCACTCATTTCATAACTCTTTCTGGAATTAATAGTTAACCCCCCACAAAAAAAAAGGAAATCAAAAATGGTTTTAAAATTGTCAACATTTTTTTAATTTATTACCAATATGCATTTGGGTCTAAATGTCCAATCAAAAAAATATACATGAGTACATAAGCATAAATAAAATTCTAGAATGAAAAAGAGGGAGCCTGAGCTAGTGATGAGAAAAGAGAAGTTCCCATATCAAAATCGGTTAATTTATAAGCTTTTATTAAGTGCTCATGGCGTAGACTAGACAAGCCTGTAACAATCTTGAACAGTCAGGAGAGGGATGTCCTAAGTGAACATCAGGTCTTACTCCAAACCAGGAGTTACTGAGTTATGCCTGAGCCCAAAGACTCCTGGAGGCCCTGGAGGCCCCCAGGTAGCGACGCCAGCAGTAACTTGTGTTTGGAGACCGCGGTTCCCAGGATCCCGTTTCATCCCCACCCCCTGGGTAGATGAAACGCTATTGTCCATAGTTGATTGGTAGTAACTGAAGCTTTTGGAGGGTAACTAAACTGCCCACTTTCCTAAGACTCATGGAAAATAAGGTTGAAACAAGAACTTAGCTGTCCTGACTCTTCCTACAACACATTCTCATGTACATTCTTGATAGTTTGTGGTTTTTTGTTTTCTCCTTTGTTATTTTAAATCCATCTGATTCCTCCTACTTGTGGGTCACCCATGGGTCTCATTCTATTGACAGTTTTATCTCTAGCTTCTATGTTCTGATATGCCTACTGGTTTTTAAATTGGCTCCAGCCATGCATGAGAAAATTTTAGAGATTCCGTAAAATGGTACATTCCTCTGAGGAGTTTCATTTTACCCTCCCTCACAAGCATGTGATGGAGACGGAACACATCCGTTAAATTAGGCTCTGGCCTGACTGGAGGCTACGCTTCAAGCTTTTCATCGCTGAGGTTTCCCAGGTGTCTTCAGTATTAGGTGATTGTCCTTCAAGGTCAGCTGGCAGCCGGGGGTGTCCGTTGGACTCTTTCCCTCAGTACCCGACTCGGGCTGCCGACGCGATGTAACAGCGTGACCTCCTCTCAGCCCTCAGTCTTTCTGCTGTTGTCACTCTGTCACTTCACATTGGGCAAACGCCTTGGGGAAAATCATCCCAAGTCTTAGTTTTTCTTGTCTAAACATCCTTTCTCCCTGGGACCTGAGTCCCTCAGATCTGTCTCTCCAAAACCTTCCAACGTCATTTTCTTCTTAATTTCATCCATAGTTTTAAGATTTCTCAGTGGGAGGGACACTATTCTGCCATAACTAGAGGTGGGATTCTTCCCTCTCTGGGTCTGTGACAGTAAAATCAGGAAAGTGAAAGTGACTTGGTTCAGAGAACTCTGGGGAGGAGGTGTTGGGCAAGAACCAAAATGGACTAAAACAATAAAAAATTGTGACTGTGACGGTGACTCCTATTAATTTTTCATGACGCTTTTTCAAAATCAAAACCTTGAATTAAATTTTACTATGACAGTTTAGGTTTACACAGGTAAGAGACACTGATGTTTCCAGCTTCGGTGACAGTTGTATTTCTCTTTGTGACTTAATACATTAGCATTCTGGTTTGCACAGTTGTTTGTGAGTTGGGTAGGTATTATAGTAATATTAACTGTGATAATTATTACAACAGTAATAACAGCTAACATGTAGTAGCCAATTAACATACATCAAGTTTACTTCTAAATATTTTATACCAGTTATATAATTACCCTGCGAAGGAAAGTCCTCAATCAAAACTTCTGCCTGTAGCTTTTAAGGGCAATTGTCTTAAGTACAGGATGACCCAAAGGAGCATGTCCAAGGACCTGTCATGGCCTGATGTCTGGATAGCTTTGTGAAGGTTGGGGACCTTGCCTCTGAGTCCCATTAGGGAGGTGAGTGTGGCAGGTCTCTTTACAAGCATGTGACGGGCACACACAGGGGATCTGGGCCTTGGAGGAGCCACTCGGTCAGGGGAAGGGAAGGTTAGTTAGAAGGATCACCCAGAGTAGAATGGAGGAGAGTTCAACTGGGGCCAGGTCATGAATCTGAAATTTAACTGAGAGGTCACGGGAAGCTCTGCAGGGATTCTAGCATGGTCAGGGTTGTTGAGTTGTATTTTTAAAAATACAACTGATCGCATTGTCATTCTGATTGTATTGCAGAAAATACGCTGGAGGAGAGCAGGACTTGAGGCAGTAAGCCGCCAGGTGAGTTGGAGTCCATGAGAGTAGAAGCCCAGGTGAGTAGAAGCTGAAGTGAATAGGCAGCCCAGGTAACTAGGAGCTCGGGTGAATAGGAACCCAGGTGAGGAGCAGCCCAGGTGAGTAGGAGCCCAGGTGAGAAGCCCTGGTGGCTCAGACCAAAGCAGGTGGCAGTGGTGTAGAGAGATGGGCTCAAGAAGGACTTAGGGAGGAAGAACTGGCAGGAGTTAGTGACTGACTCTGGGATTTGAGGGAAATTTGCTGAAGAAAACACTCGCAGGTTTCCTGCATAAGCAACTGCGTAGCGGGGGATTCATCTCTCCAGGAAGCAGAGCGCAGGGTGGAAAGGGAGGTTCCTGAGATACGTCTTTGACTGAGTCAAAACTGCAGCTTGGTTGATGTCCCAGGGGAGCTTCCTGGCCGGCACCTGCAAACCCCTGCTTGGAGCTCCCAGGAGAGCTCTGAGCCCACACAGAGACACAGGAGTCCACACCACACAGACTGGGGTTTGAGTTGCAGCGAGAATGGAAAACCCCAGAAAGAGGACGTGGGCACGGGGAGGCCGGGAGAAATCCAGCACATTCTCCAGTCTTGGCCCAGGGCCGTTGGTCCTAACCAGCAGCACCCCAAACACCCTTCTTCTAATTCTTCTTTGTTACTTCTTGGGGGTTTAGGACTAGAACTCATTTAACACAAATGTGTAGCTTTTAGGAATTTCACATCTCTTCGGTCGAAGCTTTACCAGGAACATTTCTCACTGCGTTCACTCACTCTCTGACCCATGTCCCCAAAACTTGCAGGAGCCTGTTGACTTCTGCTCACGCGCTGGGAACCGGAGAAGCGTTCCAAAGTGTAACAGTGACTTCCATCCATTCCAATAGGGAGTTGTAGAGTCATGAAAACGTCATATCACCTCACCCTGCGTCAAGGGACCTAAAGTGAAGCTGTTCGAATGTGTGAGGTGTGTTTGTGGAATTCGTGCAAACGACTGACAAAAGAACTTTAAGTCCGTTCTGCTCAATGTAAGCAAACATTCGTTTTTTTTTCCGAGTACATGCAATGCCAACAGCAGTAATATGTAATTCCTAAATGGCTCCGAGTTTTCTGGAGGCCCATCCGACTGGTTAGAAATGTCCCCATCTACCGCACCCGCTTCCAAGGGCCATTGACAGCTCGCGTGGAGAAACACCGTTGTGCTAGAGTATGTCAGTACCACACTTGGCTGATAAAAGTCTGGTGTAGAAATTTGCCGTGCAATAATTTGGCTTAAGACAATAAGTATTTTCTCTGAACACATAAAAGAGAAGAGTGTAAGAAGTATATCAATATTGCTGATTTTTTTCAACATTTTTTTAATATTATTAAAAATTTTTTAATTAATTAATTTATTTTCAGCATAACAGTATTCATTATTTTTTCACCACACCCAGTGCTCCATGCAATCCGTGCCCTCTATAATACCCACCACCTGGTACCCCAACCTCTCACCCCCCGTCCCTTCAAACCCCTCAGATTGTTTTTCAGAGTCCATAGTCTCTCGTGGTTCACCTCCCCTTCCAATTTCCCCCAACTCCCTTCTCCTCTCTAACTCCCCATGTTCTCCGTGCTATTTGTTATGCTCCACAAATAAGTGAAACCATGTGATAATTGACTCTCTCTGCACATAGGGAAGTTCTATTTTTAATTTCTTTTATTTATTTATTTATTTATTTATTTATTTGTTTTCAGAAAAACAGTATTCATTATTTTTTTACCACACCCAGTGCTCCATGCAATCTGTGCCCTCTTTTTTCAACATTTTTAAGAGCCTGGAAACAGAAAAGATAAACTCACAAGACTCCCCACCCATTTTGCTGCTAATCACTTTATCTTTATGAAGGCACAAGCCCCGTAAGGAGTTGGATTACAGAAGAGGATTTCTCTCAGTAACGTTTTCTGCTCATCGTCACAGAGGGCCCATCCAACTGCTGATGAGGACAGACTATGCCCTGAAATGCCACACAACGTTGTGTATGGTTCTATTAGGATCTCAGGGTCAATGACCAAATCCCTTGAATACCTTTAAGGTCCATTAAGCCTCTTGAATGATTCAGTCGGCATTCAAATGAGCCTTCACTTGGTGATAGCCAACAAAATCACTCACAGTATTGATTGTGCCCTATTAGCCACGCACTGCTGGAAGGACTTTGCATATATAGCGATGGTTCATTTTATGTCACGTTGGCTGGGCCATGGTGCCCATTGGTTGGTCACACATCTGCCTAGATGTGGCTCTAAAGGTATTTTTTCCAGCTACAATCCACATTTAGAATCAGTAGAACTTCAGAGAAACAGACCTACTTCCATCATGTGGGTGGGCCTCATCTAATCAGCTGAAGGCCTAGGAGCAAAGACTGAAGTTTCCTGAAGACGGAATTCTTCTCTAGGCTGAACACAGAGCCCTGCCTAGTGTCCAGCTGGCTGTCCTGCCTTGGGGATCTGAGACTTGACGTGCAATCACATGAGCCAGTTGCTTAAAACAAACCGCTCTCGGTTTTCACAGGTGCACCCGCACATAGCCTCCCCCGAGCCTCCGTTTCCCGTCAGAAGCTGAAGGACACACACACATTAACTCCTTCGCTCTTCACAGTGGCTCTGCCAAGGTTTGCAGGCCCGGGGGGCTCCGGTGCTGCCGTCTGGGAGCTCATAGTACAGGCCGTGGAGGGTGACAAATGCAGAGCAGAGACGGTCACACAAGACCATGCCCATGTCCCAAGGACGGACAGAGAAGGTTCTTGGAGGGGAGGCCCTCCGACGGCTTGCCGGGAGTTTCTCTGTGAGAGGCAGACTGGCGTGGGCTCTGAGGGAAGCAGGACACCAGGAGCGGGCGGGAGCCTCCAGCCAGGCTTCTCCGGAGCATCACCGTGCTCCGGGGGCGGCGCATGCAGGCTCCCACTCAGAGGGCAAGGGCCAGAGCCACGCGCACCTGCGTCCCACCCTGAGCTGCCCCGTGTCACTCAGCTGTGCTGGAGTGAGAAAAACCATGGACTCGTGGGCCCGTTTCCACCCCTGCAGAGGGGCGGTCAGGGCAGGGGTGACGACGAGGCCGGGCTGCTGCTCCCGCTGGTTCCTCCACCGGGGTCCCCCCAAATCATCTGTGCGGGCAGAAGCGCGTCACAGTCACTGCACTCGAGGAACTGAGGGAGAAGTCTGGGCCTCGTTTGCCGCCGGAGGACACGGACCACGTGTCAGCTCTCGTCCGGGTTTCTGGGCGGAGAGCCTCGGCAGGCACCTGGCAAGACCGCAGCCCCACGGACTCCGCTCGGGATCCGGTGGGGCCTGCGGGGGCAGGGGCTGTGCGCGTGCATGTGCCCGTGTGTGTGTGTGCCCCGGGCATGTCCTGGGCAGCGGTTACTTTCTACACGTGCAGCTTCCGCACACAAGCCGTAGGCCGGAGGGCCCCGAGGCTTGTACGAATCGCCGACGAAGGCAGCGGCAGAAAGCACCGGAGACGCGTTTCCGTCAGGATCAACACGCGATTCCCACGAGCAAACCAGCAGACCCTGAAACTCAGAAGGCAGGCGGGACGGAGGGACCGAGGGACGGAGGGACAGAGGGGAGGAGGGGAGGAGGACGCTCTGCATCTCTCTGGCCCCGGGGGCTGACTGAGCCTCCGTCCGCAGAGCAGGAAATGAAGAAACACACTTGTAAGTTCTTGGCCGCTTTTCCTGCTTCTCCAACACAGGTGCGGGCGTGAGAGGGCTCACAGGCAGGCGTGTGCCTTCACATACATACATACACACACACACACACGTGTGCACACACACGCACGGCTCCCTGTGCTACATGTCTCCTTCCCTCGGGGGACGGGTCCTGGCCGCCTTCCCTGGCCGCCCTCCAGGGCTGACCACAGACACATGCGCGAAGAGTGCAGGGTCCCTCCCGGAGGGCCTCCCGCCTGTCCCAGTCTCTGCCGGAGGGACACAGAGGACACCCACAGCCTGGGGCAGGGACGGTGGGCTGGGCGATACAGCGCATTCAGGCTGGTGAGCGCTGACTCCGCCGGTCCCCTGTGTCTGCTTGGGGCCTGACGCATAGGCCCTGCTCGGGAAAGATCTCCTCGCTGGACAGGAGCCGGCCCAGCGAGGAGCGAGGAGGGACCGCAAGGACCGGGGTGGGGGAGAAAACCACAGAGGCCGGCTCGCTTCGGGAACCACCCGGGCAGAGAGCGCCTGAATGGACCGGCTGAGGGGGGCAGGGGTGCATGTGTGGTTGGTCTGGCCAAGGTGGTTCAACCTCGTCCTGCTCCTGGAAATCACTGTAGGGGATTGAGCTGCATTTGACCTGCCCAGACTTAAAATTCAGAAGAGCCAGAAAGCTCAGAGCAGGGATCCAGCAGAGAGTGGCCTAGGGCCCAAGAGAAGGAGCTTCCAGAAGGAGGGACTGGGCCTGTCCCCTGGCCTAGCCCCTGCCTGGCACATGGAAGCCCTCCCTGGCCACGTGAGGTCCTCTGGCCAGCAGCCGTGGCCACACTGGGGGGCAGGTCAGCTGCGCGGCATCTAGGGCATGTGACCAGGACTCCGCACTTTAGAAAATCGCAGGAACCGCTGGGTCCTCCCTGCATCCTGAGCACGAAGCAGGAGCCCCAG
This sequence comes from Mustela erminea, assembly GCF_009829155.1. Lineage (NCBI taxonomy): Eukaryota > Metazoa > Chordata > Mammalia > Carnivora > Mustelidae > Mustela > Mustela erminea. The sequence goes on from NC_045619.1 coordinate 2,243,081, forward strand.
CCCTGGGAGTCTGACGACAGCTCAGTAGGAGAGGAGCTGGGCGTCCAGCCTTCCCATCTCCTGCCCGCGCCCCGGGTGCCCTGCGGGGACCCTCCCAAACGGTGTCCCTCTCCCCAGGAGTGAAGAACTCGGCCACTCACAGGGACTCGGAGCCCGGGACAGAGGAAGGAGACAGCTGGAACCAGCTCACCCCCAAGCCACAGGACTGTCCCTTCCTCCCAGTGGCCCGGTCCCCCGAGAATTTCGGCGAGCATGTGAGAAATAGACACGTCACACGTGATGCGTTCTGGGCGACGTCTGCCCACAGAATCCTCCTGCCCGGCTCCACACAGCGTGGCTGCGTGGGTGGGGAGTGATGCGCCTCAAACATCCCAGCCCGGGCCCTACCCTCGGCGTTTTCACGGAACTGCCCGGGGAGATCATGAGTCTGAGAAGCGGCTCTGTTGGCATCTGTCACAAACGTGTCCTTGGTTGCACGTAGAGCGTTCGTGCGCACCGCCTCCCTGTTGGCGTCACCTGGCCTCTGGCAGGGGCATGTCGGTGGCCCCGGGACAGACGGTGCCCTGGCTCTCCCCTACCCCACCGCCCGCGGCCGCGGGTACGTCGCCCGAGCTTCGGCCGTCAAACGCAGCTGATTCGCCCTCCCAGGACTGCCGCTAGCGATGCGTCGTTAATTCTCATTTGATGGTCATCACCCTTGCGTGGGGGAGGCAGCTGGCACTCAGGGAGGCCGTTTCTAGACCCCCACTGACCCTCACAGGTGGCGGAGTCCAGACTTGAACTCAAGTTAGCGAGAGCCCAACGAGCCGGCGGTATCTGCTGGACTCCGCGGCCTCCCACAGCACGCGGGGCAGGAGGTGGCCCCAGGCCGCTCAGAGTCCCCGCTGCCCCTTCTTCCTGTGTTCCTGTCCCAACAAGAGCAGGTCAGAGCTCGGGAGGGCTTGCAAAATGCTCACGGCCTTGCTGTAGGGTCCGTGTCTGCCCTGGACCAGCTCTGCCGCCTGGAGGGCCGTCACCCAGAAGAGAGGCAACGGCATCGGGACAGGAAAGGATTTGATGGACATCCCAGGGGACCCACTGACTGCCCCTCCCTCCCGAGTCCAGCTAGTGAAATACCTGGCTGCCCTCTGCCTGGGACTGGAAGGTGTCCGTCCCCACGCAGGAAGCTGATGGCAAGAGAAAAGCACGTGGGCGGCAAACACAAGCCGCACCCCCCCTAGCGATGGGTCCCTCTTGTTTCCGGTCAAGGGTGGGGGCCTCCAGGGAGCCGCTTGTTCCGCCGGCTCTCCGGGGCAGAGGGAGCGCTCCCCTAGGGAACACCCACAACCTGAGTGTCTCGCCGCAGAGCACCTGCTGCAGCCATGAGCGGACGACGAGGCGGTAAGGGGCTCGCTCTGACCTCACCCGGCGCTAACCGTCCTCACCTGGCGCTGACCGTCCACACCCGGCGCTGACCGTCCTCACCCGGCGCTGACCGTCCACACCCGGCGCTGACCGTCCACACCCGGCGCTGACCGTCCTCACCCGGCGCTGACCGTCCACACCCGGCGCTGACCGTCCTCACCCGGCGCTGACCGTCCACACCCGGCGCTGACCGTCCTCACCCGGCGCTGACCGTCCACACCCGGCGCTGACCGTCCTCACCCGGCGCTGACCGTCCACACCCGGCGCTAACCGTCCTCACCCGGCGCTGACCGTCCACTCCGCCTCCGTGTCGCGTCTGCCGGTAACGAGGTAGCAGCGGCACCTCGGGGAACAGTGCCGGGGAAGCGGGCGAGACTCCGTCGTCCGGGGTTTACAAGATGGTGAAACCTTCGACTTCCTGAGAAAGATCAGGAAAACACCTCACCGTGTCCGCGGCGGTCTTCCAAGGGGAAAAACAGGCAACTTCTGGAGGACAGCTGCACTCCTCACCCAGGACACTCAGAAATGCTTCTCGCTGTGATGTGGAGCCGCGGTAGCCGTGCTGGCGGTGAAGGCGGGCTCGGGGGATGGGTGCTGGGGGACGGGTGCTGGGCGCCTCTCCGCCCGCCGTCTGCCCGGGGACCCGGCGCCCGCACCACATGGGTCTGCGCCTCCTTTCCCAAAGGCCCACTGGGTGAGCGCCAGCAGGGACAGACGAACGCGGGCCTTGCGCAAATGCGGTTCCCCTGGGCGAGTCTGTGCCCCCGAGGGAGGCAAGGCTTGTGCCTGTGACCAGGGCTGAAACGAGCCACTCCCCATCCCAGAATCCCAGCTGGGGTCCGAAGCTGTGTGGCCTCCGTCTCATCCCGCGGTGCAGACACATGGGCCATGATACTTGCCCACCCCTGCGGCCCTTGTCCACGCGAGACGGCCCACGAGAAGGATCCACGACGAGCTCCAAAGCAGACATCCCTGTAGCAAGCCTGAGCGCTGGGAAGGGGAGGCAGGGGAGCCTGCGCCCAGCGCCTGCCTCAGAGAACAGGCAGGGAGACACGGTCTTACCCAGAACCTTGCAGCGGTCATTCTGAGGGCCAGATGCAAAACGATTTGGATGCCCATACAGATGCCAGGGAGTGCAGAGAGACAGACAGACAGAGAGACAGAGAGACAGAGACAACGGCCCTGCCAGGTGTGTGAAGAGCGCAGACTTGGGGACTCCCTCTGAGTCCCTCGGTGGCCTTGTCTCCCCAGAGAGATTAGTGATGTCCACACTGAGGCGCCGTGGCTAGAGGGGCCACCAAACACGGAAACACACAGCAAGGGGCCCGGAATGATCTGGAAATACGACTCTGGCCTCCTGGATGAGGCCCGTCGAGGAGTCACGGTGAACCGAAGTTCTGCCGAAATTCTGGGGCCCGTTGGGCACACACTGCCTGGCCGGGGTCCTCACGCCCTCGCCGGGCGCCTGTGCTCACCCTGGCCTCGAGCCCCACCTGCACACTTGCCCCGCGGGCGCCCAGCCCAGCCCCCTCCGAACCTCCCCCTGCTGTAACTGAGCAGCCCAGCGAACGAATTTGATTTTCCCTCCCGCTTTCTTCCCCTGAACACACCCCAGCGGGGACTCGCGCCTATGGTAACTCGGTAGCCTGTGCTCGACCACAGCTACTGGCCCCTCGGTGACTCACCCAGTCACCAGCAGAGCTCAGGGCCCGTCCGAACCCCAGCGGGGAAAAGAGCTCCCCCACCTGTGCTTGAGTCCTGGCGCCGGGAGGGGCCCCGAGAAGGACAGCAGCGCTCGGCGCCTCCCGGCTGGAGCCGTGGCCTGGACGGCACCCACCGAGCAAATCTCCGTGAAACCCTCTTATTCTGCCGGGAGACTGAGAACCTATTTAAAACAAATCGCCCAGGGACGGGAGCCGCCACGAAGAGCCTCCCGGACGGCTATTAACGGGCACTCCTCTGTCCCTGCTCAGCAAAAAGGAGGCTGACAAATGCCTCATTCGGCCCCGGGAGACAGCACCCCTCAGGGCGACTGAGGACAAGAGCTCTCACACTCCCGAGTGTCCAAGCACTGCTTGTCTTGGGTCCTGTCAGCGCCTCAGAAGCCCACCCGTGGCCTGCCTGGGGGGCCCGAAGCCAGTGCGGCGGGAGACGGGTTCCAGCCGGAGGCGCTGATGACCAGAGGCCGTGCGGGAGGGTCCAGGCGGCCGCAGACTCGCCCCTGTAAGGTCGCAGCCGGATTTCGGCTGAAAGGTCACACACGGCCTGTGTCGACGGCTTTGCGGTGGGCCCAGTGGTCCCAGCCGATCGCGCGGATTCTCCAGCCTCACGTCCCGCAGATCACACGTGCACCGAGAGGAGCAAATCCCAACCATTTCATAGACCTGTCTTCCCAGGCTCGTTCTCCAAACTTTGCGGCCAGGTCTGGGGTCTGAGGAAGACGTGAGCCCACGCCAGACCTTCCCCCACGCCAGCGAGCCCACTGGCAGACTCCACGACACCCGCTCCCTGCACCCCTCCACGGCTCCCCAGCCTCGGCATCGTCCTACCCTGCCCCTCTCTTCAAGGCCTCCCTCTCCCGCGGCCGCCCGTTGGTCCCCGGCCAGAAGCTGACCCTCTGTCCCTGTGCTTCCACTCTTAGAGACAACATGGCGGCTTTCCGGGGCTCTGATTACTTCCATTCTTATCTGTCCCCTCCAGGATGGGGACCGGCAGCTCATGCAGGGGGAGGGGCGGGGGCGAGGGGGTGGGCCTGACTGGGGATACTGAGGCGTGTCAGGAAGCTCGCACACCCCGGGGCTGGTGTTGGGAAGTGAAGTGAGGGTCTAACCTAAGAGAGGTTATACTTCAATAGCAAGAAAATTCCTTATAATGCGGAGTTTTCATCAGGGACAAGCTTTCGGACGCTTGTCTATGAACCTCAGGGAAAATCTTCCTTTTCTGGGTTCCAAGGAGTGGCCTTTAGCCCAAGTTCATGCCGGGTTTACTGCCGGTTGACAGACCCACTGATTGGGGGCCAGGCCAGAAGACCCGGGGGACGGCACAGAGTACAGATGCCTCCGCCTGCCGGCAGACCCTCCACAGTCAGCTCGGCATTGGCTGCGTGGGGACAGCAGCAGCCTACGGCCAAGGGAAAGCAGACACAGGACCTGGGTCTGGGCAGGTGTGTTCTGTACACGGAGCAGGAGCCCGGGACCCACGCGACACCAGCGCCAGTTGCAACGCCTCCTTGAACATGGCCTCAGGGCTCGCAGGGCTTCACTTCCCACCAACCAGCCAGCAAGGAACAAACTTGAGCCCGATTTGCAGAGCGTCCTCATGATGTCCTGACACCGTCTGGCAGTGGACACTGCAGCACAAGAGCCCACACAGGGTGGTCCCGAGGGACAGAGGTGAGGGAAGCTCCTGGCAGTGGGCAGACTCCGGGCACGACGTCCGGAGCGGGAGATGCCGGAAGCGCAGAGCTACGCTAGTTCCTGAGCAGACGCTGACGGCCGGGAAAGAGCAAGACTGGATGCTGCAGACCGTGGACAGGTGTATGGACAGACCTGCCGGACGAAAGAGACGGTGAAGATATCCGTGTCTCGTACGGATGCCGGCCAGGGGAGCCCACCACGGAGGACGCCCCCGATTCTCGGGGGGACCATGTGGTGTCCTCCGTGGATGTTGGCCAGAAAGTGAGCCTGGAATTAAATGAGCTCATGAATCATGGGAAAGAACATTCCACGCACAGAAAACAGAGCACGCCATGGTTTTGAAGAGGGGAACGTTTCGGGGTATTTGAGAGACAGCGAGGCAGCCGGGGAGTCCTAAGTGGAGTGAGCGAGGCGTGAATGCAGGCGAGGCAGCAGAAGCAAGATCTTGTGCTTCTTTAGAACCACTGAAGACTTTGATGGGAAATCCCTGGAGAGCCCCGGGTGCCTGCATTTCTCTGCTTCCGTCTGCACCGCTCTCCGGTGGGTACCCACAGCTCCAGCTCCCCTCCGCGCGCTGCCCTGGCATCTGGAAATTCAGCCCCCCCCAACAACACTCCCTTTCTCTCCTCTTCCGCAGCAGCCCTCACTGTCTAATGCACCACCTGCGACGTTTGTTTTCATGGTGGGGAGCCACGCTGTCGTGGAAGGTCCCCGAGGGCGGGCAGGGGTCTCTCTCTTCTGTCACAGTCTTCTTGCGAAGACTCCCAGAGGGCCCGGCAGACGGTAGGGGCTGGTAAGCGTCTGTGTGATGAAATAAAGAAGGAAGGAGGAAGGAAGACGTCTGAGCTCCTGAGCAGGTGAGCAGCGCTCCTGAGCAGGTGTGGCGTATACAGGAATCTAGATTTCAGGGAAGCATGTGGGGATTTATGTATGAGGAAACCATTTTTTAAATTTTTTAATTTCATTTCATTTTATTTTTTTTAATTATTTTGCAGAGGGAAAAGAGTGCATGAATAAGGGGAGGAGCCGAGGGGAGAGAGACTCTTAAGCCCAGCATGCAACTAGACGCAGGGCTCGGTCCCGTGACCCTAAGATCATGACCTGAGCCAATATCAAAAGTTGTATCCCTAACTGAGTGAGGCTCCCAGGCACCCCAGAGAAACCTTTTTTTTTTTTTTTTAATGCTTATCTTTTATCAAGCCCCCTCAGTGAGCTCTTTTATCATGAAAACGCATTTCAGTTCTTCTACTGTTTTCTTGTATCTGGTGCTTCTAACTAGACAAACAAAAGCCAGAAAACGATGATCTATTTCTTCCTTATTATGTCTAACTTCTTTTCCTGTCGTATTGCATTGGGCGAGGTATTCAGAGAAACCGTGCTGAGTATCTGCATACACGTAACCTCTCATTAAGGATTCTCAGTTGTCACTACTCCGTACGTTGCACACCATGATTTCCTGTGAACGACCAAGTTGAGCCATTATTTCTTATATCAGTGACATTTGCTGGAAAGTTCGTGGTTATTCTAACCAATTTGTTGTTTCCTCACTTAAAGCAGCCTGGCCGAAGAATATTTTGACATGACCGTTTGCTGATTCATAAAGATAGTTTACAAAATATCTCGGTTTCCTCGGCGACTGTGGACTTCCATCTCCGGCAGGTGACAGGGAAAGAACGTTCTAGCGTGGAGGCTTTGGAGCCCACATTTTCCTCCTACAGCTCATTTCCAGTTAAACACTTTCTCATTAAAAAAAAAAAAAAAAAAAAACCCTCAAAGCCATTCTTTGGTTTTATGAAAAATCCTGCTGATAGGGAGCTGACAGCTTTCAAAGACAGCTGCTTTGTTGACGTATAACTCTTTCTTTGCTACCATACACTTTTTCTTATCTCTAGTCAAAATACTCTTCTATGTGACTTTCATTTCCCTGAAGCTTTTGAGGACTCTAACATATTCCTGGTCTTCTAAATCGCACCCACGTGTTTCTGACCTCTTGGTTAAACTTCCCCGGTTTTTCTCGTCTGCACGGTTGCTAGAGTTCTAATTAAACACGTGTTTATTGACGAAGGCTAGAAGAGGTAAAACTGTCAACTCTACTCTGTAATCACACAGGCCACGTTCCATACCATGGATAGTTTGATTTCCAATATCTCGGGAGAGCAAACTCCGCAAATAGCCAAGTAGGGGGAAACATAGCAAAAGCCCAAAGAAAGACGAAAGAAGACCTGAAGGAAGAGGAGCAGAAGCTAAAGGGACACGAGGTGGGCAGAAAGGAGAGAAAAGGAGGTTGAGGATGAGGAGGAATCTGTGAGCGTGGGTCTGCGGAGAACTAGAGCTTGGGCCTGGGTTTGACACGCAAGAGATTTATTGCACAAATACCTGGAGAAAGTAACGAGAAGGGAACAGAGGGCTGGAGAACCTTCATGCCGTGATGCATTTCAAACACCCATGAGGGACAGAAAGAAGGAAGTAGGGCTGGACAGAACAGGTCCCCGACCGCGGCACAGTTCTAGAAGGTTGTGGTCCGTCTGATAAGTGAGTCCTTCAGCCAAAGTTGCCCATCAAGTGAGTCTTGCCGTGCATGGCCCTGAATTAGCTCCCCTGTGGTCTCGGCCACAGGCGAGGGGCAGCCTGTGAGAAAGCATGGGTCACAAATGGTGGTGCGCCCGAGGGTCACCAGCGGGGTCCGTGAATCAATTATGATCCCCCGGGGCAGGAGAGTGGCCCACTTTCATGACTGCCCCATGGAGAAAAAGAGGAAGAAGAAGAAAAAAAAAACTTTTTTGAGAAAGTGGAAAGAAATTATAGAAGAAAGAATCATCAGTGTGTGTCTTCTGTTCATTCAATTTACATTATTTTAAAATGTACTCTTCTACCCCTAGATAGAAGCTGCCTTCCACAAAAGGAGCGTGTTGGCCCGTGCGTGTTTTCCACGACTACTGTCAGTTACTCACGTGACATATGCAGGGTATCCTACAGAGCTGCTCCCCCTAAGAATAGGACCCGCCACGGGAGCCACCAAAACAGCCCAGGAGGAACTGGGAGAGGGCGTCTGGGTCTCCTCCTTCTTCACTGTGGCGTGAAGAATGGCATCTGCGTTTCAAAGAAGCTCTCCTCCTAAGACAGTGACATCGGTTTCAAGGGAGAGCTTATTGATTCTTCCCCCAGCGTTGGAAAAAACAAGATATCTAGACACCTGTTATCAGACTCCCCCACGGGTTCCCGGGGCGGTGAGGAACTGCAGGGATCAGCACTGTGGTTTGAGGTGCTCCCCCTGGAGAAGCCGTACAGAGGACCCCCACCCCTTACACCACAGTGACTATCGGAGGGGTGGGACGGAGGACACTGAAAGATCATGGAAGGAAAAGAACCAGGTCCTAATCTTACGGGACCTCTACTGGGGTCAAGGCGGGACAGTACCTTTCGTGGCACGGTAGTTTCAAAGGGAAATATACAATGAAAAGTGAAAAAAAAAATGTAGGCTCATTATGAGTTAGTAAAGTCAGCCTATTCACATTTCATTTTTTCAATGATTGGAGGTAAAACTGACATGCAATGAAATGCACAGATCTTGAGTGCACAGTTGGAGGAATGGGGGCAGACCCACACCTATCAAGATTCAGAATATCTTCGTCCCCTCAGAGAGTTTCCTCGCGTATCCCTCCGCTTCCTCCCCATCGTAGGAAACCAGTGCTCTGATTTTCCTCCTCACTGATTAGCTTGGACTGTTCCTGAACTTTGTAAAAGTGCAGTCACACCGTGTGTGTTCTTTGGGGCCTGACTTCTTTCAGTCGCCGTAATGGTTTTGAGACTCCCCCACATTGTTCCATGCAGCAACAGTTTAGGATTCCTGTTCTCAGTAGCAGACCACTGCATTAATATTCCACGAGCTGCGTGGTCATTCTCTCGTTGATGGCTATTTGGGGTTGCAATTTGGCGGCTATGTAGCTCGTGTAGCATTCATTTGCAAGTTTTCTGAGAAAGTATGTTTTTACCCCTGTTGCAGCAGAAATGCCAACTCATAGGATGATTCTCATAAGTATACGTTCTTACCAATACTTGATGTTGTCAGTCTTTAATATGGCCATCCCACTGAATGTGAGGTGGTGTTATATGGTGGCTTTAATTTAAACTTTCTTAATTACTGAAGTTTTCATATGTTTATTCTCACATACCCTTTATATATTCCATAAAATAGCCTGCTTGTCTTGGGACAAATGTTTGTGCTGTACGGTCATATTGTACTGCCAGCATTTGCTCCCAATCTGTGGCTTCACTTCTCATTTTCTTAACAGCTTTTTTGATGAGATAAAGCTTTTAATTTTGAGGAAGCTCAAATTGTCAATTTTATTTTCTTTTATGATTATGGCTTTTTGTATCTTGCTATGAAAACTTGCCTACTGCAAAATCACAATTAGATTCTTTGGTTTTCTTCTAAATCTTTATAGTTATAGATTTTACATGTGGGGCTGTAATTTCCATTAATTTGGGGGAAGGGTGTGAAATAGGATTTGAGTTTCATTTCTTCTTTCCTATATGGTTATCCAGTTGTTAGAATAGTATTTGTTTAAAAAGATTCTTCTTTCTCCATTGAATTATGTTGACATCTTTGTCAAAAAGCAAGTGACACCACATTTCAGAGTCCATCTGGACTTTCTATTATTTTCCATTGATCTAGGTACCTAAATATATGCCAGCAAGTAAAAACACACTGCTGTATTTACTGCAATTTACAGTAAGTACTGATATCAGATATCAGTTATTAATCATTCAAGTTGGTTTCTTTTTTTTTTAAGATTTTATTCATTTATTTGTCAGAGAGAGAGCAAGAGCCAGCACAGGCAGAGTGGCAGGCAGAGCCAGAGGGAGAAGCAGGCTCCCTGCGGAGCAAGGAGCCCGACACGGGACTCAATCCCAGGACGCTGGGACCATGACCTGAGCCGAAGGCAGCCGCCTAACCAACTGAGCCACCCAGGCGTCCCTCAAGTTGGTTTCTTAAAAATACTTAATTCTCATTTCTTTTTTAGCCATTTATTATTATTTATAAGCGGGTGGAGAGAGACTGAGAGATTGGATTTTCAATGTAATTGCGTTTAGTCTATAGATCAGTTTGGAAAGAAAGGATAGATTAATAATATCGATTCCCCCAGTCTATGAACATGGTATATCTCTGAATTTATTTGACTCTTCTTTAAGTTTATAAGTCATATTTGTATTTTTCACATGAAAAGGTGATTTTTTTTCATTAAAGTTATCCTTAAGTATTGTGTTTATTTTCATATATTAAATTATTTTAAAAAATCATTCCCAATTGATTGTTGCTATTAGACAGGAAAAAAAGGGATTTTGTGTTTCTGTGTTTCCTGTGACCAAGCTTGGTGTACTTAATAATTTGTTAGTTTCTTGTTTTTGTGTTTGTGTTTTTTAGACTGCTTAAGAACTTTCAATGTAGGGCACTGGGCTGGATCAGTCAGTAGAACATGCAACTCTTGATCTTGGGATTATAAATTTAAGCCCCACATTGTGTGTGGAGATTACTTAAAAATAAAATCTTTAAAAAAAAAAACTTTCTATGTAGACAATAATGTTGTTCATGGACATAGAAAACTTTTTCTTTTTTTTCTAAGATTTTATTTATTTATTAGAGAGAGAGAGCGCGCACGCGCACAAACTGGAGAGAGAGGCAGAGACAGAGAGAGAAGCAGATTCCATACTGCATGCAGAGCCCAGTGTAGGGCTCAACATGGGGCTCAATGTGGGACTCAATCCCAGGACCCATGAGATCATGACCTGAGCCAAAGGCAGACACTTAACTGACTGAACCACTACTTTTTGCCTTCAAATATCTACCCATTTATATTTTTCTTGTGTCCTGACTCAAGCTAGGATTTCCAATATAATGTTAGATAGGGATAATAAAAGCAGATATTTTTGCCTCATTCGCAACATTAGGGTAAATTATTCAGTGGTTCACCATTGAATGATGCTAGCTGTAGGTTTTTCATAAATGCTCTTCATCTGTTGATGTCATGAATTACATAGATTGATTTTTGAATATTAAACAAATTATTAGAATAATTATTAGAATAAACCCAATTTAATCATGGCATATCATACTTCTATGCATTATTGCATTCTTTCTATTTGTTAATGTCTTGGTTAGGATTTCCATGTCTATATTGATAAGGCATATGGGTCCATAGTTTAATTTTTTTGTAACATCTTCATTAGGTTTTAGTATCAGGGTTATGCTGCCATCATACGATACAATAAGTGCAAAATATTCTTTCTCCCTCTTTATTCTGAAATGCTATGAGATGGCTAATACCTCTTACTCTAATGTTGAATTCATCACTTACCCTGGTCTGAGTTTTCATTATAAAAATGTATTAAGTCATGAATTCAATGTTATTAAAGAGGTAGGGGTATTCAGATTTTTCATTTTTTTATTTTTTTAGTAAGTTACATTTCTTTAAGAAATTTGTCCGTTATATGTAAGTCCAGAAAACTTTCACCATAAAGATGTTCATTATTTTCTCTTACTTCCATTGAACATTGGTAGACCCTTTCGTGACCCTCATTCTCATTCTGATATTAATCATTTACAGCTTCCTTCTGCCCTCTGCACCACATGTGCATGCCCTGTATTATCTGTCTTGCTAAGTTTTTGCCAATTTCGTTAACTTTTTCAAAGAATTTTTTTTCACATTGTTAATTTCTTAATTGCCGGTTTTCTATTTCATTTAATTCTACCTTAACCTTTATCGTTTTTATTATACTACTTTCTTTGGGATTAATTTGCTCTTATTTTTCCAGCTTTTCAAGGTAGATCATGCACTTAAAAATTTTCTTCCCTTCTAATTATGCATTTACATTTATAAATTTCTTTCTAGGCATGGTTTTCACCTCAGCTCATAAATTTTGTTACTTTGGTGTTTTCATTTTCATTCATTTAAAAATATTTTCTAATTTTCATTGTGATTCGTTCTTTGACTTGTGGGTTATTTTATAAGCGTGTACCTGAACTGCCAACTGTTTGGGTATTTTACTGTCAGGAATTCCTAATTTAACTGTAATGTCTTAATCAGGTTTTGTGTTTTGTGAATGCTTTGTGAAGTATTTTCCTTCTCATTTATTGAATTGTATTCCGACCAGAGAACATGTTATTTATTATTTCAATCCTACAAAGTTTACGACAACTTGTATTATGCCATAGCATGTGGTCATTCCATCGTGGTGAACTTTGACAGAAGAAAAGAATATGTATCCTGCAAGTCACAGTGTTCACTATACTAGCGAGCATAGTGTTTTACTGTAACTGTCAGACCAGGTTTGTTGACTTTTTTATTGTCTATGTTCTTAATGACGCTTTGTCTATTGTCGAATCATATGGAAATATGGGTGTTAAAACCTCTATTTATGACTGTGGGTCTACCAATTTTTCCCTTCGTATCGCTGATTTCTGTTTCATGTATGCAACTTATAAACAATAAGATCCCATGTGCAACAAATACTAAGGAGTTAATGAAAACCTCATAGAATGAATAAATGAATTCAGCACAGTCACAAGATACAATTTCCATACACAAAAGTTAGCTTTACCTCCACATCTCAGTAGTGACCAAACTGAATATGTGCTCTGGTGAGTGTTGGGAAGTGTGTAAGCCTGACATTGCACAGACCTGTACCCCTGGGCAAATAACACATCATATGTCAATAAAAAATTTTTTTAAAAAAAGAAAACTATCTCACTGAGAAAAGCATCAAAAGCAATTAAATACTTAAGAATAAATGTAACAGAACATGCTAAACGTGTATGTTGAAGTCTGTAAGCCGCTGAGATACATTAAAGACCCAAATAAGCAAAAAGCTACTCCATGTTCATAGACCGGAGGCTCAACGGCATTAAGAGGGTCATTCCCCCTCCAATCGTGTCACGGATCCAGTGCGATTCCAAATAAGGTAATCCCAGGCTTTTCTTTATTTTATGATGTGTGGATCCCAAAACATATATGCAAATGCCAATGTCCTGGGACAGCAAGTGATTTTGAAAAAGAAGAAAGCTGAAGGACATCCACGCCCAAATTCAAAACTTACTCAGAACCTGTCGTGGTCGAGAACACGTGGTGCCGGCAGAAGGGTAGGTCGGCAATGACCGGGTCAGACCTGAGAGTCCGGAAGCAAACCCTCTCATTCATGGCCAGTTGGTTTTGAATATCGGTGCCAAGATGGTTAAACGAATTTTCTTTTTTCAAAAAACAGTGCTACAGCAATTGGGCTTATGCAGAAGAGGAGGAGGAGGGGGAGGAGGGGGAGGGGAGGAGCGGGGGGGGGAGGGGGAGAGGAGGGGGGAGGGAAGGGGGGAGGGGAGGAGCGGGGGGGGGGGGGGAGGATTAATAAGACCCAGACGTTTACCTCCGCGCCGTATGCAAAATTAACTCAAAATGTATCACAGACTTGATTGTAATCATTATAACTTTAAAACTTTGAGGAGAAAATCTGTGACCTCTGACAAGGCAAAAATCTCTCAAACATGGCATCAAGGGCACGATCCATGAAAATGAATTTGGTCATCTGGGTTCCGTCGTAGCTAAACACTTGTGCTCTTCGACAGAAACCATTAAGAGAATTAAAAGACGAGCCAGAGAATCAGGAAAATATATGCAAATCATTTATCTGGGAAGAGCTTATATCTGGAATATGTGCAGAATCTTCACAACTCAAAAATGAGAAGACAAACCGCTCGTTTTCTGAAATGGGCCAAGTTCTGAATAGAGGAGGAAAGAGGCGCGTCATCGCAGGCGCTGAAGATGCGCGCTGAGACCCCAGCGAGGGAGCCCTCCCACACGCCAGCACAGCTGTGATCCCCGAGAGACACCCGACCCGGTCCTGGGGCAGAGGGGGCTCGGGACCGCGTCTAGAATGCGTGGGACTGTGGAAAGGTGCAATCATGTTACGAAAACTGGCAATAGTGTTTAAAAAATTAAACATAAACTTGCCAGATCCCAGCCACCCTACGTGCCCACATTGACCCAAGAGCATCAAAAGCCTCTCGGTACACCCAGACTTGGGCTCAGAGCTCCGTCGCGGCTGATAAACATGGTAGCCGAGGCTGGAGCCGCCCAGACGCCCACCGGCTGCCCGAGGAACAGGGGAACCGTCGCGCCTCCGAAGAGGGACCCCTCGGCGGTCAGCGTGTCCCGGGGCTTGCTGCCCTGCTCCGCGGCTCCTGTTGGGATCATCTGCAGAAACGCCTTCCGGCAAGCACAGTGTCCTACGACGACCGGCGCCCTTCGAGCCTCCTATTGCCTTCTCACCCCCAGAAGGCCCATGCGGGTCTGTGTTTTCCATGTAACTTTTTCGGCGCATGGATTCCCGTTCTAAGAACTGTTCTAATGTCATGTCTACCATATGCTGAGGGACATCACACTAACGTTTCTCATTAGTGTCAACAAACAGGCACAGAGAGCACAACAGAACTTCCCGCCACGTGCCACATGTCTCTGTGAATCATCTCACAGACTCTCCCGAGCGAAAGCCGCGTCCTTCCCCGGAGGGGGTGGGGGTAGGGTCATGACTCAGAAGAATTTCCTTGCAGCAGAGCTTCTTGAACCCGAAGTGGTAAGACTCAGCAGCAGCCCCGTGGCCCCCGGTCTGAGGAACCAAATCTTTCTGGCTCAAGCATGCATCCGCTCCCTTAGGAAACATACTATGAGCACCCACTGTATACGCCGGGCTGTGAGGCTGGGGGAGGGGTCCGCTGTTGTGAACACACGCCGAGGACAGGCCCTGGACGTGGACAGCGGAGTCCAGGGAGGGTGTGAGAGTCAGGCTGTCCAGGGCGGGGGTCTGGTGCTCAGCCGCGGGCACGGCGTGAGCACCCCTCCAGCCGGGGGGGTGTGGGGTGTTCCCCGGCTCTCCGTGACAGCTCCCCCCGAGGGGCCTACGGGGCGCGGCCGTCCCCACTGGTGGCCGCAGCCCACCGTGAGAAGAAAGCAAAACCGTGAGCAAGCATTTAGAAATGTTTGTAGAAGACTGACAGTCATTCCATGTCTGTTGAAATTAGTGATACGGGTGGAGTCTGCTTTGCACCCCTTTTGATTTCGTTTTTTAAGTAATTTCTTTTTGCTGTAATTTTCAAAATATGGTCTGTGAGGAACAGAAAACTACTGTTTCTCCGCCACGGACGAGAAGGCACAAACGGCGCCCTCGGGCTGGAGACGGGGCACCGGGCAGGACTGTGGGGACAGCCGGGGACCAGGCGGGCGGGAACCACGGCAGGTTTCCAGCAGGCTGGACCCCATCAGATCCGCCCTTCACATGATCTGGTGACGGTGCGGAGGGTGCCGGCAGGAGGAGCACAGAGGAGGGACCCTGGGCTGAGCGCGAGCCGGCGAGGCTTCCCAGAGTCCTGGGGCCGCCATGCGGACCACGCCAGGAAGTGCCTTGTTGGAGCCCAGGACCGTCCTCCGCTGCATCCTCGGCCCCTCGCCCCCGGTTCTGCGGAGCCTGCCTGAGCCCAGAGCGTGTCCGGGAGCAGGAAGTGCTGGGATTCCTCTCCTGCGGCGGACGGGGTTGTAAGGAGACCTCGGGAGCTGCCGGCTTCACCCACACCAGGCAGGAGGTAAGGAGAGGAGTTCCCTTTGCTTCCCGGTTGGGGAAGTTTGCATGTGTGTGTTTGTGGGTGTGTGTTTCTGCTTTTTAATCCCTGAGAATCGTGATTCAGCAGTAGTGTCCAAACCAACCAGACCATCTGTCCATCACCTGATGGAGGAGACCCTGACCGAGAAGGGGGTGTTTGAACTGGAAGCAACAGACAACTGCAAAACCAAGGGGACCTGGGGGCTGATTAAGTGAGTCACTGCAGCACTCTGCCAACTACAATTTAAATTTTAAAATAAACACCTTCTTTTGCAGCCGCTGAGATTTAGAGGGGAGTAACTATGCAACGAAGCCTCCTGGCGTTCACACTAACTCTCTGCAAAGAGTCAGGCGGGGTCTGCTGGGAAAAAACCAGCACCAGGTGTGGTCCTCCCACCCAGAGCCCTCCCGACACACACACACTGGCCAGACCTGCCCACGGCTCTGGGGCTCATTCTAGAGAGGAGCAGGGCCCCTCCTGAGCCAGGCCCTGCATGGGGAGGACCAGCCCCCTGCTCAGCAGAGGCCCCTGACCACCAGCGAGGCGTGGAGGTCACTGATGGTCTAGGGCAACTTCCTGGCGATCTGGGATCTCATGGCAGCTTTCTGCAGGGGTGCGGAGGTGGGGGTGAGAGTCTAGGGACTGCACCTCTGTGGGTCCGAGAACACTGCGAGCAGGTCATGTCTGGGCACGACTGGGATGCAAGTAAGCATTTGGGGGGAACGTGGACCAGACACAGATGTCTGGCAGAGCGTGGGGTTGGGAACGTGCATGCGGCTCAGTATTCTCAAAGCACGAGGACAGACGGCCAGGGGAAGGCTGGGTCTAAGACAGCAGTGGAGGGCTAAGGCTCAAGGACCTTATTTGCCAGGTTGGGGAGGGCGGCACCTGGACGCGATGAGCCTTGTAGTGTTTTATGCAGAAGAGTGAGGAGAGACGGAGGTGTGTGCCTCTGTGTGTGTGTGTGTGTGTGTGTGTGTGTGTGTGTGTGTGTATCTGTGCACGCACATGCCTGAGCAAGGATGAGGCTAAGCTAGATGGGGGGGTCTTGCCCGGTGGCTCAGTGCCTCCGAGGAGTGAATGGCAAGCATTTGCGTACCCGCGGCCTCCCCTTCCAACAAAGGCAGGTGAATGTTCCTCATTGCCCCCATGCCTGGCCCCAGACTGGAGAGTCCAAACTGGAGAGTTCGTTGACCTGGAAGACACTGGACCCCCGGCCGAGCCGGGTTCTCCCCCTGTGGAACAAACACTGATGGCATCGATCTGAGATGCAGAAAGTGCAGACAGGACGCCCTCCGCCCCCGCCCCAGTCTGCCGAGGGGCCAAGCCACAGGAAGGACGGGGTCCGCCAAGGATCGCAGTGTGCCCGAGCCGCAAGACCCCAGGCTCGTCGCTCAGCTCCCGGCACGCGTGGTGCAGCCCTGACCTGCTTCACGTCAGTCTGGAGTTTGACCTAAAGCTGGTTTCAGGCTTCTCCCTGCCCCTCCTGACAGGGCGGGACTCTGTGATCCGAGAGCTGTGGGTGTGGAACTGCGGAAAAGAAGAAAGGAAGCTCCCCCACCACCCGGCTCGGCTCCCCGAGAGAGAGCAGGGCTTCCAACAGAGGACTCTCCCTCCTCTCTCTCCCTCTCCTCGCTCACTCGCTCACAGACGGGAGCACGAGGCTGCCGAGGAGGCAGAACCACAAGGGACGTGGGGACCCTGCTTATGCGCCAGCAGAAACACCACCAAAGACGCGTCTGGGCCGTGTGGGGCTGGGGAGCTGCGGTACGAGCTGACGGCCGTGGTTTGCCTCCCAGAACCTCTTTCCCAAAGAGCGGAGCAAATTCCTCCCACCTGATGAAAAGGCTGACCCCCAGCTCTGGGCAAGAGGAGTAGATAGAACAAAGCTGGTGTCTGTATGTCCATCTAAGTCTTGGGTTTGTTTCTCTCACAACAGCACCTGGAGCCGTGGATGTGGAGAAATTCCTGCTGATCAGGAGGGATGCCCGCCACGTGCCCCCGTTCTGCGGGCTGGCGGGAGGCGCAGGCAGGAGGCAGGACCTGCTGCAGGGGACCTGGGGCGGGAGTGGGGGGGCAACGCTGCTGTGCACGGACCCCTCACCGGGCTGAGTCTGACGCGCGGAAGCGTGGCGGCGTGGACCCTGGCCACAGACCGTGCAGGTGGGAGAGCTAGCGTCGGGCTGGGAGCCGGGTCTGCGGGCGCTTCTCCACCGCGCCGCCGCAGCACTGGGCTGCCCTCCCCGTCCCAGACAGGAGACTGTGGGAACAGCAAACACTCTGTGGTCTAAAAGGGACCTGGTGAAGCAGCAGGTGATCAGGGGAACCTCTTTTCTCTTAGCTTTCAGGCCACCCACAAACTCCATGGCTACCCTGGGACGCGGCTCACCTGCCGTGACCTCTTGGGAGCTTGAAGCTTCCCAGTCGTGCTGCAAGTCTGTCTGTCTGTCCTCTGTCCCAGGACCTCTGCTCTAATGAGCTCCTGCGGTAAAAGTAACATTCTGGCCTCTGGCTTTACTCATCCCCAACATGTCTAAACCTGGGCACGCCGAGCAGGTAGGGAAAGCAGAGTTACGCCCTGGGGGGCCCTGCAATGAGCCACAGATGCTCACGGACCCGCTGGTGCCAGAGGAACCTCCCCCATGCCCCCCCTCCATTCCCGCAGGCTTAGATTGTTAGCATCAAGACAGAGAGATTTTAAAAGGCAAGGTAAGGACACAGGACATATGGAGACCCTAGAGGTCCCTCCAAGAGCCATCTCCTCCGCGCCCACTGCTTGGGAGACCACCAGCAGGAGGGGACACCACCCCATCCCCAGAGACACATCACCAGCCAAGGTGGCTGATATCCCCAGAGACCGTGAGCTCGAAGTGCAAAGTAAGGGTATTAGAGGCTGAAGAAATACACCAGGATGTATATCAGACAAAGGAGAAGCACGACATGGAGAAGAGACATCCAAGACTCGAAGCTGGAATGTGTTCTCAGGAGGACCCAACTGGAGAGCACAGGCCTAGAAAGCCTTACGGTCATAGACTCAGCAGAACGGGTCTCCTGAGGGCAAACCCCAGAGCAGCAGGTGGAGGGGCTGCCCCGGGGTGGGGGGGGGCCAAGAGAGGAGCGAGCACAGGGGAGAACCAAGGGCAGGTGAAAGACACAGCAGGATGCCAGGCGGGGGGGGGGGGGGCGATGCTTTAAAAAATCCACAAGCAAACAACTAGCAAGAAATAGAAATAATGCATAAAACCAAGAATCGAAAGAACTCAAAACAAACAAAAAATTACAAATACCAGAAAAAAACAAAACTAGACAAAATGAAAATGAATTTTAAAACATCAAAATACAGCAAAAAAAAAAAATCGAACAGCTTCTAGAAAAAATATTTTAAATCATATTTATAAATAGGGATAAGAGTTAAGTCCGTATCATCCCTGCAAACAGCACAAGCAACACAGTAGTGCAATAATTTTTAAATGTTTAAGGGAAAATTAGGCCTCGACTATTATCTCGAGCTAATCTATGATTTAGTGCTAGGTCGAGATAAGGTTTTCTCAGGCATGTAAAAAGATTGATGAGTTTGACCGGAATTAGGAGCTTCTGTTCGTCACTAGGAGGGTGAAAACAAAACACAAGGGAGGGAAAATTTTGCATCATCTGTATCCAAAAAAAAGACCAAAATAAGAGTTTATATCCAATGCATATTACTTTAAAAAAAAAAAAAAAGCGTCATACAAAGCAATAAAAATACAAATAACCTCAAAGAAAAGAGGGCAAAAGACAGGACCAGAAACCCTGCAAGACAGAACCAAAATCGCTAGCAAACACATGACACATATCCTCTCATTAGTAACCAAGGAAATGCAAAATAAAACCTTGCCAACACATGCCTGCCAGACTGAAAAGTAAGTGGGAAAATGCGGACATAACACTGAATGCTTTCATAGTGGTCTGGTGGTATCGGTATCCGTGCAACAGTGGGACCGGAACTGTGTGCAGACTCTGGGGGGAAGAGGCCATGAGGACACCAGGTCTGGAAGGCAAGTGACTCCCCAGGCAAGGCTGCAGGTGCACAGGCTGTGCCCCAGGACCGAAGGACCGCTGCTGAGGGCACTCGGGAAGCACGCACGGGCGTCCGCCAGGGCCCAGGAGCAAGACCACCCAAGGCAGCCCGGCTGGCCACGCGGGGAAGCGGAAGCAGACCGGTGGCCTCCTGCCGGAGATGGGTAAAAGCCGTGTCAGCACGCGACGCCCTCTAGTCCAGCTGAAACAGGTGAAGGACAACACACACAAAAGCAGGAAAGAAAACTCCAAAACATCACTTGCAGCAAAACCGGAAGACGGAGATGACTCCCCCCGCGTTAAGATTCCTGGGATGACCCCGTTCATAGGAACGTCCGCAGAGGCAGAACCAGACAAGGGGGACCGGCAACAAAGCAAGGTCATCGTGAGCATCACAAAGGTCAAGTTCATGCTAGAGGGGAACCACCGCAGAAAGGCACCTGGGGGCTCCAGGCTGCTGGTGGTGTCTGGCTCACGACCTCAGGAACGCGTACCAGCTACAGCGGAGCCCTCTGTGCTGAGTCACCAACCTGGGCATATGCCCTGTGCCCTTCACTGTGGGTCTCTTTTATTATTCGGGAGGAAAAGGTAACATCGAATAAGAAATGGGAGAGAGAGAAGAAGGAGGGAGGGAAGGGGCCGGAGGGGAGAGGCGGGGGTGGGGGGGGGAGACTCGGGTCACATGGCCCCTGGGGGAAGGACAGGTGCCTGTCTTCCTGAAGGAAAAACTCTCTATCCCGAGAGTGAGGCCAGGGTGCTGAATGTCTTCTTTAGTTGACGTAAACTCGGCTTATCACATTACACGAGTTTCGTGACTCCACAGGTGTGTGCCGGGCCACTGAGAATCTAGTGGGCACCCAGCACTGATGTCCTGACGCACAAGGAGAAACCAGCAGGGTCGGCAGCCTACGTACGCGGGTGAACGAGTTTGTGAAGAGGCAGTCGTACGGACCATCTGCGAAGTTGGCTCCAGGGAGAAATGTGTAGAAATACAAGGTAATACTTTCCATTACTAGGTTAAATAGATTTTAAGGCAAAAAGCCGCATAATGGCAAAGGGCGATGCTGTATACTGACAAACAGAATAATAGATCAAGCAGATAGAGTAGTTGTGAAGATACACACCCTTTAAAATATCGCACCGCGATGTATACAGCAGCAACGGACAGAATTATGAGCGAGAATACAGACAACGAAATTTACTGCCCAAGAGCTCACCAACGCCCTCTCAGAAGCTGGCGGAGCAGAGGGACAGAAAAGAAAAAAGTAAAAAACAAAAAAGCATAAACACATATAAAATTTGAATGATAGGATTAATAAAAAGCTCAGGGCAAAAAATGTGTGTGTGCGTGTGTGTGTGTGCGTGTGTGTGCAAACGTGTGTGTGCGTGCGTGTGTGTGCGTGCGTGTGTGGAGCGGATCTCGCGGCCACAGAGGAGGGACCAGATCTGGAGCTCTGATACAGCCCCGACAGTCCATCCAGACATAATAGAGTCTCCGGGCAAAACGCAGTAAGATTAGAAATCAGTAAGAAATGATGATTAAAAATAAATAAAACACCATATGTCCCAAAACAAAAGCATCATTCTGCCGCAAAGATTTTAGGATAGAGACTCACGCGTAAGAGACCCACAAAGCAAGGGGACCGCCTTACGGTGACAGCTGTACACGCTGAAATATATTATCGGAAAGTAAGAAGAAACGAGGACATGGGCCGCGCGTGCAGCGCGTGCAGCTCAAGAAGGAAACACGAGGGACGGAAATGCACAGATAAGGGTCCACGTCGATGGCATGGAGGGCGTCAACAAAATCCGAGGCGTCTCTCTCAGAGATTCGGAAGACGCACATGCTTCTGGCAAATCCGATCAATACAAGGACGGGAAGGTGGGAATTTACAAAACCCAGAATCCGAAAGAGGCGGTGACTACGTACACAACAGAAGTTTTTGAAATATAGACTTACCTTTGAAAAGTAGAGGTGAAGTGGACGAATTTCTGGAAAAGCATCCTGTTCCTCATTGAAGCAAGAAGTGGAAAATTTTAAATCTAAAATTCGCAAGGGCAGTGAAACCTCTCCCAGGGGAACTGAGACACGGCAGAGCAGAACAAGGAAACCAGGCCTAAAAACTCCACAGGAAGGTTACAGCAAAGGTTCAAAGAGCCGAGCGGTCCTGTCTACACGG
This sequence comes from Mustela erminea, assembly GCF_009829155.1. Classification (NCBI taxonomy): domain Eukaryota; kingdom Metazoa; phylum Chordata; class Mammalia; order Carnivora; family Mustelidae; genus Mustela; species Mustela erminea. The sequence continues at coordinate 2,264,776 of NC_045619.1, forward strand.
GCAGCTAGCTGCTCCGCATAACGAGGGGGAGAAAGTGGGTCCTTTCATTTCCAATGTCTCGTGTTACTGTGATTTCAGAGCTGGCTAGAAACACTTCAAAGAGCGGAGGATAGGCTCGTTTCACTTATGAACAGTCTTATTTACATATTTGCTAATTGCTTCTCACATTGTGTTAAAAATAATGTATCATTGAGAATGAACTTTACCAAAGGAACGAACACGACTTTTAGCATCAGGAAAACCCATGAATGTAACTCACCACCTCCAGTCAGGAAGTTAAATAAAGAAAGAAAAAAAAAGTATTGACTAGCAATAGAAGGGGGAAAATGCACTTGGAAATACCCCAAACATTTCTAAATGGAATCTCAGAACGTAGAATCTCTGTGCACCTGACAGCTCTGTGCGTGTGCTCCGGGACACCCGCCGTGCTCAGGGACTCATCGGAGACGCGCTTCCTGGAACACTGCAGCAAGACGAGCACACGTTTTCTCGTCCTTCCTGGCAGGTCCTGGGCCAGGGGACCCGTTACGAGAAAGACCCACGGGAGGTGGAGGAACACGCAGGAAGAATGAAATATGTCCTTATCCCGCAGACGGTGTGATCACCCGGGTAGGACACGCGTCACAATCCACAGTTACCCCGCAGACGGTGTGATCACCCGGGTAGGACACGCGTCACAATCCACAGTCAAAACTTTGGAATGAATGAAAGTTCTACAAAACTGAGGGGTGCGGCTCCAATGGTGTGATGTCTTTTTCCCACACTGGGAATTTATAATTGAAACTTTTTTTTTTAATGTAACGTAACAGCTAGAAAAAACTAGAATGTGCCCAAGGAGACATCTAAGAAAGAATTCACTAGACCTTTATAAAGACGACTTTAAAGTTATTTGGGAGATACAAAGGAAGACGGAGGGAAACAGTCCACATCCGGGACGGGACCGACCGAGAGTCGGGGAGATGGCCAGTCGGCTTCTTGTAAAAACCGTATGTTAATGACCTCTCAATAAAATTTTTTAGTTTTTGTGAAGTTCCAAATTCTTATTATAACATTTATATGGAAGCAAAATGGTCTGTGAAAAATATAGATCAATTTTGGGAAAAGAGAGAAGGAAAAGGATCAGACCAAAAGATACGGAACAATCTGACAAAATGATAGTTTTAAAAACACGGCTACTGTGTTCGTATAGAAATATGAAGTGCACACACGAAAGAAGTTAGAAAGTTCGACAACAGACCCGTGTGTGTTCGGGGTCCTGCTTCCTAAAGCAGGTGACATCGCATTTCAGTGTGAAAGTGCTCGAGTTCGTAGTAGGGGACACCGAGTGTGACCGGCCCGGCCCGTGGGTAAAGCAAAGCAGGAACTCTTCTGCACATGCTAAGTAAGAACCACCATCTCCAGATTGGTTAAAAACCTAAGTGCACAAAGTCTAGTAATAAAGCGAACAGGGTAAGTTGTAGGAGGAAACTTCATCTTGAATTGCATATGGACTTCTTATAAGATACTCAGAAAGTACGGAGCCGAAGGTTAAAATAAAGGGATGTCAGGGTCCCCATCGGAAAGCCTTGGGTCCAGGGTAGAATGGCACCATTAGTGTGAACAGATAGGTGACAGACTGGGAAATTTAAAAAAATTTAAAAAAACAAAGGAGAAGGAACTGACATTGAGAATAGGAATGTTGAAGAGCAGCAGGGCAACAACGGATTCTAAAACCCAGTGTGGGGTTGCGACAGGCACCTCATAGAAAGGGACCCATCAGTGAGGCTGCCTGGCAGGGACGTGGTGACGTCATCGGGGGGGCGGGGGTGCCCATCAGCACTAAGACAGTGGGGCATTTCACGCCCGGCCCTCTGACTGCCGAAGCTTCGAGGACAGGCGCTTCCGTGAGGGCTGGGCACAAGGAAGCCCCTTGCGGTGCCGGCAGGAATGCCGCCTCCCGCAGCAGCCGGGGGAGGAGAGACAGCACCCCTAACGCAGGCCCTACCAGAGAAAACCTGCAAAACCATAGAGGCTCAGACATGCAGGGTCGCAGGGTTTGGGGGTGGGCGCGCGGTGGCCCAGAGACGGTCCAAGCGTCTGTGGCAAGAGAAAAAGAACAGGTAAGAGGTGTTGGACGCATAGATGAATCAAAGGTTCGAGGTCCACGAAGAAATGTAGATGCATTTGCAAAGCGTAGGATGGAGAGAAAAAAATTAAGAAATAATGGAACTTGAAGATAAACTCATAACTCTTGAAAACTGGGTTTTCCCAGCTGCACTAGTATTTAAGGGCAGATAAAAGTATGTTAGAAAGGGTGACTCTTTCGGGGGAAAAGGGCAGGGTGGGATTGAGGAACTGGGATGGAGAATCCAGCGGAAAGACTGTCGGGGACGAGGGAGATGGAGCCCACGGTGTGGGGTGCACGGCCGACCCACAGCGTAGGAGCAGAGGCGGGTATTGGGATGGGCCGCAGTCCGAGACTTCAGGATGCCTCCTGTCAGCACGCAACTCAGGAAAATCACTCGCCTGATCAAGCCTGGGTTTTCTCAACCTGATCAAGCCTGGGTTTTCTCTACCGTGTGATGAAAATAAGAACAACAGTCCTCCCGTCCAAGTTCGAGAAAGAGAAGGCAGATGCATGGCTCTTCCGGCACAGTAATAGGCAGCATCTAAACATCCAAGCCAGTCCCCAAATCAAGGACGGTTCCCCTCAGTGGCACACCTCTGAGTGACAGCCCTAGTGGCAGCCTAATTCCGCCTACCAGGCGTCCACAGCCAAGGTCACCCAGTCCCCAGATCTTCCCTCTTCTCATGCCCCCCAGTCCCGCGCGCCGTGAGCGGTCACTCTGTTCTGGGCGACACTCTCCCTTACTCAGCAAGACATACTCTCACCTTCAGGCTTCAGCGTTTCATCTGCGTGTGTCCCCTCGCTCTGACGCAGGAAGTCCACCTGCCAGCTGCGGACAGGGGAGGAGATGGTGAGCAGAGACGGCCAGGCTGCCTGGACCGTCCACACACCCGCATGGGCTGTCACCCACACGGCCACCCACACACAGGTCCACACTGCCGTCCACACACTCGTCCACACTGCCGTCCACACTGTCACCCACACACAGGTCCACACTGTCACCCACACACCTGCCCACACTGTCGTCCACACACTCACCCACAGCGTTGCTGGGCAGATGCAGCCACGTCAGGTCTGCCTACTGTCCTGGAAGTCCTAAGTCAAGATCATTTCCCTAAAGCACAACCTGCGGCGTGACTCGTGAAGACCCAGCAGGAATGTCCAGGGACGCACAAACACAGTCCGGGCGGGAACACAGACGCTTCCTGGACCGCCGCGACTGCAGGGTGGCCGGCGCGTGAAAAGTAGAAAAGAGGCTTCGCGAACGTAATTGTAGAAGCACATCCGGGATTTGTACGAAATGTTCTCTAAATAAGGGACAGGTTGTCAGACTCAGGGACAACACGAAACCTGGACATAGATCACTCGAGAAGGACGCATATGAAAGGTACAGACAAGTGGAAGTTGAGTACAAAAAGCTGGGAAACAGTGCATCGCCCACTGCTAATCCGTGGTGAGCTGACGTGGTCCTCGTGAGACCAAGCAGGGCATTGCCCGTGGTCCTGGTCGCAGAGTTAGAGCAACAGAGAGGGAGGGGCAGACAGCCCAGGACTGAACCACCCCAGGTGCCCAAGGGAAGACAGCCAACCCGGAGCCCTAACTGCATGTCCAAAGTGGTGATGTTAAGGTGCTCGGGGCCGGGGCCGCACGAAAGCCATGCCCAGCCCAGCGCTCTGGGAGTCCTCCGGGAGAGGCAGAGGGCACCAGCAGCACCTCCCGGCCACACGGGGAAATCAAGTCCCAGGAAGAGGGATCCACGGTCTGCACTCCGCTCCGAGAGAGCACTGCACTCAAACACAATGGCCAGTCTGGTTTTGGACACGCGGTGCAGGAGAATGATCCGTGCCACCAGACGGAAAGGGGCGGGGACGGTCCTGTAGCGAGTAGAGCTTCCTGTGGCTGGTGAGGAGCTGGTCTAGATTAAAATTAGTGTGACAACCAGCAGCCAAAAAATACTGACCATGAGGATCATTAAACTGGGGCTTCACTAAAATTCTGGACTTTCAGCACCAAATTAAGAACCTCTCCGCTCAAAGAATAACTTTCAAAGGGTGAAGGGAGGGCCAGAGACGGGAGGAGGTATTCGCAGGACGTCGTCGCATGGATGACCAACACGGACAAGTGCGTCTAACCAACTTCTCGGTGGAATATGAGCCCATAAAAGAGGGAAAAGGCCTGAACAGTTACTGCACAAAACAGTGCATCGAGATGGTCAATAAAATATGAAGACATGCCCATTTTATGACTCTTCAAGTAATCAAGTAAACTTTTTTCCTTTCTTTGTTTTATGTCAAGCTTTTGTTGAAATTCCAGTTAGTTAATACATACAGTAAGATTGGTTTCAGGCGTAGAATTTAGGGATTCATCGCTTACCTAGTAAAATGTTAAGACTGGACTGAATCAGGGGTCGGAGAAGATGGGCCCGGCGGACACTCGGCGCCGTCGGAAGCGGAGACTGGCACGGAACTTCAGAAAGCCGCCGGAACTTCAGAAACTCCAGACAGCGGAGCCCAGCCATCTCCCCGTGGGGCACGCACCCCACAGAAACGTGTGCACACGCGTGCCACACGACGGACGTCAGAGGGGCAGCGATCTCACAGCCAATCTCTGGCCACAAGCAAGTGTCCACCGGCAACAGTACAGGAGACAGTGTGTGCCGGGCTGCCACGGAGATGCTGGGGTGGAAGGGAGGAGCCGCGGACACGTCCAGCAACACGGATGACTGTCCCCGTGATGCCGGACTCCAGACACCTCCCAGGGTGTGAGGTCAGTTCCACACATTTACCGGGAAACCTACACCGAAAGAAGTAACAATAGCACTCAGGGTAGAGCCCGGGGGGCCGCAGGGCAGGTGTGGCGGCCACGGTGTCCCTGTGTTGGCAATGCCAGTGTTCATGGCCCTTTCGATGGCACTGTTCAGTATCAGTGTCCGACTCAAAAAAAAAAAAAAGATTCTCTTAAGAGAAGTAAGAGAATGTCACCAAGGGGACAAAGCGTATTGAAACAGAGAATCAAAGAGGCTCCGATGTTGTCAGCTTAACTTATTACATTTACATGCTCTGTGAATGCCTGAGATTTGTTTGCTGCTCAGACAGTTGAAATCCAAAGAGAAAAAAAAGAAAGAAGGAAAAAAAGAAAGAGGATCAAATATACTCACTGCACTAATCCTGTGCAAAATACTTGGGGGATGTAATCATGTAAGTTTATAAATAAGATCAAACGTTAATCAAAGTTTAATCTAAAGGGATAAAACCGTTATTTTGAGTGCCATTTTAATAAACTGAATCATAGGCCCTAGGTAGTCCTTGGTGGCTTTCTCAGTGGGCACAAGGGTCACCTTCCAGAACTCGGGACACCTCATGTTGGCTCTGTGTGACGCAGGTCACAGTCCCCGTCCTCGGAGAAGACAGAAATGTCGCTGTCACCATCGTCATGATCCCAACGACGCTCGCCCTTGGCCCAATCCTTGTCACATCCCGTGAGGGGTCAGTGGGGTCCAGCTCGAGGCTCTTCCTACTGCGGTGTCTCCACCCAGGCCACAGAGGACAGCCCAGGCTCTCAACAGAGGACACTGACCCGTTATGGTCGTCTGGAAGGAGGGTGGGCTCATGGTCAGGACCCTCGGGTCAGCAGGGGGTCAGCAGGGGAACGGAGCAAGGACGCCCCGTCCCGGGCCTCCCTCTTGGCCCCGTCAGAGCGGGCCGCTTCCGTGTCCTGCTGTCCCCACCTCAGATCAGCTGGTCTTCGCCATCTGGGTCCTTGGGAGGAAGCATCAGCACCCGCGTCCTGCACGGGACCTGCGTCCCCCAGCGGCCACCCTGCAGGGGAACGTCCCGACGTCAGGGGCAGCCACACTCCCCTCGCCGGGCTATTCGTACCACGGCAGACACAGAGTTAGCCTAGGACCCAGCTAGACCGCCTAGGTGTAAACGGAAGAAATGAAGGCCGACGTCCAAGCCGGCACGTGCTCAGGACTGATCAAGGCAGCGGCATCCACAGAAGCCAAAAGGCGGAAACTCCTCGTGAGTCCACCCGGAGGAACGGGTCCACACCACGTGGTCCGACCGCACAATGGAATGTTGTCCAGCCGTACAAGGAGGTCGGCCGGACTCGCGAACAGCACGGATGAGCACGGGAGGGTCCTGGGACGTGAAAAAACCACACACGATGGGCCACATATCGTCTGAGTTCAGGGGTACGGAACGTGCAGAACAGACAAACGCTCGGGGACCGAGAGCGGATGGCTGGCCACCAGGGGCTGGGCAGGGAAGGGCAAGGGAGAGGGCTTACGGGGCGTGCATCCCTCTCTGGAGAGAGGAAGATACTCTGAAACTCATATGGCCGACGGTTGCACAACATCGTGAGTGACTATACTCGGTGGCACGGAATTAAGCCGGTATAAAATGGTCAATATCGTAAGTTTTGGGTCACATGCGTTTTACCAGATTTCACAGAGGAACACGGCGGGTTCTGGTGGCATATCCTCCCCCTCTGTTCCAGAGTCTCCCTCCAAACTCCGCTCTGGGACTTCTTAGTTGCCGGCTCTTGGGGCTGGTGGTGGCCAGAACGGTGACACCCACAACCCCCCCACCCAAGATGTCCACTCCTAACACCCAACACCAGTGAGGGTCTCCTTCCCGGGTAGGAGGGACTCTGCCCTGCAGGTGTGGCTAAGGGTCTGAAGTCAGAGATAATCCCGGATTACCCGTGGGTCCAGGGGTGTCATCAGCATCCCTAAAAGAGGGTCTTCCTGTCCGGAGGGTCGGAGAAGTATGACAACAGAAGCAAACGTCGGAAGCTTTGAGACACACTGGAAGGTGCCACAGCACTGGCTTTGACCCAGGCAGGCGCTTCTGGGAGACGAGGGTTCCTCCCGAGCGCCTCAAAACGAGCACAGCCCCACCCACCCAGGCTGGAGGATGACCTCTGGGGCTGTAAGACAGCGACCGGTTGTTTCCAACCACTCCCTCCTCGGCACTTCTTACAGCGACCTCGGAACACCGTCAGTGTCCCCACGGACCAGTCTCTGCTTCTCCACCTTCAGGCCCCTGCCCTGCCTCCTGCCTGGCGGGCTCGGCCCCGAGTGTAGACACAGCCCCCGTCCGCTCCAACCACAAGCCCTCTCCCAACCAAGAAGAGCTCGGGTGTGCTCCGTGGCTCCCCACAGGAGGCCGGGGCAGCAGACTGGTAATCACGCTCTGCTGTGCAGAAGGTATTATGGAATCTTCCAATTAAAGGTATTTTAATTACTCCTGGTCCCGAGGCCCCAGCTGGGTCTCCCAGCCCGCCGATAAGGACGCAGCCCGAGAGCGCAAATGGGACTCTGCCGGCGCCGGCTCTCCCAGGCCTACCTGAGCCACTGTCTTGCCCTCCGGAATGCACTTTAATTATGCGCTGCTGGTCACCACACTTCACGTCCGAGCAGGAAATTGTGTAATCCCTTTAGTGACAATTAAAAGGAAGGATTTTCCTGCAGGTCACCCGGGGCATCTCTGAAACACGCCGCGCTGTCCCCGTCTTCCCGAACTTTAATCCCGTTATCTTGTTCCTCGCGGCACCTTCCTTTATTACTTTCGAAGCCTTATCAGGGAGGAAGAGGAGCAGTCGGGATGCCTCCACAGCGGTTTTCTCAAAATGGTTGGAGTCCCTGTAACCCGTCTCCAAGACCATCTAGAACTTTCCTCAAAGGGAAGCCATCTTGCCCAGGCTTCGAGAAGAGGTTCCCGCGCAGGCAGCAACACCCAGGCAGCTGGTCCTGAGGGCACAGGCGGCACTGCGAGGCGGGCGCCCGTTTAACTGCGGGCGTGTGTCCCGTCGAGACCCCGGTGCCACCCCCCCCTTACTCTCCAGCCAGGGGGCTCTGAACCCGAAGGAAAACTGACCCTGGCTTCCGAGTTCAGACAAGCGCAGGGTTAGGATCGATTTACCTGGGCGGGTGGGCTCTGAACATCTCAGAATACTTTATTCCGGAGTTTGGAGACCCAGAAAGAACATCTTTTTCGGGAGACACGTGACTGTGACGTCTCTACCCAGAAGCGGAGGAAGAAAACATGGGTCGTGCTGGAGGGGCGTCCGCTGGTCTCAGAGTCATGCCTGTCCACACGCCCCCCATGGGTCCTGCCGCCGACCCCAGCGCCCCCCCCCCCCCCCCGCCTGTCTGGCATCCAGCGCGGGGCACACGTCCCGCGGCAGCAGGTCCCGGTGAAGACGGGTGAATGTATCCATGATCCCCAGGGCCCCACGGAGGGCCCGAGCACGGAGCCCCCACAGCCACCCGTACATGTGAGTAGGTGTTCAGGAGAGCACGGGGCCCCCGCAGCCACCCGTACATGTGAGTAGGTGTTCAGGGAGGGCACGGGGCCGCCCGAGGGGAGCACACGTCCTTCCACGCCGGAGTCTGCCTTGGAATGCGACCCGAAGGGACGGGAGTCTCGAGGGGCCGGGACGGGAGGGCCCCCTCCCCCTTCCTCCCTCCGCGGCGCGAGCCGGGCTCCTCCCCCCAGGGACACGGCGGCCTCCGAGGAGAAGCCGTGACTTCACTGTGAGTCAGCCCGAGCCCCGTGAGGCCCTGGGGATGGGCCTGTGGGAGCCCCTGCAGGAGCCCAGCCGGCCCCTCAGAACGAAGCGTCCACCACTGGTCCCATCCGACTCCCGCGTGGGGCCACTGGGCGCTCAGCGCCTGGGCATGACCCCGCAGGGAGCTGCAGGTGGAGGCCCGTCGGCCTCATCCCCCACGTGCCTGACTGTGCGGAAGAGAACACGGGTGAGGGACCCCGAGGGAGCCTCGAGGTCACCCTCGCCAGGGCAGCCTCCAGCGCGTCCCGGCTCCTCCTGTTGACAGAACGGGCCGGCGCTCGGGGCTGGACAGGACCCTGCGAGGGCTCCGTGAGCCCCTCCCCAAAGTGTTCACTCTGCGTGTGGTTTCAGCCCCGCAGGCACCCCAGCATCCCACCGGCAGTGCCGTTCCCATCAGGCCTCGAGTGTGGCAGGAGCAGACGACGCCCCGGCTGCTCCGGCCCCGCCGACGCTGCGGGAGACCCCCGAGGGCAGACGGCAGGCCAGAGCTGGCTGTGCAAGGCCACAGGATCCCGGGGACAGTGTCAACCCCCCCGCGCGTCCCCTCCCTGCAGAGGGCCAAGGGCACCAGCCTCCCAGGGCCGTCGGGAGGGTCGACTCAGACGGTAGACGGAGCACAGCCGCCTGGGAGCCTGGGAGCCTGGCAGGGGCTCGGCGAAGCTCCCTCTCCCCCCAGGGACGGGTCCCCCAAGCCCAGCATGGGGGGAAGGCGAATCCTTGAAGGAAGCAGCTGCGGACTTTCCAGAGAAACAAATGAGAAACCAAACTCAAAGGCCGTGGCTCCCTTACGACATATCTGGAGGAAAAGGGTAATGCTCGGAGATCGCCGCTCCCGGCTGGCGGACCTTTCGGGGAGGAGGAACAGGTTGCTGGTGATCAGGTGGCCTGGAAGGACCACAAGCCTTGCTGGGGAGAGCGGGGGCTGGAGCAGGAAAAACCACCCCTAGAGCCTCCCTGTGGGGGCCGGTGGTGCGGGGCTGGAGCACGGATGGGCCTGGTCTGGGGCCTCGCTGTCCGCCGCCGCTCACAGGGCCCGGAGTCCAGCAAGGGGCTCCTGGCGCCAAGGAAAGCTCTCGGACGCAGGAGAAGGTCATTTAAGGGCAGTGGTTCATCAGCCCGCCAGGCTTCTGGAGGCGGGGCCCTGGAGTGCGTCCTGCCCGGGGCTGGGGACGGGGAGACACCAGAGAAGCTTCTGCCCCTGTCACCAGAGCAAACCGCCGCCCCCGCCCGCAGCACCCCCTGCCCAGCGCGGAGCCTGCTCTTCCAGGGGGATCTGCTCTGCGGCAGCTACTCATGCCGGGGCGGGGCGGGCCCTCCGGGGACCCCGAGGGCAGACGGGTTGAAGACATACATTCGGTGGTATAGACGGAGTGTGTCCGAGCACTCAGCGGGCAGGGGTACCTTAAAGGCTTGGAGAGGACTGAACCACACGCCAGGCCCTGGGCATGCAGGGGGGGGGCCAGGAGGGCCTGGGCTGGGATGGGGTGTGTCATCTCCTTCGCAATTAAATTCACAGCCGAGGAGTCTCAACCTTGCCTAAAACAGAAGCACCATTGACCCCACCCACGGCGGGCGGAGGCCAAGGGAGCAGGGTGCTGGTCCATCGGCCGGAGCTGCGGACACATCCAGGGGCCCACACCCCTCGGAAAGCACCTGTGTCCACCTCTGTCCTCGTGCGTCCCGGGGCCAGGCCACCCTGCGAAGGCCAGACTGTGTCCGAGGCCCACCGAGGGCCGGCTCTGACGGCAAACTCCGCATCACCGAGGGGCCCCGCCCGCAGGCCGGCAGGGCAGCCGTGGCCCTCAGCTATGCCTACATCCCTGCATGCCGTCACGTCGGGGAAGCAGGACGGCATCCGGACGGTGGAGGCCTGGATGGACAGGGTGGCCATGAAGCCCCTGAGCCCCGGACACTCGCTGGGCGCTTCCTCTTCCAGGCCTGGCCTGTCTGTCCTCCAGCACTGTTGGGTCACAGCCTCATCACATCCGCCTGGTGTCTGCTGATCCTGTCCGATCGGACCTGCTCACAGGCATCCGCTGTCCCAAAGTCACGTCCCTGAGCGGGGCTCGGGCCGCTCCCAGGCCAGCGCCGCGTGGCGGCTGGCTGCTGCCGCAACGTGCACGGCGTCCCTCCCGGCCCCTCTGCAGCTTCCCTGCCACCCAGCGCCCACTCAGAGTCTCGGCACCGCTCAGACTTTCCTGTGAGTGTTCAAATGTCGGCGTCCGCGCCGTGACGCGAGCGAGTGAGCCCCTCATCGTGCCTGCTCTGAGCCCTCCGGGTGCACCACGGACACGCATAGCAGGACTTCCTGGACCCTCGGGTAAAGAAGCAGACGCACAGAGCAGGTGACAGGCGCACCCCCGGTCCCAGTATTAGTGGTGAAACTGCTGGTGCACGCAGCCGTCAGACTCCAGAGCGGACCCTGTTTAAAGAAAACCTACGGAGCCAAAGAACGACTCGTCCAGCCTGGGCCCCACAAGCGTGAATGAGCCCCACCTCGGCTGGACACGCTCTTTCCTGCTGATCGGAGTCAGACTCTGGAACCACGGGCGAACCCGTCGGGCTCCACTGCAGATCGGCAGCTGTCTTCTGGCTGCTGGAGAGGATAAGCCCATCGGTCAGGCCTTTCTCACCCCCGGGACAGGAACAGGCTTCATCTCGGAGGCCTTTCCCTGCCCAGCCGGTGGCTTTTGAACTGGCCTTTGAATCAGCTCTGCCACCCTGCCGGCTGCCGGCCCCCGCCCTGACCCCTGACCGGCGCACACCGCACATTTGTATGAGTCATTGTTTTAACTTTCAACGTGTGCGGTACCCGGGCGCTGCTCTCTGTCCTCCCCTGGGGCCACCGGCCCTCTGAGCTGCAGGTCACGGAACCTCCGCCCCGAGCGTCTCAGACCAGCCTCCACCCGTGACCACCCCACTCGGGGCGTTTCTCTCCAGCTGCCTCCCGTCCGCGCAGGGCACAAGCCCACGGCACAGGGAGTGTCCTGCCCTGCACGCTCCCTCCTCCGGCGGGGGGCTTCCACGTCTGGGTCTTCCCCTGGCCTCCCTCCAATTCCCGGCAACCCTGGTGGGCAACCTGGTGGGCTTGTTCGCGCCCGTCTTCCAGCCCGAGGCAGCGGAGCGCTCCCAGGCTGATTACGGAAGGAAGGAATGAATGAATAAAACGCAACTCATCGGAAGGCCTTGCCTGGCCCTTAGGCGCATAGTTCTACAAAGCTGCAACGTGGCCTCTCGATTCCCGGGTGACCCTGGGCAGACCACGCCCACACGCTGGGCCTCAGCTTCCCCGTCCGTGAACAGCAGGAGCAGACTGAGGGACTGCAGGCCCCTCTCCCGGCTCCCAGAGTCTCCGGTGCCAGTATATGTGCTGCAAATCGACTCACAGACGAAGCTTTGAACATCCGGACGCTCGGTGACACTAAGCTTCGAAGGAAAAAATATTAATGATGTGAAATTCAAAAGCAAAGCAAAACGTCTCCTGTCAGAATCGGAGTCCCACTTGTCAGGAGGCCGCGGAAGCGGACAGGATGGGGCCGTCCTCGGCTCATATCTCTTCAGCGGGCGAGCCCGGGCAGCCGAGGAAGGCTCCCTTCCGTCAACGCCGACGGGAGAGGCCCGCGGACAGGAGCAATCGGGGCCGCTGGGGCAGAACGCCATCCCTGCGCCCCTCCTTCCCCGAGAGGGGCCTCCGCCAGCCCCGGCACCTGTCCCCGGCAGGTCCTCCCTGCAAGCCGTGGACAGGTGGGCCGCCTCCAGAGCCACTGGCCACCTGCCCCTGCAGAAAATTGAAGCGAGGAGCGAAGACTGGCATCTCCCCTTGGGTGAGTAATTTGACGGTTGTGACAGAGAAGGGAATTTTCCGTGCTCCTCGCGGGAACATGGGTTTTCTAATACCCCGGGATGGCATCTCTTCCCATTTCAATGCAGACTGATTTCCAGCTGCTGAGGACACCTGTGGTGCTTTTCTATCAGATTTGCATAGCAATGATTGGCGACCGCAGGGGACTGGCTGCCAATTTTTAGCTGTGAGCTTATCAATGCTGGAGTCAGCGCAAAGCCAACTCCATCTGTCCCCAGCAGCACCCCACCTCCACCCCCACGCCCACTCCGATGCCGACTTCAAACCAAGAAGCAAAGTCAATAAAAACCAGAAGGATCACCGCACAGGATACTTAGCATCACTGCGGCGATCAAAAGCGTGTCAGGGTGTCTCGGGGAAGACAGACGTGGGCTCGGATTAAGGAACTGTCCCCCTAAGAAACAGGCGCCTTTCTTCTTCAAAGCTCTAGTGTTTCAAAGTCTCCTAGGGAAAGAGGAGAAGTGGAGGTGGAGATGAAAATTGGGTTTTGAAGACGTGTTAATAAGTACGTTCTGGGAAGACAGACGCCTTCCACCACGATAACGCCTTTGCCCGGAAAGGGCAGCTTCCCGGCCCTCTGCAGCGGCACAGAGCCCCCAAGTTCAGGACTGTCGATTGCTGGGCGCAAGCGCTCCGCCGGCCTCGGGTAGGGAAACCAAGGCACGGCAGGGCAGGCGTCCACAGAGAGCGTGAGCCTGGCCAGGTGTCGCCGCCGTAAAGCTTGCCAGGTGTTAACTTGCCAGTGTGACCATTTCTGCGTGTCAGCCGAGCAACAGAGCAGAGGGGAATTGGCCCGTTCCGTTTGTGAAGAGCTGTCAGGGCCGGGAGCTCAGCCAGCCTGGATCCTGCAGGGGAGAGCTCGAAGCTGCGTGCAGGCTTTTCTGCACCATCGGATCTGACGCCTCGTGGCCCCACTCCCAGGGTCAGCCGAGGCCCCGCTGCTAATGCAGTGAGAGCAGTTTTCAGAGACAGCAGGCCAGGCCTAGGTCCCGGCCGCCTTGCCACCAAGGTGACCTTGGGACCTAGAAGACCTTCTTCTCCCCAGCTTGTTCATCAGTTGCCGTGGCTTTCCAACTCCCAGCCAGGAGTGCCCCTGGGATACAGCACTGAGGCAGCCCCCATCACGTTCAGAGAAATAAGATGACCCGAGATGAGCCGCTCACCCCTGCCCCACATCGAGGGACAGGGGCAGGCTGCAGGGCCCTGGGCCCCCCTCTTCTCTCAGTCCCTGGGACCCTCCGGATCCAGGGCTCACAGAAACCCTGGGACCTGATGTGAGGGGCACTCCCTGGTCCCAGGAGTGGGACAAAGGGGTAACGATCTGCCCCATGAGCCCAGGCAAGCAGAGCCAAGCATGGAAGAGAGTCTGCTGACCTCGGAGAAGCTTCCTGGCCCGGCTCTGGCTCTTTCTCCCCAAGTTCATTACACATCCCATGGACTTCCCGTCAAAACCCCATTAGAGCATTCCTACAACTTGACAGAAAGTTTCCCAAATTTCCCGGGAAAAATAAATAGCTAAGAAGAGCCAATGAATGTTGCACAAAGGGATATTCATGGAAGAGAGACGCTCGTGTCCGATACTATTCACAGGAATTAAAGCAGGTGGCGGAGCGGCAGGGATGGGCGTCAGGATGAGGCTTCCAGAGACAGGTGTGGGGAAACGGAGGCTTTCAGGGGAAGGAGATGAGCCACTGACTTGTAATCGTTTCAGTGATTAGCCCGACATGCACCTGTCCCATAACATACACCAAGAGAGACGGAGGCTTAGGAAGCGCAACGGGAAGACGTCCAACAAAATCATGAAACTTGTGATAGAACAGAAAGGAGGAGATGGCTTATCTCCCTCAAAGCCAGATCTTTAGGAGAAATAAAAACGGAAACAAACTCATAGACAACATTTATATATCTGAAAGCATTCAGGTAAAAACCCCAAAATGTTCTACAAAATTACAACAAACAGAACCCAGAGGAAAAGCAAGCAAAATTCACCACGATGTGTAAGGGTTAATGTTCTCAATACGTAAAGGGCTCTTGAAACCAACAGAAAAATAAAATAAGGACCCAAACTGCAGTCTGCACTGTGAACAAGGACGGGGTCTGACGATTCATCGAAGGAAAAGTGAGCACATATATACACACACAACGTCCTACGTAACATGGAATACACAGCATGCATATTCGGTAACTCATCTCTAAATGCCTTCAGTAGTAATCAGATGCATACTACTCACACAATGAACTAGTTTTTACATTTTTATTTTCTTGAAAAGGATCTTTTACCTTAAACGGGCTTCTAGAACGGTCACGACAGCAGCCTGAGGAGGGAGAACCAAAGAGCCGAGCAGCCCCGGCTCTCCCCGTTCGACGGTGGGACCCACTCGCGCTACGTACGTGCTGCGGATGATCAGAGACGCGACTTCAACCTGACGCCCCTTATCTGGGACATCTGGAGACCCTCCACCTTCTGCAGCCGCTCCACCCAGTCCCCCGCCCTAGCTTCCGGAGAGGGGAGTGCGGGACCCTGCAGGCTGCGGGAGTCAGGGGCTGGGGTGCGGATCGGCGTCCCGCCCAAGTCCTAGGGGCCCATGCCCTCCCTGTCCAGACCCCATGGAGACCCGGCCACCTGCCTCGGACCCCCGTTCACAGAGGTGCAGATTCTTCCCCCAGCGGCCCGCAGGCCGGGGACCAGTGACCCCCCCCCCCACCTCCTCGCTGCGGCTCCTGCCAACCAGCCAGGGTGGTGCCAAAGTCCCATCCTCAGAGCCAGCTTCCCAGGAGGCGGCCTCTGTCAACCGAGGGCAGTTCCCCAGCCAAGAGCCGCAGCGGGTGGCAGCCGGCTTCCTTAGCATGACCCAGGGGGGAGGGGGCGCTCCGTAAAAGCGACCTGTGTGGGCATCACGGCCTCGTCCACACCAGCGACCTTTCAAGACCAGCGATAAACGCTCCCGGACGACACCGAGCCGACAGGCTCACAGGAGGTGGGTGATGACACTAGGCCCACGGGGACCAGCTGCACCATCGTCACTAGGACCGTATTCATCTTGGGAGGGAGGCTGTCGTGATGATGACCCGGGGAGCATTTGGCATGTGTAGGCTTACCTCCCGGTGCCCTACGGCCAGAGGACAGCTCTCCCCAAGACGCACCGTGGAACCGCCTAGCGAGGATGTCCTGGAACCACGATTCCCAACACACGCTACGGCCCGTGTTCTCTGCAGACACCCAGGACAGCCTGTCTCCCAAGTCCCCTCCTGTTGTGTGCCTGGGGCCGCCCCACAACTCCCAGAGTCCTTCCAGCAGGCCCGCAGGAGTCTACCAGTGAGCGCAGCCAGGTGAGATCTGACCGCAGAGAGGCCGGATGACCTGCGTCTACTACAGTCCTGGGAGCTGTGGCCTCGCCTGGCACCCACTCTACCATACTCTGGTGGAGACCGGTATGTGGCAGGTGCAGCAGAACCAGGCGATCTGCCAGGAGTCCCATCCAGGCACGAACAGCAGCGAGACCACTGGGCGGGCTGTTCCCCCGGAGCCGCTGTTAACCGCAGGGTCTCCCCCCGAGCTTCCAACAGCTCCGAGGGCATCGACATCCCGATTCAAACACCCCGTTCGAAACACCTCAAGCCCCTTCTGAATGCTTTACGGAGCCCTGGCAGATATGCCTCCCAGCATCCCTCCCGACTCCCAAAACACAAGAAAAGTCACAACACGGGAAACAGGTTCTACACTAAGGATCTTCAGCCGAACACGCCGCGGAGACGCCAGCAACATCTGCGCAAAGCCAGCACGGTCGAGGGTGAACCCAAAGACAGACGTCCTCGCCGAAGGAGGATGTCTCCGCGCAGGGGACGCAGCCCGCGGTGTGCTCCGGTGAGCAGAGTCTCTGGAAATGGAAGGTCCTTGAGAGCCGGAGGAGGACTCGGAGTGTGACATCGCCAGTCACTTGTCTTGCAAACTTTCTGACGTAGTTACCTGGGCACGGCGAGCCGGTCCTTCCCGAATCCCTGCCACCACGGGGGCTGGAATTACACAGATGCCCGGGCCGTGCTCTGGGGCATGGATGGCTGTTGTCATCTGCTGGAGTGTGTAGGGACACACCGTGCTACCTGGCCAGACAGGCTTCAACTTGAGCGTCCGCACGCTCGTGCCAGAGGAGAGGACTTTCTTGGCCAACACACACATGATAATCTGGTTCCAAAGATCCGCCAGGTCCCGGACTCCCATCATCATGACCATGTGGACGAGCACGACCAGCCCGGAGCCTGGACATCCTCTGGGTCCCTCCCCAGGGCCCGCACGCTGACCTTGTGGAGATGTTGCTGCCTGGCTCCTGGGCAGTGTCGCCATGAAAACCACTTCGGATGTCCATCCCTGCCAGCAGCCACGTCGTGTGAATGACCACACCTCACTCCAAGAGCAGGACCGGCCAAAGTGGGCGAGAGGCATGAGATGGCCAACACCCAGCGTGTGGTCACCGCTGGCGGCGCCCCAGATCCCAGCACCGCTGGCGGCACCCCAGATCCCAGCACCGCTGGCGGCACCCCAGATCCCAACACGGGCTTCCAGGCAGCAGGCCTCCCTCACACACGTCTCCGGACTCACTGCAGGGACCCCAAATCACACAAGGAGCAAAGATGCCATCGGACATTAGTGCAACCCTGGTCCAGCAGCCCGGGCACTGCCGCACGAGGCGAGATGAGACTCATCCCAGTCGTGGTAAGTGTGGATAGAAAAGCAAGGACAGAACCCCCAACCCTTGAAATAGGGCAGGACATTGCATCTGGGTGAGCTAAGACATGGTGGCCTGGAGTGGCCAGAGCAAGGGGTTCAAGGTGACAGAGTTAGAAAGTGAGGAGCATCTCCAGTGCTCTCTGCATGACCTGCGTCTACTACAGTCCTGGGAGCTGTGGCCTCGCCCAGCACCCACAAGCTGATGGGATCCCAAGGCCATCCCGATCTCGTACATATGAAGCCTTAGGGGTCTGTGTGAGTGCCGGCCACCTGTCCTCCTCAGAAAAGCCCTGCTACCCAGATGGACAGACGGCTCAGAGCACAAGACTTGGAGGATCTTGTCTCCCTGGAGCCTGTGATGTGGGTCCCGGTCGTTGGCAGGAGGAGATGGTCTTGCTGTCGTGCTGTGGACCCCAGGCTCCATCGGCTCCTTTGCCCCCATCCCGGCGCCTGTACCAACCCGCGCACCCCACCCTTTGTCCAAGAGACCAGGGCACCGTGGAAGCAGAAGTCACGGGTCTCGCTGACTTGGTGGCTGTGTCTCCTTCCTAGTGTGAGTCTCCCAACTGCCAGAACCAGTGTCTTCACCGCCGCGAAGGTTTGAACTCCCCGTTGTTAGACGCGGACACCCGCAGTCATGGTCGCCACCATGAATCTTCGTGACGTCTGCCTTGAGTCACTCCCTCCTGCCTTTCTGCATCACTCGCCAGAAGACTGACCCAGACAGAAGACAAGGAGCTTCCTCAACCTGCTTCTTCTAGATTTCAGAGGGGAAACACGCTACTGTATCAAATCGGCCTTTAGCCGATACGCATGCTCCTTTTTAATAATTCTGGCTTTTCTTTTATAATTGTCGCCGCGCTTCGATCTTTTTTACCCACATACATATCTTTGCCTTGTGTGGACCCTCCACGGTGGACACTACACTTCCTACACTTCCTCGGTGGGCTCGTGCCCCAGCCCTGCAGGCCCCGCTGTCTTGCTCACGCTCCAATTTCATGGCCACGGTTTTACCCTTTCTGTATTATTTCTCCCCTGGCTCCACTGGAGGCAGAGCAAAAACCGCAGCGCCCCCGCTACGTCCAGGGGCGGGGAGTCCAACAGCTGCCAGCAGTGGTCTCACAGCTGGAGAACACGGGTTCTCCTGACCTCCCCTGCCGGCGCATCCCACCGCCTGCCCACCCACAACAAGGACTCCGTGTGGAGCAGGTGCACTGTGAAAGGTCACGGCAAGGTCAGCTGCTCTGGACACGCTCAGACTCGCGTCCCCGGCTGTCCCCAGGGCAGCCCACCTCCCCCACCCCGCCCCCAACCCCGGAGACACGTTCCCTTCAGCAGCTCCACGACTTAAGAACTGGGTGACTCGCCCATTTTAATTCACTTCTGCTCTGGTTTCCTCGCCCAGCAGATGAGCTTTGTCCTAGAACTCATGAGGGACCCGGGGCTTCATTGGCTGCGAAGACGGAGTCCACGGTGGTAGATGAGCCCCTGGCCTCACTCCTGGTGCAAAGTGAGCGTTCGGGAAACGGCACCGGAGCAGCCTTGGAGTCAGTGAGTGTGAATTCCCAGCTCGACACCGGCTGACTTATTCTCAGCTCTCCGGATGGCCTCAAGCGGAGTGGACATCGCCTGGTTTTCAATAAAGTCACAGCATTAATCCCGAACATCTTACAGCGGTCCCTGAGGGCACGGCCGAGCATCGCATGCCCAACCCTCCCCCCATTCCTTCCAAAACCCAACACGGGTTCGGTGCACGAATACCAAGAGGAGGCCCACGTGACCCATGACGGCGGGTCACCCTGGACACACCAGCCATGACGCCCAGATCTGCGTTTTAGGGTGTCTGAGGTGACAGGTTCCAGAGCGAAGACTGTGCGGCTGGCACGTCGGCCCGGGCCATGATCTCCATAGCTGATGACAAAAGAAAAACAAACTAATCAACCCTTTGCAAACTTCCCCCTAATCAATCACATATTTTATGGTTTCATTAGCTATGGGGCTAAACTCATCCAGGCAATCATATTTAATTCCTTGCATATTGATTTATAAAGAATAGTTTATGGCTGCCTGCTCATTAGCAGTGTGAGATAGGGCTCCTGCTGTAGTTTAATCCCTGCTTATAATTAAACCGCATTAGGACGTCCGAGATAACACAGGGCCCTCGGTGCCCCTGATGAATGGGACGGCGGCCTCCAGCTCATAACCTTGGCAGACACCTGCTTCTCCCTGCATCCCTTGCCCGGGCAGTCCCAGGCCTTCCCTTGGACGTGGACAGCTCCAGGGAACGTGTTAGGGTTGGACCCCGACACCCTCAATGCCCTCGACATCAGAATCGCCGCCGCCGCCGCCGCCGCGTGTAAGGTCCCATCTGTGTGTTCCCTCCGTCTCCCTCACGGCCGCCACCCCCCTTCCTCCGCCGTCTTGGGCGTCCCTGGCCCCTCCCCGCGCAGAAAAGAGTGGAGTAGTAAGGTCCCGCAAGAAGGAAACTGAGAGGCCCAAAACTCTGGGAAACTGACCATCGGAGGCGAGAAGGATTTTTATAGCTTACGTTAAAAAAAAAAAAAAAAAAAAAAAACTTTTTTAAACCATAGTAAATATCAAAAATATTTTTTAAAATTGTCTTTTGGAGTTGTAAGAGCCAGCATATTTTAAGTGCAGGGGAAAAAAAAAAAACATATGGATGCTGTTAATTTAGGAAGAAAGATTGATGCTGTAAAAACTAGTTTTTCCCACCAAAAAAAAAAAAAAAAACGATTAATTTTGCCCAGTGATACGGAGGAGCAAGAAACAGAGATGGGACATGGGACTTGGACACCTGAGGGTCCTGGGACAGGGAAAGCAAGGCACACCCCCCCCAGCACGAGCGTATGGCCTGGCATCCAAGTGCTGGCTGAGAGCCAGGAGGGACCCCGGGTCCTGGAGCTCTGCCCAACCCCGCCCCCAGCCCGACCTCTGTGACCCTGAACACCAGAGGGACAAAACCCCTCCATGAGCCCAGGACAGTGGGTTCTCTTTGCCACCCTGGGAGACACCCAGGCAGAGGAGGGCAAGCGGGTGCCCCATGGTGGGCGGCCAGGCTCACCTCTGGTAATCGCTCAGTTATCACAAACGAATTGAGGGGGGCAAGAGAAAAGTAAGCAGCCGGGCCAGTGAAGGGCGAGTGAGGTCGGGAGGTGGGGACAAGTTGTCACCCGGGACTGGAAAACCGCAAGCCACTCGTCACCGTGAGTCCAGGGACCTGGATGGCAGAGCCGCAGGAGTCACCCGGGTGGTAGGGGCTCAGGGACCACGTGGGGACAGCATGGCCGGGTGGGGGAGGGGTGCTGGTGGCACTGGAGGAGGTCCAGGGGACCCTGTCCTCACCACATCGAGCCCTGCTTTGGAAGCAGTTCCTGGGAAAAGGAAGGGGACCCTCCCTCCAGAGAGAAGGAGCGGGGTGTCTATGGTGCGGGAAAGGCAGGGAAATAATCCTGAACGGAGTGACGGGGGTGATAGCGGGCGTCGGAAGCTCTGACGGGAGCAGCCCAGCCACACCAGAGAGAAAAGGCCTGCAGACCTCACTCCAGACAAGTTTCACAAGCACAAAGCAAGACCTGTTTCCAAAGAGCAAGACCGCCACGGTCCAGAGAAAAGGGGAAGGTGTCCAGTGGCTCACACTGAGACGGAGCCGAGCGCACGCACAGTGGTCGGGCCTCGCGCGAGCGCGCCGAGACGCTGGGAGTGCAGCGAAGCCCGTTCGCCCGGCCCTCCGGCAGGCGCCTGATTCCAGCAGACGGAGAGACTCGCCTGGGCCACCTCCCAGGACTTCCGTTTTCTCGCCACGGCCGGCCGTCAGATACCAGAACAAGAGACAAATCGTTCTGAATTTCCAAAGCTGCGAGGAACAGGGATCTGGCGAGAAGCGGAGACGCCAGCCAACGGGCGGGCGTGAGAACCCACTGTTTCACTTGCAGTTTCCAGACCGAAACCAGCGCGGGGCGCGTGAGCTCGTGATGGAAACCAAGAACGCGATCTCGACAGCGAGGAAAGAGCATCGCCAGCCCAGGAGGAGGGAGCAGGAAGCAGGAAGAGCACATCCCGGTGTCTCCGCATCTCGGGGGAGGTTCAACATGTCACATTCAAGACTGATAATAGACCTGGGCATACATCCTCAAAAACATAAAGTAGAAGAGCAACCCAAAAAAGGCGCCAGGTCCAGACAGCTTCAAAGACGAGTCCCGTCCGGTCCCTAAGGCAGATGGCCACACGCACTCAGACTCGGGCCACCGGACAGAAGGAGCTTCCAGACGGACTTTACGAAGATGGAATTTTAGCGAACCTGCAGCCTCACAAAGAAAACACAAGAAAGATGCTGATCCCGCCTAGGAGTGCAGCGTCGACAAGCTACATCGGAACCCCCCCCCACCCCGTGTTAGGAAACAGGGCCCCAGCACAGAACGAGAGAGCCTCACGACACAACCCGGGGAGTTTATGGCAGAGATTCAGGGATGACTCACTATTTAGAAAATCAAGTAAAATAAGTCTTCCTAATCAGTGATCAACAGAGAAAACCCAAAGCATTAATGCCACGGACGCTGAAAAGCCTTGGAAGCGTATTTAGTTCTGCTTCAGGTGGGTAAGACTTGGCATCAACGGATTGGCCGAGCATTTTTTTTCCTCCATGATTTCACTCCGCTCCCTTTATAGGGGTGTGAAGAAAAATCTCCAATCATTGTTGAGTGAAAGAAAAGAAAACTCCGAAAATCATTACATGAAAAAGAGGAACAGAAAATTCTGTCTCAGGAGAGAAACGCAGCAACCCGGTGTGCGCGTGTGCACGTGTGCGAGCATAAACTACTTCTATAATAACAAGCAAAAAACAGGGAGCGAGGCATTTTTCTCGTATTTTGTTAGCATCTTCAAAATGCATCCCTTAGAACGAGTCTGTTTCTGTAAACGAGGATTTTGCGATCGTTACCATAGAGCCGTGGTTCTCAATCAGGGCCCATTGTGTCCCGCAGGTAGCCCCTGGGAATGTCTGGGGATGTCCTGGGCGGTCAGACCCAGCAGGGGCACTACGGGCATGAGTGTGTGGAGCCGGGGACGCCGCTCAAGGCCCCACCTGCCTATTGACGTCGCCACCGTCCCTGCTGCCGAGGCTGAGAAGCCCGTGGAGAGAGCGGTCGTCTCTCGGCCGGAGGTCACTTCGAGGCAACCACAAGCATACGGGGCTCAACTCAGGAAACCTAAGGCTCCCTCTGTCACTCATTCGCCATCCCGCCGTGGGCAGACCACCCCGCCATGCGTAGCCCCACTTCTCCCACCCACAGCCAGAGGCGATGGGATAGAGACGGGGTGCCGACGTCTCACCCGGGGGGCGCCGTGGCGAACCTCCACAACTCGGTTCAGCAGGCAGAGTCGGAGTGGAAGGAAGAAGGGCCGCTCGGAGCGCCGTCCCCAGAGCTCAGTCTCCCGGCTGGAGCGCCGTCCCCAGAGCTCAGTCTCCCCGCTGGAGCGCCATCCCCAGAGCTCAGTCTCCCGGCTGGAGCGCCGTCCCCAGAGCTCAGTCTCCCGGCTGGAGCGCCGTCCCCAGAGCTCAGTCTCCCGGCTGGAGCAGTGGCAGGGGACAGAGGTTCAGTGTGTGCTTAAGTGAGCAGACGGACGCAAGGAGGGAGCTTTTAGAAGGAAGGTCGGAGGCCACTCCAGGCCGAGAGACGACGAATGCAGCTGGGCTCTCCAAGCCCCGGGCAGCTCCGTCCCTGCGCTGACCCCGAGGGCCTCCGTGCTGACCCCGTCCAGGCTCCTTCTCCTCCCGGCAAGTGCACGGCCCACTCGGTTTCACCCTGGATGCCCAGCCGAGTCACACGTCTGGGGAGGGTCTAGCTGGGGAGACCCTTGCCCCTCGCCTTGATTTTTCCTCTGCTTCTTTGAAGAGATGGAGGGAACAGATCCCAGTGATGAGCAGATGTAATTCTTCAAGTTAACACGGGTATGTTTTAGATAGCCCCCAAAGAATGTACTGTATTCCTCACGGCAGGACCAGGAGGGACGGCCTGAGGGGTCAGAACTTTGTCCCCCAAACATCGACTGGTCACCATGGCACGCAACATTTTCCCACTGACATCAGGGAGATGGAGAGTGATTTCCTCCGACGTAAAACCTGGACCAGCATCCCTCCCCTCCGGGCCCCTGGGCTGTGGTCGTATCTGACTTGAAGCAGCCAGCCAGGCAGCCGGGTCCGGTTGGCTGGTTACTTCCAGTGACAAAAATGCTTGTGAGAAAGCCAAAGAGTGTTTGGGGGCAACAGAGCTCCTTTGGTATCCAACGGTGGACTTGGGCAGTTAACATTCAGCTCTGAAGCTTTCAGCCGAGAGCAGCCACCGAAAGTACCTGAAAATGTAATATTCAAAGACACTTAACATTAACGTACGTTCAATAAAGCCAGTCGAGAATATGGAGCCCATCTAGACATCATCTTCATCAGACAGTGAAATTAAATTAGATTTCCCCGATAACCAGCTTTGGTAAGCCCATCTGCACTGCGGGTGTGAGGCAGGAAGCGGAGTCATCGGGAATGCTCGCGGAATTTCTGAGCCCGTGTGCAGGCCCGGTCAGGCTCCCACCTCAGGTCAGAATCATTTATGATGCGTTCACGTGCGCCTGGAGGTCACGCGGTCTAAGCCCCACATCCACGTCTACCCCGCAGGCTGTCCTCTGGCTCAGCTGTCCAGCCTCCGCTTGGGCGGTCCCGCCCCAGGGGTGGGGAGCCCACAAAGCCCGAAGCACCCCATTCCCGGCAGAGTCTCTCTGTGACCAGACTTGCCTCAGACACCTCTGAGCTCACTTCCCAGTGAGGCCCTGAGTTTTAGGGCTTCTGTGTTCTTCTCTGTATCATCCCATTTTAGAAGGAACCCCCCTAGTCGGTTTATTCAGAGCCCCCACTTTTGATATCCGATCAGCCTCCTCGTCCCTAACGCTCCCAGACAAATCTGACCACCCTAGCCAACGTTCAGCAAAAAAAATCCCGTGCTGTCGATCTAGCCCAAATCCCGCCCCACACACCAGGTTTCCTCTTAGGAGCGTCCTGCCCACGGAGACCCGTGCCCACACTTTGGCTACAAACCCCCACTCTCGCTTGCCCTGGAGCTGCTCCCGGGCTCTCTCTCCCACCGCAAGGCCCCGTTTTACCAGCCCCCCGAGGGGAAAGCCTGCCTTGCCATCTTTCACAAGCACCGTGAAGAATTCCTGCCTTGGCATCCACACGAGGTTAACCCCAACAGGTACAAACCGGGGTCCTCCATGGAGGTCAAGTCCATCCCGGTTGTATTTGGGATCCTTTGAGGCCACAAGAGCCAGCCTCCCTGCCACGGTGACCGCTCTGCTCCCTTCCAGAGGCTCCGTTCGCTCGTCCTGTTTCCAGCTGTCTTTAAGTAGTTCACCCGACAGATGGGAACAGACGGGTTTGTTCTGTCCTGGGGGACGACACAGCAAGCCAGGCCAGGGTGGGAAAGTTTCCAAGAATGACAGTCCATCCTTGGGCTGGGGCTGGGGCCCGGACATGGGGGCAGAGCTCTGGTCTAGGTCAGAGCATTTGGAGTCAAAACCGAATCTCGCAGCAAGCCTGGCTCCGGAGGAGGCCGAATCCAGGTGGGCCGTGCGGTTCAGAAGGCCCGAGCGAGCACATGGCCGGGCCACAGATGTCTGCCGTGGACCTCGCTTCTCCCAGGACGTGACCTCCTCGGGGCCGTCGGCCGTCTCGGGCCGAACACTTGCTGAGGAAAAGAATCACCTTTGTGACTGTCCGTCACCTCTACCGAGCCCTGCCCCCGGACCCAGCAGCTTCCTTGTAACGTTCTACTGGTTCCGTTGAAGGAGTTCACGCTGCTTATTCGCAGGATTGTGCATTATCAAGGGCCCGGAGAGGTCGGAAGACGGAAGAAAAGAAAGGATGGCCAGGATGAAGGCGCAGGGGTGGCGTGAGGGTCCGGGGAGGAAGGCGCTCTGGGCCCGCTGGGGGAGCAGAGCTGGAGGCGGGCCCTCGTGCGCCTTTGGAGAGCCGAGATGCGGCTCCGCCCAGACCCTCGTGCCCGGGAGGGACTCCGCCGTGGAGCCCCCAGTGCCCCGGTGCTCAGAGCGGATTAGCGGGGCACCGCGATGCCCACTGACGCTCGTGAGGAAAATGCGCTCATGTTGACCTTCTCCCTTCAAGTAAACGCACTTTATCTACACGTGCGGGAAGGATATTTATTTAGCATTTATTTAGCCCGGAAGCCCAGGTGCCAAGCTCCAGCGGAGGGACGCCCATGTAACCATCAACAACACTGTTCATCAAAACAGGCAATTAGTAGCTACTCGACTACGAGTGGTTACAGCCAAAAGGAGATAATAGTGTCTCTGGGTGCATTGTTGCCTTTTAAAGGGACGACACCCTTTCATCCTCTCCGCAGAGCGTAGGGTAATCAGCTCTGCACGGCGCTGGCTCGCTGCTAATACCGTCCAGGGAGGCTGGGGACGAGGACGCAGAGCTGTGGGGGCTCTTCCAGGGGACACCTCTCCTCCGCCGGCACCAGGGGGTGGCGGTGGGAGAAGCCGGCCCAGCGGCGAGATGCCCGGCACTGCTGAGGCTGGGGGGAGCCCAGCATAAAGGGGAGGGTATGTCTTAGGGTGCATGGGGAGGACTTGACGACCAAGAGAAGCTGTAAATATTTACCAGCTGTGACCTCTCTCTGCCGTCGCGCAGAGCTCCCAAGCGCCGGGGCAGAAAGAACACGGCCTCTGCATGTTGGTGAGTAATAACAGCAATTAATGACGTGTGGTACCATTAGCTGGCACCCCCGTTCTCCATGCAACCCCCGCACTTGGCGCTTGCGGTCCCACGGGGTCCCTAACAAGCGCAGGGCTCACACGCAGATTCTGTGATGGGTCCTGCCGGTCGTCAGTGTGGGTGCAGGGCACCAAGCTCGAGACCAGAAATCTGTCTTTGGGCAGCCAGGCTGACGAAGTTTCCACCGCATCCCCTGCCAGCGCCCTGCAAAAAAAAATGAACAGCCTTTGCCTCCCTGGGAAGCACGCACACACCGTGCAGACGCAGGAGCCCGTCTGTAGGTAGACCCTGCGGAAACCGTCACTCGGAACAAGCCTCTCCCTCGCGGGAAACAGCCCTACACCTCGCTCACCCTAATTACCCTCTTTGTGCCAAGCGAGGACACGTGTTTTTCAGAAGAAGCCAGTGGAGCTCTTTGGGGATGGCTTAAAAAATTAGGGGTTCCAGGAAGACCGAGGAGGTAAGGAGAAAACAGAGCAAGAGCCAGAGAGAGGTGGGGCTGAACGGGAAAGCCCCGGGAGAGGGCTGAAGCCTGGCCAGGTGTCTGGGTCCTAGCAGGGAGGCAGGCAAAGACGGAGCTGAGGCCAGACCCCAAGACAGGATCAGAGCCCACAGCTCAGGCATAAGCGGGTCCGCAAGGTGATTTCCAGCAGCAACCTCTGTCCATGGAAAGGCCTGGAATCTCTGGGGGAGACCCGCAACTCGAGGTCTGGAAGCCCCTTCCCGACCAGGGTTAGGCAGCTGCACACACTTCTACTGTCGCGGCCATAAAGGAAGTTCTGGAAATGCCCTCAAGGAGCCCGGGCAGCTCATGAGTGTTTTGTGGCAGCAGCACTGTTGTACTCCCAGATGTCACCCATCATTTAGAAATGGATGTCACTGCCGTTTTGCTCACTCAAACCCCCTGTATAAGGGTTCGTCATGGTCTTCATGGACACCCCTCCCGGCCACTACCCAATCCTTTTTTTTTTTGGCCATAATTTCTAGTTTCTCAACCACAGACTCCACCTAGCGCTCACATCAGGGAAGACACCCACAGTGCGCCCTGGTCCCCCGTGTGCCTCCCTGCCTGGCCAGGGGCGCTGGGATCGAGGTATGCGGGGGTGGGCGGCAATTCAGGACATGACCCAACGCTCACCCGTGGCCTTCCTCTGGGTCCCAGGCACCCTCGCACCCTTGTACATCAATAACTCAACCCCACTTCTCTTACGCTCCGTTGCAAAGCCCACTTCCCCGACCGTCCTCAGCCTCGCCTGGCTCTCCACAGCCTCCTGAACGCAGTTGGCACGGCACGGCCCAGCAGTTAAAGCTGTCTGCGGATTTCCGCTGCCTCTTCCTTTATTCACACAGGTACACAGCCACCCAAGAGACCTTCGAACCCTGATCTTCCATAAGACCCTGGGCAGGGTGCCCAGGGGAAGGGGCGGGGGCAGGAGGCAGATTTCAGGACGCTGATGGGACCAGACAGTCACGCAGACCGCACCCTTGCACCATGGGCTGTGCCCAGCAAAGGACCAGAACGCGCAAAGACTGGATGGGCAGAGACAGGAAAGGATGAATTCTACCCACAGATGCACGGGATGTTCACAGAGGACCTGAAGTTTGAGCTGGACCCTTGCCAAGGAGCAGGCATTGACCCTGACCACAGGGGTGAGGACATTCCAGGCAGAGGGAGCAGCTTGAACAAGGGTTTGGAGACGAGGGAGGATGTCCGTCTGGCCTGACACCGTCTCCTAAGTCCATATGCTCGCCTCGGGGTGGGGCTCTGGGCAGGGCTCACTAGCCTTCCCGGGCCTTCCCATGCTTCCAGAAGACGCCTGTGCTCTCAGCAGCTCCTGGGAACTGACATTCACCCCAGCTGCATGGCTCTGGCTACGTCTCCACCCGTCAAGGGGGCTCTGTGTCCTCCCTGGTAAAATGAGCAGATGATGGAGTAAGATTAATGCATGAAAAGGATCTATCGGGGCATGGTACATACCCCACTCGATTCGCCAGCGGCACTCCAGAAACAATTCCTTCCACCTGCCCAGGAGGAGACGAACACAACTACGGTGTAGAAAATCTTCAGAAAGCTTAGAGGGGCGCCTGGGGGGGCTCAGTGGGTGAAGCTTCTGCCTTCAGCTCAGGTCATGGTCTCAGGGTCCTGGGATCGAGTCCCGCATCGGGCTCTCTGCTCAGCGGAGAGCCTGCTTCCTCCTCTCTCTCTGCCATGCCTCTCTGCCTACTTGTAATCTCTGTCAAATAAATAAATAAAATCTTAAAAAAAAAAAAAAAGGAAAGAAAGAAAAGAAAAGAAAGCTTAGCGAGGCACATAAATGCAGATCCCGAGTGCTGGTATTGTTACGGCCACCATCCTCCGCACCCCCAGCCCCCAGATATCAGTCCATCAGAGCAATCACAGCAGTGTTGGCGTGTTGTCTTCAGCAGGGCCGGAAGGAAACTAGAGCAGGGTTCCTACGGACAGATTAGTTTTCTTTCCAGAACACTGTGCTTAACTTAGAAGTCATTATGCATCTCGTGGTGGAAGCATTCTTTAACGCGAAGCCGGTAAATATATGTGATGTTCTCCCCGACTATTAATAGACAAACTCTGTTTATTAAAGAAAAAAATGAGGCAGAAAGAAGAAAAGAGGAATCGAAAACCAGCAGCGGGATGGAACGCTCCGGCAAAAGCTGGTTTGAATTCAGCAACGCCCCTGACCTCAGTCGAGAGGGAAGACGCAGCTCTGCTCGGCCCTGTCCCCGGGGCCGGACTGGCAGGCGGCAGCCCCTCGGTGACTCAGTGGAGCCAACAAGTGGAAGTCTCTGCAGAGAGGCCATCCTGCTCCCTGCCTCCTCCTCCAGGGACTGGCTCAGAGACGATTTTTCATGAGTGTGTTGGGAAGCGCCACCTGCCCCACCGTGCCCCATGGCTGGCGAGGACTCCTAGGTCAGTGCACAGACCCACAGGGATAACTCCTGGGGGATGAGAGGGGCCGGGAGGGGCCATCTCAGGGGGTGAGTTTTCTGTCCCAAACAACAGGTCGGGGTTGTGTCAGATGCCTACTAGGATCTGTTTCATACAACACCAGGATACGTCCGACCACACGTGTGGTCCCCCCACACCAGCCCGCTCGCCAGCTCCCTCCTGCTCCCTGGGCATCCTACCATTCAACCCAGTTCTGACACTCACTCCCAGAGTCACTGCAGACCCCATAGGGTCCGGGCTCCGTTCCACAAGAATGTTCTCATCAGGGTTGCCAGCCGCATGTCCCACGTGGTCACCCGTACTTCTGAACAACGGAGTTTCGCACGACCCCCTCTTCAGGCTTGACAGTTTGCTAGGATCGCTTACAGAACCCAGGAAGCCAGCCAGCTTGCTACTCCTGGTCCGCTATAAAGGATACGACCCAGGAACAGCCTAAAGGGGGAGACGCCGAGCTTCTGTGTCCTCCCCAGACTCTGCACTGTCCCAGCGGCTGACGTGCCCACCAACCCACCAGCTCTCCAAACCCCACTGCTCCGGTGAGTGTGGAGGCTTTGTTACGTGGGCACGGTTGGCTGAGTCATTGGCCATCCATGACTGACCCCGCCTCCAGGGCCTCTCCCCTCCCCAGAGGTCAGAGGCCACGGCTGAGCGCCCTTCCCCTCAAACCACCCAGTGGCTCCTCTGGCAAGCAACCTGTGTCCTGAGGCGACCTAAGGGCCCACCTGGAGTCACTCAGGTATGACTGAAGGGGGCTCATCATGAGGACCCAGGACACCGCTTCTTCAACCCATCGCTCTAGAAATTCCACGGTTGTTAGAAGCCCTTATGACAGGACGCCTTCCCCTCAGAGTTATCGGGAAGGAACGTGAGCCTGCCGGGCATCGCCACAACGGCCTTCCTCTTGGACCGCTGCCTGCCTTTCCCCGCGTCCTACTATAACCAAGGCCAGGTAGGACTTCATACTAGGTCCTCCTACCTATATTTCTGTGAACGTTCCAGTATGCAGACTTGGGGACACCAGAGCAAAGTAGGGGGAGCCTCCAGGCTGAGGGACAATTGGGCTCCCGTTCTAGGGACACACAACCCTGCTGAGCCCAATGCCTGCTTCTCAGCATGGTCCATGCACCAAAGGTGACATTGCAGGACACAAGCATAAGGGCCCCCCATCAATGCTGTGCTTTCTTTGTACCCAACATCCCTCTTTGAGTCTCCCAAACCTTAGAAACAGGCCTCAGGATGGGGGGACTCAAGCAGCAAGTGCAACCCTCCCCACTCAATCAATCAGAATTCTCGCCCTGCCAAGGCGGCCATCACCAATTGAGTGGTGTTGGGGGAGCGTGGGAAATGTGTCCTCAGTGATCCCCAGCTGAGACGTGCCCCATGCTTGGGTCATGGGATGCACCTACAGACAGCCGTGCAGGTGCCGCCTCGGGCCACAAGCAGTCACACTCGTGGCCGCAGGCTCCCGGCTGGGCTCTGCTCACGCCCAGTGATGAGATGAGCCACAGACCTCCCCACAGCAGCCCAGGTGACGCCCTTTACCAGATGCTTCACGGGAACAGCCCCAGGAGGGATGGGCAAGAGGCATGTGGTGCTTTGGGCCCAGACCAGGGTGGTCTGTCCTGGGTCGCTGCCCCATTCTATTTCGAACACCAGGCTCAGGCCGACAGGACCCAGGCTGCGCAGAGCACAGGGCAGGTGTCCCTGGGTAAGTCATGATTTCCCTGCAGAAAATGTCGTGGGGGTTTGAAGAGACCCAGAGCGAGATCCACTCGGGCCCCCAGACTGGGTTTCCAGGTCAACCAGGTAAATGAGGAAGCAAGGACCGAGCGTTCGGCTCAGAGGGCGGGCAGCTGTCTTCCAGGATGGCTTCCCATTTGGCTCCTGCCAAACATGGTGCACCCCGTCGGCAGGGAGGCCCTCTGCAAGGTGGCAGGGATAGGAGTCGGAAAACCGGGGCGTCCCGGGCAGGAGGCTTTGTGTCTCCCAACCCCCTCCTGGGAGCGGGAAGGCAGGACAGTCCTAATGCTGGTAGGTGGATGAGAGCGTATCAACAGTCAGGGACACACAGCTGCTGTCACCACTGTGAATGACGTGCCCCGTGGGCAGCCTCCAGGGGGGCCAAGCAAGGCTTCGGGAGCAAAGGGAGCTCAGAGATCCCTGAACCACCCAGCCCATTCCAAAGGCTCCTCCGTGCCGGTGCCCCCGGTCAGGCTCCCCGATGGCCTGGCTCAGGCTCAGTTTCGAGGCCATTAGAAGTTAACTCTCAGCTTTGTCTAATCTGCCCAAGCCATTGTGAAAGACTGTCCTGTCTCAGTTCATCAATTCAGTGAGAAAAAAATCAGAGAAACTCTTTGTTTTGTGTTGAGGAGATTAAAGCTGTAAGCAATTCACAGACTCAGCCTCCCTTCAGCCTGTCCCCCAACTCTAGGGTGATTAATCATGGCCAGCCAATCAGTCAGGCCCTGCTTCCCATCTGGTGAGTAGCAAGACACACTGTGCTTCCAGAGCCCCCGGCCGCTGGTTAGTGCAGCCACCCATCTCCCTGCTCACACATGAGGCTGCTTCACTCCAAGCTCCAGAGATGTCACAAGACCACCTTTTGCTAAGGTTCCTGATGCAGCCGGCTTGTGCCGACACACTTGGGTTGTATTAGTACACCTGTTCATCACTTTGAACAGACTTGGTTTCTGTTAGATGGATAATGATGATGGCGGTGGCGATGGTGGTGGAGGAGGTGACGATACTGGAGGTGACAGTGGTGACAGTGGTGGTGGTGGAAGTGATGGAGGTGGTGGAGGTGATGGAGATGGTAGAGATGGTGGTGATGGTAGAGGTCATGGAAGTGATGGTGGTGGTGGTGGCGGAGGAGGTATTGAAGCTGGAGGTGACAATGGTGGTGGTGATGATGGTGGTGGTGGAGGACATAATGAAAACCACCATTTATTGTCTTAACTATGTACCAGGGACTCTGCTCAGAACTTTGCTTATGGTATCTTAATTTAGTACACTAATCTTGCTTCCATTTCCAGGGGTTTAAAGGGTTTTCACTAAAGGTTTTCTGCAAAAACATTATTCTGAAAAAAAAATGAATACATTTTATGACAATTTAAAATAATCTTTGAAAAGCAAAATTCACCCAAGACTCATCATAGATTGGCCCCAATTACCTGTGTATTTGGAACAAATGAGTCAGAATATTAGAAGTAGAATTTTCATTTAGCTAGGGTGTGTGAACATGTGTGTGTGTGTACTTGCACACGTGTGGCATATGCACGCACACAGGCTCTCTGGCTTGAGCTCCCAGCTGCGCACCTGCACTCGGATGTGTGCCGGTGCCCCGTGCAGGTGTGTGGCCCGGAGTCAAGGTTTACCTGAAAGCCTCTCCTTCATTCT
Source organism: Mustela erminea (assembly GCF_009829155.1). Taxonomy (NCBI): domain Eukaryota; kingdom Metazoa; phylum Chordata; class Mammalia; order Carnivora; family Mustelidae; genus Mustela; species Mustela erminea. The sequence goes on from NC_045619.1 coordinate 2,297,214, forward strand.
TTTTCTCCTCCTCTGCCTACTTGGGAAGGAGGAATGGCAGGCACTGTTTGTTCCAGGAGAGACAATTTGAAGCAACACTGGCAGAACAAAGCCCCAGCCTAATACCTTTCCAAAGAGCATATTGCTTTTTGTAGCTGCAGCAGCTGTGAGTCCAACAGCGATTCCCCAGACAGCCAGCACAGAGCACGGCTATTTTTAGACTGTATCACACCTAAGAGTCTGTGCAGAAAAGACACTGTGCGCCAGGCAGACGTGCTATTCCTTCTTCCAACAACCACTTAGCTTGATGCAAGAGCAGGAGCCGGCCTGCATTTGTTCTTAATGTATCAGATTCCAGCAACAATGTGCCATTCTCTTTGAATGTTTTCAAGTGTCTGCCTACACATTCATACCTCTTGATAGCTATTATTACAGTGCCCAAGTCAGTCCCATGCCAAATGACAGAATGAAAACTGGAAAAAATAACCATCACATATACTTGTACTTGGTGGGCAGAATATCACTACATCTGGATGTCTGAGTACGTTCCGATGTTTGACTGCATTTTCAGTTTTCGCTGAGATGTTTGGCATCAAGTGGAATATTCACACCCAAAATAACATTAGCATGGTGAAGTACAAAACACTCTTTACATTATCAAGTAAGAAGTACTGGCACTTTTAAATGTTAGGACCGATGTACAATTTTCCTGGGGAAAGAATGAACTTGCTGACTAAAGCTCATACCCATTAACTTCATCACCTCCATCACCATCTTCATCATCACTCTCCCCACCACTATCACTACCATCACACCATCACCCCCATCACTTATATCACCACGATCACCATCCTTACCACTATCACCATCATCACCATTACTACCATCACCACCATCATCACCATCACCATCACCAAAACCATCACCATTGCCACCATAACCACCATCACCACGATCATCACCATCACCATCACCAAAACCATCATCACCATCACCACCATAACCATCACCATGATCATCACCATCACCATCATCACCATCATCATCCCCATCACTATTATATTACCACAATCACCACCATAACCACCAGCAACACCATCATCACCATCACTACCATCACCGTAACCACAATCACCATCACCACCATCACCAACATCACCATCACCACCATCAGCACCACTATCATTACCATCACCACTATCACCACCATGAGCAATACCACCATTGCCATTAACACCGCCACCAGCATCACCATCACCACCACCATCACCATTATTACCATCACCATCATCATCATCATCATCACCATCACCATCACCACCACCACAATCATCATCATCACCATCATCACTGTCCTTTTAATGCCATCATTGCTATCTTTAATCATTCTGAATACCCAGTTCTATGGTCAGTATGTTTCACACATTATCTTTAATCCTCAAGAAACCTTTTATCACAAACACTGGATTTTTTTTTCATACAAAGCTTAGCAAAGTTAAAGTGACTTTTCAAGACTAAATAGCTATAAATTGTAGAACTTAACACAGATCCGCGAAACTCCCTAACCTTTTCCATCACGCCAGCTCATTCTTTAATGTGCTAAATTGACTCAAAATCATGGATCACTACAATGCAGGGGACCTCAGCAGCCAGCACGCTGCCCTCTTGGATGGCTGAAGAAATCGTATTTGCACTGAGTTCCTCCGGCTCCCCTTGTGTTTCTCCTCCACAGTGTGGCCTCTAGTGAATAACCCTGCAAGGCTGCACCTTCCTTGGGACCTCTCTTCTCAGCTGGTCACTCTGTGGGGAGTCTTGGGCTGAGATTTCCCACCTCACTTGGTGGCACCTGGATCCTTGTAGGTACTTGGGAAATGTTTATTGGTATGAGCACTGTGTTGGCCTCCTCTCAGTGAGAAAGATGGTTTGTATGAGGGAACCGGGCACCTGCTTCTGAGTCAGGAGGAGCCACATCTTGGGTCCTACTCCTCCACTAAGTGGCAGGGCTGCCTCAGATAAACCTGAGAGCCCTGATGTCCTTGACCCCTCATTTGCTTTCATGCTTCCCATCCAAGCCTCACCAAACCCACTGGTTTTTACTTTCAAAGTATTCCTCAAACCCACCCTCATTTCTCTCCAAGTCTCTTTAACATCCCTTTTCTAGATGTTGTGCCTCACTTGGTCTTCCCCATCTATGAAAATGGTATTTACCCCAAAGATACAGATGTAGCAAAAAGAAGGGCCATCTGTACCCCAATATTTATAGCAGCAATGGCCACGGTCGCCAAACCGTGGAAAGAACCAAAATGCCCTTCAACAGACGAATGGATAAGGAAGATGTGGTCCATACACACTATGGAGTATTATGCCTCCATCAGAAAGGATGAATACCCAACTTTTGTAGCAACATGGACGGGACTGGAAGAGATTATGCTGAGTGAAATAAGTCAAGCAGAGAGAGTCAATTATCAAATGGTTTCACTTATTTGTGGAGCGTAACAAATAGCATGGAGGACAAGGGGAGATGGAGAGGAGAAGGGAGTTGGGGGAAATTGGAAGGGGAGGTGAACCATGAGAGACTATGGACTCTGAAAAACAACCTGAGGGGTTTGAAGGGGCGGGGGGGGGGGCGGTGGGGGTACCAGGTGGTAGGTATTATAGAGGGCACGGATTGCATGGAGCACTGGGTGTGGTGAAAAATAATGAATACTGTTACGCTGAAAATAAATAAAAAATAAATTAAAGAAAAAAAAAAGAAAATGGTACTGCTCCATACCTAGTTCCGTGGGAAACCAGCAACCATGTAAAACGTTGGAACTACTCTGTGCTTTTCCTCTTTTTCCTCAAGCAAATCTCATGAGCTGCAACTTCACTGTCAACCTGATTATCCGTTCTCGTGCCACCGCGCCCCCTCTGCAGTCCAGGCGCTTTACCGCTACTTGCACCACTGCAGTAGCCTCCTGACTGTCCTCCTGTCCTACACCCCCATGTCTCTGCCCTCTGTCATATCCTTGGCGTATGACTTTCACGCTGAAAGCTTGCCGTGGATTCCCAGATCCAAAATGGCACCTACAGCCCCCAAGCTCCTCTGTGATCTAGCTCATTTCACCTTCTTCATCAAGGCTACTCCACCTTCTCTCAGCAAACTCTGTGTACACAACTCCAATATCCCACAGTTCTTCCCCTCTAGGGCCCCAGCGATGCTGCCATGCAGCTTGGGAGTCCGTCCCATCCTGCTTTAGCTCTTCTTTCTCTCCAGGTCTAAGGTTGAAAGTCACTTTTCTAGGCAGGGCACCCCTACCCATCGAGCTGAAATGTGGTCTCTCTTACTTTTTTTTTAATTTATTTTTTATTTATTTTCAGCATAACAGTATGCATTATTTTTGCACCACACCCAGTGCTCCATGCAATCCGTGCCCTCTCTAATACCCACCACCTGGTACCCCAACCTCCCACCCCCCACCACTTCAAAACCCTCAGATTGTTTTTCAGAGTCCATAGTCTCTCATGGTTCACCTCCCCTTCCAATTTTCCCCAACTCCCTTCTCCTCTCCATCTCCCCATGTCCTCCATGTTATTTGTTATGCTCCACAAGTAAGTGAAACCGTATGATGATTGATTCTCTCTGCTTGACTTATTTCACTCAGCATAATCTCTTCCAGTCCCATCCATGTTGCTACAAAAGTTGGGTATTCATCCTTTCTGGTGAAGGCATCATACTCCAACGTGTATATGGACCACATCTTCCTTATCCATTCAATGTAAGTTGGTGCAGCCTCTTTGAAGAACAGTGTGGAGATTCCTCAAGAAATTAAAAATAGAGCTTCCCTATGACCCTGCAATTGCACTACTGGGTATTTACCCCAAAGATACAGATGTAGTGAAAAGAAGGGCCATCTGTACCCCAATGTTTATAGTAGCAATGGCCATGGTCGCCAAACTGTGGAAGGAACCAATATGCCCTTCAGCAGTCTCTCTTATTAGGGTCTATGACAAGCATCACAATGTACAAACAGATGTCCACCTAGGGATTGATTTTCCTGCCTTCCCCACCTCCAACTGGAATGGACACTCCTGGGACACAGGTGTCACCTCGCTCTCTGCTGTGTTCCCGGCACCTGGTGTCCAGCACAAAGTAGGACTCATCACCTATGTGCTGGGTGGATGAATTAGGTAGTCATCCTGCCCTACCATCTCCCCAGACTGCTCTGAGGCTCATGAAAGGGCTGTCTGCAGCACCGGGAACACCGTGAGGTCTTAAGTCAGCAATGCGTCAAGCAGCAGAATAAGCCATTCATGTGAGGACAGACCTGCCTGGCTGGTTAAAAAGAGAGGGACCAACAATATGCCAGACACTATAAATCAGCACTTTAATGCTTTCAACAGCATCTGAGATGGCATTTATTTTTACGGAAGGGACACTGAGGCTAAGGTGACAATTTGCACAAAATGACATCCAGCAGAAAATGAAGAACAGGATTTGTAGCAGGTTTAGACTAAGTCCATCCCACACTCTTCCCATAGCCCCACACAGCCACGATATCTCCTTCCTAAACTGTCCCCACCGGCACACAGACAGGGACAGTGCACAGCCCACCCCAGGCCACTCTACTCCCTGAAAGCTCCCTGCCAAATGGTGGGTAGAAGCCCTGGGCAGTCTCTCTCAGACATCAACTGTGGTCTTGCTTCTCACTGCCCAACTGGGTGGCATGCACTGGGCATCTCTGTGCCAGTGGAGCTCCCAGGTTCTGCTTGAGAAGCTTCTAGCAACCTCTACCATGGCCCCCCTTAAGCCTGCTCATGCCCTGTCTAGAAGGGGTAGTGCACACACCACTGCCCTGGGCTCTGGACACCAGTGTGTCGGACAGTTTGCAGCTAGACTACTCTTCTGTGTGGCCAGCTCCCTTGGAAAGACTAGTGAGACCAGCGGTCCCAGAGAGGACCTGCAGGGTAGGTGATGGACACGGCTTGTCAGTCCGGCAGTCCCTGCTCCACAATCAGCTGTGCTGTGTGCAGAACAGGACCATGTCAGAAGAGGAGTCCAAGGGAGTTTTGGGGGCCCTGTGGTTTGTCCAGAATTGCAAATGGAGGATTCTACATACATATACCCAACCAATTCTCTCTGGAGGCTTTATACCAGGCACTTTGCTAGCAACCTCAGATGCAGAGCTGATTTCATCTGAACTGCGGTGCATTTCACGGAACAAGAGAGCAAATCTTTATAAGCGTCCATCGGTGTCAGGATTACACACATGCCACACCAAGCCCTGAACTCGACAAGCACAGGCTGGGTGCAGGAGCTGGAACTGGGATCCAGCCATCCAGGCTGGACGAAGGCTACAACAGTGATGGTGACAGTGGTGATGGTGACGGTGACCGTGATGATGATGATAATGACAATGATGATAAGGATGATGGTGACGAGGAGGATGGTGATCACAATGATGATGACGACAGTGTTGATGGTGACGATAATGACAATGGTAGTGATGATGATGACTATGATGACGATGATGATGATGGTGGTGGTGGTGATGCTGATGGTGGAGACAATGGTGATGGTGATGTCGACGATGACAATGACGACAGTGATGATGGTGACGATAATGACAGTGGTGGTGATGACGACGATGACGATGATGATGATGGTGATGACAATGATGCTGATGGTGGAGACAATGGTGATGGTGATGACAACAATGACGATGACGACAGTGATGATGGTGACGATAATGACAGTGGTGGTGATGACGATGACAATGACGACAGTGATGATGGTGACGATAATGACAGTGGTGGTGATGACGACGATGACAATGATGATGATGGTGATGACAATGATGCTGATGGTGGAGACAATGGTGATGGTAATGACAACAATGACGATGACGACAGTGATGATGGTGACGATAATGACAGTGGTGGTGATGACGATGACGATGATGATGATGGTGATGACGATGATGCTGATGGTGGAGACAATGGTGATGGTGATGACAACGATGACGACGACAGTGATGATGGTGACAATAATGACAGTGGTGGTGATGACGATGACAATGACGACAGTGATGATGGTGACGATAATGACAATGGTGGTGATGACGACGATGACAATGATGATGATGGTGATGACAATGATGCTGATGGTGGAGACAATGGTGATGGTGATGACAACGATGACAATGACAACAGTGATGATGGTGACGATAATGACAGTGGTGGTGATGACGATGATGATGATGGTGATGACGATGATGCTGATGGTGGAGACAATGGTGATGGTGATGACAACAATGACGATGACGACAGTGATGATGGTGACGATAATGACAGTGATGGTGATGACGATGACGATGATGATGATGGTGATGATGATGATGCTGATGGTGGAGACAATGGTGATGGTGATGACAACGATGACAATGACAACAGTGATGATGGTGACGATAATGACAGTGGTGGTGATGACGATGACAATGACGACAGTGATGATGGTGACGATAATGACAATGGTGGTGATGACGACGATGACAATGATGATGATGGTGATGACAATGATGCTGATGGTGGAGACAATGGTGATGGTGATGACAACGATGACAATGACAACAGTGATGATGGTGACGATAATGACAGTGGTGGTGATGACGATGACGATGATGATGATGGTGATGACGATGATGCTGATGGTAGAGACAATGGTGATGGTGATGACAACGATGACGATGACAACAGTGATGATGGTGACGATAATGACAGTGGTGGTGATGATGATGACGATGACGACAGTGATGATGGTGACGATAATGACAATGGTGGTGATGACGATGATGACAATGATGATGATGGTGATGACAATGATGCTGATGGTGGAGACAATGGTGATGGTGATGACAATGATGACGGTGATGACAGTGAGGATGGTGACGACGAGGACAATGGTGATGGATGACGGTGATGACAGTGACTCTGGGCTCCCCATCTGCACTATGAAGCAGCTTTGGTGTCCATGCCTGTGTCCCAGGATGGTTGTAGAAAACACATGAATGACTCATAGAAGATGCCTGAAGGAGCACTCACGCAGAGTCAGGACAATGAACGTGTCACCGGGAACTCTCTGTGCTTGAAGGGGAAAACTCCGGGAGGCAGACAGGGTTCCAGTGCACCCAGAGCCACTCGTCAAACAAGTTGCAGGGTGAGGACGTGAGCTCTTGTCCCAGGAGGGCCATCTTCCTCCTTTCTTTGACTATCCCGACCGTAGACACCCCTGACAATGTTATGAAAGCATCTGCAAAGAAAGGGTGTTGTCGGAGTATAAGGAATTTAGAACACAGTAATGTGAGAAGATAATGGGGTAAGGAAAGCAATAAAAGTCCACTTCCAAAAGTCAGTCCCTGGCATGGAAGGGGATCCATACACACTGGCCAAGGACGTGGAGGGGAGACCCACAGTGGGAGGAGAGGGAATGGGAGGTAGTGGGGGCAGGGTTTCAGTCCCGCAAGGAGGAAAGTCTTCCAGAGAAACGCACACACCATACCCCGGCCCTGGACTCCAGTCCTGGCCAGCTCAGATGGTTCTGGGATCCGGGATCAAGTCTCCTTTCCTCTGACACAATCAGGGTTGCACTGAGAGATCTCAAGATGCTCCGCACACAAGGTCTGTAGACGTCCCTCTGGTGTGTGCAGACTGGCCCCACGTCCCCTCCTGCCAGCCCAGGCAGCAGCTGTGCTCCCATGTGACCAAGGGAAAGCAGCCACGTACAGAGAGGCTCTTGACCCTGCCCTCTCCCTGCAGCACCTGGCCGTGCCTCTCCCTGCATGGTGGAGGAAAGTACACCCTTAATTCTTCTCCATTCCAGCTGCTCTGCCACCCATGGGCCATGAGGAATGGACTTTGCATCCCATCAGCCTTCTACCTGAATGCCAGGTCCAGGTGTGAGTTCTGGGCTCCGGCTGAGAGTCCTGCTGCCTCCTCAGTGCTGCTCCCTGATGTGGTGACCACAGTCATCCCTGTCAGCACCAGGAGCACATGTGGGCGGCACACACCTGCTCTGTGAAGGGGGACAGTACGGGGTGTACCACCAGGATTTCCCACTGGGCCCTGACACCTTGCATTCCCAAGCCAATCCTCTGGCTAGAAGGAGACATACCTTCCCTTTAATCCTTCCTGGTCTCCCCTGGACTCAAGCCATTCTCACATTTAGATAGATAAGAACACAGATGATAGATAGATAGATAGATAGAGACAGGATAGATAAGTAAGACAGACAGGTATGTACGTACACGTCCATCGGTTGGCAAGCCAGCCCGCTCTCAGTCCTGTCATCTTGGCCCCTCCGGCCCCTGTGCCTGCCCTCCCGGGTCTGCCCCTAACTTGGCACGTTTCCCCCAGTTCACGCCAGCTCCGGCCCCATCGCGGCACTGAACCCGCCGTCATGAAGATCCCCTTCCCTGTGAATTTCTGATCCCAGATTCCTCTCAGATTCAGATTTTTACATCTTTGTAAATCATCTCTGCAGGTGCCCTTCCTGCTGGCCCGCCTGTCTGGGCCGCAGGGAGCCCTCCCCGCTCCCCAGCCACCCCCCCCCCCCGCCCCGTCTCACTCCCAGCCCCTCTGCCACAGTCTTCCCTCTCCGTGCTGGACTCCAGTGGGCTCCTGCTTCAGACGACCGATAGGCTTTTCCAGTTTGCTATTAAAAACTGTACAAAGATGTAAAAATCTGAAAACCTAGATTACCACCAAAAAGCAAAATGGACAGTCTGGCGTAGACGCAGTCCGGCACAAACGCGATGACGAGGTGTCTGCAGACACAGGAGCCACTTGCTGGCAGCCAGCCGGTGTTGACCCCACTGCTCGTCCCAGAACCCGCCAGCACAGCCCCGTTGCCGCTCCCTGCCGCCCAATCACCCACACACCCGCGTCATCGCCAGCACCTCGAGGAAGCTGGAGCTCAGAGGTCACGTAGTTGCCCGCACCGCACAGCAAGCTCAGGGAGGAGCGGGTTTGCCTCCAGAGCCTGTCGCCCCCCCCACCCCGCAGACGCCTGCTGATTAGGAGGTGTAACCCCTTGGCAAGTGCGACTTCGCTCTCTGGATCTAACTCAACGCCAGGCCCCTCTGGCTGTTCATGAGCCACTTCTGGGGTGGACAGAACGCAGGGCCCCATCCCTCCCGCATGGGGGCACATTCCCTTGTGGAGCCGGGCTGGGGCTCCCAGAGAGGAGGCAGGAGGAGGCTGGGGGCACCCTGAGAGCCCGGGACCCGGGAGCAAAAGCTGGGACGGGCAGGGGCGAGCAGGACCTCTCTGTGGGCAGCGCGGGGTCTTCCGCCCGGCTCTTCCTTTCCTCTCCCCCTCCGGTCTCTCCTAAAGCAAACGGAATAAATGCCGAGTGTGTATTTTATCTGCAGATACGTGAGTTTGCATCTTTTTAAAGCACAGGCACACCGGCCCATCGGATGTCCAGTCCCGCATAGACGTGTGCGCGTGCGTGCAAAGCCCTCCAGCCCTCCGCGGTGTGTACGGGAGAGAAGCAGCGGCTTTTCCCGGAGCCTCCATCGTGATCCGAGTCTGGGTTCTGAAGATAAACAGGTTTCACAGGCCCCCATGGCTCCTGGAGGTCAGGAGTTAGATTCCGAAGCATGATCAGATCCCTTTGGGATTTCCCCGCTGGGCCGGGCTTCCGTCAGGGATGCCCAACGGCTGCCGGGCTCTGGTGTGTGGACGTGGCCATCGTGGGCCCTCCCAGTGGGTCTGCTGACACAAGAAGGTTTGAAGCTTCGGTGTTCAAAGCCCCGGGCAGATTCTTTATCGAGCACCTTCGATATGATATGCACGAGAAAACTAGCTTCCCATTTCAACGATCTCTCCCACGAGTAAAGCAGGGACAGATACTCATTTCTTTCCCCTTACTTTTCAGCTTTTAAAGTGAAGAGCAGATGCCCTGACCCTCTGCAGTAGTGGCCAGGCTTGATGTTTAGTACAAACTCAGGGCTTCAAACCCGTTCCACGCCGCTGTCCTCAGCAGTCGTGAGTTTAATGATGCTCAGAGGCCCCAGGTTTGGTTAGGAGAACTTCGTGGCCTCTGAGTCCCTTGTGGTTCTGCCTTTCCTTTTCTTGTTCTTTCTCCAAGACTTTTTAAATGGTGGTAAAGTCTGCCTGATGTCAGGTCGAGTCCTGGAATCGTTTTACAGTGTGCGGTTCGGGGCACGAAGCACACTCCCGGTGGTTTGCAGCCGTCCCCTCTAGGTAGTCCCAGAGCCCGTCGCCGTCCCAAACAAGATGTGTACAGGGACACTGCCTGCGTATCCATCACACCAGCCAAGAGCTGGAGACACCTCGAAGGTCCTCCCGTGGGATGGGCGCCACGCACCAATGGAATAGGGTTCAACCAGAAGAAGGGACGGAGTTCTGCCACAAGCCACGCCGTGGGTGAGCCTTAACAGCACGCCTCATGAAAGCAGCTGGTCACACTGGCGGTGAGTCTTCACCACCGTAAGCAAGGGCGTGTGTCCCGGCTTCTACCACTACGGAGTCGGGGCTCATCTGGGGCGTGTTCTGCCACACGCAGAACTAACCATTTCCCTGGGAAGCCCCGCTCACTGTCAGCCGGGACGTGGGAGCTCATGGCTGCTAGACTCTCATGCGTCTCCATGCCTTTCAAGAAAGGATGTGGTTCCTTTTTCTTACCACCCACCCATTATCCCAGTCCCTACAACCAACAGCGCGACCCGCCCGCTCTACCCCACGACACACAGACAGCTGCCTCAGCGACCCGGTCAACACCACCAGCAATTCCATGCCGAAAACCAGCTTGAGATGCTCTAGGGGTTCCTCCTTTTTGCCCTTCTGGGATGCGCCATAGGGATGCCCAGCCAAATCCGTCCCCGACCCACTGGGTGCACAGTTAAGTTCCTGTGTTTCGTTTTGCTTTTGGACCTAGGGATGGCCTTTCACATTTATTCTTCTTTTAAATTATATAAAATAAATGCGTGGTTTCAAAGTCAAATCTATATTCAAAGATGCTTGCCTTCTACTCTACACTGTCCCTTCCCTTGTGCTCTGGTCATTTTATGTATTTGTACATTTATTTGTTTTAGTTCGTGGTTTATCATTGCGCTATTTTTAACATACACATATACATACGTAAGACACGAATATGTATTTATTTTTATTTTTTTATTGTGTTCTGTTAGTCACCATATAATAAATCACTAGTTTTCAGTGTAGTTTTCCAAGATTCATTGTTTACTTACGACACGCCGTGCTCCAGGCAACACTTACGTGTCCTCTACTTCGTGGGAAATGTGGCCAGTGTCACACACTTTTCCCACTGCTTTTTCCCTTGTGACACACCTGGCTGACCCCGTGGCAGGTGGAATTAAGCCTGTGCCATCCTGGGGTCCAGGTTTCCCCCCACTTGAGGTTTTTCAGTCATTTGTATTCCAAACAGTGTTCCAGGGGGCACCCTGGTGCAGAGACAATCCAGGTCTTGTGGGACGGAAAATTTATTTAGTGGGATGTATCTCCTTAAGGAAAAAAAAAAAAAACACAAAATATTTCACGTTCATAAACTTAAGTACTACGAGCTCGTGCACGCCCTGGCAGGGTCCTGGGCTTGGAGCCTCCGTTCCATCAGCCCCACAACGAGCCCGCCTGTGCTGGTGTCGCCATCTTCCCGCGTGTCGCTGGCTCTTTGGGGGCGCTCCCAGCGGTGGGAACGGTGTACCAGGGCTGTGCAGGACGCTGCTAACTGCCTCTAGTCACGGGTGGGGCTGGTCTCAGCCACAGTGCCCACCTCACTGTGGTTTGTCCATCTCCACGGTGCTCGCTCTTCGAGGTCTTGCTCCTAGTGCATGACACGGGACCGCCACGTCCCTGTAATCTGCATTTACACGTCTTCACAGGTGTCAGGGTTGTATTAATTTCTGTTTCAATTGAGTCATTTGTTGATATCTTTCACCCACAGTAGGACATGATGTTAAGTGAAATCAACCAAAAAGACAAGGGCTGTACACGAGGTCGCGGGGTAGCCAAATCCACAGACGGAAAGCAGATGGCGGGCGCCAGGGAGGGGACGGGCGGATGGGAAGGTCGCGCTTCAGGGCACAGGGTTTCGGTCCCGCAAGGTGAGAAGACCTCCGCAAACATGCGTACAATAACGTGAACGCACTTAACACTGCGGAGCTGTACGCTTGGAAGGGGTTGAGATGATAAATTTTATGCGGTAGGTACTTCACCAAAAATGATAATATTCAAAAATAAAATCAGGTAGCCGATTCCTCTCACGTTGTACTTTTCCAGAATGGTTTTAGCAGTTTCAGTGCTGTTGCTTTTCCGTAAACATTTTATAATAATCCTGTCTAGCTCTATCGACGAAAAGAAATCTTGCCGAGACGGATGGGCATGGCATTAAACCTGCATATTAATTTGGGTAAAATTGACATCTTTTCTACATTCTTTTTTTTTTAATTTCTGCTCTTAGCTTTAGTATTCCTTCTTTCTGCTTATCGTGCTCTCCCTTTGCCCTTCAGATTTAGGTCCTAGCGTGGGAAGCTTGGACTCGTTATCGGAGACCCTTTCCGTGCGCGTGCGTGAGGGTTTTCAAGTCCTCTCTCTTCACCTCTCTAGCCATGCCCCAAAATTATGTGTTCAATCTCGTTCAGCTCAAAGTCGTTGTTTTTAATCTACCTTGACATTTCCTCTCTGACCCACGGATTACTTAGGATCCTGTTCCTTCAGCTCCAAGTGTCCAGACATTTTCCTATTTTTGTTCCGTTCCCCATTTCTAGTTCGGCTCCATTGCGCCAAGAACACACCACCTGCTTCCCATTCTTTTCAAATCTGTGCAAAGAGCTTCACGGCCAAGGACGCGTTCTATCCATCTTGACGTACTTCTGTGGGCCCCTGAACAGAAGGTGCGTTCTGCTCTGGTTGGACGGAGCGCTCCGTACGTGCGGGTACATCCTGCCGGCGGACGGCGTCGCCGCTTTCCTACCTGGCTGGTTTTCTGCCTATTGTTCCGTCAGCTTTCCAGACAGCGGTACGAGGTGTCCAGCCTCCACGCAGACCCCCACTTCCTTTGTCTGTTCTGTGGCGTTCTGTGTCACCTACTTTAGCACACGCAAATGTAGGACTTCGAGGCCCTCTGTGTGGACTGACCCCCATACCATTACGTAACAGCCCCCTCTGTCTCTGCTAGCATTCTCTGCTTCAAAGCCTGCTTCATCGGGTACAAACTGACCACTCCTGCTTGCCTGTGATCAATGTCTGCACGGCGCATTTCCTCCCTCCTTTTTCTTCGGATCTGCCTGGACGGTCACAGTTGAGGTGAGTCCCTTGCAGACACCACCCACGTGGGCCGTGCTTTGCGACCCATCCTACCCCCACGGCGACTCACTCAGTGCACGCAGAGCGTGATCATCGCGTGACGGCCGCTCGGTTAGGGCTCAGGTCTGCCATCGCAATCCCGGTCTTCTGTTTCTTATCTCTGAGGTTTTTTGTTCCCTTGTTTACTTTCGCTCATTTTCCCGTGGGCTCTTCGAACATTTCTTAGAATTCCGTGTTGAGGAATCTGTGGTGTTTTCAAGGGTATCTGTTTACACAGAATTGGAAGCGAGCGTGCGGGGTCCTGCTGGGCGTCCGGGGACCGTGCTGCAACCTACGGGTGTCGGCATCTGCTCGCTGGAGTGAAGTGCGGAAACCTCCATCCTCTTCACAGCCTTCTGCCTCCACAGCTTATAATAATATCCCCTTAAATACGTCCTTTGAGTGTATTTAGAACCATGTTGGACACTGTTGGAATTTCTGCTTCAACCACCAAGTGTAATTTGTAAGACTCAGGAGGAGAAGGAAAGCCTACCCGTTTATCCATATTTTGGTGAACGGTGTTCTTCCTTCCTTCTTGAGGCCGTGAGGCTCCCCCTTTTGCCCTTTCTGCTCTGCGCGAACTCTCCACCCTCCCTTCCCGGCGGGCCAGCTGGTAGCAGGTTCTCTTAGTTTCCCTCTACCCGAGAATGTCTGGATTTTCCTCTGTCCTTGAAGGATATTTTCACTGAGTGTGGGAAGGATATTTTTATAAAGTCTGGAAAGAATCTGGGGTTGACAGTCCTTTTCTTTCCGTACCTGAAACATATCGTGCTGTTTCCTTCTGGCCTCCAAGGTTTCTGAGGAGAAACCCACTGCCGTTCAAATTTTCTGGTCTTCCAGATAAGGTGCTGTTGCTCTCTGACTGCTTTTAATTTTTCTTCTTTGTTTTTACCTTCCATAAGTTGAATTATGATGTGCTGTGGCGTGGATTTCTTTAGGTTTAATCCTTTTCAGTTTCTTTCGACTTCGTGAGTCTGTGCATTTATGTGTCTCCCCAACTTGAGTAGTTGTCAGCCTCTCCCTATGTGTTCTCTCCTTCAGGGACAAAGTGGCCAAGTTTAGATGTCTGTTGTAATCCCACGGGCCCCCAAGGCTCTGCCTATTTCTCTTTAGCAGCTTTCTGTCTGTGTTTTTTTTTTTTTTAAGATTTTATTTATTTATTTTAGAGAGAACGAGCATATGCAGGGGGAGCAGGAGAGGCAGAAGCAGGCTCCCCACAAAGCAGGGAGCTTGAGGCAAGGCTCCGTCCCAGGACCCCGGGATCATGACCGGAGCCGAAGGCAGAATATTAACCACTCGTGTCACCCAGGCGCCCCTTTCTGTCTGTGTCCCGATGGGCTGTTCCTGTTCTGTTGTGACGTTCCCTGTGCCCACCCCCTTTTCTCTGTAGTGGTGGTGGAACTGTCCCAGCCACGGGGCTTTCTACTTCAGTGATGTCCTTCAGTTCTCAGGTCTCATTTGTCTTCTCCGCATGCACGTCTCTGTGCTAAGACTTTCTACTTCTCTGCCTCCTCCTTTTGTCCGGGAGTGTGCTCAGAATCGCTCACGGAAATGCTGCAGCCAGGCGCTCTGCAGTCTTTGTCAGACTAACAGCTCAGTGTTGCGGTGATTGTCTTCTGCATGCAGCTTGAGATCTTCCCAATTCCTGGTCTGGCAAGTGGTTTTCTGTTGGAAGCCGGCATGTCTGTTTTATCCTGGGTCAGGGTCTCATTTAGGCCCATGTTAGCTGCAGAGCAGGTCTGCCCCTGGTGCACACACTGCTTTCTTCCTCACCATGCTCATGGCCTCTAGAAGGCAGGGAAGAGGCACCAGACCAGCCCCAGAGGAGCATGTCTCCTCCCTGACAACTTGGACAGACCTTTGCTGCTGTCTGAGGCCACAGACTTTTCTGCAGTTGGAGAAAAGTTGTCTTACCTGTGCAGCTGCTGCCCCTCGGCTTGGCCCGTGGCTGGAGAGAACAGGCTCTTAGGGTTGTCTGTGGTGTTACCTGCACCCAGTGACATGTCCAGCTTGCCTCAGCCCCACATCTACAATAGAGGAGGCAAAAAATAAAACACCCCAAACTCAAT
Source organism: Mustela erminea (assembly GCF_009829155.1). Taxonomy (NCBI): domain Eukaryota; kingdom Metazoa; phylum Chordata; class Mammalia; order Carnivora; family Mustelidae; genus Mustela; species Mustela erminea. Next base: position 2,312,627 of record NC_045619.1, read on the forward strand.
CCATCTTGCCAGAAACAAGTCCTTGCTGATTTTTAAATGTTGTTGTTATAATACACAGTTTCTGTGAATTCTCTTTTTCTTTTCTGTGATAGTTCTTCCTTTGATTTGGGGGTATTTTCAAGACCCATAATTTTGGGGGCGCCTGGACGGCTCAGTAAGTTAAAGCCTCTGCCTTTGGCTCAGGTCATGATCTCAGGGTCCTGGGATTGAGCCCCGCATCGGGCTCTCTGCTCAGCAGGGAGCCTGCTTCCTCCTCTCTCTCTCTGCCTGCCTCTCTGCCTCCTTGTGATTTCTTTCTGTCAAATAAATAAATAAATCTTTAAAAAAAAAAAAAAAAGACCCATAATTTTGTCATCTGCAAGCAGAAGTGGGTTTACGTTTTCCCCCTCTCTTCCAGGCTCTGGGCCTCCAGCTCCTACTCCCAGCCCAGTTCTAAGTGGTCAGAGAGACGTTTTCTTCCCGTCCGTTGGTGTGCCCAGCGAGGGCTGTGCTCACTTTTCCATACAGTCAGTTGTTAACTTATTGGGTGTTTTTAACATGGATGGGGTTGATTATGTAAGAAGTCTCCCCTGTTTGGGAAGGGTCAGGTAATACTCGGTTCTACTTGTTTGGTGGATGATATTAACATAGTTCCCGACATTGAGACACTTTCTCCTCCTGATACACAACTCCTTGGCCAACGTGTGCAATTTCTTAGCACTCTTCTGCTCTGTCATGCCTTACGGAAGATCTTCGTGCACCCATGGTCATAAGGGAGATGGTCAGTACTTTGGTTTTTTAACAGAATCTCTATCAAGTGATGGGGGTTTACTTGCCTCATAGAAGGCACTTGGAAGGTTTCCATCTTTCCCTGGGTTCTGGAAAGATTTAAGTAGCATTGCTATTGTCGGTCTCCCTAAGCCTGGTGTGCTTCCCATGGGGGCATGGTGTTTGGCGGGAGTTAGTGCTGTTTTGCCACCCCTCTGTTTCCACAGCGGTACGTGGCCTACTTAATTAAGTTCTTTCTCTTGAATGGGGTCAGTTTTGCTCCTTTGCACATTGTTAGAAAATTATTTCATCTTGGCATTTAACTTTATTTGCTTACAATTCTCCAAAGTAATCTCATCATTTAAAAAATAAACTTTTCTGGATTCCATGGTTATTTACCCTTTGTTATTTCTAATTCTGCATATGAATACCTCCTCTCTCTCACCCCCTCCCCCACCGGGCACTTTTTATTCCGTCCACTCATTGTTCAGCTCTGCAGCAGATCTGGGGTGCATTTACTGGTTCTACCACATGTCTTTCAACTCTTTAATACTTTGCACTTTCTCTAGATTAACCTTGTTGTTGCTGTTTAAGCTCTTTGTGTTGGATACTCACTTATGTTTCTGTTTTCATTTTTATTGATATTCACTTTTATTTAAGGCTGAAATTATTGTTTTATACCTGCTTAATGGTATTCTATAGATTCATATACCTTTGGTTTTCATTATTATTAATTTCATGAAATTCTGTAATTTTATTCTCTATTTTGCTCTTCTCCCAATACTTCTTTAATCACGTGTTGGAGGGGAGGCATTTTTTTGTCTGGTTCATGCTATAATTACCTTCTCGTTTTATTGCTTGTGGGAAGAGAATGCTAAGTGTATTATTTCTATGCATTGGAATTTAATGACATTCTCTTAAAAGCATAAGATGTGGTCTGCGTGGAGGATGTTTCCTGTACTTTTAAGAAGACATATTCTCCGTCACCAGCGAGCAGACTTCAGTCTACAACGGTAAGGTCTGCCACTTTGGTCACATCACACAAGTGTTATTCCTTCTTCCTAAGAGTGTCCTTCTGGTCTGTCTTGGATGGAGTTTTGTTCTGGATGTTTCTGTTATAAGTGTATCTCTGTCGATTTCCTCTGGTATCTTCTATGATTTCCACTCTTTGAAAGTCACTTCTGTGTTATCAGGCACATATTTATTGAAACCGTGATGCCTTCCTTGTGAATTATAGCCTCAGCATCACAAACAGGCCCCCTTTAGATGCCTTCCAGGGCCTTTGGGTCTAGTCAGAGAGCACAGTTGCCAGACCTGCTTTCTATTTACATTTTTTCCTGTGATATCTTGCATGGACTTTCTTTCTGACCTTCTTATATCTCTTTATTTTAAACAGATTTCATTTATATAGCACAGTCCTGGGTTGTTGCACTTGTTAGCCAATCTGAAAATCATGTCTTTTATTTGAAACAAAATAGTGTGCCGATGCCCACTTCTATGCAGTATTTCTCAATATAATCGACGTAATCATTCCGCCATAGTTATATGACATATGTAGCCATACATGGGATTTCTAGACACACACGTGCCCGCACATACATTCACCCGCTGCATGCTATGGTTAATTTCTTCTTATTTGTTTTTTCATTCTTTCTTGAGAATATCCTTAGTTATCCAAAAAGGCTTTTGCTCTAACGGATGCTTTTGCACTCATGCCTTTGGATCCCCATTGTGTGTCTTCTCCTAGACACCGGTGACCTGTACCCCCATCTACTCTTCTCCCAAAGCGGCTGATTTGAGGTGATATATTTTTCTTTCTCAGGCATACCTATAATCAGCCAGATTATTCTGCATTTTACTAGTGGACCTCCCCCAATCTTGCCAGTTACCCGGATTCCACACTGTCAGAGCGTATAGTGGGTACACACCTTGTCAGAACGTATAGTGGGTACACACCTTGTCAGAACGTATAGTGGGTACACACTTTGTCAGAGCGTATAGTGGGTACACACCTTGTCAGAGCGTATAGTGGGTACACCTTGTCAGAGCGTATAGTGGGTACACACCTTGTCAGAGCGTATAGTGGGTACACACCTTGTCAGAACGTATAGTGGGTACACACTTTGTCAGAGCGTATAGTGGGTACACACCTTGTCAGAGCGTATAGTGGGTACACCTTGTCAGAGCGTATAGTGGGTACACACCTTGTCAGAGCGTATAGTGGGTACACACCTTGTCAGAGCGTATAGTGGGTACACACCTTGTCAGAGTGTATAGTGGGTACACACCTTGTCAGAGCGTATAGTGGGTACACACCTTGTCAGAGCGTATAGTGGGTACACGCCTTGTCAGAGCGTATAGTGGGTACACGCCTTGTCAGAGCGTATAGTGGGTACACGCCTTGTCAGAGCGTATAGTGGGTACACACCTTGTCCTCCTCTTCATCACACAGTAGGGGGTCCTACACATGCACCTGTTCCACAACCACTACTGCCTCACCCACATCCCTGCTGTGTGACCCTTTTTCTCAACCAGACATTTTGGGAAGGTCCACGTCAGCGATATTTTCCAAATTCTTACACATATATGTGTGTGAGAGTCAGCCTGGGTGGTTGCCTCCTGTCTGTCCTCCAGGGTCTCTCATAGGCTTCTCCATTTTCCTCTGGTATAAACACTTACTGTCAAAACATCTGACGTCAGTGTGACTTTCTTTCCTTTGTGATTCCTGATTTTTCTTTCTTTCTTTCTTTTTTTTTTTCATGAATGTCCAAGGAATTTTCTTATAATCTAAAGCCCCAAAGTTGTACTAGAATGTGTTTTGTATTGACCGTTCTGAGTAGACTTTTTCACAGACAGAGTGTGTCCTTTTTCAATACTCGACTTTAAATTTTCTCTTATTTTAAAAAGTGTTTTTTAAATATTGGATTTAGTGTTCATTCTGTCCCATGCTTTGGCTTCCTGCCTCAGTATCTCCAGTTATCCGTGTATCGTGTCTTCTTTTCCAGTCTTCCATATTTATTACTAGTATTTTCAGTGTCTTTCCTACTTCTCTTTTCCAAATACTCCCTCCTTTACATTTTTCTTATGTTGTTCACTCTGACAGGTCTATACTCTTGTCTTCCATCTAACTTTACTTCATGAACTGAAGTCATTTTTTCCCTCCATTTCTAATCATTTACTAAGTTCTAGGAGCCTCTGTCCTCCCTCCGTTCAGTCCTTTGATTTATGTGTCATCTTAGTTCTGTCATATTCTGTTCTTTCACTAATTCTTTTGTTTTGTTTTGTTTTGTTTTAATTTTATTTTTTCAGTGTTCCAAGATTTACTGTTTATGCACCACACCCCGTGCTCCATGCAATCCGTACCCTCCTTAATACCCACCACCAGGCTCACCTAACCCCACGTCCCCTCCAAAACCCCCACTGTGCTCCTCAGAGTCCACAGTCTCTCATGGTTCGTCTCCCTCCGATTTCCCCCAACTCCTGTCTCCTCTCTGTCTCCCCATGTCCTCCATGTTATGTTCTTTCATGAATTCTGTTGTTTGTATTAAAAATTCAGATTGTTCTGAAATATGTATTTAAACATCTGTTTATTTATAAATATTATATTAATATTTATATATAAATATTTGTATTTATATATAAGTATTATATTATATGTAATATATATAATATAATATTAAAATATTATAAATATACATTTAAAATTTAAATAATTATTTTTCTTAATTTTTCTGTTATATATTATTTTCTGTAGGGATGTTTTTATGCTAATTGTTCTTTTGTAGTTGTCGTTATTCTGACTTTGCATGAACTCAACAATTGTCTCTCATTGCTGATAATGTTTAAGGACGGTGGTCTCCCAGGATTAGTGGGAGGAAAGAGTGCCCCTCTCTAGCTCTTGCAGCTTCACAGATACCTCTTCTGATATTATCACCTGGTGTTCATAGAGAGAGCCATGCCTTTCCGGTGACCTGACTTTTCTTCTCCCCGCCGGCCCCCCCTTCATCTGGACACTCTCTTTTCTTTTCCCTAGGGTCCTTCTTAGGAAGTTCAGGCTGCTATCCAAAGAGACTTACACTGGGTGGCTTAATGTCAGGAATTTATTCCTTCAAGTCCTTGAGGCTGGAAATCCAAGATCAGGAGGCCAGTGCTTCCGGGTTTGCAGACATTCCTCTTCTCATCTTCTCTCTGTGCCTTCACGCGGAGCACAGGGAGCACTGCTCTCTTCAGCCCCTTATAAGGACACCATTCCCATCATGGGGGTCCCCTACCCACGACCTCATCTGAACCTAATTACCTTCCAAGGGCCCATCTCCAAATGTTGTCACATTGGGGAATAGGGTTTCAACATATGACACTGAGTGGATAAACCCCTCCCAGCAGTCGCCCCATAGCAGAGCCGTCCTTAGATCTGGACAAGATGGGCCTATGCTCTCGGCATGTCCACCCTCCCTTGCTGCTGTCCTTTTTCCTGGAGCAAGCAGCCTGTGGGACAAAGCAGTGTGCCACCAGAACCACTGTTTCTCTTCCAGACCAAAATCAAGCTTACCCAGGATCCTTAATTGACTTCCCTACTCTCCTACCTAGAAACACAATCAGATCCGGCTCCCAGGGTTGTTGGGAGGATTAAACTCAATGACCACTTTGAAAATTGCATAAAGTGCCGCTCTGCCTGGTCACTTACTGCTGGTGCCCAGACACAGCTTTGATTTCAATTCTGACTCTTGAGTCCACCGCAAATTGAGTTTTGCCTAAGATCCACTACAGGAGGATTGTCCCTCAGGGCAACCTTCCCTTAAACATATGATGGAGAAGAACCGTGCCATGCAATCTGCTGACCTCCGTCCATCCAGTCACGCATCCATTCACAAGCCCCCTCTGAGCACTCAATATGCACCAGCTTGACCCTGCCACCACAGCAGAGAGAAGAGAGAAAAAGGAAATTTTATAATACAACTGTAAATATTCACCAAGTACAGTACAGAAGTGTCTCTCTGTATATGATAAAAAACCTCCAAGGTGGAGAAGGTGCTTTAAACAGCACGCACGCCGAGTGCTACAGGACCCAGCAGTAATCATGCCAGCCCGTCGCCCGGAGCACTGACCATGCTCCAGGCTCCGTGATCCACACTTTTCATCCGTATCTAGCTGAATCCAGCCTGGTAGATGATGTCACGCTCACTCCGCATGTGGAAAACAAGACACGTTGAGGTTGAATGAGCTGGGATTCGAACCCTGATCCGACAGATCCCGGAACTCAAAGTCTAAAGCATTTTGACTTCTTAAGCTGGAGCTAGAGATAGAGCTGCCACCCTCATCATTAATTCCCATCAATAACTCACTTATTTGCATTAAGTTCGCAACGTCATTGAACACCTACTATGTGACGGGCACGAGGTCCTCACATTTCTGTCGGGGAATCATAAAAGCAATTTAGCAAGTAAACACGTGGCATAGTAGAGAACAGTGAATTCTTTACGTTAAAGGACATGCAGCGGGAGCTGAGGGTAGGGCTGCCTCCGGTGAGAGTCAGCTCAGCGCTAGAGGCAGTAGATTCGAAGGGCATCAGAGGCAGAGAGCACAGTATTTTATTTGGTATTTTATTTTCCCTTCCTGGTCTGGTGTCCTGTAGCCTTGAGCGAGTTACATAAAATGTCATTCCTTCAAGCTCTCTCATGGCAAAAATTTGAAATTGGCACTGGCAAAAATTTTATTCATATTCATAGAGATGAGTTGGTTGTACGTTAATCCCAACCTGTCACTGGTGGGGAAGTGCGTGCACTCAGGGTGCTGTGCAGCTTACTATGGGCACTTGCATTCGTTGGGGTTCGCCAGGGGAACGGAACCGACAGGATAGATCTACGCGGATACACACATACAGAGAGAGAGAGAGGAGACAGAGCGCTTTATTTTTAAAAACTGGTTCATGCAGTTGTGGGGGCTGACAAGTCTGAAGTCTGCAGGGCTGGCAGCAGCCTGAAAATTCCAGTAGGAGGTGATGCTGGGGTCTTCCGTCCAAAGGCTGTCTGGAGGCAGAACTCCCTTCAGAGGACCTCAGTTTTGTTTTATGTCTTTTGTTTTTGTTTTTGGTTTTTTTTCCTCTTATGGCTTTCAACTAGTTGGATGAATCCATGCGCTGTATGGAGTGAAATCTGCTTCACTCAGAGCCTAAATGTAAATCACAGCTAAAGAGTGTCTTCACAACAACATCTAGACCGGTGTCCAACCGAACAACTAACTGGGCTCCGCGGCCCAGCCGCGTTGACACGGGAGATTAACCATCACAGCACAGAAAGGGAGTGTAATCTGTGACATCGGTGGCCTCGGAAGCCTGGATGAACACGAAGAGGGAGCCACTCAGCTATCTGATGTTTCCCGAGTCATCCCCCCACCCCCACGGCCGCGCAAGGTCATTTCTGCAGTGACAGAGCTGACATTTGAAGATGCCGCTAATTTCATCTCTACCTGACTGTCCCCACATCACCCAGCAGGGCCTGGGTTGGCGGCCACCCGAGCTCTGCTGCGAGCGTGGGGGCCCTAGTCAGAGAGGCGGAGGTGCGGGGGCAGGCGATCCTCATCTCAAATGTCACAGTGATTTATAGACTATATTTCCTGGGAAAAGTGCAAAGATTTATTTCCAGGAGACAGGCTGTTTGTAAACACGCGGCTCGCAGGTGCGGCCGTGTGTGTGGGTGAGCCCTCGGGGGTTTATGCCTCCGCCGGGAGGAAGAGTAGCAGCAGGCCTGGAGGCGGGGGCGAGGGCTTGGCCCCGAAAACCTGGGGCTCCCTGCCCACCCATGGACACGTGTAATAACGGCTCCTTTTTCTTATCTCCTTAATGGAGCTAGAGCCAACGTTAAAAATAAAATAGCCAGCTCTTTTACTAGTAAACGGAGCTTATTTGGGAATAGCAGAGGAATCGAAAATGTGGGATAAGGAAGCTACGGGAGAACCACAGGTCCAAAGAGGCAAAGGAAGGGTCAGCTTTTACCGGGTCTTAGGGAGAATTTGGAGGGGGGTGTTCTGAACACACTCACTGGAGAAGGAAAAGCGTTCGAGGCGTGTCGTCTTCTCACTGGAGGCAAGCGGCGGCTGGTGCATTGTGGTTAGGGCAGGAAGGATCTTCCTTCTTTTTCTTAAAAGCAGGAGACGAAATCCCAAGGGAGAGGCGTCTTCGCTTGTCAAGATAATGGTCATCTTCCTCCCTCCTTCTGGTCGTGCGGCTGCTGTGAGGGGCCCGGGCGCGAGCGCCCGTTCAGGGCTTCCGGATTCCCGGGAAGGTTCCTTTATCTATTTTCACAGCAGAGTTACACGACTCACTTTGCCTACCCGGGTGAAAGCAGTAAGTGTTTTACCAAGGAGACATGAAAATCATAAATCTGTACGCACTAAGTAACCAAGCTTAAAAATATATAAAGCCATCATTGACGTGCAATAAGAAGAAATGAGAAGTCTGGAATCAGTCTAGGATGTGACCCCATCCCTGTCTTGGCCATCGAGAGCCACACTGGAAATCACCCTCACAAGACTCCGGGGAGCAGGAAGGGTCTCGGGCTCCTAGAGGGGGATGTGGTGGACAGAAATCTGCCTGAGAACTCAAGGCCCCCTCGTGTTCCCACACAGACCTTTCCCCGGAGCTCCCGGATAGAGAGCAGACCCGCGGGACGGCTTCACGGAAACCCACAGAGCCCCGGACACGAACGAGCCGCCCAGGGGGACCAAAGCTCCGCAAGAAGCAAGTCAGGGAGAAAAGAGCAGCCTTGGACCTCCGCGATCTGGACCACCACACGCAGGATGTGGAATACAGCAGGAGTAAAGAGAAGAGAGGGCCTCGGAAGCTCAAGGGAGGAGCAAAGACTCTCCTCCCACAGACAGAAAGAAAGCCGTGGAACTCCAGTGAGCGAGGCCGATGGCCAGCGGCCCCTCTGATCGCTCCCACGGGTTTGTGTGCAGACAGCCCGGACTCCGGGTCATCCCATCACCCTGCCCGCAGCCGTGGGGAGAGCGCAGGCGCCCGCGCAGCCGTCCTGCCCGCCCGTCCGGGATCTGGCGAGACTCCTCCAAGCCGCATGTCCCCTGACCGTCTCAGCATTCACGTTCATAGGCGTGATGCGAGGTCCGTACCCCCGGCTACACGGACCCACTCGCAGCCAGGCCGGCTGGAATTTATACCATCACAGACGCTAGGGAGCGCAGGAGGGGTGGCCCTGGGGAGCCTGGAGGCTTCTGCCCCTCGAGCTCCAGCCACCCATCTCACTCCGGACAGACCGGCAAGCCCTGCCCCACCGCGCACGCAATGGTCAGCCGAACATCGGCCCCCACCCCAGCCCTCGGAGTCCCCACACCCCACCCTCCCGGGCTTGTCAAGAAATCTCGTCTGAGAAAAACAGCACCATCCCCTCCCTCAGCCCCCGGAAGGACGTAGGGAATGGTACGGGAGAAAACGCTCCTTCCTCACTCCAGCCATGCCCAGACAACCCAGGCGCTTGTACGCGTCAAGGGCTCGTGGCTTGGGTATTGCGGGTCTCTCTCCCCACGGACGGAGGCTCTTAAGGACCAGCCCGTGCCATGCTCGCCGCCCGCTCTGCCGGATGACGTCCGCTGAAGCAGTTGTGCTGAGTGTGGGCACGGGAGGTCTGAGACGTGCCTGCGAGCCGCCGCAGGGTCTTGCCCCCCGAGACCTCTGTCCTAGATGAGGCACGGCCTTCGTCTCCCTGTCCCTTTGCTGCCAGCGTTGCCCTGCTGCCGGGGAGCTGTGGGCGATGGGGAAGCTCTCCCCGGTGCCATAAGGCTCTACAGCAGCAGGTAATGTCTATGCAAAGCAGTTGCTTTTAAAATCTTTTATATGCCGATCATATTAAAAGCGATCCTTTGGAAATTACCAAGACAGGATGCGCACCTGCCTGCAATTTTTATAGCTTCTTTCCCCCCTCGTGAAGAACGTGAAATTCTTGAGACTAAACTTGGTTGCTTCTCTTTCAGAATGCGTCCTGTGGATTCTTTCCTCTCGCTGCCTCATCTCGCCAGGGAGGCCCCGTCCTGCGTTTCCAGGATGGCATCCTTCATGAGGGTCCTTGCTGTTGCCCCCTGGCTCAGCCCTCCCAGGTGTGCTTCTGCCTCCTGTCCTGCCACGCGCCCAACGTATTCAGTCTCTCCCCGGCATTGCCACCGGAAACGCCTTTCTAAGATTAAGCCCTACTGTGTCATTCCTTGGCTTAAACTCCTACAATGTCCTTGGTGCTCCCCGGCCCCAGACTCTGCCCACATGCTCTGTCTAAGCAAACAGGTAACCACAACGCCCCAGGTCTCCTTGGAGGTGCGTGCCATCCGGTGACGCCGTGAGCTCCACCCCCACCCACCATCCCCAGCGCTCCTGCGTCACCTTCCCTGGAGAACCTTGACGGTCGGCGGGCAGCCTCATTCCACACCTCCAAACTGCCCTCATGCCCATGGACAGGTGGGTCCCTGGGCTCCACACTCATTAAACACACACACACACACACACACACACACACTCACCTCACCTTCAGCGGAGGCTGCACCTTGCACTTCAGAGAAGGCGCGGAGGTCTTCCACCAGCACACCTGCCTCCACTGCGGCCCCTCCCACCAGAGGCCGCCCGTCGGGGGCTCTGGCCCATCCTCTCCATCAGTTTCCACTTCTGTTTCTTCCGAATGCCCACCCTTCCCCACAGGCGTCAAGGGTTGCTCTCAACCATATTCTCAGCAGAACCTTCCAGCATTCCAACAGAACCTGCTAAAGCACTTTGCACACGTGTTGCCCAGCTCCCTCTCGCTAACCAAGCACCTGGCCCTAGTTTCTTATCCTGTATCCTCAAAGTCATCCCTGCTGGGTCCCGACCCCGGTGTCCCTAAAACCAGCGGGCCGTCCCACTCTCCCGGGAGAGACAGCGGCGTGGCAGCTCCTCCTGAAAGATCCCTCTTCCTTGGCCCCCAGCGTTCCCCACCCGGCCTGTCCTTCCTCTCACTCAGGTCTTCGCTCTGTTGACACAAGTTCTCCACGGCCTCTCCGTGGTCCCTCCGGCGTGAGGGACCCACCCTGGGCATCCTGGAAATGGCCAAGGCCACACGCCGTCAGTCAGGTTAGACGGGACAGCAGTGCCGGGCGTACGTCGGAGACGGTGTGGGGCTCGGCTGTCTGAGGCTTGGCAGCTCCCCCATCTCTGTCCGACACCTCCACCCCCTAGGCCCCTGCTCATAACCAGCCACGCGGGTCCCATTCCCCACCCAAGCAGCAAGAAGGAAGGGCAAAAGCGTGGGGCCGGGAGCTCGCTTCGCTGCCCGCCTCTCCACAGCCCCTTCCGGAAGGAGGCAGGCAAATGAAGGATGAGCTGTAGCCTTTCCAGCGTCTCGGCTGCTAAGGAAGAAGGGAGCGTGGGTCTGGGGCGCGCCGCTGCCCAGCTGCTCCACAAGATCCCGGAGTGAACTCCCCACCCCACGTCCTGCTCCTCCTCCTACGGGGTCCCAGGTCCCCAGAGCCAGTGTCTCCTCCTCTCCGTCTGCTTCTCCCCAGCCCGAGCCTGCCTCCTCGTCCCTCCAGAGGTGGAGTCAGCTGTTGATGGGGACATCTCGGGATCGCAGTGGTGCCGAACTGCTGACGGCATGAGGGGCGTGGGAGCAGTGGAGCCCCGTGGGGTGGCAGGACATGAGGTGCGGGTAGCGGGTTTGCAGGGCTCAGAGGCTCTAGACCGCAGAAGGTGCCGCGGAAACCCTCACATAACCCGCAACGGGAAGGCACTCAGCAAACCCAGCTCAGTCCTACAGAAGTGCCCCAGGAGAGGCTTGCCCAGGGTCACCCTATTCAGAGTGACAACCCCCTCCCCACCCTACCCCCAGAGACTGTCAAGACCGTAACCCTCAAGGCACCACATCACCTTCTTGAGGATGTGAAAGCCAAGCCTGTTTCCAAGCACAGCGGGGCCCTGCAGCAAATACCACCCCCGGCGACCCGCTGAAGGCACGGAAGGTTCCAGACCCTGTCGCCAAGGGGACTGCAAATGGGTCCAGAGGGTCCGCAAATGAAGGTCCCATTTTAGCTTGATGGATACAAAGCACCATGGCTCGGGGGCCAGAGGGGCCCACTGGGCGCAGAGGGGACTCCTGAAGAAGGGCAGTTTGCATGGGCCGTGCAGGTTTCTACCAGGTCGACAGGGAGAGGACATAGGCTGGACACAAAGATGTAGGTGGGGGGGCCCAGCAGGACCGGGAGGGCTGTCTGCCTGCGATCCTGGGACATAGCTGGGATTCGAACATGGGGCCCTCTTAGCCATTGGCTCAGTGCTGCCTTGAATCGGTCAGGACCAGGCCTGGGGACACCTAGGAAGAGGGCTGGCCTGGACTCCCGGGGATGAGGCTGTCCCTGGAGGTGCCCTTGACCACCAGACAAAGCCCAGAACCCAGGCTGTGTGCAGAAGCCCACCCCACGGCAAGCACTCTCTCCGCAGGTGGGTCAGGGTGTCGGGATTCCTGCTGACGCCAACACACGCACACTCACACACGCATGCTCTAGTGTGCACACACGTGACCCTTATGGGTGAGTCTGCCCGTGTCAAAACACACAGCATACATTTTTGTGCAAGGCTCCATGTGTTTGCAAGCCTCCAGCTCACACAGGCTTGCACGCACGCACCGCGGCTGCGCTCCTTGCAAGGGTGGCCAGAACACCTGTCTTCAAGCGCGTGCGTCAGTCCCCCAGGCGGCCAGGCTCTGACCCGACGTTCCCCAATTACGCTCCTCTCCTCGGAGAACATTTTATGAAAGACAATTTGTCAGGCCCTTCTCCGTTTTCACAGGAATAACAAGCTCCATCTTTATCACTTCCCAAGCTTCTCCGACAGGAAGAAATATGTGGCCTCCCTCCCCCGACCCCCGAGCCAACAGATCATCAGCGCCCCACCCCCACCCCCCGGGAAGCAAGGATTTCATCTCTTTAATTTATGGGTCGTGTAGCCTGGCACCCGAACTCGCCTAAAAGTTGGGAAATGTGATGACTCACCGTATTTGGCAGCTCACACATACACATATTTTCCAGACGCTCATGCTCGCGCCCGTTATAATCGGGAGCTGTATAATCAGTGCACTCAGCTGCCAAAATAAAGTACACGATTCACATCAACCTCTGGGACCAAAAAAGAGGTCCGGCTGGCGCTCCTCCAGCACAGAAAAACACTGGAACGGAAGGGAGCCTTTGAGAGGCGCCCACCCACTGTCAGCAGCTCCCTGAACCCTGCAGAGGGAGGCCGGTCAGAGCGGATCCAAGAATGCAGGGTCCCAAACTCAGCCCTGGCCATCCGGGGTCTGCACCAGGGTCTCGCGCTGGCCATTTCCTGGAACTGTTGCTCAGCCCGGCAGGTGCCGCTGGAGGGCAGACGGACAGAAGCAGCGGCCCCTCCCAGCCTTGAAGTCTGCTGTAGGCAATGCACACTAATGCTGCTCAGACAGGGACACGTGAGAACAGCCCACCAGAGTACCAGCTGAGGCCCAGGGGAAAGTGTTGGTCCACAGGAATGAAAAATCCAGCCACAGAGTGGGCTTCAGGTATGGCTTGAGCAAGGGGTTCTCAGCTCGGGCGCCCCGGGTGGGCTTTGCCCTTTACTGACAAGGATGGCAGCCAACATCCCCTCAACAGTGAGTCCAGGGTAAAAGCCGGGGTCCTGGGGCAACGTCTCACTGAGTCCCCTCGGGGCATCTGGCTCTCGTGCCCTTCCTTCTGTGGCTACAGGTGTGTGGCACTGGAGCTGTAGATCTAAGTCACCCGTGCCTCCTCCGTGTAGGAAGTGGGGCCTTCCCAGACCCTCCCGGTGGGAGTGTGGAGGCTGCCCAGGGAAAGTGTGGGTGGGCTCCCCCCGGTAGGGGCTGGAGGAAGAGAGAAGCCTGCAGAGCCGGGTTATCAGGAACGTGGCCCAAGAACCTCCCTCTGCGACACAGCAGCTGGTCGTGGCTGGAGAACACGTCCCCCCACTGTGGGTCTGACTTTCCTTCCCAACTCAAAATCCAATTTCTTCAGGTCTTAGCCCAATCTCGCCCATGTTTGCTTCCTGCGTGGGCAGGTAGGGAGTCGGGGCGCCGACGGGTGAGAAATCACTGGGCCTCCAAGGCCTACTTTTCACTGTAACAAGTCATTACCTTTGTGCCTGGAGCCGTTTCTCAGGATCTTAATACATTCGTTTATCAATCAATACTTAATTGATGTCTATGAAGCATGTTGGAAATCGGAGGTGAGAGTGGCTCTTCCAAGAATGAGGTCCGCAGCTGGAGCGACCGCGGCTGCGGGTGCAGGAGCCGCGTCCCAGGGGCCCCCACGGCCAGATGCCCCGGTCCCTGCAGACCCTCCCCCTGCAGAGGGAAGTCAGGCACCGTGGAGAACGGCTGGCTCACACCCGCGTGGTCCAGGGGCACCAGGCATCGCCGCAGAAACACCCAGCCAGGCCCCCAACCCATCTGCTCCCTGTCGATGACCACACCTGGCAAGTTCAACCACGGCTCTGAGCCTCGATTTTCCAACCTGTGCAATGGGCGCCATGACAGTGTCTCTTTCAAAAGGGCTGAAGGGCGTGAGATGCACCCATGAAGTGCTCAGCAAGGGTGCCACGGTGTGGCTGTCGTTCTAATGCCTCCAGATCCCCGTACCGGCTGCAGGGCTGTATGCTTCCTGACAGGCCACTCTGCGGAGGCCGGGGCGACGGTCGTGCACTGTGAATCTGCCGGCTGGACCCAGAAGGAGTCTGCGTTGACATCCCAGAGACGCAGATGCGACTCGGCGTGGGTGAGCGCCGGGCTCAGTGTTGCCTCCCTGCACACAGGGCTGCGGACGTGGTGGGGGCACCCACGGAGAGAAAGGGGCACGCCCGGTGGCCTCCTTACCGCCACCCTCCTACCCACCCCCACCTCCCCAGCACCCCAGCGACACTCGGCCCAGGTGTGGCACGCCCGGGGGGCTGCAGCCGTCTCCTCTCGGACCACAGGCACGTCCAGGCAGCCTGGACAGAGGCCAGCAACGCCTCCCTGCCAGGAGGGCTAGACCGAGAGCCCGAGAGCCGCGGGCTGGGGCGTGCACGCCCGCTTGCGCCCCATGATCACAGACTTCCTGGACATCATTTTTCTCCTTGACTCGCTGTCCTCAGCCCGGCTCTCCCGGCGCCCGGAGGGGCCCGAGCCCTTCAGAGAGCCGTGTCCATGGCCGTGCCAGTGACTGATTGGGGATGAGGCTTCTGTCCCCGCCGTCCTGGGAGCCAGAATGTTGATTGAATGGCCGTCTCACTCCCTCCAACAAGCAAGTAACAGTGTAAACTGGGGGCTAATTTATCAAACACAGGGGCTGTACTCCGCACGGGCTGTGTTCTCCCTGAAATACGGCTCCTGCCCAGCGCCGGGCCCGCGTGCGTACGATTTTATGATATTTCAGTTTTATGGAGGACATCTCACTGATGAATGTCTCTTAGTGAACGATCATTCTGAAATCTATTTTGCCTTCAAAGAGGCTTCTGCTGGAATGGACTGGGAGGGGGTGGCCACCTTGTTCCATATAAATCCACTGGCAGCCGCCGGAGCGGGTCGGGGAGGAGGCCGGCGGGAGACAGGAGCGCGGCCTGTGAGCCCGAAGCCAAGCGCATCCTCTCGGTCCCCGTCCGAGGCCGCTGAGAGGGGCGGAGAGGGGCCTGGGGGCCCAGCGGCCCAAAGCGCCGGCCCTACCCCCTGCCACGGGGCGGCCTCTGTCCGTCCCTTCCCCGAGGAGGGGGACTCTGGACCATAGTCTCTGGGGCCCTCTTCCTGTGTGACCCTGTTCGCACGCGCAGGCAGGTCCAGAGCTGCGCCTCGCGTTACGCCGGGAATCCCAGAGACGGTGAGAGCCTTCCCTCCGCTCAGGCTTGTTTTCTGTCCCGCGTGAGGCCCAGACAGCCGGGCCGTGGGGTCCTCAGAACTCGGAGCCCCCATTTTCTCTCTCCTGGGATATGCGGAGCTTCGTTCTCTTGTGCTCGGGGCCCCAACGAAGTCCCCGGGTACAAACAATCCAGGTTCTGCCGTTGACTGTCCTCAGGCTGGGCCCAGCACGCCACTCTCTGGGCTTCACAGTGACACCGGGGGAGGCCTCTGGCGCTGGCGGGACCGGGAGTCCTGGCCACGTTGTGCAGGGCTGGACCCGGACCTCCCACCCCAGCCAGAGAGGCGGCTCCCGAGGCCTCTCCTCCCCAGCAGGCCGGCGCGGGGCTCCGTACTTGCTTCCTTTTCCCTCAGTCCTTGGATCTCAAAGCGGGGCCCCAGGGCCGGCGGCGGCGGCGGCGGCAGCGTCCCCCGGGAGCTCGCTGGACCTGCACACCCCCAAGTCCCTCCCCGGACGCAGCGGCGGGGCCAGCGGTGTGTGTTTCAACAGCTGGGTTTGTTTTCTATCGCTGCTGGAATAAATCAGGACACTCTTGGTGACTCACAACAATGCAGATTTACTCCACCACGGCTCTGTAGGCCGGAAGTCTGACAGGGTCACACGGGGCTGAAAACAAAGTGCCACCAGGCTGTGTTCTTTCGGAGGCTCTAGGGGCGAATCTGTTCTTTGCTTTTCCAACTTCTAGATGCTGCTTCTTTCCGGGGCGCATGGCCCCTCCTCCTTCAAAGCCGACGACATGCCTCTTTCTGGGCATTCTCCTATAGTCACGTCACCCTCACGTCTGCATAAGGGCCCCGGAGATCCGGGTGGGCCCACAGGATTGTCCCTCCTCTCAGGGACCTCACCATCTCTGCAAAGTTCCCTTTGCCATGGGAGTCCCGCATTCCCAGGCTCGGGAATTAGGATGCAGACCTTTCCGGAAGCCCATGGTACTGCTGACCACAAGTGCCCCCTGACCCACAACCCCCGACCCTAGGGCTCTGGTGCAGCCTGACCCTTGAAGTACATGTGCTCTAATGGATCTTTTTTTCTTTTAATTTAAATTCAGTTAGCCAACATGTCGAACATCATTAGTTTCAGA
The DNA here is from genome assembly GCF_009829155.1 of Mustela erminea. NCBI lineage: Eukaryota > Metazoa > Chordata > Mammalia > Carnivora > Mustelidae > Mustela > Mustela erminea. The sequence continues at coordinate 2,329,356 of NC_045619.1, forward strand.
TGTAGGTTCGATGACTGATCAGTCGTGTGTAACGCCTGGTGCTCATCACATCACGTGCCCTCCTTACTGCCCATCCCGCAGGTCCCCGTCCCCACCCCCCCAGCAAACCCTCAGTTTGTTTCCCAGAGTGACAGTCTCTCATGGGTTGCCTCCCGCGCTGATTCCTTCCCATTCCGCGGCCCCTCCCTCCCCCTGTGGTCCTCTGTGCTGTTTCCCACACTCCACGTGAATGAAACCACATGATAATTGTCTTTCTCGGACGGACTTATTTCATTCAGCATAATCCCCTCCAGTCCCGTCCACGTCGATGCAAATGGTAAGCAGTCTTCCTTTCTGACGGCTGAGTCACGTTCCCTCGTGTGTACGGACCACGGCTGCTTTATCCACTCGTCTGTCGATGGACGTCCGGCTCCTTCCACAGTTTGGCCACTGTGGACTCTGCTGCTATGAACACTGGGGTGCTGGGGCCCCTTCTTTTCACTACATCATTATCTTTAGGGCAAATACCCAGTAGTGTGATTGCTGGGTCATAGGGTAGCTCTATTTTCAACTTTTTGAGGAAACTCCATGCTGTTTTCCAGAGTGGCTGCACCAGCTTGCATTCCCACCAACAGTGTAGGAGGGTTCCCCTTTCTCCGCATCCTCGCCAGCATCTGTCATTTCCTGACTTGTTAATTTTAGCCATTCTCACTGGTGTGAGGTGGGATCTCATTGGGGTTTTGATTTGAATTTCCCCAATGGCTAGTGATGTTGGAACTTTTGTTCATGTGTCTGTTGGCCATTTGTATGTCTTCTTTGGAGAAACGCCTGTTCACGTCTTCTGCCCATTTCTGGACTGGGTTATTTGTTTTTTGGGTGCTGAGTTTGGTAAGTTCTTTATAGATCTTGGATAACAGCCCTTGGTCTTCTATGTCATTAGCATATGTCTTCTCCCATCCCATAGGTTGCCTTTTAGTTTTGTTGACTCTTTCCCTTGCCATATGCAGAAGCTTTTTATCCTGATGGGATCCCAAGAGTTCATTTTTGCTTTGGTTTCCCTTGCCTTTGGAGATGCATCTTGCAAGAAGTTGCTGTGGCCAAGGTCAAAGAGGTTACTACCTGTGTTCTCCTCTAGAATTTTGATCGTTTCCTGTCTCACATTTAAGCCATTCTTTATACCCTTGATCCAAGCACATCAGGGAGGGGTCCTGTTTGTTCACACAGTGTCCCCAATGTCTATGAAATGGCAGAGCTTTGGTAAATGAAAGAGCTAATTTGGGAACGAATGCATGAATGAGAACCCACCGTCACCCGCCTTCCGTTTCAGGGAGCTTGCAAGAAAAAGAGCTCAGAATGAGGGCCAGGGACATGAGTCTGGCTGCCACATACAATCCAGGACTCTGAGTTCAATCCAAATCCCAAACAATGAGTAATGTTCTGGAATAAGCATGTCTCTTGCAAAATTTGGGATCTATTTATACTTAAAAGTATTTGTTGGTTATTTAAAATGCAAAAAAAATGGGGCATCCTGCATTTTTATTGGCCAGATATGGTGCTCACACACACGGGTCCTCGCCACCGCACAGAGGATGGCTCTGGGGACTTTGCGGCGCTCTCACGACAACGTATCCTGCCTCACGTTTTAGGAAGCATCCATCAATCCAGGTTTCCCTCCCCATCCTGGATTTTGGGGGAGCCTTCCTTGAAGAAAACAAGCACGTACAGGTCCTTTGAAGGACTCAAGGTCAGCGCTGCCACGGTGGCGGGTTGCTCGTAACGGCCAGGACCAGCCTTGCCTGTCAGCTGTGCCCTCTGGAACACATCGCAACCTCCAGTGAACAAAACCAAGCAATCAGTTGTTCTTATGGGTTCAAGGAACTTGTAGGGAAAAAAAGTAAAGAGAAAGCATTAATGACAATTCTTGATTTTATCTTTGGAGGCACAAAGGGAAGAGAAGCTACATAAAAGAAAACCCACTTAAGCATGTGATCCTCCTCTAAGAGGAACCCCCTTGCACACTCGCGCATGTGGACCCACAGAGCTCAGGAGCCCCCCAGCCCCTCCTGCCTTCTTTCTTTGGATCCTGATTATCCTTTGATCTTCCGAATACTGTGTTCCTTTCCTGGTAATACGTTTCCACCGTCCTCGTGGCCTATTGATTAGAGCTCTTCTCCAGGGTTCTGAGATCCTGGCTAAAATAAGGGAGAGAATAATCCGGCATTGGGGTGACGTGTCAGGGGGGCCATTTGTGGTTCGTGTGAGTGCAGCTCCTGACCAGGAAGGAAGGGGCTGCTGGCCCCTCGCTGTGCTATTTGGCCTTTCGTCCTTAGCCGTTTTGTTTCTGGCTCAGAACAGGGGGCTGCCCAGCATGACCCCCTGAGTGGACCTGGGGCAGGCTGAAGGCAGGAGGAGGCGAGCCTCATGCGTGTCTCCTGGCTCAGGTCGGGGTGTGGTGGCTTACTGGTGGAACCCTAAGTGCAGGGACTTTGGTGCAGAACCTCTGCGTTTGAGGCAAAATCTCTGCATTTAGGATAAAGGGAGTGATCCTTCCCAGGGCAACAGAGTGACAATGAAGACTCACACGTGGATCCCTGTAGAATGTTCTGGAAGGTTCTGGAAGGGCAGATGGTCAGGTCTCATGGGGCATAGGGTCCGGCACCGGAAGCCACAGCAACCTGGTGAGAAGTCAGGTCAGGAAGCCTTGACTGGGCATCAGAGACGCTTGCTGGGGAGCCGAAGGACCTGTTAGCCCAGGACTGTCCCTTGGGTAGGTGCCTGTGCACAAGCACATGTTGGCTGCTACAACGAACGCCGGCACTGGGACAGGAGATGTCTGAGTCTGGACTCAGGGTGAGCCTGGGCTCACGCGTCCCTCATCGAGGAGCCTCACGTCCTTCTCTCCAGGAACTACGGCACGGCTCTTCCTTTAGACACACAGATCAGTGGTTTTCAGCTACGGACTCAAGAAATAAGAGGGAAACCCAATGTCGCTCCACGGAAGTTAGCCAAGCCTCCACCTGTAACCCGGGATTCAGAACCAGGATGTCCAGGTACCATTTTGCTCTGTATTTGATTCCTGGGAGGACTCAATGTGTGTTTTTGGTTTTTGGGTTTGGGTTTTTAATTTCTGTCTCAAAATGTTTGGTGAGACAGGAAACCCAGGTCTCCCTTCCAAGTGAGTGCAAGGACGCGGTCTTTCTGGAGACTCGCTCGTGCACACGGGGCCCCATCCATCACTTTCAGGAGCTCGATGGGACTGTTGCAAACGCGATCAATCATCTTTTTATTGAATTAAGACAAATGGGTGGTTATTAATAGGCTAAGACTTAATGTGGGAAATGGATAACATGGCACAGTGAGAAGAAAAGAAGTACGTTCTGAGCTCTTCTTGGAAAGATCTGGAAGTGTCTTCAGTAAGGAAGGCCTTGGCTGCCAGGTCCCCTTCGACTCATGCTAAGACCCAAGGCACATGAACTTAGGAATCAGAAACCATCGGCTTGAACCTTTCCCCGCTGCCTTCCAGCTGTGTGACCTTCAGCCAGTGACGTGACCCCTCTAAGTGGCCATCTCCTCTTGTCCGGAGGCGTGTGGAGGATGGTTGGCGGCTGTGGTGTGCGGTGGGAGAGGGACCGGGTGCCGCAGGGAACACAGGCAAGCCTCCAGCCGTGGTGTGCCGCGGGGAGACGGATGCGGGTGTGAGCCACCCCGGTCACGAGGGATTGCAGCAGCCGCGGGACAGGACGCCGGGTCGGGAGGGGCCAGGGGCGAGGGGACGCACAACCAGACCGGTCACCCCGGAGGCCTCTCTCCAAGCCGGGTTTCCAGGAATCCTTGGAAAGGAGCACGAGAGTGGAGCCGCGTTCCAAGCGTGTGGTCTTGGTTCGGGATGCCTGGCATCTGTGTATGGCAGTGCTTCTGGGGAAACAGATTGTGTTTATGTCAGAGAGAAAAGACCATGTTTCAGGGCAATCACTGCAGCTTGTTAGGTCAAATCCACGCCCCCAGCCCCATATGCCCGGGCAGGGTGCCTCGGCCCCCCTCTGTGCCGGCAGCGGGAGCCTCAACACGCGGTGGTCGAGCTTCAGGGGGAGCCCTGCCGAGGCGCATGATGCTCAACCTGCGTTCTCCCACCGAGCAGGCGGGCAAGAGGCTCTGGCCCCTTCCCCCCATTCCGCCCCAGGGCCGCTTCAGCCTGCACCTGCTCCAGGAGGGCCCTCTGCGGGGCGGCCGGTGGGCTGAGAGGGGCTGCAGAGGGGCCAGGAGGCTCAGCGAGCAAGACTCGGCCCCTGGGGCGGGTGGGGGGGGGGCTCGGGCCAGCCCCTCTCATTCTCAGGAAGATGCTGGAGGGAAAAGCAAAGGGAAAGAACCCACCCAAGCTGAACACATGCTCAGGATCCCAGCCAGGGTGCGCTAGGGGCAGAGCAAGCAGGAGCCTGAGCCTGGTCTGCTGCTAAGAGACCCCCAGGCCTCCTGGAGGGCCGCCCAGGGAGCTGCGCGCTCCCCTTCCCTCAGTCTCCGTGCTGCTTCCTCCCAACCCCCCTCGGTTTCCAGGCCGCTCCCTGTAGCTCCCTTTTGCTATCCCTTCACAAACCCTTCAGCAAGGGGTCCTCCGGGATGGCCTCATTAAACCACTATTTGGTCTTTGTCCCTGGTTCCTGGGAAGTCCCCCAGGACCACCTCAGCCGCCCCTCTGCTCTCACCTGCTTTATGCTAATGAGCGGACTCAGGTGCCCCCCCATACCCCGGGGGCTGCGGTGGGGCCGGCGTGCAGGAAGACCAAGCACCAGAACCGAGAGCGGAAATTCAGCCCCACCCGACACGCTCCAGGGAGGGGACCCGGGGCCGGAGATGGAACTCTCCAGAAACTCTTGCACAAGAGGATGTGGGGAGCTTGGGGTCGGTGGGCACAGGGAGGTGCTGGGAGGGGGGCATGCCCAGGGAGGGCAGGACGCTCCACGTGGCTCCCATACCTGCCCTCGACCCCATTTCTACGTGGCTGTTCCCGAATTGGAGGCTTTATGGTGAACTGGTAAACGCATGCCCAGTGTTCTCCTGAGTTCCATGAGTCATTCTAGCAATTATGGAGCCTGAGGAGGTCACAGGAAGCTCCAAATGTATAAGTTTGATCAGAAGTGCAGGTAGGTGATCCCTGAGACTTGCCACTGCCATCTGAGATGAAGGCGGTCTGTGGGCTGAGCACGTGCCTTGTGGGGTCTACACTGACTCTGGGAGTTAAGAGTCCAGGCTGAACTGTAGAAGCACCAGCTTGTGCCACAGAGCTGGAGAGCCAGAACCAGCTGGGGTAGGAGAAAGCTGTACGGCTGGGGCTCATGCTTAGCCCTCTTCCTGCTCCTCCTGCTCAGCCTGGACACTCCCATTCAACCCCTGGTTCCTCAACACATCATTTGTTGAATCCTGTTGCCCTCCATGCTTGGGATGCACGTTGGAAAGGGTCCTCCTCTCAGGAAGGTTATGCCCTAACGGAGAGACTTAGCCACAGTCCACGGTGTCAGCTGCCTTTACTCTAGACCTCACACCCAAGTCTCACACCGCCCGTGGACTTCCCACGCCCCAGGACGCCCCAACTCTAACACATTCTGCAGCCAAAAGCCTCACTTCCACAGAGGCCCCATCCTCACTTGCCATCCCTTTTGGCTGCCAAAGAATCAGCAGAGCTTGGTTTGCAGGTCCTCCGTGAGCGTCACGGCTGCTGCCGACTGTTGCGTTATGTTATGCCAACGCGTCTTTAGCCATGGATTTAATTAGGGCCATAATTGCACGATTCCTAAGCCCACCAAGAAACACAGATCTGAAGGACCAGAGGTGACATGTGAGCAGCAACGCAGACCCACAGCTTTTTCCCTTGACCTTGAGTAGCAATTCAACCTGAAAGACAGGTGAGCTCTCGTGGTCAAATGATAATCACCTTTTCCCTGGAAATAGAATTTGATGGTAAGAAAGACATTAGGGTTCAAAGCCAACAGCCAAAGAATTCTTCAGACGTCTTTGCTGCAAAAAGGTGGTTTTATTAAAGCCTGGGGACAAGACCTGTGGGCAGAAAGAGCTGCACTGGGGTCACGGGGAGTGGCCCGTTAAATACCTGAAAGTTGGGAGGGGGTAGGGAGAGCCTAAGTCTCTGAGGAATTTTGGAAGCAAGGTTTCCAGGACCTTGAGAGGGCTGGCTGTTGTTGGGAAGAGGTCAATGATCACCATCCAATAAAACCTGAGTCATGAGACCCTTCAGATGTAGATCGGAGGCTATATGCTTGGATAATTGCCAACACATATCTTGGAGGATTTACAAACAAAGGAAGTTTCTAAAGGAATTTTTATATGTTAAAGTAGACTTACAGGGTCCTGGGGGTCGGACTAAGATGGCCTTTTGCCCTTAGCAAAGTGTCGACATCGGGGCAGTTGAATCCATAGAGGAAGGTCACTCTGCCTGTTTCAAGGACTCGTCGATGGGCTCCAGAGCGTAAGGAAATTTAATAATTTCTCTTCTGCCTTTGTTTTCCACAACGGAATTTATCTTGAGTTTTGCATTTGTGTCTTGTTGTATCTGGCCAGAAACCAGATTTGCTGAGGGGAGTTGTAAATACCACCTTTCTAGGCACTGGTCTGAAGTCACGTGTCTGAAGGGGGACGTTCTGGAGAGAGAGACGGGGTCTGCTTTCCAGAGTGAGACACAACAGCCCCCCACAACCAAACAGCCTCAGGGGGGATGCAGGAGTTTGCAGAAGCAGGAGAGGGATGGGTCCTTCTTTTTTCAGATCGATTGATTTATTTATTCATTCATTTATTTATTTGTTTTAAAGGGCGACTGAGAGCGAGAGCGCGCACCTTGAGCAGCAGGAACAGAGGGAAAGGAACAAGCAGACTTCACCGGGCTGGAGCTGACGCACGACTCGACCCCACCACCCTTAGATCATGACCTGAGCCGAAATCGAGAGTTGGATGCTGAACTGACAGAGCCCCACAGGCTCCCTGAGACGGGTCATCCTTTAACCAGGGTGGTGGCAGAGCCATTGTCTCAGATGTCGCTGAACAATCATTTCGATCACACTGCAAGGTAAGACACAGACCACTCGCATAGGCTGCAGGCCTCTTGGACCCCTGTCCAGACTCTCTGCCCTCCCTTCCACTCTGCCTCTCAGCATTTAGGTCTGAAGGATCTGTGTCTCATGGTTGTGTCCCTACTCATGACATGGCTCTCCTGCCCTGTAATCTGCTTGGGAAATGCCTGCTTCTTCTTAGAACTCAGCTTGGACCAGCTTATCCAGAGCAAGCATCCGGTCTCCTGCCTATCCTGTAGCCTCCCTTCCTCCAAGAAAAGCCAGCATCTCCTTCTGGGACAGGAACCTGCTTCTGCCGATCTGTGGCCCCAGCACCAAGCCCCACCCTGGTGGGGATCAGTGAGGAAAGCAAGTCAGTGTCTTGCTGTGGACTTTTTTCCTGAGCAAGAAGGACACCTCCTCTGTAGTGACAGACCTGGTGGTGTGAGGTCCATGTGTGGAAAACTAAAACACGCCGGTGAAGGAAATCAAAGAAGAATTAAATAAATGGAAAGGAATCCCATGTTCATGGACAAGAAGACTCAATATTCTCAAGGTATCCATTCTTCCCAACCTGATCCATAGAGTCAACACAATCTTAATAAGAATCCCAGAAAGTTATTGAAGGGATCGCAACCGACTGATTCTAGAATGTATGTGGAGAGACGAGAGACCGCGGAGTGGCCGGCACAACGCTCCAAGAAAAGAACCAATCTGGATGCCTAACAATACCCACCTTCAAGCCTCACAGCAAGCTACAGTGATCAAGACGGGGTAGCACTGGTGGAAGAAGAAAATATGGACGGAGCAAAACGGTGAGTTTGGAAACAGACCCACATAAATGTAGTCACCAGTCTTGACAAGGGAGCAAAGGCGGTACAAAGATGGTCTCTTCCAGAAATGGTGCTGGGACCTGGGCATCACATGCAAAACATTAAACCTAGACATAGACTTTATGGTCTTCATGAAAATTAATTCAAAATGTATCGTAGACCTACATGTAACACATAAAACTTTATCTAAAACTCCTAGAAGATCACGGAGGAGAAAATCTAGACGACCTTGGGTTTGGTGATGACGTCTTACTCTAGTTTATTTAAAGAGAGAGAGAATGCAGGGGAGGGGCAGAGGGAGAGAATCGCAACCAGACTCCCCGCTGAGCTCAGCGGCCAGTGTGGGGCTCGATCCCAGGACTCTGAGATCATGACCTGAGCAGCAACCAAGAGTCAGTCGCTTAACCGATGAAGCCACCCAAGCGCCCCCTGTGATGACATTTTAGACACAACACCAAAGGCACGGTCCGTGGAGGGAATAACCCCTAGGCCAGACTGCACTGTGATTAGAAACTTCTGCTCTGCGGAAGACACCGTCAAGAGTGTCAGACGATCAACCATGAACTGGGAGAAAATGTTTACAAAAGAAAGGCACTTTCTATCTGATAAAGGACTCTTACCTAAAATATACAACAAACACTTAAAGATCAAGAATAAGAAAACACCCCAATTAAAAAGTGGACCAAAAACCTTAAGAGACACCAAAGAAGAGGTACAGGTGGCCAATCAGCACAAGAAAAGATTCTCCGCTTCACACACCTTCAGGGAAGCGCAGGTTCGAGCAGTGGTGCCGCCACACCCCTAGGAGAACAGCTAGAATCAGGATGACCGCCGTCAATGGGCTGACAAGATGTGCAACAGGAAGCTTCCTCCGTGGCTGTCGGGAACGCAGGAGGGTACAGCCACTGTGGAGGGCAGCTTGGTGGCTTCTTACAAAACTCAACATTCTTCTATTGCACAATCCAGAAATCAGATCCTTGTTGTCTACCTAAGGGAGTTGGAAACAAATCGGTGCGAAGCCTGCACACAGATGTTTCTAGCAGCTTTATTCATAATTGCCAACACGTGGAAGCCACCAAGGTATCCTCCAGCAGATAGATAAATAAACTGTGGCCCAATCAGACGATGGACTATTACTCAGCGCTGAAGAGGAGTGAGCCATCAAGCCCCGAAGAGACAGCGAGGGACCTTTAATGGGCATCACTGAGCAGAAGAAGTCCATGGGAAGACCACACACTGTGATTCCAGCGCTAGGACATCTGAGCAAAGCAAACCATGTAGACAGTAAAAGGAGCCGTGGTGGCAGGGGTGAGGGGGCGGGAAGGGTGAACAGGGGGAGGCCAGAGGGTGTGCAGAGCGGTGAAACGTCCATCTGCTGTGACGACAAGGGATACACAACACTGTCCATTTGCCTAAACACAAAGAACGAGCAGGCCCGCGTGAGCCCTGGTGCGGGGTGTGGACTTTGGGGGGTGACGACCTATTAAGGCAGGTTCCTGGACTGCAACCCACGTCCCACCCTGGTCGGGAGGCTGACGGTGGGGGAGCCTGTGCCTGTTGGGGGGGCGTGGGGGAAGGGGGAGCTCTCAGCACCTCCCTCTCCATTTTGTCACGAATCTGAAACTGTTCTTTAAAAAGTCTTTAAGGGCGCCTGGGTGGCTCAGTGGGTTAAGCCGCTGCCTTCGGCTCAGGTCATGATCTCAGAGTCCTGGGATCGAGTCCCGCATCGGGCTCTCTGCTCAGCGGGGAGCCTGCTTCCCTCTCTCTCTCTCTCTGGCTGCCTCTCCGTCTACTTGTGATTTCTCTCTGTCAAATTAATAAATAAAATCTTTAAAAAAAAAAAAAGTCTTTAAAAAAAATTAATTGATAGAGCCAGTTTTGTTTTGTTTATTTGCTTGTTTTTAAACTAAGCATCTTCCCTGTGCTGTTGGCGGGGGGGACCGTGGCGAACCTGACAGACAGCCCCTCTGGCCTCCTGCCGTGATGGGAGGGTGTCTGAGACCGCGTCCGCCTGCTTCCCACCTCCCCTCTGCCCCGTCTCCAGGGCCCGAGTGCTCCCACGCATCAGAGCCGAAAGCCCGGTCCACCAGGGGCAGGTCCCTCTTCTCAGGCTCAGGACAGTGGGTCTCAGCCCCTCACCATCCGTACCACGGCCGCCAGGAGTCTGATGGCAAGTGTGCTGAGTGGCCTGTCTCCACGAAGCTGCCGGGTGGACATTCCATCTGTCTGTCTGTCCGCCAAGTCATCCCTGTGCCCCCGGCCTGGGAGACAGCCTCCCTCGGGGCCAGGTCAGCGGTGAGACAGAGACCAGAGAGGGATGAGCGCAGTGCATCGTCACAGCGCGGTTTCTCGGGTCCCAGCACAGCAGTATGTTTCCTTGAAACTATTAACCGTCCTCCGGGAATGAGGGCTGGCGGCGAGCGGGCACGTCTGTTCGCGTCCGTGGGGCCAAGCCGTGTTCCCTCTGTGTTACGGCCTCATTGATCAAGCCTCTTTTCCGCCAGAAAAGAGGCTTATTTATGGCATTTCCTTCGGTCCTGGTTGTGCACAAGCCCAAGCCCTTGGTTGCTGCCGTAACACACATAATGGAGCCCGGCCGGCCCCCCGCCCGGCCGCCTTCAGAACCTCGCCGCAGGGCCCCGGGCGGCTGTTCTTCCCGAGGTCGCCCGGCGGAGGCAGGAGCCGCGGGCAGCGCCAAGCTCGCTATTTAAAAGCCCACTAACAAGGAGACTGCGGCCGTGTGGAGGAACTAGCAGAATGGTGCTCTCGTGGGCAACTTATTCATTTTAGTACTACTCAGAGACGTCTAAAAAGAGCTGATAAATACTTAAAATCAGAATAATCCTGAGGGCGTCCTGGTGCACAACTGGTGTTTCGTTAGCCCTGATCCGTGCTGGAAGCAGGAGGAAGACACCGTTAACCATGAGATGCCCAGACGGCTCGCCCCCCCTCCAGCGCACCTACCCCTGTGTCTCCTTCCTGGGCTCTACCAGGGAACAGAATGACGGATGGTGTGAACGGCGGTAAAGCGGGACTGGGGGCGTGAGACGGGACAGCGTCCAAGGGGGACGGATGGAGCGTCCAGACGATGCCCTTCCTGTGGGCAGGGCCGGCTGGACAGGTCTGGAGGAGTCAGCTCTGCTCTGCATTCTGGGGGGAGGCAGGGGGACCTCGAGGGGCCCCTCCCTGGCCAGGCCGTCGGGGGCACGGGGAGCTGCGGGGTGCTGGCGACACTCGCTGGGCCCACAGTGCAGGCAGGGTGGTGACCGGTCCACCGAGGGCTCCTCGCCAGCTCTGGGGAGTGCACTCTCCCGTCCTATGCCGAGAGGCACCCGCCCCTACCACGGCAGCCGACCTCCACGGCTTTCTGCCCTCTGCAGGCAGGTTGCCAGCCCCGCACACGCTCTCTCCCCTCCTGGGTGTGACATGTGCGGTGCTGGGAAGGAACTCCAGACTGCGGGGGGCGGTCCTCTGTGCAGACGCGACACCCCAGAACTGCACGCAAAGGACAGCACAGGCCACAGGAGCCGACTCCACACACCCAGGTCGGTCTGCAAACCGCCCCTCGGGACCGCACTCGTTCGCAGCAGGCCGCGGGGCGTTCCAGGGCGACATTTTGATCCCAGGCATGTGTACCGAGGGCGTTTGGTGAGCCCAGCCCTGCTGTGGCTGCTGATGGCAGAGCAGAGAGCGGGCACGAGCCTCCGGCCTTCATGCAGCGTACACTCCTGGGAAGGAAGACGAGGGACAGCGTCTAGGAGGGGAGGTTATCGGGGGTAGGTTATCCAGTGCGTCAGGTGGGGGGTAGGTTATCCAGTGCATCAGGGGGGGGTAGGTTATCCAGTGCATCAGGTGGGGGGTAGGTTATCCAGTGCGTCAGGTGGGGGTAGGTTATCCAGTACGTCAGGTGGGGGGTAGGTTATCCAGTGCGTCAGGTGGGGGGTAGGTTATCCAGTGCGTCAGGTGGGGGGTAGGTTATCCAGTGCATCAGGTGGGGGGTAGGTTATCCAGTACGTCAGGTGGGGGGTAGGTTATCCAGTGCGTCAGGTGGGGGGTAGGTTATCCAGTGCATCAGGTGGGGGTAGGTTATCCAGTGCGTCAGGTGGGAGGTAGGTTATCCAGTGCGTCAGGTGGGGGGTAGGTTATCCAGTGCGTCAGGTGGGGGTAGGTTATCCAGTGCGTCAGGTGGGAGGTAGGTTATCCAGTGCGTCAGGTGGGTGTCCCGGTCCCCCAGGCTGCTGCTAACAGAGCACCGCAGACCGGGCAGGCGGCTGAGGCACCGGCAGACATTATTTCCACCGTCCTGGAGCTGCTGCCCTCCCCGCTCCTCGCTCCCCGCTCCTCCCCTGCGCGATCATCCCTGAGAGCTTACCACGTGCCGACACGTCCTGGGTACCTGGGGTACAGCAGTGAACAGAACAGGGCTGCGCCCTCCCCGCATGGAGCTCACAGCCTCACGGTCACGGACGCGCGGTAAGTCAGCGAATTATCTAAGGCAGGCAGAGAGCGCGAGGCTCTGGCCCCGGGAGGCCGAGCCGCACGTCTGGGCCTCCCCGAGAGCTGTCCCGAGGCCTCGCTCCCAACTGCCATGCTCCACTCGGGAAGAAAGGTCCGTAATAGCCTCGAAGTCCAGGCGGGTGGTGGCCGTAGTTGGCTGGCGCACACTCCCCTCTTCGATAAGGACGCGTCCCCAGCTTGCCCAGCCTGGCTCAGTCCATCCGCCGGCCCTGCGGGAGGAGACGGCCTTTGGAGCTGCCCCCTCCCCAGCACCCGCTCCACACAGCACGGCCTCCCCAGGGCTGCGTCCTCAATGCCCCAGACTCTCTGCCCTGTCCTCACACCCACGGGAGCCGGAAACTCCAAGCTGTGGGCGAGGAGGGAGTAGGGGGCCCACCCTGATCCCATGACGCAGGACACGGGAGTTCCGAGGGCTCCTGAGGCCACGCGGCCAGGGCAAGGGCCAGGCAGACCTGACAAAGGACGGTTTGGTCCCCCCGCGCCGGGGACGCCCCTCCGCAGGCAGGCACGATGAGAGCAGGGGGCTCCTGGTTTGACGGGGCCAAGCGGGGAGGATCCGAGAGAGGCCGCCTCCCTCGCATGCCCAGATGGGGACAGAAACCCCAAAAGAAGCCCCCGGTATCGCTGCTGGCTGTGCGTGGCTTCATCACCATGCCATGGTCCCCCACCTCAAGAATATTTGGGCTCTTTTCAGTCAATTTCTAGGAAAAAATTATAGTGTGTAATTTGAGTGAACTCTGATGAGAGAGCCCAGCCCAGAGAGGCCAGTGCTGTGGCTGGACAGAGCTCACCACCCCCTCCCTCTCTCACATCCTGCTGCTTCTTCCACCATCTGGTGTCCAGGATTTCAGCCCAAAACAGTGGGGTAAGAAGGCACCGCTGCCTGCACTTCGCCGGAGGATGGCCCGCATGGCGGGGACCCAGCGGGCTGCGCGTCTCCCCTTTGCCCAGACGCGGCTTCTGCAGAAGGTCAGCGTTGGGATGCAGGGACAGGAAGGGGGAGACCCAGGCACCTGCATCGTCCCCGTGCACCAGCCCCCACTGCGTTCCCCCTGCTCCTGCCGCGTGGCCGTCTGTGCAGAAGCTTCCGGCAGGTCAGCGGGACGTGAGCATCCCCAGGGGTGCGGTCAGGGGGGTCGCGGTCAGCGTCCAGGTGCAGGCACACGAGCAGGATGCCCCCACCTGACACTGGAGAGGCAGGTCCATCGGGGACACGTTCCGAAGTAAGTGCTGGGGCTTTGTAAGTGCCGCCAGGAGAGCCCTTGAACTTGGGGGTGGGGCGGAAGGGGTTGTGTGGGCAGTGCATGTGCAACAGTGACTCTGGGAGAAGGAGCTGAGTGGGAAGGGAAAGGGCGGAGACCCCTGAGAGGGGCCAGGGAGGGCCAGGGGCCAGCGCTCCGGAGGCAGAAGGGGGCTCAGAGCCCCACACACAGGCCACAGGGCCACCAGGCAATCAGCACATTGTCCTTCCCAATAGCAGTGGGAGATGCCGCGGGACTCATCACCCAAGTGACCGGCTCATTGTCTGGGGACAACAGCCCTCTGGCAGCCATGTGGAGACAGCTGTGGAAAAGCAAGAGAAGCAGGGTCCTTGAGGGGACCTGGTGTCCCCCCGAGGCGGGGAAGGGAGCCCACGGGGGGACCTAGATCCACCTGGCAGGGGAGAGGAGCCCAACAGGACACCCGAGCTCCCCTGGGTGGGGGAGACTGTCTAGCCGGGGAGAGCAACCGTCTTGCCGCACAGGTTCTGTGGCTGTGGTTGTGGCTGTGGCTGTGGCCGTGGTTGTATTTTCTCCCATTTGCTCACCGGCCAGGAACTGAGCCCCAGCTGGGCTCTGTGTCTGCTTCACCTGAGGGCCCGGCCGGCTGAGGAGCAGCAGAAGCAGGAGATGCTGGGGTGGGGGCACAGCCAGAGGTCACCGGGCCTGAGCTGCCCAGGGGCCGGGACGTCCGGATGTTGAATGGGGTTCAGCGTCTGCCCCTTCACACTATGGGCAGAGATTTACCTCCCAGCCGTTGCTGGGGTGACCGGAAGTCCCGAGGAGGGTCTCTCCCCTCACACAGCAATGGGGGTGTCGGGTGACATGACCATCTGAGAGATTCCCCAGGGTGGGAAACGCCGTCCCAGGACTGGGGAGGGGACAGCGGCTTCCTCCTCATGCTCCCCCTGCCTCGGGGGCTCCTGCCGTCCCCCTCCTGTGGGGGCAGAGTGAGGCACTGTCACCTCCACCTGCCAGGGCCCCCTGCCCAGCTCTGCACCGGCTCTGCCAGCACACGCCCCCACATCCCCCTGTGAAGCCCGCACACCTGCTCTCCTTATGCCCAGGGTGGGGGGTGGGACCCCTCCCCCAGCGTGTTGCCCACTCCCCAGCCCCCTCTCGTCCGGCAGCGTCCCTCCCAGAGCGGCCTGTGCCGCCTGCTGCTTCGTTCAGACGCCCCCGATGGAGGCACTGCCTACCATGCTGGATCCTGGGCGGCAAGGGTCCTCAGCACGGGGACGGGGCTCCATATCCCGGGCCGCTCAGGCCAAGCAGCTCCGTTTCCCTGCGCTCCCAGACCTGGCACTGTGCCGGGGCCCGCGAGTGCTCAGTGGACCTCTGGGTCACAAATCAGCCAAACAAAGTGTCCAGACGTCCAAAGGCTTTGTGTTTTCATCTATGAGGAAGCGTCTTCCTGCCACCCAGGGACCCACACTGAGGGCCGGGCTCTGCCAGCCAGCGCCTGTCTGCTCCCCATAGTCTAGTTAAAGCACATCTGCCAACGCCGGGCTGCGCGGCGCGGCCACGCACCCCTCGAGGCACCTGTGCTTCCCCGGTGCCCCTCCGCCGGCTCCGGCTGGCACGGACCCCCTCAGCAGAGTGTCCCGGTCATAAAGGCAGGTTGCATCTCCGCGGACCGCTCGGTGAATATTCACGTCTCCGGCGAACGCTGGGCTTCCCTTCCTCTCCTCGCTGGTTTGATGTCGGGAGTGCCGCCTGGATCGCGGAGTGGGTCCCCGAGTGAGCTGGGAGAGGACCGATGAGATGGAACGAGCTTCCTTGTGTCCTGAAATCTGGATCCTCCTCGCCCGGCCCCCGGGTGCTGTCTCCCTCCCCATCCCGGCTTCGGTGAGCACCCGCGGCAGGAGGGGAGATGTGCCCAGCCCGCCGCCTCCTTCCGACCTTCCGGCGGTTCTTAAGGCAGAAAGTTCAGAAAAATTGCTAAGTCCAAAGATGTGCCTTTAAAATAAACGTATCAATTTCTCCCTGATATATTTTTTTAAGCATTGAGCCTGAGAGACACAGAATTAAACATTCCCGTGACCTCCACCCAGAAGTCGGAACCAGTGACATTTCGGTAGAGTGTGATCTGGTCATTTTTCCACATTTCTGCCTCAAAACCAACCCCAGATCCAATCTGTTTCTGTGGGTCACTCCTAGCAGGACACCCCCCCCCCCCCCCAGGCAGCAGTAGACCAGACACACTGCCCCTCCCTGATGGCCGAAAGCACTGGGTGTTCTAACCGTGAAGGCTGAAAAGCCACCATGTGTCCCATGAGGGCCTGAGCGGCCGCCGGACCCCTCCCCCAACTGTCCACTTCCCACCCTCTGTCCTCCCTTCCATCAGCCACTGACTGCACGTGTCTGCACGTGCACGTCCCTCTGCCTGGGAGGGTCTACACTGAAAGGCCCCCTTCCCAGATTACCACCTCTAGGCTGCCTTCCCCAACTCCAACCTCCAGCCAGGCCAGGTCCCAAGGCTGACTCTCAGGGCCCCGTACGGCCACTGGTCTGCATGCCGACATCCTGGTTACTTGGTCCTGACGCTCAGCCCCTGCTCCAGCAGGACAAGCCCACACCTGATTTACTCAGGCCCGGACCGACTGCTCCCGGCACAGAGCAACGGTGTTCGGTCGTTATTGGAAGGAAACAAGAGCGAGAGGGAGAACCAGACGGTGTACGCTGGACGGTGCGGCCGGGCCGAGAGGTCAGCGGAACAGGGAGACGGCTGCCCGCAGCCCCGGAAGGAGAAGCAGGCGCAGCTTGGCCCCCTTCGGACACGGGCACGCAGCCAGATGGGAAGGATGGCTCAGCAGCTCCTGGCCTCTCCCGGGCTCCCTGAACGCCCGGCACGCCGCGGCTCGCCGGCATGAGACTCACGCAGGGGACTTCTAATAAATCCCTACGTTGGTGGGGTTTCCCTAGACTCATTTCTCTATACCTGAAGTCGGACACCATCCTTCCTGCGTGACGGCCAAGCGTCTGGCTGCCTGGGACACTGGAACCGCTGTGAATCTAACGTGTGTCCCCCTACGTTCGCGTGTCAAAGCTGTAACACCTGATGTGACGGTGTCTGGAGGTGGGGGCCCGGGAGGGGCGGGGTGGGATGAGGGGATGAAAGTGGGGGCCGTGCCGGGGGTCGCGCCCTTAGGAGAAGTGGAGGAGATGCCAGAGCGCTTGCCCTCTCCCCGCCAGGTGAGGCCACCGCGGGAAGGTGGCTGTCTGCACCCGGGAAGAGGGAGCTCACCGAGGAACCGAACCGGCCAGCGCCCCGGCCGTGGACATGCAGCCTCCAGAGCTCTGAGAGAGGAGCACCTGTCAGCTAAGCCCCCCAGTCTGTGCTGTTTTGTGGTAGCAGCCTCAGCTCAGACCATGGGTGAGGCGTTTTTGCTCAGCTAGAGAAACACCAACCACAACGAGAACAGAGACCGGACCAGAGAGGCTTATTCTTCTCGCCGAAGGGGATGTCCACGGCTACGTCATGGCCGGTGTCTACTCCGCCTCTCAGGGATGTCGGGATCTTCCCTCCAGGCCTCAGGGTGGCGGCGGCTGCTCCGGCCACCTCACTTACACTCCAGCAAGAACAGAGGAGAAAAGGGACAAGACGAAGAGACTTCCTGGAATTTCCCAGCGACGTCTGTCCTGTCCTCGACCAGACGTGGCACAGGGTAAGCCCCAGCTGCAGGGGGCGTCGGGAAGGTCAGCCTCCCCAGCAACACCCCAGTACCAGGCTCTTTCAGTAAGAAGGACAGGACGACGGATGCTGCTGGGGAGGCAAGTAACAGCTCCCCCCGAATTAGCGGGACATCTTCGGTGAGATTCTAAATAGAACCCGCCGGTGGTAAGAAAGACAGTGTATAGATATCCACCTTTTCTCCCTGCCGGGGCTCATGATAGAGCCTTAACTATCCGTTTCCAAGCAATAATTTTTACAGCTTTTTAAAACTTTTTAATGAGAGGCTCCTTAAGAAAATAAATTCTGTCTTTCTCTCCTCGATCTTTGTATTAAATTGCATGACCACGGGATTTTTTTCGATGTATGAATGGTTTATCGACAATGAGAAACTCTTAAGTTGTCTGGGTCATAAAACACCTGCTGCACTCCAGGGTTGAAAAATTCCGAATACTCTGGCCAATGCCATTTTATTTAACAGACAAAAGTACAGACTTAAGGGCAGGAAGATACAACTGGAGAACGACCTTGTATGTTGTAGCCACAAAATTCCCCCAAGACCAGACGGTCACGGCAAAGGTTCAGACCCCTGCGGTGGAAACCGCCCGGCCGCCGGCACGCAGCATTGTGAACGGTCCGTCCACGGAGCAGATTCTCCAGGCGCCCGTCTGCTCATCTGGGTGGTGCCGGCGGACACGAGCTGCGCCCAAGGACAGGGGCGCCCGGGGAGAGGAGGCGGCAGACTGCGAAGAAGGGAGTGGAGGGCCAGAGCTACAGAGGCTGAGGACACCAGGCTCCAGTGGGAGAGTTTGGCTCTATTGGTTTGGGGCTTTGGGTGAGGAAGCTGGGGAGGAGTGGGGGGTTAGTACGCGGCCCTGTGAGGGCTTAGGGTGTTTCTGGGAGGGCGGTGGGTACGTCCGCACCATGAGCAGGGCCCGGAGCATCCCCGGGAGGAGCTGAGCTTCCCACACACCCTCCAGGGAGCTCGCGTAGCTCAGCCCGAGCACCAGGAAGGTGCAGGCCTGCGCGACTCAGGTGAGGGAGAGCTCCCAAGGACACGGCCGGCCGTGGCCCCAGCGAGGGGTCCGAGGCCTCATTACAGCAGGGGAGGCACAGACCCTCCGGAGCTGAAGGTCGAGCTGGCAGAAACGAGCGCCTGCCAGGGCACTCCCTGGGCGCGGCAGAGGCTTCCACGATGCTCTCCCAGTGTCCACCTGGAACGGACCGGAGACGGGCAAGAGCCAGCGGGAAAACTGCCGCACGAACCTGAGCCTGTGGAGGGAGCCTGGGATGAAGATGTAGTTTGGGGTCGGTGGGGGACAGGGAGGGGCTGAGGCTGAGATGGGGCGGAGCAAAACGGGGAGAGGGGGCGGAGCCAAACGCGCAGGGCTCTGCCGGCCCAGGGACAGAGTCACGGGGGTGGGAGGGGCACGCGAGCAGGTGCGAGGGGCAGGGGGTGCAGAGTGATCTTATTTGGTATTGTTTGATGTTACTGAGCGTGTGTGACCAGACCACCTGACCTGAGACCCACCCTCTTCGCAAATTCTTATGTTAGCGTCACAGGGTTGTGGGCCACGACTCTGAGCCAGACAGCAGGTTTCTCCAGTGCCCTTATCTTGCATGACTGGGACTCTGCCCACTTTTGCCAATGCCTCTCTGTTTTCTGTTCTCCCGGCCCTGCAACCACGGCTCTACGCTCTGCTTCAATGAGTCTATTCCAGACTCTGACATGAGATCAGGAATATTTGTTTTTCTGCCCCTGGCTGATTTCCCTTAGCATCCTGTCCTCCAGGGCCATCCGTGTCGGCACAAATGGCAGGACTTCCTTCCTTTTTAAGGCTCAGTAATATTCCATCGTAGGTACGTACCACGTCTTCCTTGTCCACTCGTCGGTGGTTGGACGTCGACGGCTGCGTCTCGACCACTGAGCGACGTTGCAGTGCACGTGGGGTCCAGGCGTCCCTTTGAGAAGCGGATCTTGCCTATGAACTGGGTAATGACTATCTAATGACCTCGGCGACAAGAGAAGCCCACGGGACCAACGTGTGCGAAAAGAGTATGTTTCTAAGCTCCCCAAAATGAGAGCTGGAGGGTCTCTGCCCTTCACTGCCCCTGTTGCCTTGGAGTCGGGGTCTCTGGAGGAGGGCCCTGCCTCCCTCTGCTTCCCAGAGCCTGGGGAGGACCCCAGCATGTTGGGGGAGGAACTCGGCTCCGGCCTCTGATGAGAGTGGCCGGCTGTGGGTGGACAAGGTGACAGTCCCTGGGCAGAGGTGGCCTGAGTGCCCCCGTAGTTCTGCAGCATTGGGGCTGGAGGGGTTGTGGGAGGGAGAGGCCGTGCGGGGACAGGGGTGGAGTTCTCAGGCTCGCGCTGGATGTGTCTCTCTGTATCCACCCAGAGAGAATGACCCGTCGGCGTCACAGGGCACTTCCAGGAGCCGTGCCAGACGTAATCTGTTCAAAGGGGCCTGTTAAATGGAAGGAGATTGAGATGCCTCAGCCCTGGGGCAGCCGCCCGGGCGGGCGTGGGGTGCTCCGCACTCCCGTCAGCCAGACCGCCAGAAAGTAACCATGGGAACGAGGTGGGCGGCCAGTCCAAGGGAGACGAATAGAGACTCCGCTCCCGGGAAGAGGGCGGCCCATCGGTCTTCACCGGGACACAGAACCCACCGGCAGGCTTGCAGCTGGCGACATAACCAGCCCAGGGGACCTTGGCCCGTGGGCCCACCCCTCTGCAGCGAGCCCCCAGGCCAGTGCAGGCTGGCCTCCTCCGGTCACCACCTCCCCGGCCAACGGGGCTTCAAGAGGTCTCAGCGAGCCCCTGAAGCCCTGAGCAGAGGCAAGGGAGGGAGACAATGACAGATGAGGACCCCCAGGGTCTTTTAGCTCGGCTCGGGGTGGGGGGCCACAGCGGCTCCACACCCTGAGCTCTGCTGCTGAGGCTGGGCTCCAGTCAGGCTCCACGCACTTCGGTCCCCAACAAACGACTTCCCAGGGTGCTAAGTCACGGGGTCTCCGTCTTCCCCTAGTTTTAAGAGTATGTATTTGTAAGGACCGTGCCCCTGCAATGCAGCGGGCGCCCACGTGCCCGGACACAACTGGGGCGCCAGAGGGACGAGCGGGCAGATGCGGCCCACAGAAACCAGCACAGACTGAGCCCCCGGGGGCTGCTCCTCTGACTCTCGAAGCCGGACCCCCCATCCGTCCCCACTGGGCCTGGCGAGTGGATCTGGCAAGTGCCGGGCGGGCGTGGGCGAGTGCCCCCGGAGGGCCCGGGTGCGCCCACCACGTGAAAGGGAGGCCGAGGGTTAACAGAAAGTGGAAACAACAGATTTGAGGAGCAGATGGCTTGAACTGCTTGGATTCTGTCATTCATCGGCCCGATGTGACATGAAAACACCCCAAATAGCAGGGCTTAATTAGCAAATTAATAACAAGTCAGCAGCTGCGGGTGTCGTGGGGACACACGGCTCTTGGGGGCGGCATGGGGCTGGCCCTGGTCCCGCATGGCCCCCCGAGCCGTGTGACCAAGGGAGGTCACTACCGTGGAGGACACAGACTCCTCCTCTGTGAGGGGAGCGGCGTCCTGTTACCTCTGCGGGAATCACGTGAAAGATGCGACCGTGGCAGGCGCGGTCCTGCGCGCGGCAGCCGCGGCTGGTGTCATCGTTACCACCGGCATCTTAGTCCCCGTCTCCAGTTACGGTCATGACTCCCAAAGAGATGGGGTGCAGGGGACCCCGTGTCCCTCACAGCGGCCGGCTCCATGTGACCGCGTGCAGTGCGTGGCCGGACGCCAGCGCCTGATTTCGGGTAGGTGTTGGGCAGACTTTAAGCAAGTGAGCACGCGAGAGTCTGATGGAGTCTGACATGGAAGAGGAGAAAAATTCGGACGACAGAGGCTCCACCAGGAGGAAGCCCGCGAGCTCCCCGAGGACGGCCATCTTCCTGCCCAACGCAGCACTTGGGGATGGGAAGGTCAGAGGGCTGGGCGATAGCGTGGCCTGGAATCACGCTGCGTGGGGAGGGCACGAGGCACAGGGCCAGCCTGGAGGAGAGCTTACAGAGGACACGTCCCCAGGGTGTCAGGAGCCGGGGCAGGAGGGGCGGGAGGGTGGCTTGCACACGGAAAGCAGGACATCCATGGCCCCCTCAGAACACACACAGGGAGCATTTGACCCTGTGGGGTCCCTGAGTGGTCACCTCAGTCCTGGGAAGTGCCACGTCTGTGTCCTCGGGATGCTTGGACAAAGTAACAGACCCCTCCAGCAACATCGAAGTCAACATCGAAGACTCCAGAGGCTCTTGGTCTGACCCCAAGGTATCAGCAGGCCTGAGTTTTGCTTCTCTGAGATTTATTTATTTATCTGGAGCTAGAGAGAGAGAGGGAGCGAGCTCGAGCAGGGTGAGGAGTGGGAAGAGAGGGGAAGCACAGAGAGACGATCTCCGGCAGACGCCTCGCTGAGCGTGGAGCCCCATGCGGGGCTGGATCTCGCAACCCCGAGATCGCGACCTGAGCCAAAACCAGGAGTCAGACGCGTGACCGACGGAGGCAGCCAGCACCCCCTCACGGGCCAGGTTCGGTTTTATCGGAGCCTCTCTCCAGGGCTTGCAGACTGCTGTCCGCCCCCGTGTGCCCACATGGTCATGTCTCTGTGTCGACGTCCCGGTCTCCTCTTCTAAGCTGTTGTGCTGGGCCTGTGACGGGCTGTGACGGGCCGGGCCTGAGCGTTTGCTGGGCCTGTGACGGGCTGTGACGGGCCGGGGCTGAGCGTTCCCAGACCTCCCTGAGCTTGCATTCTCGTGGGTTAACCATGCCTCCCCCGTGGGCCTGACTGAGTTCATGGGCCAGGGCCCGCTGTGGGGACCGCCCCGAGGGCTGGCCGGACATGCCGCCCACACCTGCCTCCCGGACAGACAGACACCAGGCTGCTTCTACCCCGCAGCATCGTCCCTGAGGGGCTGCCGGTTGCTGGAAGTAGAGGAGAGCCCTGCCCCCACAGGCTCCAGCACCCTGCCCAGGCGGGAGCAGGAGCCAGGATCCCATGAGCCTCCGGGGGCTCCACGGCGGTAGGGCCGGCTTCAGCGGCTGGTGTGCAGGACAAGAGCTGGGCTGTGGGTTAGGTTTTGTGCTGTTTGGGTGACCGGTGCTCGGTGGTGCCACGTGGACCAAGGGTCCCCGGGCACATGGTTCAGTACTTCCTGGGAAGGAGCCGATCAGAAACGGACCTCGGCTGCAGGTGCGGCCCTGGAGTCAGGGCAGGGCTGGGGCGCGTCCACCTCCGTCCCTCCCCCCACTCATTTAGCTGCTCTGGCCTGGCGAGTGGCAGGAATGAGAGGACCAGAGACAGGACCCCCTCAGCCGCTCAGATGAGTGAGCTGAGCCGTGGTCTGGCCCCCTTTCTCGTGCCCCGAAAACCCGGCCTCTTTGGCAGCTTCATATCAACAGGCCTGGGCTCTGGGGGCTACCTGCTGACCCTTCTGCTGTCTCCCTACCACCGGCTGCCGGAGACAAGTCCAAAAGAAGAAACCCAAAGATGGCTGATTTAGTCCAGCACAACCACTGACCCCTCTGGGTGCCAGGAGGTGTCCAGGCACTGGGCTCCCAAAGCCGGAGAGGACGCTGTGCTGCTCTCCTGTGGCTCGCCGTTTCGCCGGGGATGGGACTGGCACGATAGGCCACAGGGGCCACGAGAGTGGGGGCAGAGCAAGGCTCCTGGACAGGCTGCCTGGACACCAGAGTGTTTGTGGAAATACAGCCGGAGCAGGAGGGGCACAACCCAGGCTCACCGGCCAGCCAGAGAGCGGAGCTGGACGCGGCCAGAGCCAAGCGTGGGGGGCTGTGCCGGACCCCAGGTCTGTAACACACCCACCCGAGTGAGCGGTGGGACCTCTGCATTTCAGCGGCAGGGGAGGAGCACGTGGGGAGTGGGAGGCGGGCAGAGGGGGACAACAGGGAAGGCGGAGGGACACCTCCCGGGGCTGCAGCCTGCGGACTCAGGGGACATCTCCCTTGGAATGACGAATGTCCTCGAGCGCTCGGGACCTCAGCTGCCTGGTGGGGCTGGATCTGTCCCTGTGTGTCTCCACTTCTTAGGGGCATTTAAAGCCTCATCAACGGACCCTTAACTTCCTTGGGACCGAGGAGACAGAACAGTCCAGAGGTCCAGGCTAGAGCCCCCGACCTGCCTGGCACCGGACGACCTTCCTTGTCCCTCTTCACCTGCCCGCGCTCGACCAAGCACGAAGCTCGCCTCCAGGGTTGTCCAAGACCTCGCACCCTCACGGGTGGCCACGGTCTTTTGCAAACGTGAGTGGCTCTAATTCTGTTTTTCCCCTCAGTGCTGGGGAGAGCCGGGGAGAGCCCACACGAAATGCTGAAAGAGATTCTGTCTCCATCTGCCCCTCGATCCGGGAGGAGATGCCATTGAATTTCCCGACTCTCCAGCTGTTTTGAATGAAAAGAATAATGGGTCCCTTTTGAGTCTCTTGGTTATTTTGGTGACACCAGAGCAACAGCAACATTAATTGTACGTAGCATCCGCATGGTGGAACCTTCCCGCCGGCATCATTTTGATTGGTCTTAATTATGAGTTCTCAGTGCTTGGTCCAGGACCAGCCAGTGGCTGGGGCGGGGGTCATTCCGGGGAGTCCATGGAGGGCAAGATGTGGGCCGGGCCTGAGAAGCACTAGGTCGGGAGCACAGAGCCGCTCCCGGCACCCCTGCGCCATCTGCCCAGTGCCCACAGCCCGCATCACAGCGGGCGGCGGGCTCGCCTGCCGAGATCCAACGGGGCGACTGGTTTCCTCAGCCCCTGGGACACTCTGGACCCAGCACGGATGGCGGGGTGCGGTGGCGAAGAAGGGGCTGCCAGCTGGGAACGTTTTCTGGGACGCTTGCCACTTCAGGCGATGGTCCGGGCAGGCAACAGCCCCATGGACTCAAGTCCGGACATCTCAGGGCTGGTGGGGACCTCGAGCGGCGCACCGGCTCTAAGCTGCTGTTCGATAACAAAAATTCAACCGAGTATATTTTAAAGCTCTCACTGGCTGTATTAATTGATTCTATAAGTAAAGGGAAGCTGCCACGGGCTCCGGGAATGGAGGGTTTTTTAAAGGTAGAGGGAGTGGGAAGATGGAAACATTTAGAGAGAACCCACTTTTTGAGACGAGGTCGCCCTCCGAAGGGCAGCACCAGGGGTCTCCAGGAAACTCCCTGGCGCTGACCAGGGCTCCCCCAGTGCCGGCTGGTTAACCTCGGTATTCGAGGGGTGGGGGTAGTTGAAACTGCTGCCAGGTGAGGGATTAAGCCTCGGTGTACTGACTCGGAGTCCGAACCTAAGTGATGCCGCCTGGGGCCCACGGTTTTGTGTTTGACTCCAAACCTCCCGTCTTAGGGCCTGGATTTCCCCGGAGAGGGGAGGAGAGGGCCTCAGGACTGACGCCAGGACAGAGACAGAAGACGTGGGGTCTGCGTGTCCCAGGGGGTCCCCTGCCGGCCTCCCGTGGGAGGAGTGGTAACCCCTGCTTCAGGGCCCCCAAGCCACATTCACTGTGTGTCCGAGAGAAAAGAAATGGCAAAGGACACAGGGTGTGAGGAGGCGGCTGGGGGTCTATTCCCGTCCCAGCCACGCAGGCCTCGCGGCACCCCCGCCCCCCCCCCGGCCCCCGCCCACAGCTTTCCCACCTGCAACAGGAAGCAAACCCCCGAGGCTCTTAGAGCCACACAGCAGGCTCTCCCTGCTCAGGAGAAAAGCAGGACGCGATGGCCCACAACAGAGCCATTTAGGGCAATTTTGCCAACGGAGCAAGATAATCAGGAAACCTACTGAGGGTGGCTCGTGGAGAAACTTTAAAAAAAAAAAAAAACAAAACCGCTTGGGCCAATGGTTTGCACCCTCTCCACGTGACTTATTGTCTGTTCAAACCCCCCGATGGCCGTTCTTCATGCGTGGAGGACAGCCGAGGGCTGGCGAGGGCCCAGAGACCTCGCCAAGCCTTTCCACTATTGATTTTTGGGAATTCGTTGACGAATGCAGCCATTTGGCACCAGGATGATGGGGGTTGGAAGGATGTCTCGGGTCCGGGGTCGATTCAGGAGCTGACGGGTGTGTTCCCGGACGGGGAGGGGAAAACAGGTCCACATACATCTTCTCTTCCGTGTCGATAAGCCTCTCCAGCGAGCTAAGGCCCCTCCTTTTACAACCCGTGCAGAATTCACCGCAACATTTGAAGAAATGTCTGATTGTGTTCTATTTAAAAAATCTATTTGGTCTTTGTCTCCCGTTCCTGGGACGTCCCCCAGGACCACCTGCCGTGGCCCCGCAGACGCCCCTCTGCTCTCACCTGCTTTATGCTAATGAGCTGACTCAGGTGCCCCCCCCCCAACCCCGGGGCCTGCGGTGGGGCCGGCGTGCAGGAAGACCAAGCACCAGAACCGAGAGCGGAAATTCAGCCCCACCAGACACGCTCCAGGGAGGGGACCGGGGGCTGGAGACGGAACTCTCCAGAAACTCTTGCACAAGAGGATGTGGGGAGCTTGGGGTCGGTGGGCACAGGGAGGTGCTGGGAGGGGGGCGTGCCCAGGGAGGGCAGGACGCTCCACGCAGCCCCCCTGCCTGCCCTCAACCTCATTCCCACGTGACTGTTCCCGAATTGGACCCTTTATGAGGAACTGGTAAACGCATGCCCAGTGTTCTCCTGAGTTCCGTGAGTCGCTCTAGCAAGTATGGAGCCTGAGGAGGTCACGAGAAGCCCCACAGTGTGGTTGGGCAGCAGCAGGGGCCGGAGGTGGGCTGTCCTATGGGGCCGCACATGTTTAGAATTGTCGGACCCCCAGCGGGTGCCGGAGAATTGGGGGACTGGCTGGTGTCAGGAAAAAACCACATTCGCAGGGTGTCTGGGGCCTCCGTCAGATGACCATCTGCTGCTTGATCTCGACTCGGGTCATGATCCCAGGGTCATGGGACGGAGCCCTGCGCCGAGCTCTGAGCTCATCAAGGAGTCGGCTGGTCCCTCTCCCTCGGCCCCACCCCCGCTCATGCTCTCTCTCTCTCTCTCTCAAATAAGTAAGTAAACCACGTGCTTACAACTGTGAAGATGAAAACTGTGACTGTGCGAACAACAGGGAGAGGAAAACAATCACAACGCGGACACACGCGGTAGTGACGTCATCCCAGAGAGCAGGGCCCGGCTCCTGGCCAGCGCAGAGCCCAGCCGGCTCTGTGTCCAGGCGGGCGTCGAGTGGGAAGATCAGTATGAGAGCCCTGGGGGGCGGAAGGGCCGGAGGACGGTGACCTCTGAAGGAGGAAGGAGGCCTGAGGGAGGAGGCGGGCCACGGCGTTTCGGGGCCACAGATCTCGAGTCGGCCCCCGAGTCCTGCCGCGGTGGGAGCTGCCCCCCCAGGAACCCCCCTGGGTGGAGGAGGAGCAAGTTCTTGTTCCCGGAAATGTCTTCTCGGATGTGGGAAAGAACACACA
The DNA here is from genome assembly GCF_009829155.1 of Mustela erminea. NCBI lineage: Eukaryota > Metazoa > Chordata > Mammalia > Carnivora > Mustelidae > Mustela > Mustela erminea. The sequence continues at coordinate 2,356,146 of NC_045619.1, forward strand.
GCCACCGTCGCGGGGAGGGCTGTCTGTGAAGGCTGCGCAGTGACCCTGGGAAGCTGCTCCCTCTTATTCGGGGTCCCCGCGACCTGGCCCAGCCATCCATCGGGGACCGCCGCCCCCGCCTGTCCCTGCAGCCTTTCCAGCTCCCAGTTCTGTGCCGCCGCCCAAAGCCCCGGGGTGGGGGGAAGAGGTGCTCCGGGGACCCGCCCTGCGTCTCACACAAACTGGCAGCCCCATCCGCCACCAGCACCCCAAAGGGCATCTTTGCACCAAAGTTGCTCATTTGCGTGATCCCATCTCCTCCTCTTGGAGGCGTCACCGAGGTGTGGGACCCGTTGATGAGCTGCGGGGAATAACGCCACACTCCCGGGGAGCTTCCCCGGCAGCCAGCCCTGCAACGTCTGGTGTTTACTTTCTGTCACGCTTGCTGCGGCCACACCCCCAGCCCGGCCCTGCGCGGCGGGGACAGGCCCACGGGGAGCGGAGCCCACTGTGGATGCCGTGAACGATGCTGTCCCTAGAGGGGAAGGGACACCGCTGGTCTGGGGGCTGTTGCTTCTTCTGTCTCAAGTACCCTCATCCCACCAGGCCACCCAGGAAAAACACCCGTGCACACAGTCACCCTTCCCTATGCGCACACATGTGCACCCCTGCACCGTACGTGCATACACGCACACACACATGCACACACGCGCACACGCACGCATGCACACATGTATATGCACGCGCATGCACACGTGCATGCACACACGCTTGCACGCGCGTACATGCATGCACACACATGTGCACACATGCTCGTGCACACGCACGCGCGCGCACACACATGCATGCACGCACACCAGACACATGAGAAAGCAGCTACTTTCCCAGCCAAGAGCAGGCAGAGTCGCCCTGTATGTTCAAAAATGCCTCAAATACGGGGGCGGACATGGGGCAGGTGACAGCTTTCTCTTCGCCGGATGCAGAATTGGAGCGCCCAGGGCATCGGCAAACTTGAGAGGACCTCAGTTTTGGGTCCAAAGTTTCATTTCCAAACTCGGAATTAGAAACTTGAAGTCGGCCCCAAATGTGTCACCCCTGCAGGAAACAGGCGAAGCGATTCTAAACGTAAAAACATAAACTGAGAACACACACAGCATAACACATTCTGGGAATTAAATAGAGAGACATGTGGAGAAGACAGCCAGGAACCGAGGCTGCTTCACACGCTCCTGTTTACGTGGGACGTCACCGGAGGTCCCGGCGGGCGGCGGCGGAAGGAGGTTGGGGGCCGCGAGGGTGGGCGGGCGCCCGGCTCCCAGGAGGGGGGTCAGGACGCGGGGCTGTGGCAAGGGGAACGCAGATGGAGCGGCCTGGAAACGGGTTCAACTGACCCACTTTAGAGAAGAGCGAAGAACACGTCCGGCGAAGAAAGACTCCCCCAGCCGCCGTGATTGGGGGAAATACGCCTCAAGTTGTTGGAAGCGTGACTGACAGTTTCCCACATTCTGAAAATCACTGCTGAGTTTTGGACAAAGGGACTCTTGACCTGACGTCCTCGAACTTAAAAAATGTTAATAAAAAGAAAAGGAAAGGGGAACACAGGCCATATGTGCAGCTGGAAAACAGTATCCTCACAGGGGTGAGCTCGGAAGCAGGATGGTCGTCCCAGGAGCAGCCCCTCCTGCCCAGCACCCATCCCGTGGGCTCCTCTGTCTGCAGCGAGAGGGGTACCCGGCACCCCGAGGAGGTAAGCCCCGTCTGGATTCATTCTGGAACAAGAGTGCCCAGGGGGACTCGCCGTCCTTTGGGCTGCTTGCCGAGCAGGGTTTGAGAAAGCGCTCGACCTTCTCCCGCACCCGGGCGGCCCATCGCGCCTTGGCCAGACTCTTGCCTCGAGGTTTCCTTTTGGGATGGGACCAAAACGTGAGACCCTCTTGCTGTCATCCCGAAGCCCTGGAGACTGTCAGAGCACAGGAAGTGAGAAGACTGACTCCTCAGCTCACTAAAGATTCAATCACACCGTTTACAGGATCCGGGTACAGGTATCCATGGCACGCTAGCCGCCCGGCACACGCTGGTGTGACGATCTGGTGAGCAGGCCGTGTCGGCCACTCAAGGACATGAGAGGGACACGTTGCCGTCTAAATAAAAGACTATTTTCTCATAAAACGGTCGGGGGATGACGCGGAATCGGAAGAGTGAAGCGGACTTTGGGTCCCATCGGGTCCTGCTCGCTGCTGGTGGCCGGGTGGCCGGGTGGCTGTCTGCGCGGCAGGGTACAGGGACACCGCTGATGGCCCATCTCGCGCCCTGAGCAGTCCGCATGGGGTGGGGGAGTACATGCCGCCAGCTGCGGTGGTGGCACAGAGGTCACACGGCCGGCAGCCCCGCCTCCGGTCGTCCCCTGTCCTCTGGCACAGTGCGCTCGGGCCAGGCATCGACAGGCACGCGGCAGACGGTGGTCCGGGAGGGGGACCTGCCTTGGCTTCTCCGCCTCGTTGCGGGGGCCAGCGGCCGTGGGGCTTTGCGGAGCGTGACTATGTGCTGTGCAAACCAGCGCCTGCCGCGGGACGCCGACAGCCCACCGTGGGCCACAGCAGCCGTCCGGAAACCAGCGCTGGGGGCCGCCTGTCCCTCTCCCTGGGCAGGAGCGGGGTCGGCCCTCAGAGAGTCCCCTCTCCCCACGGGCCCGGGGCCAGTCCTGGGTTCTGGTGTTAACAGAGGAAGCGAGCCAGACCCAGGAAAAGGAGGAAGGGAAGACAGAGCTATTTTGTGACCCGTAGGAGGGACATGTGGGTGCAGATTCTAACACTTGCTCTGAGCCGGGGTTTCTGGTTCTTCCTGACAGCCTCCCCGGAGGACGGAGCTGCGTCTCATGAGCTGCATTTCAGCACAAAGGCACTTGGGTTCCCAGAGGCTGCAGGACTCCTTGTCGCCAGGAAGCTGGCAGCAACAGGGCTCGCGTTTGGACCCCACCATCTGGTTCTCGATGCCACATTCTCTGGAACACCCTCAGCTCCCAGAGGGGAAACTGGGTTCTGGGTTTGTCCAGGCCCGCGGAGAGGAGGGTCCGGGCAGGGAGCGGGGCTGAGGGAGACCCAGGACGGGAGGTGCTGTGCTCAGAGACGGGACAGCGGAGGTGTGTCTGCTGCAAAAAGCTTTCCCTCTCTCTTTTTAAAAGATTTATTTCTGTATTTACTTGAAAGAGTGAGCAAGAGAGAGCATACAGGCAGGGGGCAGAGGCAGAGGGAGAGGGAGAAGCAGACTTCGTGCTGAGCAGGGAGCCGGATGCAGGACTCGATCCCAGGACCCTGGGACCATGACCTGAGCCGAAGGCAGACGCTTCACTGACGGAGCCACCCAGGCGCCCAGAGAAGGAAGCTCTCGTGTGGTTTCTGCCACATCAAGAGAACAGCTGAGTTCCCAGGACACCGCGGTCCTGCGTCTGAAGGTGGGGACTGGGACGGGGCGGTGGCCAAGGGTGGGCGGTGGAGCCCGGGAGCGCTTGTGCGTCTTCCCTCCGCCCACGGCTAGCGGAGCGTCCTGGGGTAAAAGATGGACCCCTCCCCTCCCCAAGCTGGTTTCTGTGTCTGCAAAACAGGAGTGAACACTAGGCCCGTGTGAAAACCAAATGTGCGTGGAGAAGTTCCAGGGGCCGGCAGAGCGCTGGCCAAATCGTGTGTGCGGCCACCGAGGTGGGGGCTGCTTGTGAGGACCAGCACGGCCACGGGAGAAGCACCTGGGAAGGAACGAGACAGGGCGACGACAGCCTGCGGCCTCTGGGTACCGGCCACAAGGATGAGGAGGGCTGAGTCGGCCATGGGGGGGGGGGGCACAAGCTCTGGGCGGCCGGGGCAGGAGCGCCTCCCTCGGAGAGCAGGTGACACGGACAGGTGCCAGGAGCAGCCCATCAGCCCCGAGAGTGGGAAGAACCCAGGGACCAGCACGGGCCCTCCCGGGGACGAGGCAAGGGAGACGCCATGAGCTAGATCAGGGGAACGCCAGCACCGCACCCCCACCAGGCCACCACCCCCTCGGGGCAGGGTGGGTATCTCGGTCACAGCCCACAGGGGCAGGCCCGCAGGGACCCACCCACCCGCTGCTGCCGCTCCCTCCCGTCGCCCTAGGGACGCGATCGCCAAAACGACCAAGTCAAGAACACTAGGAAGGAAGGAAAACAAAATAACACAAGAAATGCTCACAAGGGCTGTGGTGCCCCAGGACAAGGTGGGGGAGCTCCTGCGGGGGAGGAGGACGAGGTCCACATTGGGGAAGTCCCTGAGCCTCCCCCTGTGGGGCTTCAGACCGGGGGCAGCCCCAGCAAGGCCACGTGGCGTGGGCGACCCTGAGGGAGACGGGAACCCCAGTGGGGCTGGAACACCCAGTGGGGGGGTCTCCCTAGACCTGAGCACGAAGAGGGCTGAGCCTCCAGATTCTTGGTGGGCTGGTTTGCCTGGCGAGGACAGCCACGCCAGGAGGCCGGGAGAGCAGAGAGGGGTCATGAGGGCGCCGGGCGACCAGGCGGGCTCAGGCCAGGCGCTTCTTGCCCTGCGTTCTCTCCGAGCCTTCCCCGCTGACGCTCCCGGCTCCCCCAGAAGCCAGCCTGAAGCAGGAGGGCCCAAGCTGCCCTGAGCCTTCCACCCAGCTTTCTAGACCATTCTTGCTCTGAGCCAGCTTCCGGCCCAGCCTCCGAGCCTCCGGTCTGTCCGGAAGCCGCGTCGGTGGCCGTGTGGGCTCAGACAGCTGCTGTGTGTCCATCGGAGGTGAATGGCACTGTGGGCGAGGGGACTGATTTCTTGGTGTGGCTTCTGTCACGTTATTTATTTTTATGACGAGCTTTTCATGGACGGCCTCGTCCCCACTGACGTTATTGATGGCGACCGCGGATCTGGGTTCGCGACAGCCGCGATCTGCAACGTGAGCTCTGTGTTGGCCCAGGCCTGCCAGGTCCCGGGAAGCCCGTGCGTTCAAAGCAGCGGCAAACCTGAGGCAGCTCCTGTGAGTGCCCGAACCCCATGGGCGCCGAGGGGCACTCGAGGGTGGGAAGCCGCCCGTGGGCTTGGGAGTGCGCAGCCGCGTTCCCCGGGCCGGGTTGAAGGGCCCAGCGCAGAGACGCAGAAGGAACGTGACCGCTCTGGTCAGGGCCTGGGAGGTGGTTCTGCGGAGGACGGATGCCTGAGTCCGTCCTGAGGGACAAACGAATGGAATATTCCTAATCCGGGATGAGGGTCCAGAGCCGAGAATACGTGCCCCTCCTGTCCCTGAGCCTCCAGTGCGCTGTCTGCTCCCCGCCCCCGGGACGTCCCGTAGTCACTCAGAATCCACCTGCAGGACGTGACTCGATCGTCTTCTCGGCCTCTGTGAGGCGGGAGGCGCGGCGGAGCACTCGGGCCTCCCAGAAGCTTCTGCTTCCTTGGTGCAGTGGACGACGACACCACAGCCTCCTGCCCTGTGTCGTTCTGTCTTCTGGGAACGCCCCCCCCCAATTCCCCTCGGGGGATCCCCTCTCAATCCGGAGCTCGGAGCTTCATGGACGGATCTCCCCGCACACACCTGCGCCCGGAGGCCGGGCCAGTCCGCAGGTACCCACCGCGCCCCCGCCAGGGCGGTCAGCCAGTGTGGACACCAGGCCCGGAAGGAGTCCGTCCAAAGCTACCCTGGGGCCTGGTGGGAGCGGGGACGGAGGGGCCTTTTGGACGGGGTTGATGAGTAATCCATGGGCCTCGGGCGAGGGCAGCGGAGCACAGAGCCACCATCTGGGGAACCCTGGCCTGGGAATAAATTAAATTAAAATTCAAAAGCAGGGGCACCTGGGTGGCTCAGGAGGCAGAGCGTCTGACTCTTGACTGTGGCTCAGGTCGTGATCTCAGGGTTGTGAGATCGAGCCACGTGTCGGGGCCACGCTGGCTGCGGAGTCTGCTCAAGCTTCTCTCTCCCTCTGCCCCCCCCTCCTCCCGTTCCAGCCCCCCCTTCTCAAAATAACATCAAATTAAGTCAAAGCCAGGGACGCCTGGGTGGCTCAGTTGGTTAAGCGGCTGCCTTCGGCTCAGGTCATGATCCCAGCGTCCTGGGATCGAGTCCCACACCGGGCTCCTTGCTCGGCAGGGAGCCTGCTTCTCCCTCTGCCTCTAGCCTGCCACTCTGTCTGCCTGTGCTGGCGCTCTGTATCTCTCTCTCTAACAAATAAATAAAAAATCTTAAAAAAAAAATAAAAAAAAAATTAAAAAAAAAATTAAGTCAAAGCCAAAGATGAGAAGAAATAAACTAATGGCATTTTTAATGCACTTTGTCTTTGGGGATAAATTCAGATTTACAGGAAAGTTGTGGAGGCAGGTCAGACTTCCTACGTGCCCCCCGCTGGCGTCCCTCATTGCTGACTTCTCTAGTCCTGTCCTGTGTGTCCCAACCAATGTGCCAACACGGGGACAGGACTACTGGGCGTCCCTGTGTCTCCGGGAATGTGCTCCCTCTGTCCTGGGTTCCCGGGCACCACCGGCAGGTCTCTCCGGTCCCTGGCAGCCTCAGTTTCCCCAGGGTTTCCTGACCTTGACAGCACGCCCTGGTGTCCCACGCAAGGCCTCCCAATGAGGATCGGCTTGGTCTGATGTTTGGCTGGGGTGTGGAGCTCTGGAAAGAAGGCCGCAGAGGGAGGTACTGTGCCGGGCACATCAGACTCGGGGGCACCTGAGGCCACAAGCGCAGCAGGCTGTGTGGACCTTCTCCATTTGCTAAAGCAAAGCTTGCCAGGCTCCCCCGCTGTGAGGTCACTGTGCCTCTTGTCCACACTCTGTTCTTCCAGGCAATTCTCTAAGTCAGGCTCGTCTTGGAGGGAAGTAGGGGGGAAATTCAGCTTCACTTCTTGGAGGAAGAATCTACACATATTATTGGGAGTTTCTGGCCTTAGCTGAGGACCAAGGTTCAGCCAAGCCAGAAATTCTACCCCAAGACTTTGAGTTGTATGAGCTGATGTTCACCTCATAAAAGTAATTAAGCAAATTTGAACGGGTTCCTATCACTTGTAACTGTCACTGTCGGCACGTGTGGATTTTGGGACACAACTGTCTCTAGGTCCTTATGTTTGTTAGGGTGGAGATTGACCGTTATACCTGAAAGACCCAAATGTACAAGTGTCATAAATAAGATAAACATCTTATCTGTTTCTTATGTGAGAGCCTGGGTTGTTGGTTCAGGGCTGGATAACCAATCCACAATCATCAGACCCAGATTCCTTCTGTCTTGTAGAGTCACGACAACCTCAACCTGTAGTTTTGAACTCAAGACCCAATATGGCTGCCACAGCTCCGGCAAAAACACCCGCCTTCCAACCTCCAGGACTCAGAACATGGGAGATGGAGGGGCGCCTGGGTGTCTCAGGGCTTAAAGCCTCTGCCTTCGTCTTAGATCACGATCCCAGGGTCCTGGGATCAAGCCCCACATCGGGATCTCTACTCCGCGAGGAGCCTGCCTCCCCCTCTCTCTCTGCCTGCCTCTCTGCCTACCTGTGATCTCTGTCTGTCAAATAAATAAATAAAATCTTAAAAAAAAAAAAAAGAACATGGGAGATGGAGAGCGCTATTTAAGAAGTACACGTAAATCCTCTCTCGCTTTATGCAAACTTGATCTTGCGGCAACACCTAGCTGCAAACAGGTTTTGCAAGTAGAATCTGTGTATACGGTGTGGGATGCCGTTATTAAGCGTAGACTGCTCTTGTCCCCTGTAAACCTGGGTGCTCCCTGTGCTGTCCCCTTTGGCTCGTGCTTTGGCTCCCTCCGTTTACATTCCAAGCAAAATGAGACCCTCGCTTGCGATCGAATTCTACCCTTGCTGAGGTCGCCGCCAAAATCTACTGCGTCCACCCTTGGAGCTCAGTTGCCCCTGAGCTAAGGGCCCTCCAGGCAGCCACCAACACATTTACTGGAACGTCCGACCTCACGCCAAACCCCACACATCCCACAAACCTGCTCCTCTCCTGCATCCCCGTCTCTGGGAATGGTTGGCCCTCCTGCCCACCCCTCGTCCACCACAGAAGCCTGACTTGCTCCAGCCACCGTGTCCTGCCCACTCTCAGCACACAGCCAAACACCAATCCCAGCTCACTCGGCCTCTCTGTGCCCCGCGACACTGCCCCCCCACACTCACCTGCCCTAAAATCAACTCCTAAAGACTCCAGCCCCTTCCCTTCCCATGGCTCTGTGCCCCCAAACCAGGGTGGTCTTTCTAAAATGTCTAGTGTGAGAGCTAAAATCAAGGGCCAGACTCGGGGCAGACTCAGGCAAGTTCTTTAACCTCTTGGAACAGGCATTCTGGGGATTAAGTCCATGTATACACGTAAAACTACCCAGAACAGTACCTGGCAGAGGAAGCAACCAGGACCATCAGGTTTCACAGCAATAACCATTGTTAGTAATAATTACCATCGTTATGAAGCCTTGGGTGGCTCCCACCACCTTCCAAGGACACATTCTTTCCGACAGTTCTATCCATCCAGGAATCTCCAGCCATGTGTCCTGCTCCCTTTGAACTCTGTTCTCTACTGACACCTCAGTGTTAGCCCTTCCCTGAGCGTGACGTGCTGTCGGTTAACGCTTCCCTGCGACTTGACACTCAGGTCACCTTGATGGTAGGAATCTCTCTACAGAAAAGCTCGTGCATGGGCGCCAACACACCCCCACACACACGGATGTGCACGTGGTGGACAAGCCCTTGGAAGCCACAGAAACGCCCACTAAGAGAGGAGCAGAGAGGCGAGCTCTGCTCCGGGGTGTCGTGAACACCACACAGCTGCCAGAGGAACGCGGTCCGGCCGGTGCTGTGCTGGGGAACACTGAACAGTGGGGGATGACCTAGACCACTGGATGATTCCCGCCCTGTAAGGACGTCCACCAAGACAGACTTGACGCTACTGGCATGGCTTCCATCAGCTCACAGAATCCCCGAAAATGTAAGTGTGCTCCCACGAGCCAGGATGGGCAGCTCTGGGCCACCCCGGGAGGCACCATAGACATGGAGGCATCTCAGAGACATAGTACCCCCAGGAAGCAAGCCCTGGAGCTTTTACTCAATACGGTCCCGTTTGGGTGGAAACCAAGAACATGGCGCTTCCCCACGGAGGAGCCTGGTTTCCTTCATTACCTGCACGCCCAGTACCTAGTTAACACAGCCCAGCCCCATTAGTGCAGACCTTCACTTACCGTAAGCTACGCTTCTCTTCCTTCCTATGGTCTGAAGTCTTCTAAGGGCCAGCACGGGGTACGGGTGAGTCGTGATCTTTCTTATAGAATTCCCAGGACCTACACGGGGGCGTGGTTCTGGGCGGTGGGAGGCTCTGATACGGTGCTGGGAGCTAACCACCACGCTTATTCATCAGCTACCCATCCACTGCAGGCTCCGTGACATCTCATGTGTGGAAAACCAGTCCCAGCTCACCCAGTGTCCACCCAGAGCCTAGTCCAACTCTGCATTCCACTTGCTGGGTCACACACTGTCTGTCCCCCTGGAGGAACCCCTGCAGGGACTGCTGTCAACAGCCTGGCCCTTTGCATAACGGATAGGAGACCTGCCCTTCCTGTCTCACTGACTGGTGTCCAACCAGTGACAATGCCCCCATGGCCCACAGAAGTCTCTCTGGGAGTGGCCAGTCCACGGAGACTTGGTCTGTCTGTTTGCCGGCTACTTTCTGAGAGGGTCCTGGTGGTCAGGGACAGAGGACCACCCATCGGAAACTTACTTCTGCAGCTCTCTGTTGGACTCTCCTACACGTCACATCCTTTGGGAGCATTGAGTCTGCGTGAGTCAAAGACAAGGATTTGGAATTGGGCCACAAAGCAGACCAGAACAAAGCACACACCAGAACAAAGCACAAACCAGGCAAGACCCACAACAGGACTCACTTTCTCGACGGGCAACAGAGAGGGGTATGGGGCTGATGGTATTTTCTCCTTTCCACAGACGAGGAAGGAAGTGTCAATGCCTTGGGGTGAGCGAGGGCAAAAGCAGCTCCCTCAGCCTTCGGGTTCCATGCTTGTTCTGGTAATTTCTATGTCCTTCCAGTGCCGGACACAGGGTTGGAGGGAGAGTCATGGCTTTGGAATGCTGGAAGATTCGAACCTGATCGCTTGGCCGCAGGTTGAGGTCCTGGCACTGCAATCAAGGTGATTAACGTGGACGTCGGCTCCCTGTCCTGACCCACCCTTGCCCACAGGGCCCTGCGGTCCTTGTCTTCGTGCACACACCCAACCTGAGCAGCCCGTGTTGGGCGACGGGTTCCGTGTTCCCTGGGCAGGGGCGTGCCCCCGCACCCCTGCGCCCCCGCGCCCCCCCGCAGACGGGAGCGTGTGTGTCTGAGCGTGCGCGCGCTCACACCCTCACCGAAGCCGCTCTCTCCTCTCCCAGCAACGGCCTCTCATCCATCACAGGCGCCCCGGAGGCCACTTGCAGCTGTTCCCCGCAAACACCCATCCTTCCTTCTGAGAACTATTTTATCATTATCCCGTGTCATGATTATTTTGACAGGGTAATTTGAAAGATAACGTATTGAATCCTTAGTCATATTTGTCAAACAAACAATTGAAAACAGTCTGTTTCCTCTCCGTCTCCGCGCACCCGCCTGCCGACTTCAGGAATCATGGCAGAGAGCGCGGATCCGTGGCTTTCTCCCCAAGAAGCAACAACTGTGGGCGAAGACAGACACCAGAGCTGGCCTCAGGCAAAATTTTGATGAAGAGATGCTTGTCTTCCCAATATGTTGTCCACCGTCCCAGAGCCCCTTTTCCTAGACAAACAGAGCCTTTCTGGATGGCCGAACTGGTCCCGTGTTCTCCGGCATCGTCATTCAGTTCAGCCGCTGGACAGCTCCCGCTCCCCCTGGAGGGGAGACCCACGGCCTCCGTCAGCCCTCCTGTGGGCAGGTCTGCACGTCCACCTGGCGTCCGCCAGCCCGTCCGCCCGTCTGCCCTCCGAGCCAGGAACCTGGGCTGCCCTGCAGTCCGGGGTGTCTACTTGCCCGTCCCCCACTCCCATGCCGCGCTAGTCGGCCCCGTCTCTGTCCACACTCGCTGCCTCGCTGTGTGCCACTGTGTGTTGACCACGTCCAGTATCCCTCCCCTGATGTGAGACTCACACTTCTCCCTACTGAAGCCCCACAGGGACGCCCGATGGGCATCTACAGACACACACGAAATCTGACTCTGGACCTGTGCCCATCGCACCCAGTGCCCCCACCCTCTTTACTGTCTCTGGAAAGAGTAACCCCATCATTCCTGCCGTCTGGGCCCAAACCCTCCACCTGCAGTCCGCCTGCACTCTGCGGAGCCCCCACCAGAACGGAAGAGTCTGAGCCGTGGCCCTTCCCTTGCTCTGCTCTAAGCCTGGCCTTACTCTCCCTCAGCCCTGACCTCCTGCAGCCCATTCTCCGCACCGATGCCAGAGCTGATCCTCCTGAGACGCGGGTCGGGTCGGCCCACTCCTCTGCTCAGAGCCCCCCCGGAGACAGCTGGCTTCCTCCTCTGCCCCGCACGCCCCTGCAGCTGGACCCCTCTCCGCTGGGCAGAGCTGCTTCCTTCCCGACCCTCCAGCTGCTCCTCTCCAGAGCACTTTCTGAACGCTCGTCACACGTGCCGGACGCTCGCTCAGGCTGGGGTCTCTGCGGCTGTTGCTCTCCCTGCGGGAGCCCCTCCCCCAAGGCCCCCACAGCTCTCTCTCCCCGACCCCTCCTCCAAGTCTGCGCTCAGTGCCAACCCCTCGCGGGGTATCCGTGCTCACCCTCTAAAACCCCGCCCCCGTATGCTTTATTTTTCTCCATAGAATCCATTGTCCAATAAAACACTTCAGGGTCTACTCATTCTCCGTACCCAGGATTTGCCGTCCACCGTCACCACCAGAATGCCAGCCCCTGCTGGCAGGATGCCCTTTCTTGATCACCTCTGTGCACCCCACGCAGGCCTGCGAATCAAACATCTTCAGGGAAACCCAAGCAGCTGGGGCCTTTGAGGAAAGGTGATGGGAGATGACAGCAGATGTGTGAGGTCTGCAAAGCGCTGGTGCCCGGGAGGGTTGAGCTCAGACTGCAGGGACCTTCCCTTCACCTGCTTTTGAGGGAAAGCCATGGTCCTGCTCCTGCCGTAGGGCCCTCTGTGTGCGGCAAGAAAACGTGACCCGACCCACCGGGAGTCGGGCGAGCAACAGAATGGGAAACAGCAGAAGCACGGAGTAGAGGATGGGGCGTGGAAACAAAGGGGAGAGGATGCCTGACCCACTGCTAAGAGACTCGTCTGATCCCACCAGTGACCTCCCCCTGCACTTTCAGGCCCTCCGCTCTGGTCCCCTGCTCTGGGCCCTCCGCATCCGCTCCTATCACACCACCCCGTAACCCTCGTCGCGTCCAGCCGAACTCCTCCTGAGAACAGCTCTGCTCACCTGAGCCCCGTGTCGGCTCCCTGCCGAGACGGATGACCCACGTCCCCCGCCCGGGAAATGAAGATGTGACCGGGCCAGTTCTTCTGGGGCTCCCTCCCTCCGGATTTCCAAAACACTTTGGACCAACCTCGGCTACAGCACTCGGAGAGAATTGCAATTGATTTGTCTTCTCCTTCACAGCTGCGAGCTCCCCGGGCAAGGGCAGGGGCAGGGAGACCGTACCCCATTCATCACTAATCCTGTGGCCTCCACCAACCTCGGGCCCCAGCAGGGACTCCGCGAGGGCGCGGGGACAGACGCACGAGGGACTGGTGCCTGGACGGCTCCCCTGTGCCTGCAATCCCCAGACGGGTAGCCGTGTGGGAAGCCACAGAGGGCACGGCGTCCCTGGCTTCATGCAAAAGACTCCACAGCGATGCGTTCCACGGGAGAGGGGAACATGGATCACCCTGAAAATTAATGAAACACACACAAAAAATTAATGATATGAAAAATGGCTTATGAAAGCAGCAAATAGCTTCTATTGACCATATGCTATGCAACCCTCTGCCTCCTAAATCATAATAAAGCATGGCCTGAAACGCCGCACACGGTTCGTAGGGCCCGATCCCGTATGCCTGCTTGCTCTGCTTCCTCCCTGCTTTGCCCCAGCTTCAGCCGGCCACACGGCGCTCCTCGGGGCTGGGGTTCCACACCCACACTCTGCAGACTGCGGGGTCCTCTTGCGCTCGCAGGGGTCCTTCTGAGGAGGAGACCGGCTGCACCTTCCCTGCGCTAAGCTGCTCCGGAGATGCAAATTGCCGGGTTTAGACTCTACTAATCCAGTATTTAAGCTAATTCAGAGGTGGCCCCAACACTCACTCGGCGTATATTTGACAAGGCTGACTGTAAAACATGTAATCTAACATGATTGGAGGTGCTTTCCTTAATCCAGCTCAAAAAAAAGAAAAGAACAAACCCACCAATTGACTTCCAGCCTTTGAAAGCAATCATGTAACTGTAATGGACTAATCACAGATGATCCGAGCCTACTGGGATCTCTCCACACCCCCACTTTCCGAAAGAGCTCTCAGTTCAAGATACCGCGTCTGAGAATAACAATGTTCTTTTTTTTTAGAAAAGTGATGACTCAGACTCGTCCTGGCTGCTACCGGCCCCTCCCTGACACACTCGCAGGGCACTGTCCTCCTGACCCGGGTGCGGCACTCCGCTGGGGAAAGCCCAGAGACCTGCTGAACCACGGGTCTTCCTCAACACGCCCTCTGCAGCCCCGACAGGACCCTCGGCCCTGAAGGACCCTCCTTTCCCGCTCTGCCTCCTGCGCCTCACCCACCGTCCCACCACCGCCCACGCTGCGTGGTGACGTCAGAGGAGAGGCGGCCAGGACGGAAAGGCTATTATGAGGCTCATTCCCTGCACTCCTTCCACCTAGCAAAGCCCCAGGTAAGGACGGCCTTCAAGGCGGGCACCTTCCTGCCCCACAGGCAGAGCCGGCTCTCCAGAACGGACGGGATCCATGTCCTGGGTCTTCCCAGACAACTAGGAAGCCACCCCCCGCCACAAGGTTCTACCCCCTGGCTCGCTCCCTGCTTGGCGCAGCCTGACCCCCTACTTGGCTCAGAAAGGGAACCTAGGCTCCTTCCCACTTGGCCTCACATTTGTGGGGGGTGCCCTGCCACTCACGGGCCTGCAGGCTTCACCGGGCTCCTCTGGTACCCACTGTCATGGCCAAAAGAGCACGTCCCAACCCAGCCTGCGCCTCCCCACTCTGCTCCTCCCCAGCTCTGCAAGGAAACCAAGATGGGCCCCCACGGCCCACAGCTGTGCCCGGCCAGCGTCCTCCACTTAGAGCAGCCGGGGCTGCAGCAGAGAACCCAGTCTGCTCCCTTGAGTGGGCTCAGCCCGAACCCACAGGCTCTTCAGGATGGGGAGGAGGGACCCCTCCAACATACGCGCTAGGCAGGGCCTCCCTGGGCGGCTCGGCCAGAATGTGAGTTCCTCAGCACGCGCTGCAGAGACGCCAGCTCTCGTGCAGGCCCCTCGCTCCCCCCGGCGCCACTCCACCCTCCCACGACCCGCCGGGACCCGGCCCAGCTTTCTTGGGCTTCTGTAGATTTCCTGGGATCAGCCCTCCATGCCTACTTCCGATGTGAATCCTTCCGCTCACTGCCCTTCTCCCCAGATACGTCCACCTCCGCGTCCCAGCAGCCTCCAGCTCCGGGAGAGCTGCCCTCCGGCTCTGACGGCCGATGCCCGACTTCCCTCCGGCTCAGCCCCCCATCCCCTCCTCCTCAGCCTCTCAGCCTCCTGCTCCTGCGGGCCTTCAGCCCCTCAGAGGACACCTTTCCAATTAAGGCCAAGTTTCTGGAAATAGTTAACACCCACTTCTTCTCCAGTACTCAGAAAACGCTCTCGCAGAAGTCGACCCAGTCCTCCTGACGCTCAGTCTCCGACAGAAACCCGCGCTCCAGGGCAGATGCATGTGTAACCCGACGGGAGGCGGCTGCAGGTGCGGTGGCTGAACTGCGTCCCCAAAATTCGTATGTTGAAACCCTCACCTCTACCACAGCAGAATGTAACTGTATTTGTTTTTTGTTGTTGTTTTGGTTTTTCTTAAAGATTTCGTTTGTTTACCGAGAGAGAGCAAGAGACAGAGAGAGAGCATGTGAGCATTAGTAGGGGAGAGCGGCAGGCAGAGGCAGAGGGAGAAGCAGACTCCCCACTCAGCAGGGAGCCGGGTATGGGACTCCATCCTGAGACCCCGGGATCATGACCTGAGCCGAAGGCAGACACTTAATGACTAAGCCATCCAGGCGCCCCAATAACTGTATTTGGACATGAGATCTTAAAGAGGTAATTCAGGCAAAATGAGGTCACTGGGGTGGGCCTTAGCCCAGTGTGACTAGTGTCCTTATAAGAAGACGTGAGGACACAGACACACAGAGAGACAACCACGTCAGGACCCAGGGAGAGGACGGCCGTTGACACACCGAGGAGAGAGGCCTCAGGAGGAACCAGCCCTGGTGATACCCTGAGCTGGGACTCCAGCCTCTAGAACTGGGAGGAGATAATCTTCCCTTGTCTAAGCTGCCTTGTCTGTGGCATGTTGTTACACACCCTTAGCAGAATAATACAGTCGGGCAATTTCAATTCCTTCAAACCCATGTTTCCTTTCAGATGACCATAATGACATCACAGCTCCTTCCAACCACGGTCCTGATGAGGCCCTGTAGCTGAAGACACCTAACCACAGTGACCTCGCTGGGCTTCGGTCCCTCACACTGGCTGTACCGGTGGTTATTCTGCAACCCAGATGGACACTTTGGATGACCTCCCATCCACATGACAACTGTTTGGCATAGCATGTCAGTGACTAGCTAGGGACTGGTCACCTGATCCACACTGGGCCAATCAAACCCGTCTCTGATTGTTGGGTTCCAAGCCCATGGAGACTAGTGGTCTTCTCTCTGAGTCTCAGAGAGCTCAAGAGCTGCTGGTGGTCTTATTTATGCCTTGAAGACCAACAAAGAAGCAACATGGTGGTCTGAAGTAGAGTGATGGTCAGAGAAGGGAGACCAGATGAGAGCCCTGTGGGTCCTGTTTGTGGTCATAAAAACTGCAACCCTCCCCCAGAAAAGAATTGTCTATGATCCTCATCCTTAAGAGAATCATTTCCTTGGTGTGATGTCTAAATGTACCAAGTAGTTAGTTTGTCTTTCTGCCCTGATGCGGTTCATTCTCCTGTCATTAATGCAGGTAAATGCTCCACAACCAGCCCCACCCGAAATACACATCTGGGAGATGCTCAAAGCACTTATTTCTGTAATTCCACTGAATTCATAGCCAGGTCTGGATCCAGCCATGGATCTCATTCTGTGCTGACTTTCACCCTGTCACTCCCTTTCTCAGCCACCCCTGGCCCTGTGTAGACCCTCCCTGCCACTCACCAGATAATTCCGACAGCCTCCTGTGTGCTCACCCACATTGGGATCCCAGGCCTCCTCATATTGTGGCCAGAGTGGTCTTGCTGCTGGAAACCCTCAGCCCCATCAACCACCACCACCACCACCACCCAGTGGAGACTGGAGAAACGGTTAGGTCAGAGTAAGTGCCAAATAAGCCTAAAACATCTTATAAGGGTGCGGTCAAAAAACGAAGGGGAAATGTCCACAAGATACTGGCCTCTACTTTAAAAGCTACCATCAGCCAAATTCAGGACAATGTTCACATCAACCTAATAATAGTAAAGGATTAAAGTATTATAACCCACTGACTAAAACAGAAATCCAAGTCCATACAACTATGAGTGAGTGGGTGAATGAATGAATATATAGATAAATAAATGAACAGGGAGACTTTTTACAGTAGAAAGCCAACAGATAAATCTAGAAGTAATGTTTGTGGATTTAGAAAATCACCATTTGTCAACCATTAGAACAGTAGTTGGTTCAAGAGAGTCATTAAGGGATGGTGAAAACAATGGGTGAAAGTTCGAGGAATAATAGGATATTCACATAAATTTAAAGCCCGTCTCCACAAGGCACTGATTACACTGGAAACTATTGCACCTTTGTAGTAGAGAATGCTGGCAGACTCCAGCATCACCAAGTGACCAGCATGAACTCATAATGGGACAAGTCTGTGCCACGTGCCTCCTGATACACTGCACTGGGAAGGACGTCGCATCACTCTTGTGCATTTCTGCTAATGCTGCATCACCTGCATGGAATCCCAAGGACACATAAGACAAATAAAAAATGAAGAACACTGCCCACAAGTCCTATTCAAAAATGTCCCATCGTGAAAGATAAAGGTGGGTGGAGGGACTATTCCAGATGAGGGGACACAATGCAGCATAGGGTCAGAGGTTTCATTTTGCTACCAAGAACCTTCTGGAACGTTTGGTAAAATCTGAATAACTTCAGCAGGATAGATAGCATGTTGTTTCACTGCTCGCTTCCTGACATTTACAACTATAGTTATGAAAGAAAAAGCTATGTTTTTAGGAAATACACACTCAGGTGTTCGAAGGTAAAAGAGCATCATGTACAACGTACTCTCGAATATTTGTGAAAAGCACAGTAAGTCCAAAGAACGTGTCAAATACACCATAAGGAAGAATTTGGCAAAATTCAAAATACATGAAAATCTCCAGGCAAGCAATAGATAAAATTCAAGCGGAAAAAAAGGGGGGGAGGAGAAGGGAAACATGCAGATTAAAAGAAATTAAGAGATATCCCAACAAATACAGTGTATAAATTTGGTTTGATTCCTAAGTCAAAGAAATAGTAAAATAAAAATAACAATACAAAGAGGAAAATTTAAATAATGGTTATTTGGTCACCTTAAGGAATCATTGCCAAATGTTTCAGATATAATGATCATACTGGATCATGTAAAGACAAGTACTCAAGTACTTATGAAAGAAATGATATGGTGCCTGGAATTTGCTTCACAATGATCCTGTCAAGGTGGAGAGTCAGCAAGATGAGCTGCAGTAATTATAGAAGCTGGATGATGGGTATATGGCTGTTCACTATAACACATTTTTTCTTTAATAGATGCTTGGAAATTTCCGTAATACAAAACTTAAAAAATAATGAGGGAGATCTATAAGTGCTGATGTGGAAAATCTATATGGCCCATTAAGTGAGGTGAACAAAGTGAATAATATTTGCAAATGACTCCCTTTCTATAAAAAGGTGGGTAGATAAATGGGCGATAGGTAGATAGGTAGGTAGGGTGGATGGACGGATGGATGGATGGATGACAGGTAGCTAGGTAGGTAGGATGGATGGATGGATGGATGGATGGATGGACGGATGGATGGACGGATGGATGACAGGTAGCTAGGTAGGTAGGATGGATGGACGGATGGACAGATGGACGGATAGATGGATGGATGACAGGTAGCTAGATAGGTAGGATGGATGGATGGATGGATGGATGGATGGATGGATGGATGGACAGATGGACGGATGGATGGATGACAGGTAGCTAGGTAGGTAGGATGGACGGATGGACGGATGGACGGATGGATGGATGACAGGTAGCTAGGTAGGTAGGATGGATGGACAGATGGACAGATGGACAGATGGATGGATGGATGACAGGTAGCTAGATAGGTAGGATGGATGGATGGATGGATGGATGGATGGATGGACGGATGGACGGATGGACGGATGGATGGATGACAGGTAGCTAGGTAGGTAGGATGGACGGATGGACGGATGGACGGATGACAGGTAGCTAGGTAGGTAGGATGGATGGACGGATAGACAGATGGACGGATAGATGGATGGATGACAGGTAGCTAGATAGGTAGGATGGATGGATGGATGGATGGATGGACGGATGGACGGATGGACGGATGGATGGATGACAGGTAGCTAGGTAGGTAGGATGGATGTATGGACGGATGGACGGATGGACGGATGACAGGTAGCTAGGTAGGTAGGGTGGATGGATGGATGGACGGATAGACGGATAGACGGATGGACGGATGACAGGTAGCTAGGTAGGTAGGGTGGATGGACGGATGTATAAATGATAGGCAGATAGGTGGATAGATAGATAGGTGGATGGGTAATAGATAGATGGTAGATTGATGTTAGATGATTGATAGAAATAATAGATATGACAGATAGATAATGGATAGATGGGTACATAACTGAGGTGTGCAGAGATGTATGTATGTACCATGGATCTTGTATTTCTTGGGTTACACAGATTAGGTCATCCATAAATAGGGATATATATGCTTGCAGACGCACAGCAACTTCCTGGAAAGGTACGATTAGCTGTTGTGATTTCTAAAGACCAGAGGTAAAGGAAAAGGTGATTTGGGGGGGAGCATTCTTTCTGCACTCCTGGTACTTTTTTCCATGACAAGCAGTAATTTAACAATTTTAAATCAATTTACATTTCAAAATAATGAAAAGCTAAAACATCCTACAATGGGAGATTGATTACATAACTTAGAATGAAAGCAGCCAGCTGAAGGCTCTGACTCAGCCATTTAGAGAATGATGCAGATCTAGTGTAACCGTCACTGAAGGACATGAAGTGAACAAAAGGACGCGTTACACGATGATGTGTGTCACAAGGTCCCAGTTTGAACACGCAGCTGGACTTACCGCTATAAAATAACTGTTTCCAGGTAGGGATTTATGAGTGATCTCTCTTTTCTTTTTACTTACCTGTGACTTCAAAATTTCCTCAATGAATACAAACTAATTCTGGAATAAAAGGCAGAAAGTCAACATGATCTTCTGATGGAACGCCTCCCCGCAGAACAAGAACTTCTGAATCCCCAACCCCTGGCATTTGTGCTCAGCAGAACCGGAGCTCAGGAAACATTTGTCCGTCTGCCGTGAACTGGTATGTCCCAGTCAGCGGGGCTTGGACATGTCTGACAGACATATGGCACGGTCCCAATGGACTGGACCATCTGCTTCTTCGGAACATGCCGCACGGACCCATCCCACCACCCAGCGATGAAGAGCTGCATGTGAGGGGGGCAGCTCAGTTTTGGAAACGAGACAGTCCCTAGACAGGGGCCCCCGGAAGCGAGTGTAAAGGGTGGGGGCAGCAGACACAGTGGAGAAATGCACACCCCGAAATATCAACAGGGCTAGAGCAGGAGGTGAGCACCTGGTGAGAGGAGCCCGCGGAGCCGACTCTGTGTGGGGAGATGAACCAACTCTATTCTGTGCTAACGAGGCTGTTGGTTGACCAACGAAGCTCACTGAAGATTGACAGGATATGGGCAGCTTGCGGAGTGGATGGTAAAGACACGTGGAGCCACATATTGAGTGTCCTAGCTAGCTCAGTGGCTGGTGTTCAAATGACCACAAACTGGAGGGCTCGGAACAGCAGACGTTACAGACGTTTCTAGAGGCCAGAAGTCCACCATCATGGTGTCAGCAGCCCCCCCCACCTCCGGAGGCTCTGGGGGTGGAGGTCCTTCCTGCCCCTTCCTGCCCCTTCCTGCCCCTTCCTGCCCCTTCCAGCTCCTGGTGGCCCCAGGTGTCCCTGGGCTTCTGGCTGCATCACCCAGCTCTGTCTCCATCTTCACAGGCTTCTGTCTCTTGTAAGGACCCTCACTGGAGTGAAGCCTTCCCGTAAGATCTCATCTCGTCTCAATCCTTAACTGCGTCTGTGGAGACCCTATTTCCAAGCAAGGGCCACATTCTAAGGTTTTAAGGGGACACGGGTTTGGGGGCGACACCATTCGACCCACTACATCAAGGTTCCACAACATGGAAAGTATCACAGTCGCACATTGCCAGGATGAGTCCGGGTCGAGCCCACACGGCTGTCCAGAAAAGAAGTGTGAGGGCAGGAAGGGGTTCTTAGGTGTGGGCGTCAGGGCGGTGACGGGCTGGAATATGGGAGAGACAGACCGCCTGCCTTGCCTCCGGGTGGGCGACGAGCTAGGACCGATTCCCAGGATCCGCACTATCGTGATGTCCAGTTGACCTTGGCTGAAAGGAGCGAGCGAGATGTGTAGCGTTGCCCTGAAGGGCACCACAAGAAGAGGAGGAGCCAGTCCACAGGGAGGACGGAGTCCACACGGGGGAGTCTACTTGGAGAACACAGCCACATCAGTCTCCTCCACACTGTGGGAGGCCCAGAGCCGCCTACCCCAACGGTGGGTCTGAGCTCCGCCCCTCGTGATGGCACAACCCGGCAAAGCATTTCAACTCTCTGAGCCTCCCTTTTTTCCAAGCACAACCTATCTGACCTCAAGGGCTTTTGCAGGAATGGAGTAAGCTTGCGTGCATAAAACATGGATCACTAACCAAGCATGAGGAGACTTTATCCTGATTATTATTCTTTATTTTTGTCTGTGACCCAAGTGGACCATTAGTCCATCTTTCCCCTCTTTGTTGGGCGAGCGCTGATTTATGATCACAAGCAGCTGGTGAGGGTGTGGAAAGCCTCGAATGCTCACGTGCTTCCTCAGAAGGTTAAACAGAGTTACCAGCGACCCAGCGACTCCACTCCTAGCTACGAGCTCAAGAGAAATGGAGCCCTGCCCACCCAAACTCTTGGACACAAATGTCCGTAGTAGCGTTACTCAACATAGCCCAAAGGTGGGGACGACCCTGATGTTCACCAAGTCATGAGCAGATAAATAATGTGGTGCATTCGTACAGAAGACCATACGAGAAAAGAAAAGAAGAATTATAACCGGTTAATGCGGTTTTTGAAAGTCACTTTACCCCCTAACAACGAGAAGCATAAATCCTTGGGGTTTTGCAAACGACTCAGGTTAAACGTGGATTTTGTCGTCCTAGTTCCAGAATCACCAGGGAACCCACAGAAGGCACTCAGCGATGGAGACTCTGTCCTATTCGGCCAGGAAGGGAAGGTGCCGGGAAGGCAGGAGGAGGCGGCTCAGGAGCTCCCGAGAGCTCCAGATCACAGTCAGAACTGGGCTGCCCGCCCGGGGACTCTGGGGTGCTGCCCGCTGCGGCGGGTCCTTCTCCAGACCTTCCTTCCCTGTCTCCCTCCCAGGCCTCCTCTTCCAGTCCTGAGACCGTGGTCCCTCCCCACAGGTGTTCACCCACTCCCACAGCCCCGTGGAGCTCCGGCGGGGCAGGACCTGGGGGCACCCCAGCCAGGAGGCGCCCCTTCCTGGCCGGAGAGGACTTGACAGGGGGTCCCCAGATCTGTCTCCCCGCGGTATCTAGGAACCAGTTCAGTGGGCGGATCAGCCTCAGTATCTCTTATTTGCTGCTGTGCATTTCAGCAATCACAAGGTGTTACTGATTGGCAAATTCAAACGCATATTGTCCTTAATTTGAGGTTAATTATAGATAACATTTCAAAGGAGGTAATCTCATTAATTTTGATTTGCTTCTAACAGTATTAAAGCTCGCAGTGGAAGACTGATTCGATTAAAATAGAGCGCGTGGAGGTGGGGACGTCCGGGTCCCCCAGCGTTGTTAGCACACTTGATCAGCCGTGGCGAGCCAGGAAGACGCGGGGGGAACGTCTCCAAAAACAACAGCGAGCTTCACCGCAGCTCCCCGCCGGCACAGGTCCGGCCACGCTACAGGCCCCAGCCCCACTTCCTGACCTTCTGTCGGGTGAATCCACGCGGAGACCCACGGGTCAGTGGTGGCGGGAGGCAAAAGGAGCTGTGATGATCACGTCCTTGTCTCGTGCACTGACTCAGCGGCAATGAAAAGCCCCGAGCAGATCCCGTGGGTCAGATTCAAGGAGGGATTCAAGAGGGCCAGGCGTCAGGGAAGGTCCCTGGAGGAGGTGATGCTGGACCCGGAGGCCAGGAGGAGGCCCCGCCCTTCCAGGGATCCCGGGGGACACAGACAGCAGGCCCCGGGGCTGGCACAGGAGGCCAGGTGTGAGCAGGCCTGGGCCAGGGGGTCTGCGACAAGTTCAGAGCCCGGGGGTAGCCCCACAGTGGGGAGGGAGGGGCAGCACACACGGGCAGGGGCCTCCGGGGGCTTCACACGGCTGCGGCCGTGCTGAGATCTGGTCACAGTTTTACTTCAGATGTTTCTGGGAAGTGGGTAGAAGTGGACAGGAGGGGCTGATATTATGGTCACAACTTATTACCTCTCCCTCAGGTGTAAGAAATTGAGATAAAAATATTTTGAACTTTTAAAATCGTTAAACATCTCATAAACATAAAAAAGCATACTTAAGCGACTTTCTTTTTGTTCTAGAAGATTATCGGCGCACCCGCCTGCGAACAGCCTAACCGCAAGTCCCCGTCTGAACGGACCATACCCCGCCACGTTAATAATGCTTTTGTGTACATCTTCTTTTTTTCCCCAGAAAAGATTGTTTCCACATTTTAGCTTATTTCCACAGGGTGTGAACACTTTTACGGCTCTCGTTACTTGCTGCCAAATCGTTTTCTGAGCAAATTGTACCAATTTACAACGCTACCAGCAACAGATGATGGCTGGTTTCCACCACACCCTCTTCCCCAAGAAAGGATTTCAGTAATTCGAGAATCACTTTCCATTTGTAAGCAAAGTTTCCATCCACTCCCTCCCTCCCTCCCCTTCTGTAACTGGTTCCCCAGCAGTGGGCTCCGAGAGCAGAGGGAAATGCGGGGTCCAGACCTCTGAGCCTCACCTGCACGTCAGAGGTGAGCTGCTGACCCAGGAGCCCCTGATGCATTTAAAGTGGGAGAGAGTCTCAGTCCCGTCGAGCTGCTGTCGCACAACAGCACAAGGGGAAAGGCTCACGCACAGCGGTGCTGGGAGTTGGCAAGTCCGAGACCAAGGCACGGGCAGAGCTGGTGTCTGGTGAGAACCCCATACTGGTTCCCAGACAGAGAGCGTCTCACTGTGTCCTCACGGGGCAGCAAGGGAGAAGGAACTCAGGGGTCCCCTAGCACAACACTAATCCCACACGCATGGACTTAACCCTCAGGACCCACTCCCTTCCCCAAAGCCGCAACCCCAAAAGCCTGCCCTCTGGGGGGTTAGTTTCCACGTATGAATCTGAGAGAACCACACTCTGCCCCTAACAGAGCGTGGCTACATCGGATTTCATTTTGGGTGTACGTTGGGACTTCCAGCTCGAGGGCAGAGAGAAGGACCCCATGTCAGAGCCCCCTCGGTGGGGGGGTGCTGCCAGATGAGGGTGCCTGGGACTGCGCCCCGCGCTGGACATCAGAGAGAAGGTGTCCGGGAGACAAGGACAGGCCAGATGGACAGAGGCTGGAGGGTCAGGAAGCCCCTGACACCGGCAGGCATCTGAGGACGACCGATGGGACCCGCTGGAGGACACACAACCCCAGATGGCGTGGGCTCCAGGACAGCGTCACACGCCCTTCCCTAGCTCCCCTCTTAGTGTCACCGACTGCCCGTCACGGGACCCAGGCTGGTCCGCCGTGGGAGCAGAGCCCCAGCCTGGGCACTGAGCCTGTTCAGTAAGGACAGCGGGGACGAAAGCCGGCGGCCGGGGTTTGGCCGTTGGGCGGCCGTGACGCGCAGCTTTAAATCTTTATTCTAAGAAGCACGCCGACCACAAACAGAGCCGGTCTGGTGACAGCCGGGCTAAGACAAACCGGGAGTAGAAAATTAAGTACCAATCAAGTTATTTGATTTGGGTATATATTTGTGACAAGAGAACTAAATCATATATTGATCCCAAATAGAGCAAATTCAAGTTGGTTTCCTTTTTTTTTTCTTTTCTCTTTTCTTTTTTTTTTAGGAGCAAAATACTTCGGAGCCTCAGCCAGAAGGAAAAAGCGCACATAAAGGAAGCAGTGATAGTCAACTCCGAATTAGAAAGGCTCCGTGGTGTTTGCATTGATTGGATAGATTTTCCACTTTACTTTGTTGGAGGGAAGTTCATTTTATGATTTTTGCCATTCGACCAGCTCAGACACCCCCGCCAGGGTCCCTGCGGGGGAGGGGCGCTCATCCAAAGGCCCCACAGTTCACCAAGTGAGTCGGACCCCGAGAGGTTCCACCAGGGAGGCTAAAAGTGGTCTTGACCCGGGAAGAGAAGTAAGTGTCCACCGGGAAGACGACGGTGAGGGACCCCCACAGGGGGAGCCGCTAAAGCACAGGGATGCTTGGGAAGGAGATTTAGAGGGTGCGGAAGCAGGGACGCGATGGTAACCCCCAGCCTCGGGGCCCTCGGTGTCACCCAGAGGATACCAGACGCCCCTCGATTATTCCAAGCACTTTCTGAATGCTCCCCTACAGTAGACACGGGCACACTGAGGTGGACACGGTTTCTGCCTCACGGAGCTTCACATCTGGTGGCGTGGCTTACGCCGAGAAGGTGTCTATCGCGCACAGATGTATGCCATCGTGAGGTGTGGGAGTGGCCTGCAAGAAACCAGCCGGGCGCCATGGGGAGCAAGGCCAGAGCGGGGCAGCGAGGCCAGAGCAGGGCAGCGAGGCCAGAGGGGCCTCGTGTAGACGGGCTCGGGGCTGAAATGAGATAGGAGCTTCCCAGGCAAGGCGGACCGGGCGAGGCACGGCATGGAAGACGGAGGAACTGAGGCGACGGCATATGAAATTAAACCAGAGGGTGGTTTTTTATTTCTACAAATAACAGACTTTAGGGAGAAAGGCAGAGCTCGAGTGGACATAGAATTATGATTTCAACAGATCTATTAATCACGAAATTATATCCACTCCAGCTATTAAAGCCTGTTACAAAGCTGCAATAATTAAGAGTATGGTATTAGCATCGGGACGGAAAAGACACAGAACAAAAGAGAGAACAGAGGAGGACGGGAATGATGATCCAGTTATGTTCCGGATCCAAGGAAAAAGGGGATTTGTTTTCCATCAATACAATTAGTATAATTGGTTGGCCATGTGGGACAATGTTGAGACAGCTCTGTCTTTTATACATACACCAGAACAGATCCCAGATGAATTTCAGATCTAAAATGTTTTCAAAAGCTTAATCTGTAAGGCAATATTTACCTTTATAATCTATGAAGCAATTATAGTTTTATAATCACTGGGTGAGGTGAAGCCTTATCCGCACTTGCCTCTGCGGGCAAACCTACAGAGCCACAGACCCGTGATTTGACTGAAGGACAATGACGACACAAGGGACATAAAGACCATGAACCAAAGTTAAAAAGCAAATGAAGCGGTAGACAAAGCAGGGCTTTCCTTAATATCTGAGGAGAGCCTGTAAGTCAGGTGTACGAAGGAAAGCTCCAACAGAATAAAGGAAAAAAGGGGGTTAGGATTCGAATATATGAAGGTTTGCTCACGCACACTGCGAGCTGAATAATCACCGGATAAAACAAGGCGCGACCCACCACGTGCGCTGGATTGGCCCCGACCTTGAGAGATGCAGTGTCCAGCCCCAGCATGGTGTGGGCGCACAGGTGCTGTCGCCGGCAGCTGGGGGACTGTTTTCTCCCAAAGACGTTCTCGAGAGCCCCTCGGGGGACGGACACCAGAGCCGAGGAAGGCAAGAACCTCCGTGGACTCATCCCAGCCTCGTCTGTGGGTTTAACCGAAGTAAAGAGGCCGGCGGCGCGGAAGGTGGCCTGCGAGACCGCGTATCAGAGCAACTTCGAATCATGAGTTAAAAATCTCCCAAACACAGGATTAATTCTATTTACTGTTATGAACCCTTCCGGCAAGGCCAGACAATGCACAGTGAGATCACGTGCGAGGCATCCGCTGCGCGTTCTAAGGGATTGTCCAGATCTGTTTCTGAAGCAATACCGTGTGCCACCATTCTTGCTTAGGAAGCTGATTTAAAACATCCCCCCCAGGACGCCCGGCGGGCTCCGTTGGAGGACCACGGGACTCTCGATGTCAAGGTCATGAGAGTGAGCCTCATGCAGAGTGTAGAGATCAGAGGAAAAAATAAATTCTTTAAAAAAAAAATCCCCTCCATCTACGTGATCTGTCATCTCTCGACCGTACCGTCCTGCCGCTCTCCACCGCGTCTACCGGGTCTCTCCGAAACAGCAGCATATTCCCGGAAAAGACTGTCTGCCAGGACACAGCACGACCCAGACCCGGCCCTTCCCGGTCGCACTGCCGTGGTTGATCCTTGCCTTCTATGTTAGGCTCTTCTGGATTCAATGTCTTCCTTGTGCTAAGCCTAACGTACTTGGGAAGCAGGGAAGAAATAAAGCTGTTTCCAAAAGGGAGGCAGAAACATCAGAGCACATCATAACGCGTGAAGGAGGCTCTTGCCCTAGCTTCAAACCGCGTGCTTCTGCACACGGGGCCGGGGGACCGTCACGGCGAACCGGCTGTGGCCGCCGGGGGACAGGGTGGTGGGCACGCTTCCGCCTCTTTCTCCGTGAGTTCCCGTCCTGGCTACGACGTTTACCGTGCGTCACTTTGCAAAAAGGAGCAGAAAAGGCCATGGCCGTGTGAAGAGGGCTGTGTACAGGGCAGACGGACCCCTGCCCAGGCACAGCTGAGAAGACCACCCTCCGGGCTGCTCCGGGCTCCGTGGATTCAGGGGCCGAGGTCCACCCTAGGTCACGGGCGGCCCCCAGTGAGACGGAGGGGAGAAGGGAAGGCCCGGCCAGCTGTCTGTGACCCAGGCCACCCTCACTGTTGCTCAGGGTCCCTTGGCCGAACTTGGTCACATGACCGCCCGCTCTGCAAAGGGTGCTGGGAAATGCAGTCCAGACGGGCTGCCCTGAGCCTGCTGTCCTCACACCACTCAGGAAGAAGGGGGAGGGTGGCTTCTAGGGCAGCCTGCAGTCCTGGCCCCCAGGGGCAGCTAGCGGGCCCTTCGCACCCGGCTTTGCATAAGGGCTTCGCCCGGAGCGGGACTCCACTTCTCTCCCTCCCCTCACACTCCAGCAGTGACTCGGCCAGCAGGTGACTTAAAGCTTCGGAGCCCCCCAGCTGGGCCCTGGGTGCTCCCACGTTCAAGTCAGCTTGTGCACAGGGAGTCCTGGTCCACACTGCACGGGTGGTGAGTCTGCAGGGCAGGCTCCGTCCCCAGGGGAGAGGGCTGCAGGCTGGCCCCTCTGCACCCGGAGCTCGGTGGAAGGACCCTCCCGTTTAGGGCACCGGCTCACCAGCCCACGTGGACCCAGAGCCACGTCCCCATTCAGCTTTGGCAGCGAGAAGCTGGCCTCTGGCCGTGTGTCTGGCTTCTTCGTTTCATTTCTTAGTCGCTTCCAAACTCAAGGGGAGGAGAGAGCCGAGCTGCCCTCAGCGTGCGGAGCTCGCTTGAACCTGTTCGTTTATCCTGTTTATCGCGTCGATCTCAGGGTTCGGTCGGAGGTGAGTGCGCGCTCACACAGACCCAGCCGCCCGGCCTCGTCCCACGGAGGGCGGGCGGGACCCCCGGGCAGGGTCTCCGGACTCCCCCTGGGCACCTTTCACCCAGAATGCACGGGACCCTTGCTCTGCCCCTGTCCCACGGGAAATGCTCAGGCAGGCTGCGTTCAATTTTGGAGAGAGCGTCTGTTTTACCAAGGAGCCCACGGCTCAGTGTGGGGGTGGCTCTGGTCCAGGCAAGGCCTGCAGATGCTGCTCTCGGTGACCGGCTTGTCCTCGGGGAGCGTCAGCCCTCGCACGGCAGCTTGCTGCTACTTCGTCAATTTCTCCATTCTTGTCACCTTGTCACCCTCCGCCGACACACAGGTCCCACAACCCATCACGAGCAGGTGGGGGCTGATGAGGCCTAAGAAGAGACACTTCCCTTTTGGTTTGCGGTCCGTGCCCCATGCACAATTGAGTCAGGGGAATCCACGGACTCGGCCACGCACTCCAGCGCGTTGCCTCGTGCAGGGCGGGGGAGGGACCCGCAGAGAAGACCTCATCCACACAGCGTCCTCTGAGTACCCCCCGCCTCACTCGATTCCTGCACGTAAAGGGGTCGTTATCACCCACACATGGTCCATGGAAGAGTAGGGTCTTCATCTAGGGCCCTAACCTCCCACCCAGCCCTCTGTTTGACCTCCTGCTGCGTGACGATGATCCCAAAGCTTCACCACTTCAAACTACCGCAAGTTTGGACGGTCTCACCCGTGTGGGGGTCAGGAATTCAGGGCAGCGTGGCCAGTGGTTCCGGCTCAGAGTCTCCTGGGAGCTGCAGTCACCCGAGGGCCCCACTGGGGTTGGGGATCTCTTCCGAGGCCTCTGGCAAGAGGCCTCTGCCTCTCCCCATGCGAGCCTCCCCCCGAGACAGCCTCCCCATGACATGCACACAAATGCTGGGGATCCTGTCCAGTGCAGGCTCGGAGTCAGCTTTCGAGCTCGGGGTTGACTCTACTGTGTTAAAGCTCCCAGGAGCCGCTAATGCAGCTGGTGTCGGAACCGCAGCCTGACCAGCAAGACTTCCAGGAGGTGGGGGTCAACCAGAGCTGCCGGGAAGATCAGAGCGTGCCCAGCAGGGGCGGACGGGCGGGTTGTGGGCAGACAATCAGCACGATGGCGGGTGTACAGCCTCCTCTTGTGACCTTGACCGCAGGCCATGTCTTACGAGTTTCTCACCCTGGCAGAGTTGGGGGTGAGCGTCTCCACCTGCTCCTGGTGCGTTTCCTCAAGGGCATCCCCGCAGCTCAGGCCCAGGAAGAGAAAGCAGGACCAGGGTCTAACTTAGGACATGAGACCACCGCCCCCAGACCCCGCCCCAAGCACACATGGTACTTCCTACCTCACACTGGACCTGTCGCAGACAGGACTCAGGCTCTGCCCATCCCTGTCCTGGGCCCCTCTGTTCCTGTCCCTGCCTGGATGCCCAGCTCGGGCCCCGGAGCACGAGAGTGCCGGCAGACCTCGGGCTGGCTAGGCTCTGGGCACCCTAAGCAGCTGCTCCATCCAGGAGGGCCGTCCAGACCGTCCCTGGACAAAAGGAATCCAGAGGGGACACGAGGCTTAGCAGAGGCCCACAAGCAGCAGGAGTGACTGCAAGGCTGGGTCTGAAGGGAAGCTTGGCAGTGAGGTCCGAGAGCCGTGTCCTCGGGAGGAGATCCTTAGTGTGGGATGGTTCCAAGGCGTATGGAGGCCCCAGCTCTCCCCAACCCTGTCCCAAAAGAGCAGACTTGTGACATGGGAACGTGGACATTCCTGTGGGGACACTGGAACCCCTGGCCCCTCTGTCTTCCAAAAAGCCACCCGAGCATCACTCTGCCCCCTCCCTGTTTGCTCCCTGTGTCTGCGGAAGCCGTTGATAGGAATCCCCGTTGCCCGCCATTCCCACTTCCTCTGGGACCAGCACGCAGGCTCTGCTCATGCCCCTCAAGCTGCGTGGGTCCCTGATGCTGACCCCGGTCTCGGGGCTGCCCGTGCCCGGCCTCCCCCATCCCAGCAGCCCCGGGGGAAGGCCCGTCCCCCGGCCCATCTCCTCTCTGCCCACCACCTCTGCCAACCCCCGGGGCCGGGCCTCGGTGCTGTCCACACCCCATACCGCCCGCATGGGAGGGTCGGGGTGTGGCCGTGCCTGTCCCCAGGGAGGGGAACCCCACAATGGTCTAGGCCACGGGTTGTAAAGGAAACGGCTACAGCACGTTTACACACATTGTAGTACACGTTGTTAGACACGTTGTAAAGGAACCAGCTACAGCCAAGTGGTAGAAGCAACGCACATGTCCACGGACGTGGTCTCTATACACGTGGGACTCAGCCTTAGAAAGAAGGGAACTGTGACATTAGCTACAAGGGCATGAACCCTGAGGATACTGTTCTCAGGGAAAGAAGCCAAACGCAAAAGAACAAATCCTGTGTGATTCCACTCACAGGAGGCTCCTACCGAAGTCGGGCTCGTGGAGACAGACGGCGGACGGTGGCTGTCGGGGGCTGGGGAGGTGGACGGGGAGGGAGTGCCCGATGGGGACAGAGTCGGTTCTGCAGGATGAAAAGCGTCCCAGAGACGGATGGCGGTGGTGTTCGCACAGCTGTACGAGCGTGCTTAATGCTACAGCACCGCACACTTAAAAATGGCTTCAAAGGTAAATTTATGTCCTGTGTATTTTCACACGATTTTTAAATATTGGGCAGGTCTAATCAATAAGGTGGGCTTTCCAGGAATGAAAGCGGACGGCCCTGGAAGACCTTAACCAGGGAGGGTTGGAGCATCGCTAGAAACCCTTTCTGACTCTGCGGTCAGTGTTTCTGCACCAGCTCGGGCTGCACACGGAGAGTGATCGAGACTTATTCCCACATGTGCTGCCGGGGGGCCGCCCCCCAGACTCCAAATATTTGGGTGCAGATTTTGCTTGTCTTAGTTTGAAAAGTTAAATACCTACCAGATTACTGTCACTAGAAAACGTGCAATGGAGGAGATGTTACTTAGGAAAAGGATGTGTACAAGTCATGGGAAGATGCGGGGCTTGGGGGGCAAATTAACATGCATTTCTTCTGTAGCTTAATCTACAAGTATTGTAATTATTCAACCAGAATCCAGGAAGACAGGTTTCTTTGTGGACTTTAACAGACACACTTTAAGTAACAAAAAGCATTTATATGTAGATTAAAAAGGACGGAAGCCGCGTGGCAGGGAGCAGAGAGGGAGGTGGGTTACTCAGGCTGACAGTGATGCCGCCAGACACCCCAGGGAAACAGCAGGGCCCTCACGCTCGTCCATCACGATGGACCCCTCCGGCATCCCGCGTGGCTGCTGGCTGATTCTAGGAAACCTCCGAACTCTCAGGCCATCTTCCCAAACCCTCGTGTCCCAGGCTAGTCCTCCGTGCCCAGCGCTGGGGTCTCTGCACGGTCCCCACCCTTCCCCTCTCTCCGGTGCTGCAGGCACGGCCACTCACCTCACCCAGACCTCAAGACCTCCTCAAGGGCACCTCCTCCAGGCAGCCGCAGCTGGGTGGGTGGGGGGGGTCCCCTTAGGACATTGGTCCCCAGGCCACTTCTTGGTCATCTCCCAGTCCCAGGGAGGCCACTGCTGACGTGGCCCTGGGAGGGGACGAGCAGTGAGAGCGCCCCGATATGCACCTTGAGGGCATCCCCGCCCCTGTTCCTGCCCTGCTGGGGGTTTCCAGGTGTGTCTCCTGCCCGTGACCACGAGGACGGGGCTGAATCGCATCTCCCCCAAATTCCCATGTTGCAGTCCTAACCTCGCTGGAAATGGGGAGATTCGTGGCAGATGCAAACGAGGTAGGAGGAGCCACACTTGAGCAGAGCGGACGGCTTACCCGGCAGGACCGGCGTCCTCCGGCAGGGGAAGTGTGGACACAGAGACGCGCGTGCACCAAGGAAGTCCGTGTGGACGCGGAGCTGGAGAGCGCGGTGATGCGGCGGGACGCGGCGGGCCGTGAGACCACCTGCAAAGCCCCAGAAAGGGAGAGGCGCCTGGAAGATGGGCCCCTCAGAGCCTCAGGAGGAAGGAACCCGCCCACACCCTGATCTGGGACCTCCAGCCCCAGAACTGGGTGGGAACGAACCTTTGCCAGTTGACTGTGTGGTCCTCTGTCCGCGGGACGTGAGGGGCACTTGCAGGAAGCCTGTGCTGTGGGCACTGGGGGCCGAGGGTGCAGAGGCCGCTCCTGGAGGATCTAAGAAGAGTGTCCCCTTCCAAACACTGGGGTCGGGGGCCAGCAGGCTTCCAAGAACAGCGGTCCTCCAGCCACGGGCTTCGGCACCAGCAGGGCACCCGCGGGGAAGAGGCGGACTACAGGGCCTCCACGCTCACGGCTGACACCCGGGAGTGGCCCCTGTCAAGGTGGCACGCCAGGGGGTCGGGCATTGGGACAGCTTTCCCCCAAGAAGGGAGAACCGTGCTGGTGGTGATTCCGACGGGGTCTCTTCTGGCCCAGCCGATGGTCGGGCGACGCACTCTGGAACCCCCAGCAGAGCCCTGGTGCTTGTTCCAAGACGTCCTTGGACTCGCTGGGTTTTCAAGCCTTGCTGCTCCCACTGGGGCCTCCCGAACGCATCTGGGCGGCACTAGGCCTCCCTGAACGATTTCCTGTCTTCCCACCACGCACCTGCCGCGTGGAGAGGATGAAAGCAGGGTTTGGGGAGTCTGGACCCTCCGGGGAACTCATCCGGGTCCCTGGGACCCAAGGAGAAGAGCCTTCCTC
Source organism: Mustela erminea (assembly GCF_009829155.1). Classification (NCBI taxonomy): domain Eukaryota; kingdom Metazoa; phylum Chordata; class Mammalia; order Carnivora; family Mustelidae; genus Mustela; species Mustela erminea. Next base: position 2,389,028 of record NC_045619.1, read on the forward strand.
GGGTCCCAGTCCGCCTGACAGCGCGGACGGGCGGCCCTTGCAATTTGCTCCTGGAGAAACCACGCGGGAAGGAGCAACGGCATTGCCTGGACACGGGCGAGGCCGCCTCACCGCACGGGGCTCGACAGAAGGAAATCTGTTTGCAGTTTGCGGGGCTTTAAGGCCCCAGAGTCGTGTTCATCGGGTCCCCACTGTAAGTCCTAGCGCTTTGTCACAAAGGAGGACCCAGGAGGCGCCACCTTCCATAAGCAGAGTGGAAATCCAGTGTCTCCCACGCTGGCATGGACAGTCTCTGCGTGCAGGAGGAGGGAACCGCGGCCGGATGCTTCTCCGAGACCCACCCCTTCCAGGCTTCCCACTCAGTCCGGGGACCCCCGGCCACGGCCACGGCCCCGCATACGCCCTACAGCCCAGCCGCGTCCCGCTGGCCCCGCCCAGCTGTGCAAGGGCAGGTGTCCCGGGGTCAGGAGTGGCCACCACGGAAACACAGCACACACCGTCAATCCACTTCGATGTCTGCCTCGGGGCTCCCTGGTTGCATTTTTTTGTTCACCCTGATACCTCGGTCCTCTGAGGTGAGCTGGTGCGTTTGCGTTCACGGCGATTACTGTGAAACTTGCAAACTTCCTGCCATCCTGTTCCGTGTTTTACTTTGGCCGACGTGTGCGTTTCCTTCGTGCGTCCCTTCTCTTCTGTCTGAATTAGATAAAGGTTTCTCTTATCTATTGCTTTAGACACCGCGTATTACATCCTCTGAAGGCTGTGCCATCATCTTAGCATGCATAATTAATAAGCATAATTAAATATGTATATTTTCCCAGTAATGCTCACAGATGCTCGGTGTTGCCTGACTTCTCCCCCCGCACCGAGTTCGGCCCACGTTACCCAGAGCACCCGCCCCGTTCCTGTAATGGCAGACAGGTCTTTCTTTCCGCCTTTGTTTTTTTTCTAAGACATAGTAATTTTACTGTCACTGTCACTGTCGACTCATTTTTACCCGTTTATTTTACTTCCGTGATTGCAGGTTGGGTCTCGGGTCCGCAGAACTGGACTCAACATCACCAGGTTCATGCCGGCAGCGGATTTCACTTTCCAAAGTTGGCCTCGTGGACCCAGCCTGTCCCAGGGGCTCTCCGTACAGTGTGGGGTCTCGTTCATTCTCCGGGAGCCCGAGCACACCTCGCAAAGGCCTCCCCCCATGGGACATGTTCGTATTTTCTCTCACGTGATGCCCCTTGGAGACCTGGAGTCAGCTTGCAGGACTCTGAGGGCACAGCAGCCACCACGTGGGAGCCCACAGGCAGAGCCCACGTTGACGTTCCATGGGGGCCCTCGGGCACCAGCTTCCTGGTCGTCCTTATCTTCCAGATGAGCCCCACATGTTGAGGAGCAGGGACAAACCTTCTCGCCGTGACCTATCTGAACTGGTCCACGGAAGGCGTGAGCACCATAACTGTGGTTCGTGCCACGAGACGTGGGGTCGGCTGCCAGGCAACCGTGGCCCCTGGAACAGCACTTAGAACAGGACTGTTTGTACTGTTTGTTTGTCCATTAGCTGTTTGAAGAGATGCAGCATTCATACCCACCTTCCAGAACAAAGTCTAGGGCCTTGACAGGGATGGACGCGCGTGCGGTCCGCTTACCCTGACCTGTCCCCCCGAGCGAACTGCCGTCCTAAACCCCACGGCTACCATCCTGGCCTCCTCTTGGGCCTTTGTGCTGCACCAGCAGGTGGCCGGCCACCAGGGCATAGGTTTTCCTTGCAGTTGCACTGACATCAGTGAAACGGCCATTATACTCAACGAAGTATTTTGAGACTTTCTCATTTACTGTGACATCATTAAGGTCATCTGCGGTACTGTGTGTTGCAGTTCATCTGTTTTGCCTTCCCATGAGACCCGTGTTCCCATGATCGAGTCCATCATCAGTGTCCGTCCACTTGCCTGGAAAGGGAACTTGGGCTGTTCCCAGGTTTTTCCTATAACGAACTCATGAATAGCCTTCTGCCTATCTCCTATTGTAACGCAATGTCTCTTGCCATGAGACCCAGAAGTCATGTATCTGGGTGGTAGGACATATAAGGACACATTCTATGTGTATATTTTAGACGCAGATGTTTTGTATGGATATGCTTGATACTAACATCTCATCAACTGCATATATTGAAAATATCTCGTGTGTAAATCACCTTTTCATTTTTTAATGGGTCCTTTGATGGACAAAATCTTTAGTATCAAAAAGTCAAATTTGTCAATCTTTTACAGTTCAAGAGTTTTAAATTGTACAAGAAATCACTCTTTTTCCTGAGCTCTAAAAAGAAGTACTCACTTATGTTTTCTACGAGAAGTTTTAAGTTTTTCATTTTTGACATGTGAGTGCTTAACCCCACTAAATTTGACTTTTTTCATAGCAGACTACAGAAGCATACAATTTTGCTCCTTCCTTCACGGATAAACGGGTTTAAACAGATCCCTTTCGCCCCGTAGATCCGACATGCCATCTCTCTCACATGGTCAAGGACACTTCCGTGGGCGGGTCGACCTCTGAGCTCTCCGCTCCGCTCCCCTGTCCCTTCGTCTCCCCTTCCCTGGCACACCCTTGGCCAAGCGGCCGCGGCATCGTAATCCGACCTGATTTATCCAACAGAGCAAGTCCTCCCGCTCCTCAGAAGCTCTCTTTTATCCGTGGCCATTTTTCTCTTCCGTGTAGTGTTTAGAACCCTCTTTAAAACGCTATAAAAACACCCATGGGGAATATGATTGGAATTTCATTGAACCTACAGATCGGACTGGAGAGAGTCCTCATCTTTACGTGCTGTCGTCCTACCCACGCGCACACTGTCCTATGTTTCTTGAGTCTTCTTTCATATCTCTTAACCAACTTTTTGTGTTTGATTCCTTCAGAATACTCGGTTCTTGGCCCTCTTACAGATGATGTCTTCTCCTTAATTATCTTATGTTGTATGTTAATATTATATTAAGCCATTTAAGCTAAGCCATCTAATTATTTCTGATAACTAGTGCATGGGTCCTTTTGCAATCTCCATTTAAATAATTCGTGTCAGCCACAAATGACAGTTCCATTTCCTCTCTCCAATCCTTTGCCTCACACCTTTTTCTTCTGTCAACGCGTTAACGTTAGCAAGGGTCGCAGATACAGCGTTGAAGATGAGCGGTGATAATGAGTGTCCTTCTCCTCCCTGTTCTGAAGGCCGTTTCCAACACGTCCCACTTGAAGATGTGTTGTCATACTCTTTTGTATACTCTAATTTACTAAAAGTCTTTCCAATCGGTGGCTGTTGAATTTTATCAGATGCGTTTTCTGTGTCTATCGAAAAGACATGTTCTAATTTGTTAATAAATTCCACGTATAAATTCCCATATTAAACATCTTTGCACACTTAGCATAAATCTAAGTGGGTCGTGGTGTGTTATCTGTTTTATACACTAAGTGGATTTGATTTTCTAATATTTTGTTTAGGACCTTTCCAGTATGTTCCCCAAGTTAGTATCAGAATGTTGACATCACAGATTAGGCTGAAAAGTTTTCTTTTTCTTCCTCAACTTTAAAATCACTTGGAACTCTTCATTAACTCTGTTTTGCTTTGTTACAGTTTTTGTAGAAAAATATTTCAGGGCTTCAATGTCTTTAATAGTTATAGGACTATTTAAACATTTTATTTTTTATTCAGTCAGTTCTGATGTTATATTTTTCCAAGAAATCTTTCAGGTCTTCAAAATATCAAAACCATTGGCACATAGCTATTGGTAAAATTCTATTTTTAAATCTCTATTTATCTCTACTTGTCTCCCCCTTTTCATACTAACACCATTTATTTATGTCTTCCTTCTTCTCTTGAAAAGTCATATGGGAATTTCAACCATTTGATTTATTTATTTTTCCTAAGAAATAACTGAGTGTGTGATCTTTCTCTATTGTACTATTATTTTTTATTTTATTGACTCATATGCTTACTTTAATATCACTACTATCTTTGCATTTATTTCTTATTAAAATAGAATAACTATTTTAGAGGATTTTTCCTTTTCCAATATAACTACTTAAGGCTAGAAATTTCACTGAAATAACGATAATTTTTTTTTAATCACTCTATTTTAGGTACATTCGATTTCATGGTGAGTTAGTTCTTTTTTATCCATGAATTATTTAGCAGTGTGTATGTTTTTTACTCTTATTATAACATTTAGATAGAGAAGTATATTTTAAAAAATGGTTTTCAGCTCAATGAATTATTACAAAGCCAACAGACCCAAGTCACCACCACCCAAACAAACAAAAATAAAATTGCACATTAAGACTGCATTAAGATCATTAACCTCTGTCACAGGTACTTAAACTCCTTTCAAAAGGTAACAATTACCAGGTTCCTAATCTTAAATTAGTTGTGATCAGTTTGGAACTTCATAGGAATGGAATTATGCAGTACATTTTCTCATGGGCCTGGGTTTGTTTGTTAGTTTGTTTGTTTTCATTCACTATTGGTTATATGAGATTCATATTTGTGGACAGATGTGATAGTTTTTATATTTTCACAGTTATATTATTTTCCATGCATACATATACTTATCACAATGTTTTTACCCATTCTGCAGTCAATGAACTTTTGGATTATTTACATACAGTTTAGTACACAGGTATACAATGTCTGTAGACTATACATCTAAAAGCAGGAGTTCTGGGCACAGATAACCTGTTCTGTGGTGTCAAGCTAAAATAAGTCATTCCCAGTAGACTCCCATAAACCATGTATGGGAGTCCCCAGTTCCTCCAAATCCTTGCTGGTACTTTTTGTCTTTCACCTTCTAAAGCTATTGTAGTTGGTGTGGGGTCTTGGCATTTTAGTTTCAAGTATATTTCTCTGACAACTAATGACACTGAGTCTTTTTTTCTTATCATGAAGTGTTTGCTCAAGGCTTTTGTCTATTTTCCCTTTGAGTTTTCTTTTTTTTCTATCTATCTGATGTGGTTATTTAGACACTGTGAATATGAGCTCTTTGCTGAGGACATATGTATATTGCAAATGTTCCCCTACTCTGTGTCTTGCTTTTTCACACTCTGAATGATATTTGATGACCAGAACTCCTAATTTTAATGCAGTATAATTTATCAATCTTTCCTGTGTGAATAGAACCTTTTAGTTAAAGAAAATTTTGTCTATCCTAAGGTCATGATGATATTCTTCTCTATTTCCCTCTACAAACTACAGTTTTACTGTTCAAATTTAGATACACAGTAGGTCTGTATGGTGCACGGGACAATATCACTTTTTCCCTGTGATTATTTAATGTTCTTTTCCCCACTGCCCTATATTGTCTGCGGTCAAATGTAAACACGTAGGTAGGCCTGTCTCTTCATCTTGTTCCATTGGTCTATTTGTGTATCCTTGACTAATACCCTATTATCTTTTTCTTAAAGATTTATTTATTTTGGAGAGAGAGAGAGTGCACGTGGGCCGGGGGCAGAGGGAGAAAGAACCCCAAGCAGACTCTATGCTTAGCATGGAACCCAATGTAGGGCTTGATCCCAGGACCCTAAGAGCATGACCCAGCTGAAACCAAGAGTCAGATGTTTGATGGACTGAGCCCTTCAGATAGCCCCACCCTATTATCTTAATTACTACTGCTTTAAAATAAAATTTGGTAATTATTCACTGCTTTTATTAAATATTGACTTGGTTATTTTGGGTCCTTTGCATTTCCATATAAATTTTTTAAACGGTTTATAAATATCCTCAGAAAATTTACTGGAACTTTTATAGGGATTGCATTAGCCTAGAGATGAAAGTGAATACAGTGGCTATCTCTACAGTATTTCATTTCTCAATGCATGAAAATAACAGAGCTCTTGGTGTGTTGGTAAACGGTGAACTATGGTTTCTCCAAGGGGAAGTATGTGTCTTGCAACATTTGTCGATTTTTGTACTGTGAATCCTACCACTGGCTAATTTCAAGCTACCATTGTGTATTACTGAGCACAGACTTTGGAAGAGATACATAAAATTTGCTTTTCTGGGAAGTTAGCAACAAACCCGTGGATCTAGCCCTCCATTTATGTAGGTCTTCTTTAATCTCCCACAATAAAGTCTGCCTTTTCTGTGTAGATAGCTAGTTGCATGTTTATTCCTAGGCTTTAGATGCTCTTGTAAATGTTATTTTCACTGGCATTTTTAAGTTTTATTTTCTAATTTGTGTGGCATACACATGAGGCCACAAAATGTGGAAAGAGAGGCAAATATATAATAAACAGTTCATATTCTCTTCATCTCCAGACTTCGGGACCGTCCTAAAGGAATACAATGAGTTTTTGTGCATTGTCCTATTTTTGAAAAGACTCTCCAAGTCCATGCATTAATTGTAAAAACTGATTTTCACTTTTTGGGGGTTCTTTATGTATATAAACATTCTGTCTTCAGATAGTGACAGTTTTATTTCCAGCTTCCCACTTCCTCTACATTCAGTTCGTCTTTCTTGCCTTTTTTTTTCCTTCGGGTTTAAAACTCCAGCTAAAATGTGGATTAGAAATGGTAATAATGGGCATTTTTGCTTCCTTCTGTGTGATATTATAAAATTTTTCTGTAGTTGTCTTCTAAATACAACTTTACACATTTCCTATTAAGGAAATAGCACACACTTATTTCTAGTGTTTTAAACTTTTTCCATTAGTGTTGTTTCAAATTTTATCAAATATATTTGTTTTATCTACTGCATCATATAACTTTTCTCTGTATCCTGTTTTTTCAGCATATTACATGGAATGATTTCCAAATGTTAAATCAGCCTAAAATTCTTGGAAGAACACCAGCATGGCTGTGATGTATTATCCCTACATATTGCTCGATTCATTCTGCTGATATTTTGGAAGGTAATGGAAATATTCTTTATCTTGATTAAGGAAGGAGCTGCATGACCATATGCTTTTGTCAAAATCTATAGAACTGCATATTTAAAAGGGATGAGGTTTACTTTTATATTAATTAGAACTCAATACACTTAACTTTAAAAAGATAGTAATTGTTTCTCTTTAATAAATCTCTGTTTTGTTTGTTTGTTTGTTTGATTCTCTGGTCATTGTCTCTCACACTCCAAAATCCTACTTGGACAGCTCATCTTGTATGCCAGTTTTCTGCCTGGACCAAATGAGGGCTTACATGACCATCCTCTTTCCTTGCTCCAAATAGAGAATGTACTCAGTGGGCGTTTCCACCATCAGGACATGCCTGGGAATAGAGTCTCCAGCCCTGACTTCTCTAAAGGACCAGTCAGTTATGAATTCCGACTGGTCTGGGGGTGCCCAGTTTCTCTTCCCATGTTCCCAATTATGCAAGTGTCCTGTCCTTCACCTGACCTCTAGTTTCTGACCTCATGCATTTCTAGGGTCTTCTTCCTTGGTTATTGGTTATCAGGCTTTCTATTCTCCTTGAGTTCATTTTGGTAAAGTCTACATATTCACAATACCCTCTGCTGAATTTTGTTGACCATTTAATATATTTTGAAATTTATAACATTTTTAAAGTTCATTTATACATCGTCGTTGGTAGGATTCTTTTATCACCTTAAGCTTTTCCATAGTTGTTCTTACCTACTGTCTTTGATTCTAGTGACTTATTTTTGTTTCATTCTTTTTTGTTGTTTATGTTTGCTAAAGTTTATCAATTTCTCTGTTTTTGTTCCAGAGAGTAAGTCCTGAGTACATTTACCAGCTCTGGTGCTTTTCTATTTTCTACAGCACTTGTTTCTGCTTTTATCACGATTGTTTAATAAGTTTCCTGCTTCTATAGCATTGTGTTTCTGTGGTTTTCTCTGTTTTCATTAAAGCTGCAGCAGATGGTTAACAAAGGTGGCTGTCATGACTTCCCTGCCTGAACAGCACTCCTTGTAGACTCTTCCCGCCCTGGCCCTGGGCTTGGCCAGGCGATTTGCTTTGCCTGCTAGGTCAATAGCATATGGGGCACAAGCAGAGACTTGGAAACCACCTCTGTGTTGGGGCTGGCCCTCTCCTTGCTGTGCTTAGAACCATGAGACCATCATGTGAATAAGCCCAGGTCGGCCTGCTGGAGAAAAGCCACATGCAGAACCAAGGCGCCCACGCCAGCCGCCGGCCAACCACCAGATGTGTAATTAAGGCGTTTCCAGATCAGCTAGCCTTCCCACCAGCTGGCCACAGCCGCGTGAATGAGCCCAGCATAGACCAAACATGCCAACCCTGTCAGAGGACTGACCCAGCCAACGCACAGAGCCAAGCACAACAGTCATTTCAAACCCCCAAGTTTGGGGATGGTTTGTTATGTACCCAAAGCTAACAAATACAACTGCCACAGTTTTGATGTCACTTTCTGATGATAAGGTAATTCCTGCTTATGAATTTTCCCTTGAGGACCATTCTGGCAAAATGCTGTACGGTTGGGCACATAATAGTCAACGTAGTCCATAATTGTGAAATTGCTTTGTTTCCTCTCTCTTCGCTATCAGTAAGTTAAGAGAACATTTACATTCCATCTTTCCTTAGTTTAAAACCTGACTATTTTCTAGCTTTCTGGCATTGTAGTTTGCAAAAGTAACCTGAACAATTTCTGCTTTTTGTAATAGATTCTTGTTTTCTTTACGGCTTAAGAGTCTGTCAGTTTTTATAAATGTCCCAACAACGTCGGCAAAGAAGAGATATTCTCTACAGGATTTGCATTTCAATGATTGATGTCTTTCCAGTCAACCTTCCTCAGAATGCGCGCTTCGTGGGGATGGGGTGGTTGTCTCGTGCACGGCTGCACCCCAGCCTGCGAACATTGACTGGTGTGCACTTGGTCCTCGATTACTGTTTGCTCATTGAATGATGGATGAAGGGACCTCACTCATAATACTAGTTAGATACTACAGTGCCTTACTGTGATTCATTATTTATGATTTATTGTGACGATTGATCCTACTAATATGTTGGGAAGTGAAAGGGATATGCTGTCTCGTTGCTGTTGTAGGATTGCCAATTTCCCCATGCATATCTGGTACTCTTTCTTTTGCCTTTTCTATATTACCCATTGGCCATAGATTTTCTACATCTTTGAGGTTGACTTTTATTTCTGTAAAATCATAAAATATTAAGTAGCTTAAACCTCAGACAAAATATTAAGCTTTGTCTTGTGGTACATTTTGCCCTGAATTTCTCTTTGGGAATCCTCTGCCTGATCTATTATTGCCTCTCCGGGCCAGAGATGGTTCGATGGCCATCAACACCACTCTCTCTCTCACCCTTGGTAGGAAGAAAAAAAGAAGGAGAGAAGGAAGGAAAGAAGAAAGAAGAAGTCCCTTTTCTATAAGGCATCAACGTGCCCAGCTGAGAAGTCCCATTAGTTAGAATGAAGTTAGAGTGATCATGACTAGGCTCAGCCAATGAGACGTACGTGGAAGTTGCTGATGGAACTTGATGAAAGCTTCTTAAGAGACACACGCCACCCAGCAGGACCACTGTGTTCCTTTCCTTTGCCCGCCCCCGACCCCCGCGCCCCCTTCAGCATTCCCAAAGCCAGTTTGGATGCTGAGGCCCCCTGAGGGTCAAGGCCATGCTCGAAGTGACCGTGCAGCAGGAAGAGAGAAGCCACAGTAGTGTCCAGCAGCACTGTGCGGCGGCCTGGTACGTCCGGACTTCGGTTACGTGGAAATAAATGCTTAGGTGCAAATTTCATGTTACATACCAGGCATTTTGCAACATCCAGACTTAATTCCAAATCGGCTTACTCCAGTTAGTGGTCAAGATGCAACTGAGCCGCGTAAACCTCAGGCAAAATATTACGTGTACTTGCTTCATCTTCCTTCCCGCATTTCACATCAGCCCGTTGACTTCTTATAGCCCCTTCCTCTCTCTCCGGCCCTCCCCCCACCCTCCTACTACTTACAAGATATTCTCTCTCTTCAGAATTTTCAAAAATGTTCTATATGTACATAATTCTAATGTGCAAAATAAATCCTTTCATGACACAACTTTATCATCATTGAGCTCTTAATTTGTTTCATCCTTGGCTGGTTGGCTCGATCTCCAGATGTATCTAGAGAAGGTTATGTAGGGAGCGTGTGTGATCCTTTTCCTTTACACCTTAAAAAAATCTGTCAATTCAATCCAATCCAATCAACCCTAACTGGATACCACATTATTAGATTATAAGGATTTTCTTGTAAAATCCTGGCAGAACCAGCAGACACGGTTTCTTTTCTTTCTCTGTAAGCATCCTTGAATGAGTGGATTATAATGCGTAGGCTCACAGAAAAAACAGGTCAGGACTCCAGTCCTGAGCCAGGCTCTCTGAGCCGGCATCTTGAAGCTGTCACTCTCTCAGGGAGATTGAGACATGCACTAGTCCCTAGCTTACAAGGACCATCCCAACTCAAACTCACATGAAAACCCAGCTTCACACACCTAGTGGGAGCCCTTCCACAGCTGGCCACACAGCGAGGGGCTATCCCTGTCCTTGGGAAATATCAAGGCTGCTTCTTCCAGCTCTCAGCATGCAAGCGAAAAGTTGGTGCTTGGCCATTGTGTGTGTCTCATTGACCTTTTGGAATACAAGTAAGACCCATGGAGACCCATGGAGCCTGGGGTTCCCATCCAATCCTGTTGCTGAAGTGGTCCACTGATTTCAGAGAATGTTCGTAGACTGGATCCTCCCCCAAGATCCTGAAGGATGACTTCCTGGCCAAGCATGGCCAAAATTTCATTTGAGGACTCCACTGGGTTAGATGGCAGACTCAAAAAATGTTAAGTCCATGTCCTTAACCCCAGGAACCTGTGAATATGGCCTTACTTGGAAAAAGGATCTTTGCAGATCTGACTAACTTAACGATCTCCAGACGAGATCATCTTGGGTTTTGGGTAAGCCTCACATCCTTACGAAAGAAAGGCAGAAAATGCCTTGTTTTCTGATTTCTGGCCTCCAGGCTGAGAGGATAAACTTCTGTTATCCATGAGTTACCATGTTTGCAGGTAGCTGCTACAGCATCTCTTGGAAACTAATGTAGGCACTTATTGCATCCATGGGAACTTATTAATAAAAATGAGTTCAAATTGTTTAAAGTGTATTTTGTGTTGTCACCTAGTAATGTTTGTGGAACTATCTCTGTTGATCTATAATAAGAACTAGGACAGAGCATATGCATGGTGCCAGGTGGCCAGGATGACCTTGGAGCAATCCTTAATGATACTTTCCTTTAACTCCTTCCAGAATCAGTAGAGTGTAGTAGCAAAAGCATGGGCACTGGAGCCAGGCTGCCTTGTGTGAACCTGATTCTGTGCAAAAATAGCCAGTGGCAGAACCTTGTGGAAGTTAGTCAATCTTTCTGTGTCCCAGTTCTGTAAGGTCAGATGCCACTATTTACCTTATAATGTATTTAGTACATTTAAAGAGCTTCGAAGATTGTCACGTCATCATCATCTTCACCACCACCACCATTATCACCACCATCATCAACACCATCATCACCACCATCACCATCATCCTCCCCACCAGCACCATCATCATCTCCATCCCCATGACGGTCACAACCATCCCCACCATCACCATCTCCATCATCATCACCATCACTGTCATCAAGAACTAAACTGCCCACAGTATTAAACTTTGCCTGAAGCCTGTGCTCCCAGAAAACAATGATGGTTAAGACATGCTTCCCCACCCTTCTGTAATCCAGGAAATGACTTTCTGCAGTGACTCCCTGCCCATATGATTTACATAAGACTCGTGGATGCATCTCTTACTTACCTAGAAAAATCCTAGACACAAACCCTCCAAACTCCTATTCCATGCCTCATAAATAGCATAACTGCTTTTTCCCACTGATCATTTAAAACAAAGTGCTTATTGACTGGTTTGACCAATCTTATGTTACGCTCCTCTCCTTCCCCCCAAACCCTGGACTTTTACCCACCCTCAAGCTAAACCAGCAGAAGACCCCTCCACAAGGGCCCCTCCGCAGAATCAGCTGACACACGGAGAAACAGTGGTCAACTGTCCCACCACATTGCTCACCCGCCCCGTGTGAGTTCTTTCTAGCCTTGCTAGCCCTTTCCTATAAAAGGAAATTCCTTTTAGGACCTTTAGGATACGGCAGATCTGGTCCCCACTGTGTTGTCCCATGGTGATAGTCCCCTTCCTCTACTGCATAAGTGGAGGCACTCCTTGCCTAAACGTGGACTTTTTATTTGACACTATGACCTCAGTGCTTTTCGTATGAAGAATGCAAAAATAATGGAACATTGGTTTTCTAAAGAACTCCTCTGGTTCACACCTGTTCCTTGTTTTGGTTGACCTTAGCTATGACTGAAAGTCCTCCGAGTTTAAGGGAAGGGAACTCATGAACTGTCCCTTTAGGAGTGAAGTTATGGCTTGGGTTGGTCAAGCCCAGGATGGTCAGTGAGTCACACCTTTAACAGTCTCTATGTTAATGCCTTGAGGCCATCAGTGCAAACAAGGTGATTCAATTAACAGAAATTCACATTCTTCACAGCTCTAAAGTCTAGAAATCCAAGATCAAGATGCTGATGAGTTTGGTGCTTTCTGACGGCTGTGAGGGACGATTTGTTCCAGGCCTGCCTCTCAGATTCTGGGGGCTTACGGATGATCTCTAGCATTCCTTGGCTTGTAGGAACACCTCCCCAATGTCTAGCTCCATCTCCACATTGTCCCGTGTATATTTCTGTGTCTAATTGTCCCCTTTTATGAGGACAGCTGTCAAGTGGGATCAGGCCCACCCTACTCCAGGATGGCCTTATCATAAATGATGATATCTGCAAAGACCCTATTTCCAACTCAATTCTCATTCGAAGGTGCTGACGGTAGGACTTGGGGGACATGATTCAACCCATAGCAGTCCTCAAGCCTGAGGTCAGGCATCCTTGAACATCATCCTCTCCTGAATCCCCTGACTCTGCCTAGTGGAGCGTTAACAGATTGGCCCCTTTCTAGGGGACGTCTCCTTTTTCCACAACACTCCAGCTCCTTGTTCAGTGGACCCAGCCGTCACCGATGCAGAGCACAAGCAGCAGGCCTGCCCTGCTCTAGCCCTCAGACACGCCTGACCCAGGGAGGGTCAACACTCAACCTCTTCCAGCACTGTTTAGTACACACCCTCCCTTGGATGGAACCCTGCCCAGAGCAGGACTGACCACAACATCTGAAAGCCCCCACGGCTATTACAGGGAACCTACTGACACACCTCCTTAGCCCCTAGCACAGGTTTTCCTCTTGTCTCTGGTCACTAGACACAGTGGGGGAGAAATCAGAGGCCAACAGGACCTTTGCTTACTTTGATGTGAAGTCTCTCTCCTCCCTGGATAGTTCCACAATGGCTTTCTCCATCCTTGTCATGTCCACATTTCCATGGCTGTGTCTCCTTCTGAGTTCAATGCGATGCGATCTTTCTACCTGATACATGAGCTGCTCCTTCTAGGGAGAAAACTCGTCTCCTACCTCTCCCGCTTCTGCTTCAGTTCTGTCTTCAGCCCCATGCGCTGGACTCTGTCTCTACCACATCTGCTGTCTGCTCTGCTCTTTTTTAATCTCCCAGAGAAGTAAGAATGAGCAGGTGCCCAAGGGGCAGCCTGAGAGCACCTACGGGTTAGATCAGGGTACGTGCTGTTGCCATTCCTCTCAGACGAAGCAAGTCAAGAACGGCAGAATTAAGTAAATTGCCCTGGGTTCATCAGCTTGTTGGGGGCAAGTCAAGATTCTCAGCGGAAACCCTCTTACTTTGTCCAGGGAGCAGAGCCGGCTTTGTGCTCTAGTCCTACGGAGTCCTGTCCACTCCAGAGCATCACCTCTTGGTCCCCAGTGATCCAGTGTAAACGCCTGACCTCCATTGCCAAGAGAGCTCCCGCAGGACTTCAGAGCCCATGTTGGGAAAAGCAGGGCCCTGGGAGCGACGTGAGCTCACCGCCTGCCTGCCGGGGGTGTGTCTGTGCCCACCCAGGGTCATTCACGGGACCCTCTGTCTCCAGCTTCCGCTGGATGTGCGTATTCTAAAACATTCTTCCGACACTAAATACAGCAGCCGGCAGCCAAAACAAAAACAGCACACGAGTTATCACTTAGAAACTCCACCTGTTTTTTTTCTTTCCCAAGCAGAAGCTTGTCCACACTTCAACGCGTTTACAGCCTTTATTAAGAGAAGCGAGAACTCAGTCTATTTGATTTATAATTGAAAATCATAAACTATAGCATTCACCTGCTGTTCCCATGCACTGGTGAAATGATACAAGGCTATTTCATCACTCAGCCTCATAATTGGCATGAACCAGCGTTCAGTATGCACCACGGTGTTCCCAGAGGTCCACTAACAAGTTGATACAACCACACAGGCTGGAGAGCAGAAATTTAGTAAAAATATTATTTTGCGCTGATTTGTTCTCTGACTCCTGCTTAGTGAAGAATCACCAGGACGCACAAGGGCACTTTATTAGTAGGGAATGGAGGGCAGCGAGCCTGGGTCTGGCAAAGACACTTGGTCCCCTCCATGCTGGGAGGGCCGCCGGCCCCACCGTCTGCTGCACACTGGCCTTTCAAGTCCGGCCCAGAGCAGATCCCTGTGCCTCATGCCCCACCACCACCACCACCAAGCCTGGAATGGAACCCACTGCGGCTCACACAGCCAGGAGAGACATTGTCTCCACCCTCAAGGGCTCTCCTCTGAGGCCTGAGGGCACCTGCAGCTCCAGCAGGGATGGGTTTCACTGAGCATGGTCTGTCCTGTCTGGCCAGGCCCTGGAGACACAGCGGTGCCCTGCCCTCCCCTCGGGGTTCCCAGTCTCAGGAGGGGGATGTCAGAAGGGGAGGGGGTAAGTCTCAGGGACAGAGGAAGTGAAAGGAACAGTCTAGATTAGGAACTGGGGATAGGGGTCAGATCACTTGGGACCGTGTCATCCCTGGAAGTGACCAGTCTCAGCTGAACTTAGCAAGGCCCCTTTGAAGCCAGGAGGCAGGAAGACAGGGTGAACCATAGGGAGCCCCTCTGGTGTCGTGGGGGTGACAGCAGAGGCTGGGGTACAGCCTGGAGACCAGGGTGGCCCGCGCTGTGCACCGTGCACTGCGCACCAAGGTGTCCCCTAACATGACAAGACAATCTTTCTTATATTTTTCATTTAAAAAAGAATGACACCAACAAGTATTCTGCACACCTACGGGCCAGGCATGTTTATGACATTATATCACTTTAAAGTGTTTTACCCTAAAAGTTGACATACAGTAAAATAGACCCTTTTCTGACTTACAGTCATACAAGATTTAACATGTGTCAGGGTCCATGTAACGTCAACCTAACCAGGGTAGAGAACAGTTTCCTCACCCCCAAACGCTCCCAGAGCGCCCCGACGCCAGGCAACCACGGACCCATGCCTTGCCGTTCCGGTCTGGCCTTTCCTGCAGAGGACGTCGATGGGGTGGCCCAGCGAGGCCGGCTCCCTGCCCGCGGCAGAGTGCCCTGGACAGGCCTCCGTGTTCTTCTATTGGCGAACAGCTTCTCTTCAGGTGAATAAGCCCGTTTCCTTCCCCAGCCACTGGCTCAAGGACCCTGGGGCTGTTTCCCATTTTCTGCATTGTGAGCATTCCCGTCGCGGGTGCTTTTCCCTCCTCTCTGTAAATACCTAGTAAGGGACTCCCGGGGCACCTATAGCCCCACGTCTCACTCTACAAGGACCCGCCTGACTGTGTGCGGAGCGGCCGTGTAGACGCTGCTGGATCAGGGAGGGACCTGCGCGTCCCCGCGGCTCCACATCCTCGCCAGCCCTCCGTCCGGCCACGTTTTCTATTGTTACTTTATTCCATTTTGTTCGGACACACACCTGGCACGTTCCAACCACTTTAAATGGATTGGGGCTTGTTCTAGGATCACAGTGTCGTCCATTCCGGGGACGATCACACGCAGACTTGAGAACGGCGTTGGTGCTCCTGACCTTGGTGGAGGGGTGACAGGAGCGTCCCGTGGGCCCACGTGGTTCCGGGTGCTTCCGGCTTCCAGGTGCTCCTGGTTCTCTGACCCCCCGATGAGGCACTGCCAGAGCCCACCCACGTCATTACCCAAGGGTCCACCTTTCCTTCCAGTTCCATCGGTGTTTGCTTCTTTATTCTGAGGGCTCACTTTCCAGAACGGTCACATCTCCGTGGTAAGCTGGCCTTTTGCTCCTGGCTCCGGCAGAAACCCTTCTTGGTCCCTGATCATTTTCTTTGCTTTGAAGTCTGCGTGGCCTGGTACGAATACGGCCGTCCCGGGTTTCTCCCGGCACCTGACCCCCGGGTCTTACCTGCGACCCACCTGCACCGGCAGATTCGCCGCGTGGCTTCAGAACGGTGCATCCTCGTGTCTTTTTATCGGTTCCGATCCTGTCTTTTAAGAGGTGCCATGTACTAATTATACTAATTTTTATTTTCCAGTCCATCAATTTTTACAGCTTTATTGAAACGAATTTCAAACACACAAGATTCCCTTGTTCAAAGTAGAGAGTTGTTTGGTTCTTGGTGTAATCACGGAGGGTACAGCCCCCAGAGCAGCCTCTGTTAAGGGGATTTTCAACACCCCAGAAAGAAACTCCACGCTCGCTGGCCATCGGTCCCCCTGTCCCCCAGTCCGGCCCAGGCCGCCCGCCGCTCACTGACTTTCTGTCTCCATGCATTTGCCTGGTCTGGGCATTTCAGGGACATTGCACGGTGTTAATGACCGACGCCAACCCGGGCCCTTTCATCCGCGTGTTTAGAAGACATTCGTGTTTCGTTATTTCCTGTTTTCTGGTTTCATTATTGTGTGTGTGTGTGTGTGTGTGTGTGTGTGTGTGTGTGTGTATTTAGTATTTCACTTATTTTATCTACAAGGTTTGCCTGTATCTTTAGTGGTTGTTGAACATGTAAAATTATTGTCTTGCCACTTGGAGCAGAAGACGTACGTCGGAGCCTCACCAGGTGTCCCGCACCCTCGAGGCCCTGGTCCCTGCAGAGCGCCCGTCCATTGGCCACTGGCCGCCCCCCGGGGCGGTAGCGGTCTTTCCCCGATACCCGTCATCGCCTTGGTTCTTCCTTCGTCCCGTGTCCCATGTTTCTCTCTGGTATAATTTCCACTTTTCCCGGAAAAACTTCCCCAGCATTTCTAAGAGAGCAGGTCTGTCGGCAACGCGATCTCCTAGGACTCCTTTATCTGTCTTTTTCTCCTCTTCTCTTGAAAGATGTATTTTGCTGAAGATAAAATTCTGGGTCTCCAATTCTCCCCTTCCGGTACTCGAAACATACGACGTCCGCCCCTTCTGGCCTTGCGTGTCCCGAGGCGCCTGCGGCAGCTCAGACACGGGCTCCCTCACGCTGGTCTGGCTGCCTCCTCCCCCTCCTCCTCCTCCTCCTCCTCCCCCTCCCCCCCCCTCCATCTTTAAGTCGGATTATTATCTGTCTGGTCGAGGACTCCTTTGAGTTTACCTTCTGCGAGTCTCCTGAATCTGCAAGCTTACGTCTTTCCCCAAATCTGGGAAGTCCTTAGCCAATATTTTTTCAAAACTTCTTCCTCGCCTTCTGTTCTTTCTTGCTGGGCCTCCGGGGATGTGGACGTTGGACTTTTTACTAAGGTCCCACAGGTCGTGAGGTTCCGCTCGGTTTGGGTCCACGTGTTTTCTCTCCGACACGCAGGCCCGGCCATTTTCGGAGGCGCGACTTCTAACCCGACAACGCTCTTTTGTTCTCGGCGCCCTCTGCTTCTCTGCGAGACCTTCTGTTTTTCTCCCTGTTTGCAGAACGCTTGCCCCTACTTCCTAAAGCACGGCTTTCCGAGTAGTTTCCTAATAAAGCCGTGGACAGGGTATGGTGCAAAAACAATGAATACTGTTATGCTGAAAAGAAAAAAAAAAAAAAAAGCCGACGTCTGCGCCATCCTGGCATCGGGAGCCGGGGTGGGCTTTCAGCTTGCTCGCTGACTTTCCCCTGGTTCCCGGCATACCAGGGGGTGGGGGGTCGGACCTTGGACACTTTGAACATCACGTTACAAGAGCCGAGGTCTTGCTCACATCCTATGGACGGTGTGGATGCTTTGTGCGGCGGGTTGCCGAGCTGGTTACGTTCAGAACGGAGTCTGGGGCTCCTTCTGTCCTTGGTTTTTGAAGCCTTGTAGCGCCGCTCGGATCAGCCCACGGTGCGTGGCGGCAGGTGGCCCGTCCGGGCCCCGGGCAGCAGTGGATCCTGCGGTTTATGTTCTAAATCCACCGTGTGCCTTCAAAGGTCAGAACAATGTGCCCAGCGTGGAGGTGACCCCCCAGCTGATACGTCCCTCTGTAGGGCGGCGGCCGTGAACCCCGTTCTCTTTCTGACCTCCCGACACGCTCCCTCTCGAGGCCCGCCTGCCGCCCTCTCACCCGAAACCCTGGCTGTCGCTCCGCCCTCCGCATCCGTGCGGCGCCCGCGCTTGTGTCTGTGTCGCAGTGAGAAGGACCGAGAGACAAGGCATGGGGAGCTCCCCACGCCCACCTACTGCTCTCAGGACGGCCTCTCCGTAGGGGGAACACCGTCCTCCCCGTGGGCGGCATTCCCACAGGTCTACAGGGGTACGAGGAAAAAACAAAACCGTGGGTTCCCCCCTTCTCTCCATCTCCAGCACCCCCTTCCTGTTCCGCAGGCCCCAAGCTGGGGCACTTTCTGTCCACAGCCTGTGAACGCATCTGTGCTCCGTGCTGCCTCGTGTGAGGCCAGGCGGCCAACGCCAGAGGAGACGGCAGCGGGACCCCGGCTACCAGCCTGGCGCTTCTCCCAGCCCTCAGCAGCCCCCACCTGCCTGCCGCCCTTTCTTCTTCTGAGTCCCCGCGTGGGCGCTCTGTCCAGGCTTCGTAGCTGCGCTCAGTAAGGGGACACGCGGATGTGACTGAGACTTCGTCCCCCCCCCGCCCCCCAGAGAAGGCCCATTCTCTCCCGGCTGCAGCTAAGGAAGCTGAGACTCGGGGACGGTACGTAACGGACCCAGGATCACACAGCAAACGAGTGGGATTGGGAGCGGGCTGTGCGACCTCGGACCCCGGGCTTTGTCTCCACGGCCCCGTTCTGGGAGGCTGTGGGGGAGGGGCGTGATGCCGGGTCTGGAGCAGGGGCCCAGACCCCGCACCGACTGTCGGCCCTCGCTGTCTGTGGGACTGCCTCCGTCAAACCTGCTTTGGGTGCACAGGTCCACCCCTGTGGGTGAGGCAGGTTCACCGAAACACTCTCGGGGGTCTTGCAAGCCCGACGCGTTGGGTTTCCTCTGCGAACAGGCCGTCCGGGAGGCAGTCTGTGATGGCCTCCAGCTGCCAAAGGGCCCGAGGAGTCACCGAGGCTCCCTCCCCAGCAGCCTCCCCTGCCCCCAGGCTGTCGCGGGGCTTCTCTGAGAGGAAGGGGCTAACGGTGACTTCCCCTTCTTCGGTGTCCGTAGAGAATCAGTTCTACCTGCTTTTTCCCTGGGGGGTCCCGCGATCTCGCACACACCCACGTGAGGACGGCGGTGCAACACAGCCACGTTCCCGGGTGCGGGGTGCTGGGGGAGGCTGGGACAGCAGGAAAGCCGGAGAGCCGGAGAGCCAAGGCTCCCGGGAACACAGGGCTGCGTCTGAGGGGTGACGGGCACGGAGTCTGGATTTTCACAACATTCTGCAGGCTCCCCACACCTGCGGGAACCCCTTCTCCCAGGCACAGAGTTTGTGCCCATTTTCCCGGCGGTCTCTAACAGGTGAACGCAGAGGTCCAGCTGGCCCCTGCGGGCCCCTCAGTGGTCCAGGTCCCTGCCTGTCCCAGAGGAGCCCCTGCCTTGCCCAGCCCCCAGGCTGCATGTCCTCCTCTGGGGAAGCAGCGCCAGGCACGGTTCTCTGAATGCTCCGGCTGGTATTTATTCGGAGCAGGGAAGCAAACCTCGCCTCTCACCAGGGTCCCAAGCCTCAGAGAGCTGCGGCGCCTCGGAGAGCTGCGGCGCCTTGGAGAGCTGCGGCGCCACGGAGAGCTGCGGTGCCACGGAGAGCTGCGGTGCCTCGGAGAGCTGCGGTGCCTCGGAGAGCTGCGGTGCCACGGAGAGCTGCGGTGCCACGGGCCTGGTGCCCTGAGCTGCGGCCCCTCCGGCCGGTCGGGGCCCAGTTCGGGTTGGCTCCGCTCCCCGCTCCCCACGGTCCCCGCAAAGCCGTGAGGCATCCGAAGGGAGCGATTATTGCTTGTATATTCCAAGCAGGCAGCAAGCTTTGTGCTCCACAAATGGGGTTTTTCTGGGTCACGGCTCAGAAGGAATAAAGGACTCTGATGCAGTTACAGGGCAAAGTGGCTGGGCTCCAGGGTCAGACGCCAGCCTGGCGTGATAGCAGAGCCGGGGCCCCAGAGCTCGTCCGCCGGGCAGCCGATAAGGACGCGGGCCGGGGAGGACGCAGGCGGCCGCCGGCCAGCCCGCCCACCCTTAAGTAGCTGTGTGACCTTGGGCGGGCCCTCGGCCTCTCTGGGCCTCCCCTCCCCTCCGTGAACGACAGGAGTCCCCAGCCCCAGGTTCACTGGATCTGGGGGCAGGGCCTGCGCTGAGGGGACAGTCAGGTTCACTTCACGGTTCAGCAGTCAGTAATAGCTTCTAGGCCTGTCGAGGGACGGAGGAACTTAGGAAATGCCACCTGCTCACCTCCCTGAGGCGCTTCATATGCAGGGAAACTGAGGCCCGGCAGGGACAGACAGGACAGTTTGGGGAGCTCACCCCAGAGCTGTCCCCAAGCACGGCAGGCCGCTCCACGAGTCCTCAGGGGTCGGGGCCTGGACTTGGCGCCTGCCTGAGGCTTCTGAGCATTTATGCGGGGCTGGACACACGGGGTCTGTGAAGTAAGTACCGAGTCAGCTTTGCAAAGGCGGCCTCCTGCCTCACCCCACGGCCCCCTAGGGTTCCCATCCCTGCCACCGCAGACACAGCCAGGCCGCCGCGACAGGGAAGTACTGAGAGGCTTGACCCGACGTGAGGGGGTCACTGGGACCCCACACGGGTGAGTAGGACCCGTGGCAGGTGGCGGCTCGACGGGAGCCAGGAGCGGACACTCAGGATGGGAGGGAGGCCTGACCAGCGGCCCAGGATGGGCGCCGGCCCGTCGGATGGGTTTGCTCTGTCAGAGATGGTGGTCTGGCTTGTCGTGCCGTGTGGCCACTGCAAGAAACTCCAGTGCAAATGCCGTAGGTGGGAAGCGGCCCCCGGGTTGTGATCGGGACAGAGAGCAGGTGGGAGAGGCCGCGCGTCCCCGGGGGCCCCCACGGCCTCACCCCGCAGAACCCCCACCTTGTCATTGTATGTCCACCTCACTCCGGCCTCCACTGCCGCTGGTGGGCCACACCCGTGACAACCATGGCCCGTGCCCCTGCCAGTGGTCTCAGGCCCTGCTCCTCCCCCTTGAACATCCCTGGTCCCCCTGCTTCCGGCGCCTCACCCGAGAGACTGACGGCAGCAGTAACGGTAACTGCAACACCGCCAGCCGCCCCAGATCACAGACACAGAGTCTTGACCTCCACCCCAGACACGGGAAGCACGGCCCAGTGTTAACTACAGAGCCATGATCGTGACAGTACGGTGTCCACCCTCCTCCCGGGGCCGTCACACCGGGGTGGCTCGGGGGAGGCAGGTGTGAGATGTCAGGGAAGAAGCGATTTTCCTGGACCCTCGTGGGCCCCTGGCAGCGTCCAGAAGTTAAGTGGACAGGCGAGCAGGACAACAGCTCCCGCATCTCCTTAATGGACGGTTTACGTGGCGCGGGAGCCTGCGTAAGGAAACAGGAGGCCGGAAGAAACGGTCGGCCGGCGTTTCGCTGCGGGGTTTGGAGGGAGCGCGGCCCGCGGCCGTGTATGGCAGGGCAAGGGGTCTGGGGTCAGCGTGTGAGCAGCGGGAGACAGCGGGCTTGTGCGTCCGGGCTTCTTGGTGTCCAGACATGCGGATGCTTTTCCAAGTGTGGGGGGGGCACCCCGTAGGGGGGTTTCATGGTTCCTTCAGGGGAGGACGCGGGGCGAGATCAGAGTGACCTTCCTGCTTCTGCTCCTTTCCCAAATTCCTGCATCTTAAAACAGCCAATAGGCAGGAGGCCGTGTTTTGGGGTGTCCTGAACCCCGTCAAAGGAAACCCTACGTGCGGGGGCCTCGGTGGGGCTCTTCCCTCCACAGGGACAACACCTAGAGCCGTGGCCCCAGTTCAGTGGGAGATGAAGTAGGCCTGGCAGGACAGGGCGGGTGGGACACCCACCGGCGCCAAAGAGCAGGGGCGGGAGGAGAGAGCAGCACGATGGGGAGGCCACAGGCGGGCTGTGGGGGCCCAGCCTTGGGGGACAGTGCCCGGCCGCAGCAGGTGCCGTCCTGGGGGCTCAGCGTCCCCTGCGGCCCACCCCGTCTTCCTCACCAAAAACTAGGGTTTCTTCGTGTGTTTTGTTGAGAAATGATCCAGGTGCTCTAACCGCAAGAGCTCGTCCGCCCTGTTTTCACCTCAAGTTTTCCAGGCGGACACGGCCTCTGTCCCCGACAGGCAGGCGCTGGGCTCTGCCCTGCGGGCTCCGCACACTTCACGCTCTTCTCCCGGAGCCGGGGAGGCAACCAAGGCCCGGCCGGGGAGGGGACCGGCTCGCACCTCCCAGCGGAGCCAGGCCGCAGGCCTGGGCGTCGGCGAGGGGACAGCATTGCCCAGTGCGGCCCCAACAAGCCGCTGTGAGACTTGTGTGCAATCGCACTCGGCGCAGCAGGTGCATTTTAAAAAATCAAGAAAAAGTGATACTAATTTGAATAATATAGTCCATTACCCAATTGATCCAAAAACCATCATTTCAATAGAGAACCGATGTGAAAAATTATGGAGCCACGTCTTCACCTTCTTTTTTTCTGAAACAAGTGTTTGATGTCCAGAGCGTGTCTGCACACCCAGCACAGCCCCTGGCAGACCCAGCCGCGTTCCGCAGGCTCAGCAGTGGCGCACATGCTCGGACCTAGAGCCGGGGGGAGACAGGGCTGGGGCGGGCGTGGAGGGACGTGGTCAGGACAAGAGGACGGTCTCGCCGCGTCCCGAACCCGGGAAAGAGCCGGCCTTAAGAATCCGGGGCAAGAGCTTGGTCAGCACGCGGGAGCAGGACGGCGTCGGCCTCGGCTGGGACGAATCTTGGTGTCTTTGAGGAAAAGGAAAAGGGCATCAAGTCAGAACAGGGGAGGGTTGTCAGGGCCAGGTGGGAGGACCAAGGTGAGGACAGGCGGAGAAGAGCAGGGGAGGCAGCGCTGAGAGAAGCAGCCGGGACGCCAGACGCGCTCGGGGAGGGAGAGGCCGAAGCGGCCCAAAGGTGCCCCGGGCGCCCCGTGTAGACTCGATCTCAGACACAGCAGTCTACACTGCAGAGACTGGGCGTGGGGCCGGAGCACTGAGACTGTAAGGCCTTGTGCTCGTGTGGGGGTGGGGGGTGTGACGCAGTGACCTTAGCCTTTCCCCTGGTTTCCACGTCCCCAGACTTTGGGCCTCCAGGAAAGCAGGAACCCTCCGCAGAGTGAACACCCTCCGGCTCCTTCCGGCCTGCCAACAAGATCCTCCCGGCGGAAAGCTCTGGGGAGCAGCTCGGCCTGTCTGGGAGCCGTCGGGCTGGAATGTCCTGGCTCTGACTGATGGGGAGGCCGGCGGAACAGAAGGGACCTTGGAGCACAATCCTTGGTGGCTCCCGCCGAGGCTGCCGGCGGGCCCGCGGCCGCCTGCGCCCCCGTTTCTGCTCCTCGCGGCGTTTCATAAACAGGACGGCTCCTGCTGGTTGCCATAGAAACCACCCAGTCTGTTTAGCCTCTCCAGGGCGTTGGGCGCGGAATCGGCTGCAAGTTTGACCGGAGTCTGTCACCTTTTCCGAGTTTATTGAGTTTATTTAAATAAACAGTTACCCCAGGGAGGCATCGAGAGCCTCTCTCTGCAAACGGAGGCCTGTAAATCCGCGCGGGGGCTTGTCCCCAGGGCCCGGCCAGGCACGGCGTCCAGAGCTGACTAACAGGCAGGCCGTGGGGGTGCAGAAGGCAGGCTGGCCCTTCGTCGGGCATTCCGCTGGGCAGCCGGGCCCGGAGCCTCGCGAGGAGCAAAGAGGAGTCACGCGGCTCAGCCACATCCGTGGCACCACTCTCTGTGTGGGCGAGTCGAGGAGCCCCTGCGGCAAAGACGTGCCGGGGGAGAGCATGGTTCTGTAGAAGGTTCTGGAATAGCGGTCACAAGGGGCTCAGAGGTCAGGCACTCAGCCAATCCCTGGACCCCTGTGGGGCATGAGGGCTGTTCTAGAAGCAGGAATACGCCGGATGAATGACCCAAGTCCCTGAGCCGCCACGGGGTGGACATCCTGTCAGGGCTCCGACGGCCCGCTGAGCCACTGTCTGCACCCACGCGTCCCCCCAGGACTCCCACTCCTCTGCTGGGAAGTGGCAGCCACGATAACCCAGACACCCTCCCTGAAACCCGGCCTGGGTCATCACCGTCAACGGGGGCTCCCCAGTGGGACACAGCTCCCCTCGGGAAGGTACAAAAGCTCTGGAACGAGGTCACGGTGACAGCAGCAAATGCCAGAGATGTACTTAATGGATTGTATACCTAAACATGGCAGGAAAGGTAAATTTTATGTCCTGTCTATTTTGCCACCATAAAAAGAAAATTAAAGCACCTCCAAGGTTTTATTTAAGTGCGGGACTATCCTCAGCGTTATTGTCACTTCCGAGAGAGTGGCCTAGCGGTGGCCCCACTGTGCGGTCACTCAGCAGAGCTGTCGAGGGCCTGGGAGGCCGCAGGACATGCACTGGCCGTGGGGGACATACAAGTGAACCAGAGGGTCGCGGCCCTTGCCTTCCTGCTGCTTGGCCGGGCGGGAGGGGCGCACAGCACGTGAACACACGGGCGGACGCGGTAACCACAGCTTCTGTGCAGGACTGAGAGGGACACGTGCGGACGTGGTGACAGAAGAAGGACATGTGCGGACGTGGTGACAGAAGCCCCCGACAGCTGGGGCGTCTGGGCTTGGAGAGCGGGAGAGGCGGTGCAGCCGGGGGCTCCCAGAGGAGGCCCGCCGGCCCTGGAGGCAGGTCTAAGGTCCTGAACAGTGACCGCAGAGAAGCAGTGGCGTCTAAGGCTGCCGCGGAAAGGAGAAGCTGGAGGCCCCTCAGGGACCCGTCGGGCCGCAGGAGGCGGGTGAGCCAGGAGGGAAGAAAGAAGGGAACAGTGAAGCCCGGTGCGCGCCGAGGGAAGGAACCACGGAGAGCAAAGGCAGGAAGGAGTCGGTATCACCGCGCGCGCCTGCGTAACGGGGAGAGCGAGGGGCGCGGGGGGTGAGGGGAGCACGGGCTGCGGCAGAGGAACGGGGCCAAGGACGCGGGTCCCGAGGGCTCCGCTGCGGACGCTGAAGAAGCCACAGCGAACTCAAGCTGCGCAAGAAGGAACCAAAGAAGGTGATGAGGGCGACTCACAGACAGAGACGGCGGCAACGGGAGACGAGCGCGTCCTGCTGGGCAGACTGAGTCACCAGCCACAGAGGCAATAGGATGTGTGTCTTTCGACAGAGAAACTGTTTCTCCAGACAAATACACAAAGGCAACTGCCCCCAGGCTCCATATGCAAAGAGACGTGTGTAAATGCATTGATCGGATATGTGGGGAAAAGTGACCCCAGTTACAAGTTCCCCAAGAGAGAAAATGAGGAGTAAACCATGGCGTAGGTACGAGATGGGACCCCAAGACAGTTAAAGCTAAATAGCCGTCCGTCTCGGAGCCAACCTCAGAATAAACCTCTGAGATATCCAGCAAAGATGGCCGATGGTTTATGAATATCACATTGGTAGCAAAGATATAAAACAACAGTTTAGGAAAACGTGTTTTCATTGAGACCAGCAAAAGATGGGTATCCAGAATATGTAAAAATCCTTGAAAGGTCAACAAGAAGGAAAAGCACCCAGTGGCAAGAACATAGAGCAGAAAGGGGCACTTGCTGAGGACAAAGCCCCAAGGGCTAGTAAAATTGTAGAGAGGGCCACTCCTCTAGCAACCGGGGAAACGAAAATTAAATCGTGCTGAACAGCACATAAACTCCCTGATTCCAGCAAGACCAAGATTTGGCATGGAGGTGAAGGAAGAGTTTCCTGTGCGTATAAACTGGGACACCTGCGACAGAGGTCCTGGGTGCCACCTGGGAAGAAAGCCTGGTTGGCCCTCAGAGGATGCTGCCCCACCAAGGGACCTCTGCCCACTCCCGCCAGCTGCACCACCCAGACGTCTGCCACAGCATTGTTCTGCTGGGAAATCAGAAACACCAAAAACATCAATCACGACCAAATCGATAAGTGCAATTGATGTAACTGTACGATGAGACACAACGAGCAGTTACCACGAATTCGAGATCTTGAAATATCAGTAAAAAAAAAAAATTAAAAGGCAAATGAAATATGATGACACATTCTGTGCATTTTAAAAAACTCAAAACGACATTGTGATTGCCGCACTTGCACGTATCGGTAACAAAAGTACAGAAGGTCGGTTGTGAAACACACGAACTTCATGACCGTGAGAAACAGAGAAGGTGGCCAAGGAGACGTCCGTTTGTCCGGAATGGCCTGTCTGTCTGTTCAGAGGGTGACAGCTGAGGGACACTGGCGAACGCCCCCGTTTATTTGTTCCACGGGCAGGTGCACGGGTGTTGGTCCTACAATTTATTCTCTTTTCGAGAGAGAGAGATCAGAGAGAGAGAGAGAGAGAGACGTGTCCTCTCAAGTGCACCAATTCCAGCTCCTGGAGACGGGGACGAGCCTACGGTGAGCGCAGTGGGAGGCAGGAAGAGGCGCTCGGATGCGCCCGGACTAGGACCCTGGAACCGGCGACACGGCATCAGGCAGGGCCATAAAGGGACGGCGTGATGGTCCCAACCCCAGCAGGCGTCGCTGGCCTGACTCCTAACTCCCCCCGTTCGCCCAGTAAATAGTTCAGTGGACTATGGGAGGGGGCTGGGGGGGCAGACCCCTCCCCGTGCTGGAAGGAAACTCGGAGGCACATAACCTGGCCTCGGGCAGGAGGCCCCACCCACGGCCGGCAGCCAAGGAAAGTACCAGGGAAGGGAAGATTGATAGATTTTTACCCTTTTACTACATAAAAATAAAAAATTTTATCCTTGCAAAAACACTATAAACAACATTTAAAAGCAAATGACAAATTTTACAAGGTGGGAAAAAGAGCGGAGATGAGTTCAGGCAGAGGGACGGAGGGGCCTCGAGAAGCCAAGGCGGGTGGGCCGGAGGGGGACGCAGGAGCCTCCGCGGGAGAGGCCCGGGGGCCTGGCAGCCCCTTCCTCCGAGCCCAGGCCCCTCTGCAGACCTCGGGACACGGGCTGATCGTAAACGCTCTGCAGATTAAGGAACTGACTGAGGAATGGTAAAATCTCAGGACGGGTTCCTCAGGGTCGCTGTGCCCAGAATTCCCCCTCCAATGCCCTTGCTCCTGTGCTGTGGCCTCTAAGCTCAGAGGTAAGTGGGAACCCCCAGATACAAGTCTGAACACCCGGGAAACCCTTCCTTCCAAACTGTGAGCTCCCCACCCCGATGAGTGTGGGCGTCCGTGAGACTTTCCGCCCACTCTCCATCCATTCTGGAGACGACATAGGACCCTGGACAGGCCTCCTGGAGACTCCAGTCACTGCAAAGTGTCCGAGGGCCTCCGCTGGCCAGCATCCCCCGCCTGCTCCCTAGGACAGAGGCAGACCACCCTCCCTGCGCCCAGAAATGAACAGGGGAGACACAGCCGTGCCGCTAAAGGGGGCCGGTGGGGGCGCAGGATAAAGACAGAGCTCCCGACCTCCGTGGCCTCGGTGGGTCCTCAGGAGGGACTGGGTCCGCAGGGCGGAGAGATGAGCCTGAAGTCCATGAGTCGGAGGAGAAGCAAACAGCTCCGGGGCAGAGACCAAGAACCGAGTGAAGGGAAACAAGCTGCTCCGTCTGGGGAAGAGGCGGCCAGAAGCCTCGGCGCTGCAGGTGCCGGGAAGCGTGCGGGGGCGGACTCATGGCGCACTGGCCTCTGTCCCACGTCCTCAGACTTCCTGGCTACCAGCGTCTGCCCTGTCGCAGGCACCGAGCCTGCTGGGGAGGGGGCCTGTGTCTCCAACTCACGGCCCCCCGGGGCGGGTGCCCTGACCCTGGCAGGAGGGCCGCCCTCCGGAAACAGGCGGCAATGGGAGGCTGCCCGCCCCGCAGGCTGCGGAGCGAAAGGCTGGGCTTGTGCCGCTGAGCCCGGGGGAGTGAGTGAGGCGGCGGCGCCCGTCCCTGGTCCTGCCCCCTCTTCCTTGCTCAGCATTAACCGGCGGAGCCCCGGGACCGGGACCGGGGTGTGGGGGCCCTGCCTCAGCACAGGGGGCCTGTGAATATAAATTCACTACTTTTCTTAATAACTGGAAGTAAAAGTTTGTGTAAACTCAATCGCCAGAGCACTAATAATCCGATTTCTCTCGGCAGGTCAGTCCTCTGGGCGCCATCTATAAAACAAATGTTTGCCATCCTCCAGTAAGCACTTCTTGGGGATAAATAAATAATCAAGGAGCTAATCGAGTGTACACCTTGCCACACGTTTATGTATTCCTTCCTTTGCACATCAATAACCCCATCGGAATTGGATTTATAAATTCAAATTATCTTCCCATCTCTTCTCCTCCAATGGCAAAGCCCGTGCGGAGAGGCAGGAAGAGACCTGCTCAGCTCGACCCCCAGGCCATCAGTGTCCTGACCCAGAGCACAAATCCTCTGACGTGTGCTCACCTGGACGGCAGCCCTGCTGGCAGGGGACTCACACGTACAGAGCACCTACAGTGTGCCAAGGTGGGTCACGGGGCTCCTCATCTTCCTCGGGTTATGGGCATGTCATCCGGAACGAAAAGCAGTCCCAAAATGTGAGAGAGAGAAGGGTCTGGGCACCATTCAAGGGCCAGAGGTCCCGCACGCCGGGGGACACTCCCTTCTACCTGGCCCACAGAGGCCACAGGAAGAAAGAGACTGCCTGGGGGCCTCCGGCAGACAGTCAGGGAAGGCTGCCCAGGAGACAAGTGGATGTCTCTCCCCATCTCTCCGTCTCTCCATCTCTGTCTCTGTCTCTGCTGCCATGTCTCCAGGCCCTTGGGGTGGCCTCAGGGAGAGGCCGCCCAGCACCTGGTGAGGTCCCAAAGCCTTGGGCCACCATCCCAGAAAAGGGCCTCCCCAAAGCAGAGCCTCCTGCCGGGTCGGCCAGCGGTCACACCACCACAGCCCACAGCCCAGTGGCCAGTGCGCCAGGAAGCTCCGGCCAGCATTGTCAGCTCAGCCACTCCTGGTGCCCTGACCATCAGGAGCCGCGAGCCGGTGTCCGCGGTCGGAAGTCATGGAGCGGCAGGGTGATGGTCACATGGCAGCCGGGAATGACTGGAGAACACCGCCGCCTTCTCACGGCCGAGCGGCTGGCAGGGTCCTAGGGCGGCGGTGCCATCTGACCCTGCGGGCTCCCGGAGATGCCAGGCAGGAGTGCAGGGGACTGGGAGTAGGCTGGATGCAGGACAAGAGGAGGCGGGGCCACTGCCTGCGGTGTGAACAGTGGGCAGTAGGCCTCTGGAACCGACGGACGCGCAGCCAGAGAAGAAGACACAGTTTGCAGGGAGCCCGGGCAGAGGGTGGTGGGTTCTGCGGAAGGAGCCCACGAGAAGCAGGCCGGGCTGTGGGAGAAAGTGGGAAACTCTGTTGTGGCCATGCTGAGGTGGACAAGCCACCAAGCCGGGTGGGAGGGGCGCTTGGGCAGCCGGAGTTCGGGGCTCCGAGTGTCCTGCTCGCCAAACTAGTCAAGGCCACAGCCGTCCTGTGAGTGAGGACCATTATCACTCTACAGCTAGAGGCACACCCCAGGCCCAGAGAAGTCAAGACACCTGCTTGAGGCCACATAGCTGGGACTCGAATCCATGCATTCTCGGCTCCAGGGCCAAAGCGGCGTCTAGATCTAGAAGAGATGGCCCGCCAGACAGCACTGCAAACTCCCCTGCCTTCGGCCGCTTTCGTGTGCAGGGAACGGGGCCCCAAGGCCAGCGCCCAAGAAAGGGGAGGCGTCCCTGGCCCCACCGCGCCCCTGAGGCAGAGCCTGGTTGGAAGGGCCTGAGCCCCTTGTGTGCTGTCCCCACACTCACGGTGCACACAGTGGCACACGTCTCTTGCCTCTCCCTGAGGCCCGGGCCTTGCCACACGAATGCTCTGTGGCGGTCTGTGGCGATGGAGCTAGCGGAGCGGCACCACGGCGGGCAGCAGGTGTCCGGGCCGCCGTGCACCCAGGCTTCTCCATGGCCTTCCCTATGGGGCGGTGCTGAGGGCAACTCGCAGACAGGCTCGTGGAGAAGTCAACAAACATTTCCTTTTTAATGAAGGGCGACTGGGGGATGGAGGTGAGGACAGGACGGGGTCCCTGCGCTGGAGGGTCAGTAGATAAAGGCTGCAGAGGAGCTGCAGAGCATGCTGGGAGCCCAGAGCAAGACAAGCTAATTCTGGCTCGAGTGTGAAGGTGCGCGGGACGACGTGGGAGACGGTGTCTCCAAGGACGAGGCAAATATCCAGCCACCGAGGTAGGCGTGGACGGTGGGGAGCCTGGGACGCTGGAATCCGTGGGAGCCGAGGTGGGCACGGGTGCCGGGAGCTGCGGCCCTCCAAGCAGACAGCGACCTCAGGACACCCCAGCAGGGAGGCGCGGCACGGCTGGGGCCCAGACGGCCTTCGCTGCCCTCACCCCGTCCCCCCTGCGCACAGATCCGGAAGCCACAGCTCCCCGCTCCCTCGGTGCGTCCAGCTCTGTGAACCTGGCCGGGCTGCCCTCAGCCGGGGAAGGAGCCGGGGGTCACATCCCTTCCGGGCACCACGAGAGAGGACGCAGCGTGTCGTCGGTCTCCACGGCCGGGAGGGCGCCGGCGGGCTGTGGATCTCACGCTGCATCGCAGGCCTCCTTCCCCGACAAATAAGTAAATAAATAAATAAGTGAAGAGCCAGCGGCTCTCCCGCTGGCCGCTCCTGCCGGCTGAAATTGATTATTTTCTCTGCCCTGTGCCCGCTGTCTGTGCTTATTGAGAAGTATATATCTGAAGCGGTGGGTTTTTAAACTCGCCGGCGCGCCTGGCATTCTCAGGAAGCATCTTTCTTCCCTTTGAACACCAGCTCCCGCGGCAGGGGTCTGCGGGGCCTTTTTATGAGCTGCAGAGGCATTTTTCATCCCTGAAATGAGAGCCTGGCCTCCGAGGCTCCAGGAGCTGCCAAGGCTGTTGGCAGAGTGTGTTCCTGGGGCCGGAGCCGCCCTCCTGGGGACGTCCTGGCATTCGTGCCTCCTGCTGGGGCTGCGGGGGCCGCGTGGCTGGATCCTGGCACTCCGAGCGGGGAGGGGCCGAGCATGCATCCCCCGCCCCCACGTCTGCAGGATGGGGGCAGCCCTCCGGGAGCGCAGGACATCGAGAGTTCTCCCAGCTGGGGTGAGGAGTGCCGGGGCCTTGGCCCCGCCCCCACTGGGCACCACCTCCAGTAGCAGCCTCAGCCCTGCAGAGGGGCACCGCATGGTGCATGAGCTGTGTGTCCAGAGTCAAGGTCAAAACGAACTCCTGGTGAATTTGGGAAACAGAGCCCTTCTAACACAGTAAAGATACGGATGGTCTCCCCAGGCCCCAGATCCCGTTCGACACAACGATAGCGAGTTCCCGCGGGGTCCCCACAGAGGGACCCTGCGCAACAGTGCCCGTGGGTCCTCTCATGTCGTCCCTCCACAGCCCTAAGAAGTGAGGTGTTCCAAACCTCGCCAGCGTAGCAATGGTGGCACCAAGCTCAGGGAACCTGGGTGGCCTGCCCACGCTCGCCCAGCCGGGAAGAGTCAGGGCGGGTTTTGTCCCCATGGTGACCCACTAAGGCCACCCAGTCACGTCTCGTCTTGAACTGCTGGTCCAGACATGCTCCTTGGGTATCTGCTCGCCACCCAGCCTCAGGCCCGCTTCGTCCCTTCGCGCAACAGCTACTGAGCTCAGAGACGCTCGCCCGGAGCCCAGCAACACACAGCACGGAGGCAGGTGAGAGGTGACCCCAACCGGCTGCCTTCTTCCCCAGCCCCCACAGCCAGCCCTCCGCACGCAAATGGGTCTGCAGGTAATCAGCTGAACACCCCGTTAGCGACCATGATGGCTTCACTTCATGCACGGAGCCATGAACAGAGCCATAAAGGGAAAGCAACAACTGAATCGGGAAGATATGGCCCTTTCAAGAATAGTTTACGAGTTAAACAGAAAGAAAATTCTAGCATTCCACTCTGGAATATTGAGCAATGCTCCTAGGGCTATTTGGATTGTAAAGTGTTATCGAGCTGCTCCCGTAATGTAAAGTATACAAGATGGACATAATTAAAAACAATTGATTCAATATTTTTTCCAAACCTCAGGGTGAGAATATAAACTAGCATGATGGAGAAATGCCAGACCTGGGGTGACCTGAGCTACGATGATCTTTGTGACAACACAGCCACCAGCAGAGTGCCAGTGGCAGCATCCAGCAGTGGAGCGATCGCGCGCGCGCACACACACACACACACACACACACCCAGAGTGATCACACCCACCCCCATGAGAGTGTCACACACAAACACTCCCACGAGAGGGATCACTTACACACACACACGAGAGTGTCACACACATAATGAAAGTGATCACAGCTACGGGAGTGATCGCACATGGTGGGGGTGGCCACACACACACAAGGGAGCAACACACTCCGCGTGCCACAGACAGCACGGCTCCAACATGTGTGCGTCTGGTGCTGTGAGAAAGAGCACAGCAGACACTTCAGACCACAGGTGGCTTCTGCTAGAGAGACGAGCACTGCCAGCACTGCCGAGCGCGGAGGGGATGACCCGGTGTGTAGGGTGCAGGGGGGCCGGGGCTCCGAGGGCAGCTCTGGGGACCCTTGCTGGCTCTGCTGGCTGGGAGCCCGGCATGTCCACAGCAGGGTCCACGGCAGACAAGGAGACGCACACGCAGGCCCTGATCACAGCCGCACAGAGCATCCTGCCTGGACACAAACAGGACACAAACAGGGACATCCCTTTTCCCCAAGAGCTTTGTGCAGAGCCCCGAGCGGCCTGCTCACTCAGATGAAGAGTTCACTGAGGGCTTGAGCCCGGGGCCGGCCTTTTGCTTGATGTCAAGTCTGCCTCCAGCCCAGTGTTTCCTGGAAAAGCCACTGAGAGCGAGGTGGGTGGGGGACAGGGCGGTGAGACGCGCGGGCTTCTCACCAGGTACGAAGAGTGACAGGTTGATTTATGGAGGCCATTAGGAAGGAGGCGCTAACCAATCCGGGGGGAGAGGAAGGCAGGCCTCGTGCGGGAAGCTGGCCACGGGTCCGGCCGGGCCTGCCGTAAGGGTCCAAGCACCAGCTCTCGCGCTGGGGAGGGGGTAACGTTCCTGTTTGCAGCAGTACCGTGGGGCCCGAGCTCCCACCAGCGTCCGTTTCAAGCCACCAACGTGGTGTCACGTGACCAGAATTCCGGAACTCGCAGCGCCCGCCAGCTCCAGCCCTGCCCTCCCCTGCTCGGGCCTTGTGAGCTTCAGCCCTGACGCAAACCCCACAGCAGGCCCCTGCAGGGGTGGGGCCGGGGCCCTGCGCTCCCTCTGCAGCAGGACCGCGGGAGCCCAGAGCCCCCGAGGGCCCGTCCGTGGGTCGGATTGAGTCACGTGGTGGATCTGCCGCACCTGCTCTGTCCCGGGCTGTGCTCGACCTGCAGTCGCCGGTTTGGGCTCTCCTTCCGGGGAGCTCCCCGAGGCCCAGCAGAGAGCGCCTGGGCTGAAGGACGGGGACGGTGAGCACGGCCCAGCGTGCGGCCTGAGCTGGCAGCCGGGAGCTGCTCCTCGGGTGCAGAATCCGCTCTCAGACCCCGGCCAGGCCCCGGAGCCGACCGAGACTAGAAGAGCCTGAGCCCCACTGCCCAAGGCAGCTCTGCGTTCCCGAGCCCTGCGCGTGGGCCGCGCAGGACCGTGCCCACACACACACCATCTCGCACGCCCTCGGGGCCCGCAAGGCACGTCCCAGGGTGTCCCCGGAGAAAACCCAGGAGACTGGGGTGGGAGAGCTCACGGAGCCCGGCACCAGGCTGGGACAGCAGAGGGAGGACAGGCCAACTCAGGTGTCCTGAAGGACCATGAGACCTCTGCGGTGCTCTAGACGGACGGGCCCTGCGGTATCACCCACTGCGGAGCCTGTCCCCGGACCTCAGCCAGCACCCCTGCCTGCGGCCAGGCTGAGCCTCAAGGACACGGGGGCAGGACCTAGCGTTCCGGGGCAGGCACACGATGGCTGGGGACACACGTGGGACCGGCTGAGCACAAACGGCACAGTAATAAAACGGAAGAGACGGATGGGAACACGCCCAGATTTTCCGAAATATGCCTGGATTTTTGTGGGATGAGAGAGGAGGGGCCGCGGAGGGGAGGGATGAGGAAGCCACTTGTCTCCCGCTGGCGGCGCGGGGCTCCCAGCCTCCCTCTGGACTCCGTGCGCTTCCTGTGCGACCGTCTCCCGACCAGCACCGCGTGTCCTTCACCTTCAGGGGTGCGTCCTTTTCCGTGCACGCGGCACGTTATCCACGCCCCCAGATTCCTGCAGAGCCCGTCCCAGTAATCTTGTCCTTTATGTGCACGTCTGACCTCTTTGCACTTTCAATCTCTGCATCTGCGCAAGAATCAAGAAATAGGGGGCGTTCAGTACGGCCCGCTGAGAGCACCAGCCCCTCAGGACCCCCGTGAGCCATGGGAGGTGACCTGCGGGAGCAATCACGGGGGCGCCAGCCCCACCTGGACCAGAGCAGGGGCCTGGAGGGGCCCCAGCCGGGACTCAGACTCTAGCCTCCTCCACGTAGAGCCGCACAAGCTCGTGCAGTCCAGCAGACTGTCCTCGCGTGGGGGGGCGGCGGTGACGGCCGCCCGGCCCTCTCCCAGACCCCCACAGGCCGCAGTGCTGGTTGGCCTCACTGGAGTTCCTTGCAGGTGTGTGGGAAGGTCCGTTTTCCTAATAAGAGCTAGGGAGGCCCAAGTCCTGCCCCCGGGGTGACACCCCACATCAATTGTACCCGTCCCTTTGGGCAAGTGAGAAGCCCCAGCCAGTGAGAAGCTCAGGCCCGCATCTGATCAGAGAGTCACCCCTTCCCAGTTTAGACAGGGTCCTCCGCGGGAGGCATCTCCGCCCCTCCCCCGGCGGGTCTGAGAAACGACAGGTGGAGAAAAACAGAAGGCCCGCAAGGACAAAACAAGATGAGGCAGGCCCAGAACAACACAAGGAGGAGAAGAGGGTGGCTCTGTCTGACCCCCACCTGGAAGGCCTGGAGGGCTTCCTGAAAGAGAGGAACCTCTCCATTTTTCTTTGTTCCAGCCCCCTAGCATTCTGCTGCCCAGAGTCAGAGCACAGGCTGACACACGCTGCAGAGGGAACGGCGGAAGGTGAGCAAGCAGGGTCACATCTGTCCAGATCCGAACATCCCCAGGGACGCCGGGAGCAGCCATATCTGCAGGTCATCTTGGCATGAATCTCTTTCCAGAGCGAGGCTGGAGCACAGCCCGGATGCCGGGCTCGGAGCTGCAGAAAGTGGGCTGCGGAGTGGGGGCTGGGAGGGCTGCCCCTGCCCCACTACGGAGCAGCTCAGGTCACCCAAGAAACCAGGGCGGCTCCTCTCCGACGCCCGCTGGCCGTGCCTCCGCGGGAGCTGCCGAGGTTTCTCCCGTTGGATTTAGAACCAAGATGACAGAAGAGAAAGATACCTAAACCCATCTGCCCAGTAATTGAATTTTTTCAACTTTTATTTGGAGTTGTCGGGGGTTCTGATTCGAGGCCGGAAAAGGGAAAGGCAGATTCTCATTTCCCTTTGCCCAACCCGAGTTGTACCACTGGGTGTTTTAATTTACAAGTCAAAGTTAATAAACTGTGCATGTGCTCAGTTACCCGTGCTCCACAGGACGTCTTCCCGGCCTGCAGGATGGAGGGCGGGCCATCTCCCCAGGGTGGGAGCTCAGCGGGTCTGGAAACAGCCTGCCCACCCCTCGGGGTGTTGCCTCGAGAGCCTCTCCGGTGGCCTCCACCTGGAGCCTCACGGGAAGGTTTGAGGAAATAAGTAAAACGTTAATGTACCAACAATAACACAAAACTAAGACTTAAGCAGTGTCGTCCATGTGCTCCACAGCATTTGAAACAATCCCGTAGAAGAGAAGATCCTTTTAGTCCCTCATAGGGGGATAACGTCACCACCCTTGGCCCCAGAGCGCCAAGGCGCCAGGCAAAGATGGATCCCACATCTGCCCAGAGCCAGCGTTAGCCCTCAGCCCTGAGGACCCTGAGCCCCAAAGCCTCCACTATTGATGTTCCCGGGAGTGGCCTGAGTCAGAGCCAGCCTAGAAAGTTCTATAGACATCTGGAAACTACCCATCTTCTCCTCCTGAACCCAGCCTAGTAAGTCACTCCTTTTCTCTCCATGCCAGATGCTAAGCAAATGTGCTCCTTCTGAAAAAAGAATCTGCATTTCTAAAGAGGTTGAGTAAAACTAACCTGAGAAAACTAACATCTGCATGTGGAAAGGGAGACACGCATGGCCTGAGCCTATGAAAACTCCGTCCAGCCTGACGATTCCCCAGAATGTACCCATGCTCTCACCCACAAGCCCTGCCACATGTCACGTCCCCATCTGTGATGCTCGTCCCCTCCCTCCCTGGTCTGTAACTACCTGACAAATACCCAGACTCTGTCTTGACTCTGGTCAAGGCGTCACCTCCTCCAGGAAGTCTTCCTGGGTGCTCCTTCCCTCCCATCCTCTAAGTCTCCCACTCACCCCCCACCCAGAGTGCTGACCGAAAGAGGCTGTAATTGCCCAACTGTGTGACCCTTGCTCATGGCAGTAGGAGCTACTCCACAGGGGCTAAGACCTGCTCTGGCTCCCATGGGAACAAGAGGAAGGAATGTCCCATGCTAGCCCCTGGGAAGAAGGAAATAAAACCCCCTTCATCCCTCGTGCATTTCCCAATCCTCTCCCAGCTGCTGCACAAACCATTCTGTGGCGGCCCGACTGATGGGAAGGACAGAGGAGCAAAGTCGTGACAGACCAGAGGAGCAAAGTCGTGACAGACCAGAGGAGCAAAGTCGTGACAGACCAGCCATCAGCCACGGTCTGTGTGTCCTTTCCTACCCTCTGCTTTAAATTCCCGTTTATTGGGACACATGGGAGGCTTGGTGGTTAAACATCTGCCTTCAGCTCAGGTCGTGATCCCAGGGTCCTGGGATCGAGCCCCACATAGGGCTCTCTGCTCAGCGGGGAGCCTGCTTCTCCATCTCCCTCTGCCATTCCCCCTGCTCATGCTCTCGCTCTCTCTGTGTGTCAAATAAATAAATAAAATCTTTAAAAAAGTAAATAAAATAAATTCCCACTTATTCAAGAGACTGACAAACACTGAGCTCCTCCGTGTGCAGGCACGCTTCTAGGCTCCATGGACGGCAGTGTACAGGGTGTGAATGGTCTCTGCCCTCGCAGGGCTTCGCTCTGGAGCAGGTGAACAGCTACACGAGCAGAAAGAGTTGACCCAGGCCGCTCCCCAGCTCCTCCACCACAGAACAAAGAAAATCTGGGTGAAGCTTAATTTTTAAAGTTACAAACTAGTCAAGATTGAAAGAAAAGGACCCAAGTACCTAAGCCCAGGGCATTACAAGGGTGCCCGAACAGATGTAAGCCCCGGCCACGGGGAGCTAGGGCACTCATGCCCATACAATGTGAGGACATGGCCTTGAACCAAGGCAGAAGTGGGAAACTGAGACCCGCGCACAGGCAGGGCCCACGAGGGGCCAATCCACACTGAGACGTGGACGGGAAGGCCCACAAAACAGAGAACTGACGAGGCAGGCCATGTCTGCCTCCAGCTTGGGTCAGAAACACAGATCTCATGAAAATTACCTATAAATCTTGGCCATATACAGATGTAAGGTCTGAACTTACAAGGCCAATATAGACTAAAATTCCTCAAATGAACAAATGTCCCAGACTGATGAAAATCTAGGGTCCCTTGGCAGAAGCAAGGGAAGAAAGAAGAGGCACACCTACCATCCAGAGCCCACGAGACCCCCCGGTTAAAAACCAGACACCCACAGTGAAGGAAAATTCAGGACAAACAACTACACACCACATGAACAGCTGATCCACCAGAATCGAGTGTGGGCAGACTCCACAAGGGCAAAGTGAGCACCTGTTTTAGCCGGGGTATGAACCACCCCCAAGTCCCATGACCTCGAGAACTATTGCCCCTCACCTCATTTCTCAGGAGCAGCCGCTGTACCTTGGCTTTGGCTTTGTTCCATATGTCTCCTCTATTCTAAACTCCACTCCTCACCAACAGCCCTATTTGGGATGTGTTCTCGTGGAAGAGGGAAAACCATGCGATGTTTCAACCACGTGATGGTCCATGGATGCGGTGGTCCCTAAGCTTGCTGCTAAAATGTGGCCCTTTTGCTCACATACATTTAGCCAAAGTGGTCCCTGAGCCGATGTCCGTAAGGTGGGAATTATCTCTTCTTGCAGGAAAGCATCGCACATTCCATGCCGGCAGCAGGGATGCATAACCCTCTTATGAAAGCCAGAGAATAATCGGAAACGGCAACCCAAGGACCTAAAGAGTTTCACCCAAAATCCAGTGAAACCATAAAACTACTATGCTTAAAATAAGGAAAGAGATGAAATAGGAACAGAAATCACAAGGGAAAGAATGAGATTCCAAAAGGAACAAGCAGGTTTGAAAAATACAGCCACACAGAATTTCTCAGAAGGAAAGATATCAGCATTTACAGGGAAAAGTCGATGAAACCCTCACACGGTAGATCAAAGCAGCTGGAAAGAGAATTCACGGACTGGAAGATCAAAGTGAGGAAATCATCTAGAATGAGCACGGAGAGGCGAAGGGTATAAAAATACGCCCCCGGCGACCAGGGGGCTAACGTGATCCCCACGTGGCGCAGGTCTAATGAACTCCAGATGGCAAGCATAAGGAGGATAAGGCAGGCGATAATGGCTAAGTGATTTCCAGAATTGAAAAGGCCCCAATCACCAAGCTGAAGGTACTCATTGACGCATAAACAGGGTAATTAGAAATAAATGCACACCTGGACCAGCGTCAGGCGATGTGAACACAAAAGGCAAGCAAAGCATTGTTAAAGGCACCAAGGGAAAATACAGCTCACCAACCAAGCAGGAGGGCAAAGGGAGGAGGAAGGGAAAAGAGAAGGGGGAGGGGGGGAGGAGTGGGGGGAGGGGAGGTTTCTCACCCACAGTGACTTTGAGGAAGGCAGCGTCTCATGCCTTCAAAGCCCTGCAGGAGGACGACTTGGAGCCTAGGATTCGAGACCAGAGGAACCCAGTGAAGACGTTCAGTCTGGTGCCCAGCGGTCTGAGACAAGAGGGAGTGCACGGTAGCCCGAGGGGTCTCTGCTGGGAGAACGAAATACCTCTCAGAGCAGCGTTAACTGACAACAAAAGAGCTCCCTCCGCGTCGACGCCCGCCGTCGCCACCGAGGACAAAGGCTCCAGAAGTCTATCGAATCAGCCAGCGTGTCATGGCCGGAAGGCCACATTAACCAGGGTAGAGACCTGCCGTGAGGGAGGGGAGGGTCCCGACGGAGCGGATTTTCCATCAACCGGGTCTTCAGGTTGGAAGTTCCGTACAGTCAGAAATAAAGCTTTGGGCTGAGCACAGATTGCGTTTCTTAGTGTCTATTTACAACATTCCTTCTCTTGCATCTCCAAATGTTTAATGCAAATCTCCACCCCACACCTCCTGGTTCACAGATTGGAGGACGGGAAGCCATCTGTTTTGGCAGAAATTGGGTGCTGGGCCGAGGTGGTGGTGAGAGTCTCCGTCCTCACCTTGGGAGCGAACACCCCGGTTGCCAACAATCAGGCAGACTGTCCTCACTCCTGCTTCCCCCCGGGCTCAGGGTCAATCCCTAAAAAGCCCAAGCAGTGGGTTGTGAAGATGTATCGAGAGCCTATTTACAGCGAGCACCAAAAAGCACGTTATCAGAAGTGCTGGTTTATAAGGAAATCAAATGAGATGATTGCGGTGAAATTTATCGTAGAATCCGCGAGCACTGTGCAGACTCTGAAAGGTTCGACTTTGGGGTAATGAAGAGAGTACATCCTAACGGCAGCTGCCTGGGGCAGTATAACGCAGCCATAACGCAGGAGGGGACAGAGCGGGAGAGACATCCCGCCCCTTCTGGGTCACCATCGCTCATGGCTCTGCAGGAGCTCAGTGGACGCGAGTGTGGCTCGTCTCCGGCGGGTTAATTAATAACACTAGGGTCCCTCCCTTCTGCGGGCATCCAGAGGGAGACGAGCCTTGGAGTGGATGCGGTGTCCCCAGTGGCTTGCTAGGGCGCCACGGGGAATGAGTAACAAACACATCGTTTCTGCTCTCGGGGAAGGTACAGTCTAGCGGGGACACAAAGTACAAACGTGGGTTCACTCCACTCCAGGTGCTCATTTAACCCACTCACTGGAGGGGGCGGCCGGGGGAGGGGAGGCTCCAGCCACCACGGTGCTCAGGGAGTGCTGGCCACGGAACGTGAAGGCCACGGAACACAGGCCACGGCCCGGAGCACGCCAGGTTGGCCAAAGCTTGCCAGCAAGACCCCTGGAGAGAACCCAGGACCCCAGATTCTCCCCGATGGACAGAGGTGGACAAGCGCTCCCTCGTCAGGAGCCAGTAAAGACTCTGTCGACACCCGTGAAAAAGCAGACAGTCCTTGCGTGTCCTTGTGAAGCCGTGACACACCGGGTCAGAGGAGCCGGGGACAGCTACAAACGCAAAACCATGGCACTGCTTTTTAAGGGCAGTTGAGAGGACTCTTAGGAGTAATTTTGATTACAAGCAATTTTCACCTCCCAGGTGACTTTAGAGCCAAACTCTACCCAAGACAAGACTCCAGCGTAAACAGGTGATTACGTGCAGAGTGATGTGTGTGGCGGCAACAGGATGCTGGAGGCAGAGAAAGGACGATAAAGAGGGATGATTATCTCTGTTTGGGGTTTTCAAAAGAGACTGTGCTCAGAGGGTGAGGGCAGAAGAGGGTCTGAAAAGGGAGGGGAAGCTCTTCCGTCCTGAAATGGGGGCGAACGCCGCAGGCCGAGGGCAGCCCGCAGCGAGCGGGGGCCGGGGACTGCAGGCGGCCTGGCAGGTGTGGAACGCAGGATGTGACGAGTGTGGCAGGGCGGGCAGCCAGATGACACCCTTCCGAGGCACGCCGCGGGGCTGTGACCGGCTCCGGAAGGCGCCCAGGGAGATGCGCGCCTCTGGCTGAGCGCGGACAGGAGCAGATCTGCGGTTTTCAAAACCCCCTTAGGGCTGCCTGGTGGAGAACATGACGGGAAGGGTTAAGTCAGGAGCAGAGAGACGCGTGAGCAGCTCTGGGTCCAAGGGAGACATGCTGTGGCCCAAACCATGGCCACCACAGTGGGGACAGTCGGGTGGGGGGGGGGTGCATGCCGTGACAGGGCAGGGCCAGGAGAACGACCCTGGTGCTTGGTTGCAGGTCCCGTGCACACGGGGGACTCACCAGTGACTGTGGGCCCCGTCCCCTCCTCGGCTGTCACGACGCTAATGGATCAAGGAGACACGGGGCTTGGACTCACGACCCTAAGACGGAGACCGGAGCTGGGGTCAAGAGTCGGACACTTTACCGACGGAGCTCCCCCAAGCACCCCACAATAGCAATGGATTAAAGAGCCAAACTTTATTATTCTGTAAATGGCTCTTTCCCTGGCTTCTCCAGGGGGAGGACCACACCCGAGACACCCCCCTTCCATGCCCAGCGGCAAGGGACGGGCCCAGGATGTGGGGAAAGCACCAACACAGCTGCCGAACGGAGGGGTGAGCTGCGGATCCCTTAAGGACACGGAGGGGTTGGGACTTGTTGAGTTCGAGTGGAAGGCTTCCCTGTACAACTAGCCGAGGGGAAACGCGCATCCGGGCCCCCAACAGCCCTGCACGTCCCCCCCACCCCGCAGCAGAGACCATGCAGGCATTAGCAGCCCACGGTCAGCATCGCGGGGAGTGCAGAATGGGAACCCCCCGTGGGCAGAGCCTCCAGGGCTGTACCTCACTGTCGACCGGGAAGGGGAGACAACCAGGGGGCAACTCCTCATGATTGGCTACTGGTTTGACTGGGCGTCCCGGGACCCCAAGGAACAAGAGGGGAGGTTGGAGATAGCATGTTGGGGGAAGGGCGGCAGCCGGAACTCTCCAAGGATGCAAGGGCACGGTCTGCAGGGGTGAACTCTGCGAGTCTCCTTCCCAAGATCCCCCTCCCTGCATCCTCACTGGGTTCCCAGACACCGTGATCTCGGAGGCAAAGCCGGCACCACTGGGGGGTGGGCAGACCGCATCTGCGAAGAGCACAGGAGACTGTCAGCCACGGCCAGATCCGCACCCTTGACCTGGGACCAAAGACCCGGGCACCAGCAAGTGGCAGCGGGAGGATCGCGTCACACCTTCTGACACGGGAGAGCCAGCAACTGGCCTCAGAGAAGCAGACACTTGGTCCGAATGCGTACGTGCCTGGCCTGCCTCCGCCACCGGCCCCAGAATGTCAGAATGTCCCGCGTGGGTTTTCCAAGCCCTCGGCTCGCTGTAGACGCCTCTCCGACCGTGCGTCTGTCAAAGCACCGCTGCAGGTGGGAGGAGACAAGAGAAACAAAATAGTAAGGGCGCTCGTGAGACTTTCTGGTCACGAACACCATCGGCCGGAGGAACCATGGGTCCCGAGCGGGGGAGGCCCCGCTGTAGCCCATGCCTGGCTCTGCCCAGAAGGAACACCCGAGGAGATGGACGTGCTTCTCCGCTCTGACCCGCCGGCTGCAGTAGGCAGCAAGGCTTCCAGGCGCTGGTGTAGACGGCCGGCACAGTCCCCACCTGCCCGGTGTGGGCAGCGCTTAGGAACGTGACCGGACAGCCACCCTGTGGGTCCGTCGCATCTCACGGCAGAACAGACTTGCACAAGTGACAGCAGGCCCTGAGCAGTGGACTTGGTTAAATGAAAGGAAGATGAACCTTGGTGGGCCTGCTTTAATCAAGTGCGTCCTCAAAAGAGACCGGGTCCTTCCAGAAGGACGTGATGTGGCAGAGCCGGGGTGGGTCACAGAGCAAGGAACTGACGAGGCTCAGAGTTGAGAGCAGCCAGCAAATGAGCCAGGGCTCTCAGTCCTGCCGTCGCGGAACACTGAGTTCTGCCGACAAGCCCATTAGCTTGAGAGAGAAACCCACGTTCGGAAGGAACAGGCGGAGCCAACTCTGGCCTTGCAAGACCCCTGAGCAAACACCCCACGCAGCCATGTGCCGACTTCAGACCCGCGGACACGGCGCCGTAATAAACAGGTGTTGTCCTAAGCCGCCAAGTCTATGGTCATTTGTCACACCGCATAGCGTCCTTTCTCACAGCAGGTGCCGGATCGGGATCTAAGGACCGGAAGAGACGGTGACAATAGCCACGCTTTCACTCACACGTGCCCTCGCAAAAACCACACGTCCTCCACGTGCGGCTCTGGGTGTTGGATTCTGACATTTTGGTCCCAAAATGAGACCCGGTAATGGTCCCACTGACACAGGCTGGGGCTGCCAACTGGCCTCTCCAGGGTCCCCCAGACGCCAGATGGATGGAGACGGGAGGCTATCATGTCATCGGGGCAAGGGGTCCTGACCGTCCGGGGAACACACCATGTCACCACACCACGGTGACAGGTACGGAGGCACCAGAAACCTCACACCCTCTGCGGCACTGCCGGGGACCACCTCCCCCACCAGGGGCGGGGACAGAAGCCAGACAGGGGCTGCAGCAACCCCGGGACCATCAAGGGCTCAGCCTGCTCAGCAGTGGGGGCCGGGGTCGCCCTGCAAGATGAGGAACCTACATGCCCGCATGCTCACCAAGGACACATACAAACTTTTTTATTAAGATTTTATTTATTTATTTATTTGAGAAAAAGAAAGAGAGCACAGAGGGAGAGGAGGAGGGGGAAGCAGGCTCTCCGCTGAGCAGGGAGCCCGACGCGGGGCCGGATCCCAGGACCGCGTGATCATGGCCTGAGCCGAAGGCAGAGGCTTCACCGACGGAGCCCTCCAGGTGCCCCTAAGACAGTCATAGGGCAGGTGACCTGAAGGGCAGGTTGAAGGAATTTCCCATCAACCCCAGCCTTGTCCCAAGCAGGGTGAGGCCCTTTTTCCCACCTTCTGGACCCCTCCTGACTCGCAGACAGTGCATCAGTGCTGGGCAGCTGTCCCCCCGCCCCGGCTCACAGGCTGCAGACGAGAGGACAGGACGGGGCTCCTGGAGGCAGCGGTCCCACGGGTGACAGCGTGCCCCTCCCTGCGGGGAGGACGGAGGCACTAACGCAGGTGCAGGGGCAGGTGCAGGCGCGTCCAGGACGCACAGAGCTGCCGCCGCCACTGGAAGGCCAGACCACACTGCAGACCCCGCGATCCTGTGCCAACCCCTGGGCACAGGCACAGGCCAGAGAGCTGAGGCTGGCCTGTCCTCATCCCCCAGGGAGCTAGGGTTCTCCTGCAAGGCACCGCCAACCTGGGGCCACCCTGGCCGGAGGTCTGGGGATCAAACAACGTGCAGAGGACCTCGGCGAGTGGCGAGGGCCTAGGCCCTGCGGGGGCAGCCGGCCCACTTCAGGGGTTCGTCTTGGCACCCTGCGTTTGCCGCATGGTGGGGCGTGCCAACACTGGACATTTCCCAGCAGTGACCCCAGCGCGTGCCTGGTGTCTCCGCCTCACTGCTTGGACCCCGGCAGAACGACACCCACACTTGTCTCCCTGCCCTTGCAAGACATCCGTAATGACCATCATAAACA
This sequence comes from Mustela erminea, assembly GCF_009829155.1. Lineage (NCBI taxonomy): Eukaryota > Metazoa > Chordata > Mammalia > Carnivora > Mustelidae > Mustela > Mustela erminea. The sequence goes on from NC_045619.1 coordinate 2,433,927, forward strand.
CCGTCTGCTCAAGACCGCCTGAGGGGGTTCTCTGTTGCCTGCATAGCACGGGGGCTGATCGGACATCTGCTGGGGGGTGTCACTACCGAATGAAGTCCAGGGGAGGGGAGGTACAAGCTAGAGTTCCAGAGGCCTTGGGAGCAACTGACTCTTTCGGGGTGAGGCCCAACACACCAGCCAGGGCATGGCCACCCAGGGACCACGTCTAGCGGGCCCCCGAGGAATCCCACCCAGACACGCTAGTGGGGTATGGGGCACGAGATTAGGAGGAGCTCGGCCCTCTGGAGAGACGCGTCCTGCCTGCTCCTGGCCGGCCTCCCAAAAGGGAGAAAAGATTCGGAGCCCTCACGTTAGAAAAACATGTTGGAGAGAGCTTTGGTTAAGAGCAAGACCATCCTTCACCTGCCGGATGGTTGGGAGGAGCGAGTCCCTCAGCACGTGCTCCTGAGCCTCGCTGGGCGAGTCTTACGTTACCCAACGATGGAGAAAGCACAGCAGCACTTTCTTGCCCTTCAAGGGCTCCTGCTATTTGAGAAGAGAGACACCAGTGACCCCGCTGCCTCGGCGAGGGACCCCTTCATCTCTGACTCCGTCTGGTCTGGCCTTCCACGCTCCCTGCGTGGCTGGACAGAGCGAGGTCCCTGTCCCTGAGGATCAGCCCGCTGGTTTGGGGGCATGTGCAGACCTCCATGCTCTGTAATGATTCGGGGCGCTCTGTAGCAGGGCCCAGAGAAAGAGTGGGAGCAGCTGGGTGCATCGATGGGCGGTGATTATACCATGCGGAAGCTTCTAGGAGGTCATGGGGGTTCGGCAAACCTCGGGAGACGGGTGGTAGGCACTGAAACCCAGGCAGGGTGCAAAGCTCATCCAGGCCCACAGCCTCTGGGAAAGGCAGACACCGCTGCGGGGCTGTCTGTGGTGACGGCGTCAGGAGTGTGGCCGTGCGGCTGGGGCTCGAACCCGGGACGGAGAGCAGGGGGCGCAGAGCTAGCCAGCTCAGGGAAGGAAGCAGACGTGTATCTTTCAGGGGCTGGGAAGGCCTCAGGTGCAGTCCACGGGGCACTGGCGAGGCGACCGTGGTCCCTCCCTCTTCGGCAGATTGCAACGTCCCAGCGAGAAGCAAGGAGCGTACAGACCGCCTCGCAGATGGTGGGTGTGAGGGAGCAGAAAGGTGCTCACCGGGTACCGCGTGGGGTGAGCCCTTCCCACTGTGTCTGCCTCCCTGCCTAGGCCAGAGCCCCAAGCTTCCGCATCTCCCCAATAAGTAGCACACTCCAAGACTGCGGCTGATGCCCCATGAACATGACCTGAAATCAGGAGCAGACTCAACAGGACACAAATGAAGAGGAGGGGCCAGAGCAATGACCATCTGCAGGCATCTGACCACTTACTAGAACTTTTCTAGCAAAACTTTCATTGAATCTATAAATAGGGTCCTTCAATGTATGTGTTATTTGTCCCCTTCTATAGAGGAGGAAGCCGAGACTCGCTCTCTTTGAGCAAGAAGTTGATCAAAACCACACGGTTGCTGTGTGGCTTCCTCCAGGCTCAGACCCACACCTCTTGATTCTTTTTTTGTTTGTTTCTCTGCACATATATATAAATATATATATGTATATATATATGCATATATATATATTTATATATATATTTGACATTGACTTGTAGGAATTCTTTTTTTTTTATTTCTTTTCAGTGTTCCAGATTTCACTGTTTTTGCACCACATCCAGTGCTCCATGCAATTCGTGCCCTCCTTAATACCCACCACCAGACTCACCCAACCTCCCACCCTCTCCCCTCCAAAACCCTCAGTTTGTTTCTCAGAGTCCATAGTCTCTCATGGTTCACCTCCCCTTCCAATTTCCCCCAACTCCTTTCTCCTCTCCATCTCCCCTTGTCCTCCATGCTATTTGTTATGCTCCACAAGTAAGTGAGACCATATGATAATTGACTCTCTCTGCTTGACTTATTTCACTCAGCATAATCTCCTCCAGTCCCATCCATGTTGTTACAAAAGTTGGGTATTCATCCTTTCTGATAGAGGCTTAATACTCCATAGTGTATATGGACCACATCTTCCTTATCCATTCGTCCATTGAAGGGCATCTTGGTTCTTTCCATAGTCTGGCAATTGGGGCCATTGTTATTATGAACATTGGGGTACAGATGGCCCTTCTTTTCACAACATCTGTATCTTTGGGGTACATACCCAGTAGTGCAATTGCAGGGTCATAGGGAAGCTCTATTTTTAATTTCTTAAGGAATCTCCACACTGTTCTCCAAAGTGGCTGCACCAACGTGCATTCCCACCAACAGTGTAAGAGGGTTCCCCTTTCTCCACATCCTCTCCAACACATGTTGCTTACGGTCTTATTGATTTTGGCCATTCTAACTGGTGTAAGGTGGTGTCTCACTGTGGTTTTTATTTGAATCTCCCTGATGGCTAATGATGAACATTTTTTCATGTGTCCATTAATCATTTATATGTCTTCATTGGAGGAGTGTCTGTTCATGTCTTCTGCCCTCTCTTTGATGTGATTATCTGTTTTGTGTGTGTTGAGTTTGAGGAATTTTTATAGATCTTGAATATGAGCCCTTTGTCCGTATTGTCATTTGTGAATATCTTCTCCCATTCTGTGGGTTGCCTCTTTGTTTTTTTGACTGTTTCCTTTGCTGTGCAGAAGCTTTTGATCTTGATGAAGTCCCAAAAGTTCATTTTCTGTGCCTCCTGATTCTAAACCATGGACAGCTCCCAGGGCGGCCTGCACTCTACGCACCGACAACCGTGTGTGCACCAGGACACGCCAAGCTCACGTCCCTACCAAGATGGATCAATATTCTTCCTCAACCTGCTCTTCCTTGGCTCTTGTCACATCAGACAATGGCTTCACCCCTACTACAAACACTGCAGAACTCAAAGAAAGGATAAGACTGCCAGGAGAGATGCCATAGGCCACTACCATGGGGTGTGCAACAAGGGAAGAGACTTGGGGCAAAACGCTAAGAACAAGCAAGCATGGAAGTAGGTGAAAAAGCAAGAAGACAGATCATCACAGAAGCCAAGTGTGGAGACAAAAGGGAGGGCCAGCAGCACCCAGTGCTCCCGAGACACAGTGACCTTACCCTTTCTGGGTAGCCAGACCATGCAAGTTGCATTGACGGGCTGGATGGTTGGTTGGTTGGTTGGTTGGTTGGTTGGTTTTTGGTTGGTTGATTCTGAGTTAGTTGGTTTGGTTTTGGTTGTTTGGTTTGGGGTTAGTTGGTACCGGGTAGGTGGGTGGGTTGGTAGATGGGTGGGTGGATGGGTTGTTCAGCTGGTTTTCTTCCTAAATGACAGAATTTTGATCCTCACGTCCAATAGGAAACTTACTCCACGCACCAATGAGTGGATCTGGATCAAGCATTTAGAATGGAGAGACGCCATATATGAATTTAATTTCTATCACTTCACTTCTAGTTTCTTGGCACAAAACAGAAAGAAAATGAAAGAACACGGGCAGTATGGTTTATTTTCCTGCCTTTCTGCTCCACGAGTGAGCAAGACACAAGAGATAAAAATCACCTTTTTTCCAACTCACGCACATCCCTTACAATACGAGCAACTCGTTAGCTGTGTGCGCATTTAGGGCTTTAAGATGGTGTTTTAGCACAAAACAGCCCCTAACGCAAGCCGACGACTTTATCTAGCTCTCAAACAAAGAGATACCCACCAGTGAGAGCGCTGTGAGCTCTCTTAGAAATCACACTGCAAAGATGTTTATAGGTGCTTTGAGGAATTATCAAAAGAAAACTGGCTGATTCAGGACTTCTGTCATCACAAAGAATTTAAGTCCTACATAAGGAGCTCCTTGGCTGGAGCACATGACTGATGTGCTTTTCGTCGGGATTTACTGAGCGTGCGTGATGTAGAGCAAGTATGCTAACACGGTAACAGCTTCCGCCTGCCCAGCCTCGTCTCGCCCTCAAGATCTTACTGGATTTCCCCAAAAATACGTCCTAGACTAGAGACCAGAATGATCCAATGTGATCACTCCCTCCGTACATTCATCCAGCAAAGACTCACCCAACACTATGCACCTTGTTCTGTTGTAAGCCCTGAAGACAACGGGATAAGCCCGGCCCATGCTCACAGTAGGAGGCACCAGCATGTTCTAGATGGGGCAAGCCCCGGGTGAGACTCTGGGCTGGGCCGGGTGACATTCACCCAGACGGCTCAGGTCCGGTGTCTGACAAACACCATTCCCATGCATCCTATCTCCAAGAGGAGCAATCTGGCTCTGACCTGACCCTGAAACACGGGGGCGCAGCGCGGCTGACACCAGGGCCCGTCCTTCACCAAAGGGGCCCCCCAGGAACTTGCCAGAGCTTGTCTCCACGGACCCTGCCACATTACCCGAAGCGATTCTCACCCCGCGCGTCCGAGTGGGCGCGAAGAAGTAGTTCCTGCCCATGTTTATTCATGCTCTCTACTCAATTAGCTCAGAAGCAGTTGGAAGCCCAAGTTCAGAAGTAAAGCTCCACCCAGGAGTCTCTTAAAAAATCCCTCTCCCAGTGGGAGGCTTTCTGGGAACAAAAGCAAACCCATTTAACTTATTATTGAAATTGATTAGCCATTCTGCAAGACTCTCTGTTGCGGTGCGCCTGGAAAGAAGGCGTAAGACGGATGACACCGTGGGGAAAATGGGCCGGGACCAGCCAGGGACCTTGCTGGCGGGAGGCCTCTCCAAGAGAGACTCACAACACCCTTTCCCACCAAGCCAAGGGCTAGGGGGCGGTCAGAGCAAAACATACGGCGGGTGTAACGCAAAATCACCGCCAGGTCGGTGCGATCATCCCCGCGGGCACCGGAGCTCCCAGACCGAGCTTGAAATATGAGTCCAGCCCAGCGGGAGGAGGCCGGCTCAAGCTCATCGTCCTCCGCTCACGGGGCTGACAACGTTGGTTCCGGGCATCACCACCCCTCCATCGGGAGGTGAAGGCACCACAGGCGAGTGCGCTCGGACAAGTGACAGGCGCAGGACTGCACAGGGGAGAGCTGTGGGGGCACAAAGACCCTCGGAGGCCCACCCCGCTCAGGGTTCCCGGGAAGAGGGTCTACTCCCAGCGGGAACCCAGCCTCCACACCGTGCTGCTCACGGGGGCTAAAGAGGACACGAGACGCCCTCGATTGTAAGCACCTTGCAAAGTGGTCTTTGTTTTATAACATTCAAGCAAAATAATTGGCTCGTGCCCCATCCCCAGGCCAACAGAATACTGAGCAGAGGGCTGAGGCGCAAACCCGCTCGCCCCCGAGACAGAACCCCCCTCCTTTGGGCTGGTATTTTGTCTGGCGACTAGAAGAAGAGGAAAGGGATTTCAACACAGACACAGACACGCACACACACACGCGCGCGCGCGCACACACACACACACACACACACATACCCCACCAGGGCTCACAAGCCAATTAGGGAGAAACTGTGATCAGCCCAGAATCCACATTCCGGGGGAACTCAGAATGGGGGGAGATTCAGTCCAACCTGGAAGCCAACCAGGCTTTCCCTCCGCCCTCCGTGCACCCCCAGGCTGTGGGGCAGCCCCTGTTCTGGGCCAGCCCACACGGAGGGAGCAGCCTGGCATGCACAATGGCACGGGCCGTGGAAGGCGTTGGCCCCTTTATTCCTGCAGGCGAGGTTGGGAGAGTGCAATCCTGGGGTCCTGCGGACAAACGCCTCCAAAACCAACAGAGCCACTGAGCAACGGGGCGGGTGGACCCCAGAGCACAGGACGGCCAAGGGCAGTGTCCAAGGAGGCCGGCAGCCCCACTGGGGGACAAGCCGTGAGGAGCTTCATAGCCAGAGGCCCGCATGTGCCCCCAAGCAGCCCCCGTCAGCACACAGGGGTCCTGGGAGGGGACCCAGCCGGTGTGGGTAGTGATGTGGGCGAGGAAGGCTTTCTACAGAGACAGAAGCCAGCACCAGCCCGGAAGGAGGGCTCGGGGCAAAGTGAAAGAGAGAGGATGTCCTTTTCGTAATTAAATACACCCAATTAATCACGATGCCACTTTGAAAACTCAGTTTCCCAGCCGAAACCAGAACTCCACTCAGAGGGTGAACTGGGGAAATTAATGAGAGAGCTATCTACTGACGGGAGCAGGACAGGCGGCCACCCTGGAGACTGCAGCCCGGAGCCCAGCGGCGGCAGGAGCCATGGCCACCTCCCGGTGCAGGAAAAGTGGGGGCAGCAGTGGGTCCGAGACACGGGACGGAGCAGGGCAGAGAGGGCTACCCCTCCTTCCGCTCCTGTGAGCACTTTCAGGGACACAGTGGGGCAAAGCAGGGGTCTGGGGCTGGGGCTGGGGGGCCATGGAGACTAACCAGGACCCCTCTTGCCTGGGGAAACCTCTGAACACCCTGAGCAGATGACAGCAGGACCTCAGGCCCCTCAGGACTCAGGGGTGTCTCCTTCTGACCCTTCCCAGGAGCTGGGGGAGGGCCCACAACGGGGCTCCCCAGGGATGCCACCCACGGCAGGGAGCGTGGCTCTTCCCATCACGGCAGAGTGCCAGCGTCCCCACGGAGCCCCCCGGCGCAGCTGTGAGAGGCAGGCCTTGCTGTGTGGGTTACAGAGGAAATACAGCATTGTTTGTAGTAGGTCCGGGGAGAGACAAGGACAGAATGCAGAGTCCTAGGGAGGGGGCAGATGCCAGGCAGCTCCCGAGGGGGAATCCTGAGGCCTCGCCAAGTCCTGATTCCGGACTCGAACTTACCAGCCAAGCTCTTGTGTTCTGGGAGCCCGGGCCCAAGCAGCAGGTAGGAGGCTCCAGAAGATGAGGGTCGCAGGGCCCAGGCAAGTGTGAGGGGTGGCACGTGGTGGGGTCATCTCAGGAAGGGGCTGGCCTCACAACAAAGCTGGCTGGGCTGGGCACAGCGGCCCCCCTGCGCGATCCCGGGTCCTGACCCTGGGCACACAGCCACGTGGCCCGGCCCGCTCCCCTCGGCTGAGGTGCCAAGACTCCGCTCCCCCATCCGCATAGTCAAGGCCCAGTGAAGAACATGCCAGAACGTAAACAACTGGGCCCCTCGAGCCCGATGGACACCCCGGGACACGCCGAGTGTGCCGCACACGGAGGTCCACGGCTCACCAGCCCGTCTCGGCCCCGAGGTTGACTGGGACCCATCGCACCCTGATTGTTTTTGTTTTCCTCTGTTCCCAGACACCCTCTCTCCCTTGACACCACCTCCCCCTCGGATCCCCCACAGCCTCCCTGTTCCGCGTCCTCGTCCACAAGTGACAGCAGGTGCCGTGGCTCCCGTGAAGTTCCGCGAACCTTGTCTGAGCTGAAGCGAGGGAGACGGGGGGACGAGGAAGACGCGCTCTGGACCAGAGTCAGGAGCCCCGGTGGGTGCGGGGCCCCCGAGGCCAGGGACAGAGGGCGCAGGCGCTGCACGGGCTTCGGGAAGCCCCCCGGGAGCTGGGGCAAGTGACACCTTCTCTCCGTCCTCTCTGACCGAGACCGGAGATGCAGCTACGAGAAGCACTGCTGACACCCCCATCTCAGCAGGGTTCGGAGGAGCCAGGATCGAGGTCTCCACGGACCCGTGCCCCCCGTGTTGTGCCCTGCGGAATGAGGCCCCCATCCGGCTTCCCAGGAAACTGGCCAGCGGGGACGGAGGGGATCCTTCTGGGAGGCCAACCTAGACCTTCTGCGGACTCAGGACTGCCAGCTCGGAACCCATCTCCACACCCTCCGGGCTGGTCTCTGAGGCATTCAGCACGTGGTCCAGGGCCCTGGAGGGTCAGCAGGCCGGGGCTCGTGGCCTCATGCCGTGTTCAAGGCCAGAGGGCACGTGTCCCCTCACCAGGACCTGGGATGACCGAGGGCCCCTCGCGGACAGCCCAGGATATCTCCGTGCCACCTGCAAGGCCCCTCTTGCCATGGGAGCTCACACAGTCACAGACGCCCAGAACCGGGTTGGACATCTTGGGGGACTGTCCTCCTTCCCGAGGGGACAGGAGCGAGAACTGCCAGGCGATCTTGCACCTGCGCGGATTAAGAGAAGCCAAGGAGACGCGCGGGAAGGACGAGGCCTGCCCCCAGCGCTCACTGGCGCGTGGACCTCCAGGCCCCAAGGCGCCTCCAGGACGGCCTCATCCCCAGTCTGCTTTCTCCCGCCCGGAGGCTTCCACGTGTCCTCTGCAGGACACCGCCCCTCCCCGTGAGCTGCCCTGCACACCGGCTCTCTCGGGTCTCTCGGGGTTGCCGGCAGGTTCCCCTCTGAGGTCTCCTCCCCCTCGTCCCGCCCCCCCCACACGCCCACATGCTGGAGGTCCCTGAGGTTATTAGTATTTTGCATGAAAAAAGAAAGCAGAATGGCTTCCCCCATCCATCCTTTGTCTGCTAAACAACATGAAACCTCACCAGGTGTTTTGTGAGGACAAGTCTTCATAAATTGAGCTCTGCCTTTGCGGGTCTGGGGAAAATATTTCTTTAATATGCGGAGCGATAATGGAGAACGCGGTTAATTCCAGCCCAAAGACATAAAACACACCCGATTGAGACAGTGAATTTGGCGCTCCCGATAACAGGACGCAGCCAACATCGAAGACGGAAAATATCCAGAAGGGACCTGGGGCTCTGCTGCGAACACACGTGGCCATCCATCAACTATGTTCGCTCCCTCTGACCTTGATTTCCATTCACGTGTCCTGTTACCAAGATGAGCAAGATGCAGCCACGTCTTCGGGGGACGGGCCGCCGGCTCTGCACACACCCACCCAGGGCACAAGGACCAGACTCTGGCCAGCCTCCCCCTCACTCTGCAGCCCCGAGCCCTTTTCCAAACTGGGGCCCTCATCTCCCACTCCGGGCCTTTGCCGTCCCGATCCCTTTACCGGACCCACACACCAACTCTAGGCAGCTTCCACAGTTCAACGCAGTTGCTCTCTCCTCCAGGAAGGCCTCCGGATTTCTCCTCTTTCTGCCCAGCACTTGTTTTGCCCACAGCAAAGATGGCAGGGTGCTTTGACAGTGATCCGCACGCCGTCTGTCATCCCTGGCTGCTTCGGCACCGAACCCCGCCCCACACGGGCAGTGAGCTCACCCACCCCTAGCCCCCACCGGGCTAGACGTCAAGGCATCAAATCTCTGAGGCTCCATGTGCCTGCACAAAGTCCTTGGCCTCAGTGTGTGAGCGCTTTGGAGAAGGCCAGCGCCTCAGCCGGGGGACGCCCTGACTTCCTGGAGGACGCGGCCCCCACCCGGCCTCCACTCGCGTGTCAGGACACGTGTCACTCGGCTCCCGCTGCCACTGCAGGGTGGGGGGCTGCGGGCAGGCAGTGGCCCACACAGGTCCCCTCCTTCCTGGGCCTCAGCCTTCCCGTCTACAAGACACCCGGTGCTTCCCTCCTGAGACACTGCTGCTGCCGGGGGGCTCAAGGGGGTCCTGGGCCTCTGCTCCGGTGGCTCTGTGGCCTTGGGCTGTGATGCCAGGACTCCAGGCCTAGGGTCAGCCGCTTCCACCCACACTGATGGGTTCCCAGCCCCCCAGCCCCCCACTCACCTTCCCTGTCCGAAGCCACACGAAGGCCACTCTGTGCTGGCCCTAGTGTCTCGTGTGGTGCCTGCCATGGGCCATAAGCCCACACACCGCACATGCACGCTCAGACGCACACAGACAAATACACACACACCTGCCACACATATGTGTACACATGCCACACCTACACACATGCACACACACCTGCACAGACACACCATACCTACACACATGCACACATACCTGCACACATGCACACACCACATACACACATACACACCATACACACACATACACACCACGTTACACCTACACACATGCACACACATCTGCACACACACACCACACATATCACACACAACTCCCCACCTATGGTCTGTTGTCCCCCCCATAAGGGAGCACCTACAGGGAGGAGTCCAGGGGTGCAATGAGGGACATAGTGCTTAACCCCCCAGGGCAGACCATCCTGGGAAACTGTGTCAAGGGAGTTGGTGTCCCATGGGGATACAGAGCTCCAGCTCTGGCCCAGGACGAACAGAGCCCTTCAGGTGGCAGCCACAGAACTTGGTTGGGATCCCAGTCCCCTGCGTGCACAGACCACTGCTGCTGGGGTGTCTGAGAAGCCCCAAGCTGCCTCCCGGTGTTGGGTGCTCACTGCAGAGCCTGGGCCCCCACGGCACTCTCGGAGCATGCCTACTGGCGTCCCTCTCCTGCCCTGGCCACAGGCTGTCCCGTGTCACCCAGGTCTGCAGCTCACAGGAAAAGAAACCAAGCCACCTGACCAGTTGTGACAGAGAGAAAGGCAGGCCCAACTCACAGCTCTGTCCCCAAGCCCTGCGACCTCTGATGTTCTAGTGCTGCATAATAAGCTACCCCAAATTTCAGTCCCAAATCCAAAAAGCACAGAGCAAACTGTTGTATTTGCTACTAGGTCTGGGTCAGGACCTGGGGCAGGGCCTGGCAGGACGGTTCATCTCTGCGCACTGTTCTGGGGACCCCAGGTGGCTCTTCAGTCCTGCAATAATAAGATCATCACCCACCGTCCCGGAAGACACCTAGCACCAGGCAACGTATACACCAGGCTCTGAGCTAGGTGCACTACACGCTGAAAATTAATAAGAAACCTCATGGACATCGCAGTCAGGAGGAAGGCAGGGAGCCCTCATGGCCAGCACTCGTCAGCTATAGACCCCGCAAGATGAGACCACTTGCTCACAGGGCTACTGCTTTACCACGGGCAGGAGGAGGGAAGGTTTCTTCCTCCCCCAGCAACAGCCCAGCCAATCAGAGACGACCACAGCTCAGCCAATGAGCAGCCGCTACACTTGCAGCTCCCAGTTTATTTACTCCGGTGGACTTTCTGTTTACATCAGCAGCTCCCAAGTCCCCTTTCTTGTATAAAAGAGCCTCCTCTGTTGGCTGCTCCGAGTTTGCCTGTGGTTCTGCTGGGCCGCACCTGTCCCGGGCTGCCGTTCCCGGCATTCCTGGCTCATTTTTAAGGCTAACACTGTGCATCATCCCCGCTCTCCGGCTCCGGCTTCAGGGATGGACTCGGGCAGGAGGGAGGACGGTCGCTGTCCTCACCTGGAGCAGGAGAGGGACCCGTCAACCTGGTAAAGCCACACACAGCAGCTCTATACACGGCCCCAAAATCCCAGGGGGCCCGACTCCCTCCCTCTGACCCATCCTCCCCTCTCTGGACTCCAGCAATTGGCCAGTAGCCTGCACTTTCCAAGGCATCCCCGGAGGCCCTCCTCCATGGCAAGTGGGGGACTGAGGTGCTTCTTTAATGGGGGTCAGGGTCACAGGAACGAAGCTGGTCTGCCGTCCGTGATGGATCTCCTGTGTCAGGCAGCAAAGGGCTGTGACCTCACATCGTGACCCCCGTCCTTCCTGGGGCACCAGGGACAGACATCCTGCCCACAGTGGCTGAGTCCGTCTCCAGAGCTCACAGATGTCATTTGCCCAGATGCAGGAATGGACAGATATCAGATGGGGGCCGGCCTCCGTCCCCAACGGGTCACCCGCGAGGACGCCCTCCCCACCCAAAAGAGACGTCCACATGCCAGAACCCGCACGTGTGACCTTACGTGGAAAAGGTCTTTGCAGATGTGATCAAGCTACAGATGTTGAGAAGTCTCGTCCTCAATTATCCCCCCGAGCCCTAAAATCAGAGAGTGTCCTCCCAAAGACACAGGAAAGGGGAAGCCCGCCGGTGGTGGAGTCCAGTCCACGTGATGAGGGAGGCCGGGGAGGGTGCTGGCAGCCACAGCCCAGGAGCTCCTGGAGGACTCAAGAGAAAAGGAAGAGTCCTCCCCTAGTCCCTCCAGAGGGAGCACAGCCTTGCAGACACCCTGATTTTGGACTTCTGGCTCCAGAACTGTGGGAGAGTAAATTGTTGTTTGAAGCCTCCCAAACCTGATACACCATCCAGGTGCCCAGCGTTACCGGAGGGACTGAGGTCATCGTCCACTGAGAACCAGCACAGCCCAGGCCGGGCCTTTCAGAAAACCAGTGTGAGACCCTTTCCAGACACCCAGAATCCTGCGTGAGGTCTGGAGGCAGGCAGAGGCAGGGCAGAGGATCCCTGATCTCCTCGGACTCAGGACCCAGGACGGTGAAGCCTGCAGATTACGTGGGAGGACGCTGGCCCGGTGTCCGCGGAGCAGGGGACGCCCCGGTCAGGGCCGCGGCTGTCCCCAGACCTTTACTACAAAGCAGGAGAGGAGGGCCTCGGAGAGCAGGGGGAATGGCCCACCAGCTCGGTAAGCAGGAAAACATCTGTGACATAAATAAAGCCAGTGCCAATCAAGTGTTGGAAGGAGCCGGCGGCCGTTTAGTATTGATAAACGGCTCATTAATATGAAACTTTGCTTCATTTAGCATTTCTTATTGCCAATTAGCAGTAATGCCTCCACCACACTTTAGGCTCCTGCAAGTGAATGGTTATCTATTTTCCCGGGACAAGCATGGCAGAGGCCTTCTGGGGGCCACTCTGTGCTGACCCGCGGAACTGCGGAATTCTGCTCACGGCGTGGAGAGACCGGGGTCACGGTCCCGTGCTAGGCAGCGAGGCCACGGGCATGGGACCTGCTCCGGACCCTGAGCCGTGCCACTGGGGGCCACATTCTCAAGTTCCTCGTCTGCTTTACAGACCAGCTGCCCACCCCCATCCCTCTCCCCAGATGGTGAATGCCAGCCTGTGTGTGTCCCAGTGTGAACATTGGGGTTGTGCCCCCCAGAGTTAAGGGGCAAAGAAAGCCACCTCGCTCCCATCCCAGACACAGAGTGGGAGTTACCTCAAGGCGTGAACCATCCTTTGCAGGCGGAAACACGTCGACGAACGTTCGGCTCATCAGGGTGTTTGTGAGGTTGGAAATAGGAAAATCGGACCAAAAAGATGAAGTTGCGTCTTTGCAGCCGGTCCCCAGAGGGGGGATTCCTGGGAATGTCCCCTGGTCCCAGCAATGGTGGGCGAGGCCTGTGGAGCACGCATGGGCAGTCACACCGGGGACCCCGCGCCCCCTGCAGCCACAACTGTGCCGCTGTCCTAAGCCTCAGTTTCCACATATGAACGCCGAAGCCATAGTTGTCAGAAGGGCCTTCAGTCAGACAGAAGTGTTTCCCCCTGGACCTGCCGCCAGGAGGCACTTCAGGCTTGAACCAGAACCGCTGGAGGGAGTGTCTTCCACCCGGCCCAGCCCCGCCCAGCCCCAGAGGGCACGCAGGGCCATGTGTGCCTACAGGTGTAGACACTCTCACTCTCCACCTCCTGTGGCACAACACTCGTGCCCCCAAGGGTCCACCTTCACCCAGAGCAGGACCCCCAGGGCCCATCTCTGAGCCCCCAGCAGCAGCCCAGGGCCTGGTGCACAGAACAGACAATGGATGGTGGGTGGGCAAACCTGGTACACAGTTGCCTGAGCCCGAGGCGTGTACACACCCATGCAGGTGTGCAAATGCACACTCGCACAGCCAGCCTTTCTCCCCCCACCCCCAGTGGGGTCCTGTGGCTCTCCCTGCCCTGCCCCGCTTTCCTCTGGCCTCCGGCTCCTGCACAACTTGCCTTGGCACCTCACCCCAGCCAGAGGCCCGGGGGCCGGCTCTCCCTCCCACCCCACACAGGTACGCCAGGGCTGCCGCAGGCTGCCTGTGGGGCCGGTCCCCACACCGTACCCTCCCTCCTTCAGGACATCCCTTGGCCATGGGGCAGACCGATTCCAAACCGACCTGCACAATTCTGCTGGCCCTGAAGGGCTGGAGCTGGGAGCTCCCGTGGCCATGGCCACACAGTCCCTTCCACTTAGTGGCTTTGATGACACAGATGTACTCTCTTCTGCTCTGGAGGCCAGAATCTCAACACCTGTCTCTCTGGGTTAAAGCCAAGGGGTGGGCAGGGCTGGCCCCTCCAAAGGTTCCAGGAGACACCGCATCTCCTTGCCTTCCCAGCTCCGGGAGGCTGCTCCTGGCAACTCGACTCACACCCCCTCCCCCAGCTCCAGAGGCACCAGCTTCCCCATTTCCTGCCGCACCCCGGCACACTGCTTCCTGCCCCGCCGATGTCCGTCACCCTCTGTGTGGTCTGCTAGGGACCCCGTGCTGACCCAGGATCCAGCCAGGTCAGCCAAGATCGCCCCCATCTGCCAAGCCCCTCTGCCACAGAAGGTGACATCCGTAGGTCTGAGGGACTGTGGTGTGAACATCTTGGGGGGCACCATTCAGTCTAGTTCATGGCCACGGTTCTACCAATAGCGGGGGGCACAGAGGTACTGGAGAGGGGCTGCGGTTTTAGGGTCACTGATCTCTGAATGGGGGCCCAGATGCACCTTGCACAGGCACGTGTGCAGCAGAGGATGGCTGAGACTCCCACGGTCCCCTGCCCTCCCTTGGCCTGGTGCCAGGAGGCCCGCTGTGACCTCCACGCCCAGGACTCCTGCACAGGCCGTGAGCCCCCACGCACCTGCATGAATCTGCCTTGTCTCCAGACTCAGCAAAGGCGAACTCCTACTCCTCCCTCAAGACCCGGGCCAATGGCTGCCCTCCCAGCCAGGTTAACGATTTCCTTCTCTGCCTTCATCTCTGCATCTTTAAATACAGAGCCCATTTGCCCTAAGAAGGTTTTGCTCGTTCACCCATCTCCCAGCCGGACTGTGAGGCTTGAGCACAGACAATAGGCCAGTGTCTCCCTCCTCTGGCCTCCCTGGCTCACAGCACAAGGCCTGGAGCGTCAGGCGTCTGGGCTTGTGGACTGAAAGTGTGCGAGCATGCCACACAGATGGGGCACGGAATTTATAACACGCACCCCCAAAGCAGCACGCCCTGATCCCCAGAACCTGAGAATTTGACTCAGTATCACTCGTGGGATTCTTTTATGCTCTCCACCATCACTGACCTCGAGATAGAGCTTACTGGGTGGGCCTGGTCTAAGCAGGTGAGTCCTTAAGAGCAGAGCACTTTCTCTGGCTGAGGACAGAAAGCAAAAAGATGGGAGCAGGGAAAGGACCCAGTGCCCTGATTGTGGAGGGCCACGTGAGCCACGCGAGAAGAAATGCAGGTGGCCTCCGACAGCATGAGCCCTAGCGCTGGCAGACAGCAAGGGGGCTGGGCTTCCCCCAGCAGCTGTAGGGAGCAGCCGAACCAGCTCAGAAGCAACCCTTTCCCTCAAGCCTCCGGATGGCAGCCGGGCCTGGCAACTCCTTGATTTCAGCCCCGTGAGACCCTGAGCAGAAAACGCCACAGCTCTAACCTGCAGAACGGGAGCCGCCAAATCGGTGGTGCTCTAAGCCGACCCCTGAGTTCATGCACGACACAACAGCAGAAACCTGACCCAAGCCCGTCGCACTGAGTGGGGCACGCGTATCGATGATGATTCCTGAGTCTGCACACAGAGAAGGCCACACACGCCCGTAAGAGCCCGCACACGCACACACCTGTGCAGAGGTGATCAGACTCGGGATCTGTGGAATCGTGGTCACAGCCTTAGACCCTGCCCGTGCCCCTCCCAGGTGCCCCTGCCTCTGCCAATGCAGGGGCAGTGCCAGCCTCCGGACCCTGTGAAATGTCCTAAGAGTGGCCTGAGACAGAGAGGTGTGGAGTCCTGTGGCCACCAAGAGCCCACCCGACCGGGAGGGCCTCCCGATGCTGCCTCTGGCCTTTGAATTCCCCCTCAGCCCCCTGACGTGGGGAGAGCTTGGGGAGGGCCCACCAAGGTCAGCAGACACACACGCGTCAGGCCCGGCCTGCCCCTTCCCTGTTTGCCGCACGGTCTGACCGCCATAAGCACATCATGAGAACTGTTCACGGGGATCTGTTTTGGGATCAGTAACCAGGCACCCAGCACGATCCTAGTTCAGTCCCGCCGGCCAGATTCCCATGTGCATTATCGCGAGGCTGAGGGTTCCCCACCGAGCCCTCGGCCCGGCCCCGACAGCAACTCACACAGTCCCACTCGGCCCACGCGGGGCGCTGTCCTGCGTCACCCACTGTGACACCGCAGACCCAGGGGCGTCAGGCTCGGAGCTCCAGCCTGGGCTTCACTGTCCCCTCGGTCCCCGATCTGGGGCACCGGCCTCTCACATCCTCCCAGGAGTCATGTCCGTGAGCCGAGCAGCTCGCCCGACGCACTGCAGGAAACACAGTCCTTTCCCAGATCTGGGGAGGCGCAGGCCAGGCTCGCGTGAGTCTTAATCCGAATCCCGGGTCCTGAGTCTTTGCAAGCTGGTGCCGGTGCCCAGGGCCTGGACAGAGAGGGTGTGTGCTCCGGTTAGCATCCTGCCTCGGTCGTGTCCTTTCCCCTCCGAGCTGGGCTTCATCCTCCTGACCACATGGCCAGAGCAAAGTGTCGCCGCTCGGGCTCAGGGAGGGGCCCACGCAGCCCCGGGTCCTCGGGCCTGGACAATCATCCCGTGGAGCGGCCGAGTCCCATGCCAGCAGCCGTGAGCTGTGAAGGCCAAGCCCTTCCTCTCCAGCCTCTGCCTTCCCGTCACTCTGCTGGCATCAGCAACGCTGGCCCCATGCCCAGGCCCAGTCCAGCCCTCTCCGAGTGCAGCTTAAACCACAGGCAGGGTCCGAGTGCCTCGGAGGGACCTTCCTCCCGGGCTGCTGGCGGCCTCAGCAGCACCTGGGGCAAGGTCTGGAGCATGGCGGCCGCTGGCATGAGCTCGTAGGGCAAGTGTCTCATGAGAGGCCGAGCACCCGGCGCTCGCCTGTGCACAGTGCACCTGCTTCTGTCTCTGCGGTGACAGGGGGTGAGCACAGCCCTGCAAACACGCCCCAGCCCCAGCACGGAGGGAGGCCCCTGACGGTGACCTCACAACCGGGAAGGGCCTACCCCACCTGGGAACACTCTATTGGCTGCCGCTGACCCCTGGCCTCAGTGGCCTCATCAGAGACCCTTCAGAATGGCCTGAGCACTGTGGTTGCGAACAAGGGGACACAGTCAAAGCCCGGCCCCCCGGGGACCCCAAAGGCCCCATTGACAGGGTGGTGGGGGGCAGGCTTCTTGGACTCAGGCCCCAGGAAAGGCACAGGCTCTGTTCGCAACAAGACCTCGGCCCACCTGCTGTCTCCAGCAGATCAGGTGCCCCGTGAGCGGCCATAGCTCAGCCGGTACCCAGCAGCGCCAAGCCCAGCAGTGGATGGATTTTTGTGTCAAAAGCAAAACCTTCCCGGCCTGGCCCGTCTCACCGGACCACCTCAGCTCCCAGGCCAGGCCATCCTCGTGCTCTCTGCTCCCACCGCCGCCCTGCTTGCTCCAGGCAGCCGGAAGGGCCGGGACAAGGGCCGGGGTGGACAGGCGGGACCGGAGGCTTGGACGCGGCACCCACCAGTTTGTTGGCAGGCTCGGCTAAAAGCTGCCCCCTAGACATTCTCTCCAATTATTTAAATCCCAGCCTCTCCGTTCACTATGAAGATTGGACAGGATTGGACATTTATTAGCTAACTGAAGGGTTGTAATAAGATAGCAAATCCAAAGGAGCAGAAAATTAAATGTTCTTGAGTTATCTTATTGAAATTTCCCTTCTATGGCTTTTATTGGAGGCGACAGCGGCAGAATTTCAAAGATGCATTTTAAGAGACTTCTTTATGGGGTTACCCTGTGAAAGCGGAAGGCAGCCAGCGAGCCGTCAGGACGGACCACCTCCGGGCCGGGCGGGAGCAGCAGCTCTGCATGGCGGGCGCTCCCCACGGTCCCTGGGGAATTCCGAGCAAACGCCATTGGGCCCGGCCGATGGCTCTGCTGATGCAGATACTGCATTTTATTAGCAGAGTTCACGCTTTTATTCATTGCATTTTGATTACTTATTATCATAAGGAGAAACACTGATTTCGTAAGCGAGGCCGGGAGACTAACCCACAAAATGGAGCTGGCTGTCGGCTCCTGGGCACGGCCTCCCTTCCAGAAAACAAGGGCTTGGGCTTCGTCTTGATGGAGACGCGGTGAAGTCGGCATGGGGCGAGGAGGAAGACAGAGGCTTCAGGGACAGCAGGGCCCGGCCCCGGGGGACAAGGACCCCAGCGGGATGCGTGAGGCACCTCTCCCAGAGGCAGTGCTCGCCCAGGGCAGGGACTCCTCAGGGCAGGAATCCGTGTGAGCCCTGCCAGGCTCTCCCACTCCCCAGATGATCTTTCTAGAACATACCCCTAGCCCTCATTACGGTTTCCTATTGCCTGTGGACCCTGTGGTGTTAGAATGTGATCTGGGCCTGGTTCCAGTTTATAAAGATGACCACATGGAAAGTGTGGCATCACGGTCCCTTAGAAATGACAAGCCACGGGGAGAAGCACCACACCCGCCAGGAGACAGGAGAAGGGGAAGACACGGCCCACCCTGCCTGGGGTCTCGGCCGGGAGGCACAGGTAAGGCGTGGTAGACGGACCGAGGACTGGTGAGCCGGAATGGTTCCAGCAGCCCCGGGGCCCGGGGTGGCCCCAAGTGGTCTGGTCGCTGGTCCAGCACAGTGTGGGAGTCCGGAAAAAGCTGGCAGGGTTCGTGAATGAAGGGCATGTTAGGAACATGCTTACCGCCTCTAAGGTTTAGCTAGCCGGGGAGGGGCCATCTCTCCCAGATGGCAAAGTCCCCCAGGAGTCAATCCATCACAAAATAAAGAAAATAAGAAAGAGGATCCGTGCTCAGCCTGTCTTCCCGGCTCCCACAAGCAAAGAGGAGCCCTTCACCGTAAGAGACCAACTCCACAGCTGAGGACGAGACTGACCCAGGGATCAGGCCCAGCGGGCTTCCAGGGCGAGGCCCCGGCCCCCCACGCTGTTCCAGACACAGAGGAAGAGTCCCGACAAGATGGTCCTTTCGTTGCTGGGCCTGGAGGGTCTGCGGGTGAGCAGGGTGGCGGCGTCCGGGTTGCGGGCTGGGGCAGAGGGACAGGCACTTTGATGGCCCCTCGGCAGCAGGCGCCGCTGGGACAAGCAGCTCCCGTAGCGACCCCTCGTGCCCGGCATGGTGGGGGACATGGGCTCAGGGTCAAGCAAATGAATGGAGTCCATCCTCGTGACCTGGCCGTCTGCCAGGAGAGATGGGGACCCCCGGAAACACAGACGCAGCACCCCATGTGGCTATCAACGGCAGCAACAGAGTCCCTCCTCGGTGGGTCTTCAGGCTCTCGGTGGTCCCACTAGGGCTCTACCCTCTCTAGCCACCACCTATGAACAAGGAGTTTCCCCCAAGAGAGAGACGTCCAAGGTGAGACAGGGGTGAACCGGGCATCCCATCACGGACCGGAGACAAGTGTGTTCCAGGGACAGGGAGCGAACTTGGCGACGGGGAGCCTATGGGGATGGCATGTGGGGTTGAGGGGGTGAGAGGTTGGCCCCTGGTGCCGGAGAAGCAGGCCCATACCTGGCCCCCGGACTCCGCCGGGTTTTCGGCAGCCCTGCTGTCTGTGAAAGAGAGTGCGGAGAGCAGAGCGGCGCGGCGGTGGGGGACGGAGCCCAGGGATGCCCGGGGGACGGGGCGGTGGACAAAGACCGGGTCTGCGGTCCTGCTGTGGAGCTTCATTAGCAGTTTAGCTGCAAATCGGACCATGGGGTTGGGGACGGCGCGGTCCTGCTTCTCCTTGGCGCCCGGCGTGGGGACACGCATGAACCTCCTGATGCTGCCGGGACAGGTCTCCAGAAACGGAGCGTCAGCACACGTGAAACGCCATACAGTCTGGGGGTTCAGAGCCCAAAATAGCCACTGAGCCGTGTTCCCTCTGGAGGTTCTAGCGAATCCGTCTCTTGCCCTTGCCGGCTTCTAGAGCCCCCACAGCCCCGGCTCCTGGTCGCCCCCCGTACCCCAAACCTCGGCTCCCGTCCTCCCACTCCTCTCCCGGACCCCTGCCTCCCTCCTATAAAGACCCTTGTGATGACACTGGGCCCCCGGCAGCGCAGGTCCATCCCTCCCCAGCCACACCTAGTGTCCCTTTGTCATGACGTGTCCAGCAGGCTCTGGGAACGAGGATGGGACACGCTGAGGAGGCCACCAACCCACTGGGCAGGCAGGCCTACTCCTTCTGGAGCTCCAAGGGACACTCTGCCTGTCCCTGGTGTGCTCAGAGTCCTTGCTCCTCGGGCTCATGGGAGCATCACCCCAGAGTCTGCGTCTCTTGTCACATGGTCTTCTCCCTGTGTGTGTCTCTGTGTCCTCTCTTCTGCTTATAAGGACACAGCCATTGGATTTGGGGCCGCCCTAATCCAGGACAATCTCCTTATCTCAAGATCGATCCTTAACTAATTATATCTGCAAAGACACTGGTTCCAAGCAAGGGCACGTTCCGAGGTTCCTGGTAGACACCCGTTTCTGTGGGACTCTAGTCCATCCCCTCCACCAGGAAAACCGGATGGGACAGGGGAGCCTGCCCCAGACGGCATGAAGACACTGGCTGTCAGCGGTCCCCCCACGGCAGATCGCAGATCGTTCCAGAAAGGGTTCAGAACCCCTGCGGTGGCAGGAAGGATGGAGGGGGCTGCCGTGTCCCGAATCCCATGCAACAGAAATTTAACCGCGTGAATTTTGCTAAGAACTTTTATGAACTTGGTCCCATCTGACACCCATTCCAGCATTCTGTCGACGCCTGCTAAATCTGTCCACGCGCGGGGCCGAGAAGAGCCATTCTTGCTTCGTGCATTACACAAGACATCTGTAAATTGGATACTCTTTTCCTCCCTTTAAAAAATAATTTCCCTCAACCGCGATACACAGACAATTTTACTCCGAGGAGTCCCGGCTGCGAGGCTGGAAGTGCTGAGTGTGAGTGGAAAAGGCAGATGTGAAATGGTCCCCCAGCCACTGAGGTGCTTTTTGGAAAATGCAATCCAATACTTGATAACTTGCTAATAGTATGGTTATTAAACAGTCAGCCTTCATTTTTCCCTGAGCAAGAAAATGTACAAGAATTTGCAATACAATGGAAAATGGGAGATTATGAGAACGGGTCTGTTGTTAGTATTTACAGCACTTTACATTTCTAAAGGGTTCAAGATTGTGCTCCATTTCTGCCCGCCCCCGGCTCCTACCAAGCTTCTCTCCAAGGGCGTGAATGCTGATATCAGCCCACATAAGACCCGTTCCTGCTCCTCCTCACCCCTGCCCGTGGCTTGGTCTCTGGGCAGGACAGTCCTGCGGACACTTACAGACCTGCCCTCAAGCTGACCCTGGCCAGCTAGGCGGCCTGCTGGCCTCGGATGAGCAAGTTAGCCCCGTGTACCTCCCTTTCCCTATGTCCCAAGTGGGAATGAAACGGGTGCCACCTCCCAAGGCTGTTGTGGTGAGGCAGAGGGATCCGACAAGGCCCCGACGCGCTGCGTCTCGATGGAAGTCAGCAGGGAATTTGCGGTCAGAGAAGGAGAAGGGCAGCCCCTCACCGCCTCACCGCCTCACCGCCGGACCGGACCGCTCCCCCTGGTGTGAGACTGAAGAGGAGAGAGGCGGGAGGGGGGGTCCCGTGCCTGGCATCGCCCACGGAAGGCGCCGGGGTCCCATTACCAGTCAGATGGTCGGCTAGGACTGGGGCCTTGGATTTTAGAATTCCTTCATCCATTCCTTCATCCGTTCACTCACTCACTCGTCAGAGTGTGCCGGGCACGCCGGACCTGGGACATCGGTGTCCCAAGCACGCCGGTGGTTCAGCCGGGCTAACGTCCTTCCCCCAAGCTGAGTCTCTCCTCTGCGTCCCCCCATACTCAGCATTGACAGGTAAGTAAACTGAGGCTCACAGAAGCCTGTGGCTGTCTGCTCAGGTCGCATGGCCAGTCCTGACAAAGTAGACACAAGAGCCCTGCCCTCTTGAACTCCGCTTTCTCCACCCACTCCAAATGCCAGCTTCTCGTTATGCCGTCCCACAGACAATGGATTCCCTGCAGCCTGTATAAGCAAAGCTCCCCATACTTCCCCACCCAGCCTGCCATCGCCATCCCCCAAGGCACGCGGCTCTCCCCTAGAATGGAAAGCCACCTGACAAAGAGTGTTGGGTGTCCTCGGAGCCAACACAAAGCCTGGGGCAGGGCACGCAGGCAGGGGATGCCACAGGGTAAGTAAATGAAGGGGTAGAGCCTCTTTTTGGTGTCTCCCTCTTCCTGGCATTATTCTGAGCTATAGAACCTCACCCTCCCACCAGCCTTGGCCCTGACAAGCTGGTGACTTCATGAGCTCCAGCCCTCACTCCAGGGCAGTCCCCCACAGCAGTGACATCAGCCCTTTTAATCTCTGTAGCAGCGCTTTGCGCTCAGAGAGGAATCCCTGATATGGTTGGAAGTGGTCCTGCCTCCATTTCACAGATGAAGAGACGTTCAGCCAAATCACTGGCTTTCCTGGCTCACCCAGCCACAAATTCAACTCAGACCTGGGTTTGTTCTCTGGTACCCCCTTTCCTACACACCAGCCATCACCAAAAGATTCGAATACCGCTGAGGGTAACCGGATACCTTCCATTTTGTCTGGGAAAGTGCTCTAAAAGACACAGGGCATCCAGGAGGGAATACAGATATGGAGAGGAGGGACTCTGGATGAGCCTGGGGTGCTGGAAGGGGATGGGGGTATTGTCAACTTGAGGTTGCCAACGTATAAAGACATGTCAGTGAAAACAGACATAAATGCATAAATCTACACCATCTCTAAGTTTTCTCCCACTGACAGGATGTGGCAGCTGTGACATCCCAGGACCCGTGAACACACGACGTGCCCAAATCTTGTCTGAATACCATTGTCTACTAATGGGACTTCTTGGGTAAATGGCTGATTTCAGCGGGGGCAAGGAAAGTACAAGTCCAGATTGAAATATCTTGATGGGCTAAAACATAAGAAAGGACTCAAAGAATGATGGAGATGGGTCAGAAAGACCCAGAAACCACTTATGCTACAAGAGACTGAATTTATACTCCCTGCTCAAGAAACAATCCAAAAAACAGTCGACATGTATGAAATTAGTGGTTTTCAAGACACGAGACCTCAGGCAACAAAAGATCCTGAGAGATGAGAAATGAAGAGCCCCATGACTTCCCCAGTTTACCCTTTGAGGGAGTTTCTGGACCCTGATCCTGGAGGGAAAGCCAGGCAGAGCTCAGGGACTCCCTGAGTGCAGCAGAAAGAGCAGAGGGTCTGCAGAAAGCTGGGTGGCCAGAGTTCAGTTGACAAAGTAGCAGAAGAGAGAGATGCACAGAAAGGGCATTCCAGAGATCCACAGAGGGTCCCCTCAATTAATCACATGAATATGAGGAAAGAGTCCAAGGCCAGAGAGAGAGGATTATAAGCAGCAACCTCAAATTCACACACACACAACTGGGAACAGTGCCTGCCAGCATGCACCAGCCCCCCACCCTGACCAGACAAAAATCTCATTATTCACCAGACATTGGGTAGATACTCAGAAGTCTTGCAGCAGTAGTGGAGAATAATCAGCTCTGAACTGAACGCTGTTCTAATTCCCACCTGACAGACCTTTAAAAAGCAGGACTAGAAAGGATCAAACTATTTCAAGCAACTTAACTGCATCCCAGAAAGAAAAGCTCAAGATTTCTAAGAACACAAAACATCCAGCATCAAACAAGGTAAAATTCATAATACTTGGCATCTAACCAAAAATTACCAGGTGTACAAAGAAATAGAAATATGACCCAGGATGAGGAAATAATCAACTGAAACTAACCCAAAACTGACACAGATATTAGAATTAGCAGAGAAGGACATTAAGCAGTTATTATGACTGCATTCCATATGTTTGAGAAGGTAATTCCATATGTTCACAAAAGATTAGAAACAAAATGTCCCCAATTGAACATTTAGAGGTGAAACCACAAAGCATGGGATGGAAATGCACTGGATCTAATCAGAGGCAGAAGGAGAGATTAAGAAATGTGAAGACATGACAGTGGAAACCATGCAAAACAAAGCACGGAGCCAAAAAAGAATCTTCAGGAAATGAACAGAGCATCAGTGAGCTATGGGACAGCTTCAGGCAGCCTGATATCTGTGTTATTGAAGGTCCTGAAGAAGACTATGGGGGGGGGGTGGTATTTGAAGAAATAGTTCAAATTTCCTGATAACTGTAAATCCACACATCCAAGAAGCTCCATGAACCTCAAACCCAAGAAAAAAGAAGAAAACTACATGAAGACACATCATAATCAGTTTGCTCAAAACGAGCAACTAGTAGAAAAATCTTAAATGCTGTCAGGGATAAAAGACATGTGTCATACAAAGGAAGAGAGATTAGTATGATAGCAAATTTCTCTTCACAGAAAAAAGCAGGCACGCATTTCCCATCAAAAATGAGGCAAGAACACAGAAAAGCAACATCTTAAAGTATTGAAAAAAAAAAACCCCATCAATCCAGAATCCCATACTCATCCAGTATACGATTAACAGAAGGATTTCTGCTCTTGCTGCTTGCCTTCACTATTTTATTGGAGATACTAGCTAGTGAAATAAGGCAAGTAAAAGAAATAAAATGCATCTCAGTTTACAAAGGAAGTTGCAAACTATCTTCCTTCATAGACACAATTGCCTAATGTAGAAAACTACATGAAATACCCCCTCTAAAATACCTACTAGTATTAATAAGTGAATTTAGCAAGATTACAAGACACAAGATCCACATACACACACACACACACACAAATCAATTGTATACCTATATATTAGTAACAATCACATTTTGAAATTCTAAAAAAATAACATTTACAGTAGTATAAAAATATGAAATGCTTAGGGATAAATCTGACAATAGATGTGAAATATCAAAAAACTGAAAACTATAAACATTGCCAAAAAATCAAAGAAGACAGACAGATACACTATTTTCATTCAATGAGAAACTCAACATTAAGATGTCAGTCTTTCTTAAATTCATCTATATATTCAACACAATGCCATTTGTTTATTTTTTAAAAAACGCCATTTTTTTTAGAAATTGACAAGTTGATCTAAAATTCCTATGGAAATTCAGAGAACCTAGAACAAGAAAACAAATTTACAAAACAAGAACAAAGTAGGGCAACTAAGATTTCCTGAATTCAGGACTTAGGACAGAGCTATAGTAATGAGGACAACATGGTATTGATAACAAGTTAGACAAGTAGATCAATGGAACAAAATAGTCTAGAAATAAATCCAAGGGACCCAAATATAGGTGAACAACTGATTTTTTATGAAGATGTAAAGGTAAGTCAGTGAAGAAGGGACAATCTTTTCACAAGTGGTGCTAGGAAATTAGATATGCATATGAAAAGAAATGTTCTTAAATCCATACCTCTCACCATATGCAAACATTAATTCAATGTACAACTGAAAACTATAAAACCTCTAGAAGGAAAAATCCTTTTTGATTTCAAATTAGGTTGTTTTCTTAGCTAGAGCACCAAAAGCAAATTCAAAAAAGAAAAAATGATAAAATAAAAATTTCTGCTGTTTGAAAAACACTCTCTAAAGAATGAAATGGCCAGCCACAGGCTTGGAGAAAATATTCGTAATTCATATATTAGACAAAAGACATGTATCTACAATGTATAAAGAATTCTCAAAACCTGAGAAAATGAAAAACCTAATTTCAAAAAATGCTAGAAATTCAACAACAAACACCTCCTGGAAGAAAATACATAGACAGTAACTAAGCACATGAAAAGATGCTCAGCGTCATGGCCATCGGGGACACGCAGATTAAAAACCACAATGAGATGCTACTCTGCAAACACTAGAAGAGGTAACTTTAGGAAGCTCTTATTAGGAATTAGGAAGACTAACTTTCCCAAGTGCTGGGGATGCTGTGGGGGAAAGGGTACCTCTAGAATGTGGAACTGAAACTATGAACACAGTTTGGCCATTTCTAAAAATGTTGAACTTACAGCCAGCCATATGGTCCTGCTGTTCCACCCCACGTATTTGTCCAAGAGGTAATGTGAGCGTGTATCTGTGCAAAGATGGGAACGAGGATATGCACATTTTGCGAATCACAATATTTTGAAATATTCAATTATACTTCAACCAAGCTATTATAATAAGTCACAAAAACCAGCTTGAAGTGGCTCTCACTGACCAACTTTACAATATCAACATCAAAGTAAATTGTAATAGTGACATATTACAGTCCTTTGAATAGCACTGAAACTTCTGAGCCTGCATGGTAAGTATGTAACAACTATGTATCAGTGTCTGCTATGATGATATTATTTAATGAATTAACTGATAAGGAGAGGAGAAATGTCTTTCTTACAGAAGTTTGCCAAATACTAATAGATGTAGAGAGAATGATCAAATTAGAAAATTGCCTTTTATCAACCTACATAGTAATAAGTAATTCAAGAAAGAAACATCAATGCAATACTAAAGGAAATGGTGAAACTGAAATGGGGAAGTGGTATTCCCTATAGTCGCATAGTATCTCCCCCACAGAATGCTTCTAAATTGCAACAACAACAAATAACAACAAATAAACAAACCATAACCTTAGAGAAAGGGAACCTGGTGGGCAATGTCTTAATCAGAAAATAGTGACAGGATTATATTTTCCAAATATGCCTCCAACAATATGTCCTGTCCCATATGCTCTTCTTATATGACCTTGACACTCTTCTCACTCAGTGAGGAGGTCTACCCCGCCCCCACGTTGAATATCGATGGTCTATGTGACTACCTTGACCAACAGAGTAGGATGGAAGTGACACCTAAGGCAAGGTCATAAGAAGGTCACACATTTCCACCTTGTTTTCTTAAAAAATGCTCTCTGGGGAAATTATCTACCATGTCAGAAACCCAACATCCTAAAATGGCAGCTCTGGGAAAGCCCAAACTGGCCTGCATGGAGAAATTCTATGACTACGGACAAAGAGAGAAATAAACCTCCAGCCACCATCTCACTGCCACTACACAAAAGACTCCAGATCTGAGCTGCCAGTGAGCCTTTTCTGAATTCCTGATACACGGAAAGTTTATTAAGTGTTTGTTTTATTCTATGAAGCACTGGGCACAGCAGTAGCTAACTGGGATAGTGACAAGAGAAATAATGGTAGAAATCGCCCTCACAGGACAGCTGAGAGGGTGTAGTGAGAGGTACAAAATACTGCATATGTGATATCTGACCAAAGATGCACTAGTGGGGTCTAATTATGAGGAAATACCAGACAATCCCAAATTAACATTCTATGAAATAACTGGCGTGTAATCTGAAAAAACATCAAGGTCATGAAAATCAGGGAAAGACTGAGGAACTGTCCCAGAAATTTCTAAAGAGACATGACAAGAGGCTGCCATGCCTGGTGCTGGATTGGGTTCTTTTGTCATTGAAGGACATCACTCAGACAATTGCAGAAACTTGAATAGGGTCTGTAAGAGAAGGGGACTATTTTTGCAACTTTTTTGGTAAGTCTGAAATTGTTTCAAAAGAGAAAAGAAAAGAAATGGCCTTCCTTGTGCTAAACTCTGATGAAAGGGCTTGTGTGCACTGGGCTCGGAAAGGAAGGTCATTTCCACTCCATTCAGGCTTTCTTCTTTCTCCCAGCCCTGGGGATTCATCTGGCGACGAGACTCCATTTAGACACCTGGACCAAGGAAAGGCTACAGCCCCATTAGGAAGCTGACTCGGCCACAGAGGTCACAGGTGAGTAATCAGGGAAGAAGGTATTTGGGGGGAAAGGAGCCTCCCGAGGTCATCATTTTGCATATGGTTGTTAATAATGCAACATTGAGTCTATTAAACAGAGTAAAAGGTAACTTTGGCCTGTGGGAAAGGACCATTATGCAAATTCGGGCAGAAGCAAGCTTTTTAAAATGCACATATTTAACTAAAGCATTCAGAGTTTTGGTCATTAGTTTCTTTTAAAAATGTTCCCAGGAAAGCATTGTTTCCACCAACTGCCACTGCACAGAGAGCTAAAGATTTGGAATCAAATGAACCGGAGCACCGGCTCCATATTGTTGCTTTATCTACTGGGGGGCACGGGGGATACTACTTCAAGTCTCTGAGGCCCAGTGTCCTCTCTAGCCGGGATTTTTGGGTTTTTGGGTTTTGGTGGGTTTTTTTCCTTAAACCCTTTTTCAGACCTAATTAATGTTCTGGAATTCTGAATTCGTGCAGAATCTTCGGGGTGGTGCTGTCCGGAGCCTTGTGGTGCTGAACCTCATTGTTGCCGGAGCCCTGCGTTAATGTGCCCTCTCTCAAGTGCGTCTCCGGGATCCACCTGCACTAGCCTATCCGTGGGTGGCAGAATGTCAGCTCTGCAGCCATGGAAACAGCTCTCAGAAAAGCAATTAGTGCACAGGTGTGTATTTTAGATCTGCGATGTTTTGAATTTATTTATAACTGTAAAAGCAATTAGTCTACATAATGAACTAATCACTTACTGGAATTCGGAGTTCTCTTGGATCTCCATGTAACACACATGTACGGAGCAGAATTTAGTTTTCTAAATGCTGATAATTAAATCAACTCCAATTTCATTGCAATTAGATTGAGCACAACGATCATAGTCGATTTCAAAATTGCCTTGTGGGTTTTTTTTTCCCTCCCTCCTATCTGCTGGTTAAAAAGGGGAAGTTAAGTGAGAATATACTAAGGTAAACAATATTTCTTTGGAAAACTTTCCAAAGGAGCATGTGTTATCCCTATTTTACAAATAATAATTTGTTCCAAAAAGGTTAAGGCTAACTTCAACTGTTTTTTTTTTTTTTTTTTAAGAGAGAGCGAGCATGGGGAAAGGGCAGAGAGAGAGGGAGAGAGAATCTTAAGCAGGCTCCATGCCCAGTACAGAGTTTGATGCAGGGCTCCATTTCAGGACCCTGAGATTATGACCTGAGCCAAAATCAAGAGTCAGATGCTTAATCAACTGAGCCACCCAAGAGCCCCAAGGCTAACTTCAAAATATACTGAGTTCCCCTTGGGCACCAGAAAATTTGTAGTTATTATCTCATTTAATTCATATGACAATCCAAATATGTAATTATCATACATTTACAGATGAAGAAACTTGGTCCCAAGAAGGAAGTAAAAGCTAACGAAAAGTAATTACTGCTCACCAAATGGGTGTCCATTATTCTTTAACATCTGTAACAATTCTAGGCAGGGGAAATTGTTTAACTTTTTCAGATGAGAAACCAGGTGTTCCAGAGATACCAGGTAACTCATCCAGATTTATCCCTAGTAACTGATAGATCTAGGTTTTAAACCCAAGCCCGACTGGCTCCGAAGCCCAGAATCTTCCCAGGGCGCTCCAGCAAATCCCAGGTTGCCCCGGGAAGCTGGCCATTCTGTATGCCCCTTGGTGATGTCAGACTCCTCGGCCAGGATCACATCCCATCAGTTCCCCTACGCCTTCACACAAGGTGAGGTGTATAAACTTCTCTGCCACCGGGCATGGGGTGAGGCGGACACTTCTTCCGGCCACTCTCCCTCCGTTCAGTGCATCAGTGGATTTCACGCTTCGCTTTCTCCCTCCTGCTGCCTCACCTTGTTCCTTGTTCCTCACTTTGTGCTCCAATCACTGCCCCTTCCTCCTCACAGACCTTGACTCCTGTCTCAGTGTCTGCACAGCTGACACTTCATGATTTAGCCATAACCATTCCCCTGAATGTATACCCTCAACTCCCATGTCCCTTTCCCCTTTACCTGAGCCAGTTGGGCCAAACCACACCTCTGATCACATTTGACCATCTACCGACTCATGAGGACACCTGCTCAGCTAGTGTGGCTGGAACAAAATGCGTGACCGTGTTGACAGGTCGCACGTTCAATTCTAGACCCTAACTTTAAATGGGCTCTTAACACTGCACACCGGTTTCGACCACATCTGCTGTGTCCATTCTCTCCTGCTTTCCCAGTCAATGATTTTTACCTCCTCCTTTCTTCTCAAACCCCCAGGACATCCTCTAGTCATCCCTCTCATTGGATGGCCTCACTTTGTATTTCCCTGAGAAACCAGACATGCTCAGAGAAGAGCGTCCCTAAGCCCTGTCCCCCTTCCTCACTCCAGCCTTCTCCTCAATGGATCTGAATCTCCTTCTGTAGACGTTGTTCCTTTATTGGACAGTGGGGCAGGCATGTGTGCCTGCTCTCTCATTGTTCAGCTCCAGTGTCCAGCACACAGTAGGCACTCAGTAAGTGTCAAATGAACAACCTCCTCTCTTTGTGCCTATGTCACTAACCCCCGCTCGTAACTGGTTTAGAGCATCGGTCATAACTTATTGAAACTGTTGGCTGATATGTCCACGTCACCCATATGTCGCTCATCGCGGCAGCCTGTTGGCTGGTGACCAGGTAGAGGAAGGACACAGCAAATATCTGTGCGATGAACGAGTCAGTGCTGAAAACCGCCATGTAACTGGCCACCGCTAACCACGTGCCCAAGACATTGGTTTCCTGTACTTTTCAGGGTTTAGCATAGAGCTCTGGCATGGAGGGGTGTGTCTCCAGGTCCATGTAAACTGTGTGGTCAAGAACCAACTCACCCTCTGCTGTCATCCCACATCCCCTGCACATACTCCCCATCACAGCCTCTGCACGTGAGGGTCTCGACACCCATGGTCCCCCAATCCAGCCATCCCTCCTGTGATCACAATACCTTCCCAGACTTAGCAAACCCTAGCGTTTCGATGTTCCCTTTTCAGAGATGTCATCCAGACCTCTTCCCCACTTTGAGTAGTCTTGGCATCTCGTGATAGGGCAGAATCCTTAAGCTGCTCTGCACAGTGCGTGTGGATCCAGGCGCTCCAAATCTCAGATCAAATTCACCGTTCAAGGGGTGACACCCTGTCCAGGACTGTCATCAGCAGGTGCAAAGAAGACAAGCACCAGAGCCACATAAAGCCTACAGCGCACAGAGGTAAAGACAGTGCATGCGTCTCTAGCTCGCCACCAAGGCTGAAGGGACTTGGGCTGACTGCCAGCGGCAGGATGTCCCAGCACAGGTGTCATTGTCATAAAGACTTCCGACTGCAGGACTTCTCAGACAAGGGGGAGAGAAGATGAAACAGGATGCATCCCGGATGCTTATTTTTAATCCAGAGGCCCCGGATTCTGCCCGTTCTGTCTTCTCACACAACCAATATTCGTACTGATAAGGAAAGGGATTGAAAGATGC
Source organism: Mustela erminea (assembly GCF_009829155.1). Lineage (NCBI taxonomy): Eukaryota > Metazoa > Chordata > Mammalia > Carnivora > Mustelidae > Mustela > Mustela erminea. The sequence goes on from NC_045619.1 coordinate 2,465,004, forward strand.
TGTAAGTAATAGTCGACCCTTGTATAATTTTTTTTCACTGTCAAGGCAGTTTTACACTCATTATCCACTGTCCTTCTTCCCATCCCACGGAGATTTCCAGGGGTTCTGCCCCAAATCACCCAGCCAGCGGTTGGAAAGCTGGGATTCGAATCGCAGACTGCTGATACCAACCAGCACTCATTCCCCAGCTGGCCACGCAGGACACATCTGCACTCCTCACCCTCTGGAAGACATGGGGTGCCGCCGCCGGGGACCAACTGTGTCCCGAGAACGACGGACAGCCCTGGGCAGCAGCCACAGGCCAACGTGCAGGCTCCTTACACTGATCCCCTCGACTTTACAGGCTGCCCCATTGAAAGGGAAGGTTGAGTAAACACTATGCTTCGAGTCAGTGTAGCCGATCTTTCTTCCCCCTGGCACTCGGGCTTGCCGCTTGCCCCGCGAGCACACTAAACGCCTTTATGGCTTCATAATCGCCCTGCACCGTGCTCTATGCACACCTTGTTATTTAAACTCCAATAAAAGGTAAAATAAAAAAAGTTAATGGTCTAAAACTTGCTTTTTTGAACAACCTAAGAAGACATTTTACTCATAAATGTAAGTGGGGAAACAGGATCCCATTCCTGAGGTTATGAGACAAATAAATATCTTCCCAAGCCCCCCCCCCCAGCCATGGCCAGTACAAGCCACCCAGTAGCAGTGTGTGTGCATGGCCGTGGGGCTCAGGACTCCAGAGACCCTGACAGCCCCTGGAGGCTGCTCGCCGGAGGGGGAGGGGGACACCGGGAGGAAAGAGGTCACTTTCGCAGCCCACCTCCTGCCGCTGGGAACAAGAAATGGCAAACTGCTCTTTCTCTGATCAACAAGCCCCACCAACCCTGGGGATGGAAACACGGAACACGCCACAGTCCCTGCCTGCAGTCCCTCAGGGGAGAACACGGGGCAGCAGCGGAGATACGGCTCAGCCAGCTACGGAGGAAAGATGCTCCGTCCAGCCTGGGCTTGCACCGGAGGCTTCCTGGAGGAGACCGGATTGACTTCTGAATCAAGAATAGCATTTTCCGGGTGAAGAAAAGAAGGGAAGCCCGGGTCCAGGGAGGAGTCCGAGCAAGACCGGGAGAAGCAGGGCCGCTCAGCAGATCAGAGCCCCAGGGCAGCCGCGCCTCTGGAGAACCTCGGCAGACATGACGTTGCTCTAAGCTCCCAGCATCTCCTCCGACTGCCCTTCCCTGACGGCCCCTGCTGAGATCCAGCTCCTGTCCGTGCACAGATGGTCCTTGATGTGGATGAGGGTCCATTTGAAGGGCCCGCTGCAGGGCTGCCTGGGCTCCGAGGGTCTATGGAGCTTCCGGAGCTTTGGGGGGCCCCATGGGTGTTCTCTGTCCTCCCCGTCAGCACGTGATCTTCCATGTGTCCCTTGGTGTGGGCAGGGGTTCTTCCACTCCTGTCATGGACACCGTGACTTGCTTTAGTCCATCCAGCGTCAGCCAGACGCGTGAGGGCAGGGCCCATCCCCTCGGCAGAGCGTGCGAGGGCAGGGCCCGTCCCCTCAGCTCTGCTGCTCTTTCCCTTCTGAGAGCGGGAAACCCAAACTCAGGGCCCCTCCTTCAAGCACTTGCCGGAATAGTGAAGATACAGGAAGCGGAGCCACGGATAACCCACAGCCAACAGATAACACGAAATGAACCGTCGTGAGCTGAGCGCTGGGGCTCCTTACCGAGTCACGACTTAGCAGGAGCTGAGGCAGGTGGGCTCCGGCGCCCCCCCAAGCTCGCGTCCACCCTGCGCACCCCATCGCCACGCCCGCTGGGCCCTGTGGGACCCACCCATCCATCAGGCCGCGTTCCACTTGTGCAGACCTAAGTGACTCCCACGTCCTCTAAGAGCGTGAGTTAGCGAGTGCCCGTGGAGGAGGATGAAGGGGCCACCTGTCTCCACGTTCAGGATTTCCTAGAACTGCAGGAGACAGAGAGCACTTGGCGCCGCAGCAGAAAGCAAACGAGACCCTTGGGCATTCGAACACAGGAGGAAGGCACCGTTAGACTTGCTCGCTCCGTCAACCACCCAGAAGCTCAACCAGCAATTGCAAAACTGAATTTAATGAAACCAAGTGAAGGGTCTGTATTTCCAAGGCCTAACCCACCAAAACCAGCATCTGTGCTTTCGGAAAATAACGGGTTTAAAATGCCAAGAGGACCCTTTCTCATGCAAGTGCATCTCCCACAGGGGTGGGTGAGCTGCGTGACGGGGCCGCCCCTGCTGGGGACCCGAGCGGCAATGAGAAGAAACAGACGCGAGGCACATGCAGGGTGGGCAGACTCGTAAGGCACAATCGCCAAGTGGGGCAGCAGGAAGAGGAGACAGAAGGCATCCCTAGCACCGTGCCCACCTCCACAGCGTTAAAGTCATCCCTAGCACCGTGCCCACCTCCACGGCGTTGAAGTCATCCTCGTACAATACACAAATACTCGGCAGGGATCCAACCGTGTGCGAAGACACACACCACATCTATCATCTCGTGCTAACGAGGCTCAGAGCCAGAATGACGCTGGAGACAGAGAAGGACCAGGAAGCACGGGAACAACCCAAGAAGGAAAATGCAGTTATAACTATAAAAAGTGAACAACCTTCTCCTAACAACAGAACATGCCCAGTAAAATATTGCCCTAAAAATTGCTTTTGAAATGCCTCGCTGAATGGGCGAGGACGACCCCTCAGAGCCCAAACAACACATGGAGCAGAATTGCTGGAGCCACTCTAAGCCCAGCGACACCTGCGGCCACGAAGGCCACGACCTCCCAGTCCAACGGCTGCCCCGACCGGTGCTCCAGGGACGACGCAAGGCCAGCCCACGGACGCCGGGGCGGGGTGTCGCATAAAAGAGCCCCACAGGAAGCTGGACCTCCAAGGGCCACTCTTCCATACAACACTAACCTAGAAAGACCTCAGAAAAACATAATTTAAAAAAAAAAAAAAAAAAAACACCTTGGCTCAAATTTGGTGCTGAATGGATGGAAAAATAAAAATCCGCTCTCATAATCTGGCACCCCAAGCAAGTTCCCATGTGGTTTTGCAGCCTGAATTCACACCGACTCTGTAAAAAAGGAAAAAACACAAAGTATCTCTTATCCAAACTCTCAAAGAGAATTGAATGCAAATTCTCTGCAACCGAACATACCTTCAGCTCAGGCCTCAAATAATTCCCATGTAAAAAGTCATGAGAAAAACGAGCCATGGTCCAAAATCACAAAATAAAGGAGGAGGCAGGTGACATGCGTGAGAGCCAGCAGAAACACGGGGTCGCGTCACAAGGGTGGCTCTCGTATTTACATCAGCTGCCGTGAAAAAGTAGGCCTTTGACATGTGCTTTAAGGAGTGACGTTTCTAAAGACGCACACAGTTCCAGAGACTAGGGCAAAGAATGATGCGGATCTGGAAAGAAGTAGAAGTCCTAGAAATAAAGAAACCACAAACATGATAATTGAGATAAAAACCTCCGTAGACAGGTTGTAGCACGTTAAACACAGATGACGAAGCAGTTCCTGAGCTGGGAGATCGGGCATAGCAGAGGTGATGATGCAAAACACGGGTTAAGAAGGGAAAAGCGTGAAGAGGGCCCAGCTGACCGGAATTCTGGAAGGAGCCAATGCAGGGGCTGCTGGGTAAGAATCCTCAGAAACAGAAGAAAGGCGCCAGTCCTCAGAGTCGGGCAACCTAATAGGACATAGGAAGAATATCTATATCTGTATTTATATATTTTTTTAAGAAATCCACATTCAAATACATCATCTTTGAACTGCAAAAGCGGCAAGGTGACTACCAGACCGAGAGAAAACATTAAAAGCAGCAAGAAGGAATACCGACACTGCCAACAACGTGGCACCAATTGGGCTGAGGGCTGGTTTCTCCATCAACAGAGGACACCCCCCCGCAAAGAAAAGGGTAATAATATCTTCCGTGTGTTTCAGGGGAAAAAAAGAACTGAGTATTCAGAAAATCCTCGTTTACCCGTGAAGGCAGAAGGAGGCATTTTCAGGTATAAAATGATGATGTGCGGCCATTGACCTTACAGCAGAACAGAAGGGGAAACCACGACCAGGAGGGGCTGGGCGAGGGCGGGAGCCACGGCGGAAGCAGGCCGGTAAACACGCCAACTAACATGGACAAACCCGGACGGCGTAACTCCAGACGACAGTAAAGACGCCAAGAGAACCCCAGGTGGAAAAATTGTGAATACTGTTTTTCTGAAAATAAATAAATTGAAAAAATTTAAAAAAATCAAGAATTATAATTTAAAAAAATTGCAAAAATGAAAAAAAAAAAAGAGAGAGAGAACCCCACTTGGGGCTTTCGAAACACGCAGCGTTTAAAGATGGTTGAAATGGACCAAGTAGCACTGAAGTAGAGCAGGGGATTCTGGGAGTGCCGGGATTCCCAGACCCCGTGTGGCAGGAGGGCAAGCGTGTGACCTCGGTTGTCCTTCGTCGGGTGCACCAGGAAAGGTTTCTAGGGCAACAGCCCAGACTGATCAACCAGACGGCAGGCAAGTCCGAAGCAGCGCAGGAAGCGCGGAGTGAGCGCAACCAGCGCCGTCGACCCACAGAAGAGAGGCCGGAGAAGCGGACGGGAACAAAGGGAGAAGAACCCGGCCCAGGAGAAGTCACGGTACATAAGAGTCCAAGCTCATCATCTGGATAGCGAAGGTGGCCGAGCGGGTTCTGAACCGGAGCACCTGACGTGCTCATTACAGGCAACATTGTAACCCTCGGGATGCAGAAGAGACCGGAGATGACCACCACGGCCCCAGGTGCATCGGCCGAATGTCAATCAAAAGGAAACCGGCATACCCGATGCGTGTGAGTACACACGGGAGTCCCACACGCACACGCATCGCGCGCACCCACGCACCACACACGCGTGCGTCATGCGCAGATAGAGGTAGCGCGCACGTCTTCCATGGGTACTAGCCTCAAATGCAGAATCTGAGTCCAAACGCACGCAGAGAAAGACGACTGTAAAATGACAAACGTTAAACACACCGGGATATGTAACAATTCGGTAGGGTCAGCCTGATGACGTGCGCCCCGTGTTGACAGACGGTATTCTGTCACGGAAGGAAGGAAATTCTACTGTATCTCACGCAGCTACTGACAGACGAAACAGATAAAAACCCATAAATATACTAAGCATTTGGATCACACGACTGACACCCTTGTTCTAATGTAAAAATAGAACCAACCGAAGAGTACACATTGTTTTCGAGCACACACGGACACTTCCAGAAACCAGCAGGGGCTCAGCTCTAAAGCAGCCCCAGCAGACTTCAGAGGTTTGGGAAAAAGCAGACCCATCTTCCAGACAAAACCTTAATTATATTAGAAATAACAAAAATACTAGAGAGATAACATACATTTGGGGGAAAAAAACCAACTGAAAGCATACTTTTAAATTAACCACAGGTAAAAGAAAAAGACTATAATGGACATTTTAAATTTTTAAAAATGCAATTTCAAGACTGGTAGGACACAGCTGAACTGGTTCCTAAAAGGGAACGCGCCTCCCCAGTCACTCCTGTTAGGAAAGAAGAAAGGTTGGACATTCATGGGGCGACCATCCAACATCAAGAAGTTAGAAAAAGCAGCACGGAGCACATCAAAGAGCAGAGAAGAAAGATGATGCCTCTCGAGACGACAGTCGTTAGTGGAGGGAAGGTAACAAACAAGCCATGAGGCGAGCTCCGAACCCACTAACCGACAGGGCTTGAGCGAGAGGAGAGAGAACAGAACGGCGGCTTGAGGACGTGACCCTGTGCGAGCGTGAGCCGACCAGGCAGGGGGACACCCGCGGCTGGGCAGCGGGGACAACCACACCTGGGCGGGGAGAGACCCCCAGCTGGACAGGAGGACACCTGCAGCTGGGCAACGGACCTGCGGCCGGGCAGAAGGGCCACCTGCTCCCATGCCTCATCTTCTCGTTAAGGCTTCCTGGACAGCAGTACCAGAAACCACCACCGGCCTGCGTCTGTCCCTCTGTTGTTCTCGATGACACCTGCAATATAATTAGGAGGCAGGCACATAAGGAATTACAACACTTGTGATACAATTACAACACTTGGTTTCCTCCTTTCCAGGGTATTTGAACCGTTGTCTGCCCCTCTCCAGCAGAACGTTAGCGCCGAAGGGGCTCCCCCGGTTACGGTCACCTGCGCTCACAGCCACATCTCCCAGACCTGGCGCAGGACTTGACGCCCCCCAGACGGCGCTCGGTACCGAGCTGGGGATAAACGGGTCGGTGCGTTCGCCCGCGAAGACCAGAACAGATAGGACCGCGGGCCAGGGCCCAGTGGGCACCATGCAGAGGAGGAAGCACGTGTGGCCTGTGACCACGGCGAGAGTCTCGCCTATCGAGGAGCCACAGCTCTGAGCGGAAGCCTCTGTGGGCGCCACTTCACATCCAGCGGCTCACGAAGGCCACGCTTCGGTTGGCACGACCACGCGGAGGGACCGTCTGGCTCTGTCACCTCAAGGCGCCGACGTGTGTGCTGGAATTCCAGGGTCCATCTCTAGTCTTCGCTGCCCTGCTCTGTGGGGCGGAGGGTCACCACCACGAGAGCCAGGGTGGGTCGGCCCAGCCCGTGCCCTCGGGACTCCAGGTGGGCTCCGTCAGTGGGGCCCCGGCCGGAGGTCAGAGAGCAGGAGAGAGACGCACTGTGCTCCCTCCGCTTCCTCCCTGCCCTGGGTCCAGGTTTCGGAAACGGCTGCTGCTTTTACAACTCCCCCTCCTTCGATGTCCAGTGGGAAAAACACAAGCCACTTAGGACGTCCCACAACATACCTCCTTCCTATCCTACCCCGAAGCAGGCACAACCAGAAAGTACATTATTTACACGGTAACGAACCAACAAAGGGATGACTCACACGAATTCAGAATGAGGGACATACCTGCCACCGAGAGAGGAAGAGGGAGCAGGTGCGACAGACACCAGTGCCCCCCGGTCAGCTACGCAAGCTGCGCGCCGCCCGCAGCTCTCCGTCCTTACTCAGTCCCCACGGGCTCCATGGGTCTGTCGTACACACTTACTATTTGATAAAAACTAACCCTAAAATGATACGCAGTGTTTTCCCAGGACAAACATTCTATTCTATTATTTAAATGGCCATTGTCCTCAAGTGAAAAAAATACGCGAAGTTATGTTTGGGCAGCAATTACAAAGAGCAAACAGGAAAAAAAAAAAAAAAAAACCAAGCATCCAGGTTAAGACGTTTCTTAATGATACGTTCGGTGGCGTTTCATTTATTAAGAAAAACTAATCCTGGGTGCTACAAAATTCTAAACAACGTCTCATGAACGAGTGTCTATTTACCCCATAACAAGATTAAATCTTTATATTGATTTTTTTTTTTTTTTAAGAAAAGAATCTTCCTATTTCGTGTCAGGAAGTGGAAAATGTGATGAACTCACTCAGCACCTGAGGTCAGAGAGGAAAGAGGAAGAAACGAATCAGGAAGGAGCAGCGGGAAAGGACGGGGCGGGGGGTGGGGGGGCTGAGCCCTCCCCTGCCCGGTGGGCTTAACTGGGACCCCAAGGTGAGCAGGTGGGCAGCACGGACGGGGGACCCGGGGGCTGGGAGGCTCCAGGAAGACCCGGGGAAGCACTGCCCGCGGCAGGAGGGACAAAGGGTCGGTACTGGGAGACGTTAGGGTTTCCGAGGCCGACTTCTAAGGAGCGAGAGAGAAGAGGACGTGCGCCCGGGCTTGCATCTGGATTCTTTGAGTTCCGAGCCAGCTGTGTGTCCTGCACAAGTTTCACTTCCGTTGAGCACACACTACGTAAAAGCTCATTAAACCCTCCGTGTGCATTGCCTCCTGCGGGTGGGCGCCAGCACGCACCTGCCGCGTTGGTTGCGAGGGTGAACAAGAGCGAGCGCGCAGTGCACGGCGCCTGGGGCTGGCTACGGGGTCCGGCAGGCGGGTGCCGTCCTTACAAAACCAAGCGCTCGATGGATCAGCCGGAAACAGTCTGTGCAGAGCCCCTGCGTGTCATTGAAGGGGTCTGGGTATTCGGGATAAAGCTCCTTGGGAATTCTGAGTAGCTCAAATGTGCATTCTAGACAAGTGCTTCTGGGACAGCCCACGTGGAAGGTTCTGGCCGCCGTGCAGACACGGCAAAGGAAGGAAGAGGAAGTGGAGGACCCGGGGGACCTGGCCGCACTGAGGGGCCGTGGGCGACCAGCGTAGTACGCAGGGCTGACTCCCCAGTTTCCCCCCACAAATGCTCAGAGACCTCTTGCTTCTCTGTCCTGGGCTCAACACTGTCCCCCTCAAAAGGTATGCTCCAGTCCTAGCCCCCGGGACCTCAGAGGGTGACCTGATCTGGAAATATGGTCTTTGCCGGGTGTTCAGCTAGGATGGGACCCTACTGGAATAGGGTGTCCTCTTTGTCCAGCACAACGAGCAGGGAGGGAGACACAGGAAGCCGGAGACCGGTGGCGCTTCCCTGCAGATCCGGGAGCCGGCTGGCAGCAGAGGCATGGAGCGGCCAGGGTGGACCCGGCTCCCCCCAACTCAGGTGCTGCCCCTTCTGAGAATTCGGGTGAGGCCTCCCCTGCAGCCTGTCCCAGGATGGATTCCCACCGCGCTCTCCATCTCCCGTACTCCTCGCTGGACAGCAGACCCCACGAGGAGAGGCGTGAGGTCCTGAACGTCGCGGAAACCCCACCACGCAGAACCCCATCTGGGCTCCACCAGGCAGCCCCTCGGCACAGACGGTGGCCCTGCGTGCCCCTCCCCTCCTGCCCCTGCCCCGTATCCCTCACCCGACCTGAAATGAACAGGGCTGTCAGCATCACTGTGCAATGTACCAGGAATTCGGGTGATTCAAAATGAGAAACAAGCTTGCAGGGCTCCCCCACGTGCCCCATTGAATGATTTTCCAAGCTCTTCCGACAAACTGAGGACGGCCTTTCCCAGCCTCCTCGACTGAGGACACCCTGTGTGTGTCCTGTGTGCTCCGTCCGACCTTGCTCTGCTCCCTGCCACCTGGAGGAGCTTCTGTCCTCGCCTGCCGCCGCCCGGCTGCGGGACCGTCTCCCTGAGCCGCAGCGTCTCCTTCGCTTTGGAAAGGCGAACGGCTCCCGTCGGCCGCTCCGGCTCCCCAACAGTGAGCCCGTCTCCCCTGTTCTTCATCAGCACGACCAGACGCTGCTGCACTTCCCTGTTTCTGCTTAATTTTGAAATGCAGTCCGCGTCAGGGTCTGTGTGCATATAAATGAACCCGTGTTGTTGCAATCTGGTGCTGTGGGTTGTGGTGTAATATAGCAACATCTGGAAATAGCTCCCCGAGCTCCCAGTGCCCAGATCCTACAGATGCAGAATTTCCCTCTCACCAGGAGGAGAGGAGGGCCGAGCAGCTGCTCCAACTTCCTTCTCTCGTCTCCCTGCTCCGTCCTCGGCCACGGCTGGGGACTCGGAGCTACCGAGAGTGCCTCCGACCTACGTTCCCTGCGTTTCCACCCCGGCAAGGATCTCCCCGCAGCCCTGGGCTGCACCTCCCTCACACTGTGGCAAGGAGCCCGCCGCCCCTCTGCAGAAGCCTCCTTTATGGTGGCACACATCGTGTGACTCCCCTGCTGGGTCCTCCGGGACCGTCTGGGGCAGAGCCCCTCAACAGAGCACGTCCTGCTTCTGCGCGCTCCAGCACGGTAGCCCCGTCACACATGCGGCCATTGGGCACCTGCTGTGAGGCCAGGGCAGCCGAGACACTGGATTTCTCCTTGTTTTGTTCTAATTTAAATTTGAGCGCACATGGCCTCCTGCAGCTCCTGGCTTCCGTGTCGGACAGAGCAGCCCAGACGATTTCCGCTAGGAACCTGGGCCCAATAGAGATAAATTGAGCTAAAGGCTCTCTCCCTGCTCCAAACATATAAACAGAATAAATCCTCACAAGAAAAAAATACATTAGAAGGCAAACTCAAGACAAGAAAGAAAACCGTCGCATGCCACCCACGAAGGAAAGGTGACGTAAACGCAGTGCCGGGATTTCTGAGAGAGCCACGCTCGAGGACATGCAAGGGGCAGGATTGTGGCAGAGCCCGTGTCCCCCGATGTCCCCAGATGTCCCCTGATGTCCCCTCTGAGCTGCCTCCTGAGTCTGTGCTCACGGGAATATCCAGTGACGGATTTTTTTCGAGGTTGCTGCGTGGCTAGACTTCCCAACCCACTATTCCCCTTTCTTCTATCTTTAGTGATGACTTTTTGTTTTAGTAACGCCCTTTTGTCTCAATATGAATTCCGCTTCTTTATCTCTTTAACCACTCTTGAACTGCGCTTACTGGAAAGCCCCGAGAGGACGTTCTAGCGTCTGAGCTCCTCCGGGGTTCCCAGCGCTTGCCGCCGGCTGCCCCTCCCCGTGGGGGTTTCTCTGTGCTTTGTACCTGGCTATGCCCGCGCGTCCCCCGGCGGTTCTGGTCCACCATAGTTCTGCTTTCCGGAACCTGAAGACGCTTCCATGGACGATGGTGTTTTAGACTCGTGAGCTCACGGTGCCCGCGGTGTTTCAGTCGGGACCGAGAGTCCCCCTCGCAGGGATTTGTGCTGTGACGCTGTGTGGATTCAGACCCCCGGGGAGAAGGTGTCCCACGAAGGCCGCGGGGTCCAGGTCTGCTTCTCCAGGCTGCCTGCAGGCCGCTCCTCTTCCCCTCCTAAATCGGGAGACACCCCTGCCCCAAGCAGTTTGCAAGGAGCCCAGCCTTACACCCCTAAGTACCAGGCCCTCAGGTCGACACTCCAGACCCAGAGGACGCATGAAGCCCCAGGTCCTCGGGCACCTGCCGGATGGCACGTCTGAGGCCCAGGCCAGTGGGTGCCCTCCCTGCAAAGCCAGGAGTCCTCCTCTTTAACAGCTGGAGACTCCCCGGAGGGGCTGCTGTCACATCCCTGTGCTTTTGAAATACACTAAGTGTTGAATTTATGACATACACAAATAGTAACTATTTACTTATGTTTTAACACGTTTATATGTGTTTAGACAGGAAGGGAGTTTCCCACATGCCTCATTTCGCTGTTTCCCCGATTTCCCTCTAGCTCTTACGAGAATCTACTTATTGTTCAACCACGAAATCCGCCAGCACGCGGGCTCCTTGCTTACCCGAGCTTTGGGCAGAGCCTCTTTCTGCTCCCTGTGGTCGCTCGGGGCAGCTGGCGGGCCGGGGGTGCTGCTGTAGGCGCACTGCCCACGTGGCTCCGTGGCCCAGAGGCCGGGGCTCGGGACCTCCCACGTGGCTGGTTGGCCTTCCCCACAAGATGGTGGCCTGTGCTTCCAGAGAGGAAAGGCCGTTAGCAGGCACTGAGGGACTGTGGGAACACTGGCACGGGCTGCTCCCACCGTATTCTCCTGTCGCGAGTCACAGAGCCCGCCCAGGCTCGCGGGAGGGGCACAGGGCGCGTCTCCAGGGGGCTGGCCCAGCAAAGATGTGGCCTTGACATCCCCGGGACGGCAATCGTAGACACGGCTCATCTTTCCTCTCACACCTTAGATGGTTAGCACCCGTGTCGCTAGACATGCCTGGACCTCTGTCACCGTCCTCCAGACCTGAACGATCGCTTTCCTTTTTGAACTAAGAGGTCCAGCCTGTCTCGGAGGGAAAGCCACCACTCTCCCTAAAGTCACCCAGACTTAGAGAAATCTGTCGGGTGGTCAGCTGCGCCCTTCCCGGCCACGACACCCTTTGTAGCGTATTTGCGTGTTTTTCTCTCTCTGGTGGGGCGGGCTTGTACTTAGAGATATTTTAGGAACATTTTCTCATTTGTTCTTCCACAAGCACATCTGGAAGGAAAAAAAAACCCTACTTCTGATGCATATGCATTAAATGAGAGGCATTAAATGCGGTTGGGTCTGCTCTGTACCCTTCTAGGTGTCTTTTTTAATTAATCTTGAATTCTTAAAGAGCTTCTTAGTCATTAATTACAATTAACTCCATCAATTGTCATACCTCATGCATTCCTGATCTGCTCCCTGAAGCCCACTCAGCCTGCATGGTAGACCCCACCCTACAGACGCCTGCCCGGGCCTCTGGCAAGCAAGACAGTGCACGGGTCCGGGGGCTCGGGGGATCCCCAGGAACCGCTGTCAGCCTGATTCCTGGGCTAGGATCCGCCCTCGGGGATGCAGGCTTATCGCGGAACGCCAGCCGCACCACGCAAAAGGGAGGTGAGGAGGACGCTGTGATTGACCCTGACACATGCGAGGGCTCCCAGGCAGAGGCGGGCGAGGCGGTCAGAGAGCTCGCGAAAGGAAATGGACGCTGAACCCTAAATCAATAACCGCCTTCATATAACGGTTTAATGTCACCGACGTCATCGCTCAGGAGAGCGACCTTCACATCTTTGGGAAACTGACCCAGCGGAGGACGAGTGACACAGTCACGGTTGCAGCACAAGCTGTCTGGGCATAGACCCAGGCTTCGGCTCCGCACCCGCAGTCCGAGCCAGGGAACGCAGAGCCTCCTCCCCGGGCCGGGGCTTCTCTACCTGTAGCGCGGGGAACGGTGGCCTCCTCGGAAGGGCCGTTGGCAGAACTAAAGGGGCCGGCGTGAACACTGCACATATCCGTGTCGTCTTGACTTTCTGAGACCTCTCCCCCGCGATAGATCCCAGACTCACAAGGGAGGCAACCGATGGGAGCTTTGTCACATCTTCCTTGCGTATGTTTCCAAAGGCCAGAAACACAAAACGTGCATATGCCTGGGACAATTGCCTTAGGAATCAAGGTGACCAACGCTTCTTTCAATGACGGTATTTTACATTTTAGGGTTTCCCTCTGTTTCGTTTTTTAAAACTCCCTGTTCAGTTTCTTTGAAATGCTCTACGTTTGCCAATGTTTCCCAAAATGCTAACCTTGCTGAACTACCTAAACATGCTTATGTTTTAATCTCCAGATGATAGAACAACCTGGAATTCTCTGCTGTGATGTGTGTCCTCCGTGTTTCTACTAAGTGCATCTCCCTCAAGCACTGTTTTCGGGGGGAGCGGTATCTCGAGGGTCCCGGGCGTCGGAGGCACCCCTGTGCAGGGGTGCAGCCTTTGCCTCCGATGGAGACGAATGGCCTCCAGCCATCCCTGACGTGATCTTCCCAGACACAACCCCAGACTTCCCACCTCGGGGCTTCGGCGCTGTGACTATGCATCACGGGGTTGTCCTTCCAAAATCAGGGGCCCACAGCGTAGGGCAGGTGCCCACTCGGTGGCTCAGAGCCCGACTCCATGATGGGAACGCGCGCCCGCTCCCCCGGGCCCACCTTCCGACATCGCATTTGGACGCACGCCCTCATTCCGATTCTGAGCCCCATCTGACTCTGGTATCAAGGCCTCCCTTTGCTTTCAGTTTCCGCACAAATTTACAACTTTTTGTTATATTTTACCCATCATTTCTGCACGGTTGCAGCAACGGGAGGCATCCCACGCCAATTCATTTTCCGTATTGACTATAAGTCATGGACAAGATATGCAGAGCACACGGCAGTGTGACAGCGCGGCAGGTGTGTGACGCGCAGGGGAGATGGGCGGGGAGATGTGCAGGGCGGGGGCGGGGCGGGGGGCTCGATGCACACATCGCACTCCTGGCTGCTCCTCTCCCGGGCTCCCCGAGCGTTGCCCTCACGAGCATTCTGTGGGGAGATGCTCCTATCTGCTTTTATAGGCAAGAAGCTGAGGCCCACTGAGTAAAATCAGAAGTCAGAGTTAACATTCTGCATTTTCAGACGGAAAAGCCGGAGTTGGCTCCGCACCACGGAGAACAGCGGAGACGCTTCTGGAACCTAGAGCAGAAGGACAGCAGCATCGAGACGCAGTCCACACGCCCCGGGGGACAAAATGCAGGGAGGGGTCAAGAAGGGAGGCCGGGCGAGGCGTGGAGGAGAAAGGTGCCGGTGCTCGGTTCTGCAGGCTTGGGGGGAAGTCGCGGCCCAGGTACGTCCCACCAAGAACCACCTCAGGCCACTAGTGACCAAAGTTAGAGACGGTTACCGCTGGTCCTCACCCACATTAAAGGGGTGGGGAAGGGAGGGGTGTTCTGGGTGTTTCTGTGCCCCACTTCATAGGCTGAAACCCCACCCCCAATGGGACAGTGTTCGGATGTGGGGCCTTTGGGGTGGCTGGCTTAGATGAGGGCATGGGAACGGCCCCCACAGTGGGATTAGTGTCCTAAATGGAGAGGAAGAGACCCTCGTGGCCGCGTGAGGACACAGCAGGAAGATGGGAGTCTACAAACCAGAGAGAGGACCCCGCCCCAGGCCCGGCCCGCACCCCGGCACGCTGATCTCGGCTTCCTGCCTCTGGACCTGTGAGGGAGAATGATTGTGCCCAGGTGCCCCGGTCCACGGAGCATGGCACCGCAGCCCGAGCTGAGACACGGGAGCCGCGCAGATTGCCGCTCTGTGAGGGAACACGTCCAGAGTCACTTAATAGAGACCCAGAGGGACGCCGGTGACCTCCCAGCGGGTCCCAGGCCTGCGAGGAGCAGGGACCAGCAAGGATGCATCTCCACCTGCACGAGCGTCCAGGCCACAGTGAGGTCAGGGCCTTGGCGGGCGCGCTTGGCCCCAGCAATGGCTCAGTAAGCCACATCTCGGTGGTAACGTAGACGTCACTGCAGACACTAGCAAGGTGGGGACGGCCTTCGACGGAGAGAAAGAAGCAGGCTCTAATGGATGGCCTCTAACGACAGCAGTGTTAAAATATGCTATTTGGGGGCAAAATTAGGAAATGAGGAGCCCCAGGAGCAGGGCAAGGCAGGTAAGGAAGCCCGAGTCACTGGACAGTGTCTGTCCCCAGCACCTCTGAAAGTCCCGACAGCAGGTCACCCACGCAATGGGGCCGAGTGGGAGCCAGGGTCACTCCGTGCCATAGGCTGTTTTCTCGGCCCCTCCAGAAACTTCGGGGAGCAGACAGACCTGGAAACGGTGCTCCGTGCACCCCCCCCATGCCTCCCAGTTCGGTTCCCTCCTTACCCTTCCCTGGTGCTCGAGATCAAAGCAGACACATATTTCTATTAAATACTCAAGGCAGGATGGAAAAGTGCGTTATCATCTGACAACTGCTCCTCTCTGGGGAACATCAATCCCTCCTCTGTCCCCAGATCACAGCCGAGCGCAGCTCGCTGAGCCGGCCGGGGGCCGCCGGGAGCAAGGGCTGACCCTGCCAGGTGAAAGAGCCTTTTCTGGACCCCCGCTCTGCGATGACCCTGTCCTTCGTGCGTCATCCCAGGAAAGCTGGTGAGATGCCACTAAGCAAATGTTACTATCCACAGACCCACAGATCCAAAAACAAACCAGCCAGAAGGGCTCAGCGCCTGTCTAGCCACTCAGGTGGGGACACACTGACCCCACACACCTAGCATGACACAGCCAGAGGCTGTGGCCCGCCTGAGCCCACCGAGCAGGAAGCCCTGGGTCACTGTGTGGGGAGGGGTCAGGAAGACCCTCACCCAGGACAGAGCCCAGCTCTGGGCCTGCTTCGGGTCCCAGCAGTGAAGGCAGGAGGCTGAGAGCCAACCCGGGGGCACGGTCCGTGCTGAACTATGACCATCCACGGACTGAGGACGCGTGAGGCCCGCAGAGACTTCACAAGGAGGGCGCCGGCGGCAGACACAGCCAGAACTAGCAAAGAGCCTCTTCAAACCCACCCCTGGACTGAGTGGCCACACCCAGGTGGGAGGGAGCCGACGCACCCCAGACCCCAAGTTCAGGTGCAGAACACTCGCTGCTCCAGACCAGGAGCCACGGCAAGCAGGGCCATCAGCCCCGCGCAGCCCCAGCCGGATGGGGGCCCCATGTGGGCCAGCCCATGGAGGGCCGGATGCGAGGCTGCTGGGCTGCCCCTGGTGCGGGCGGGGGCTTCTGGGAGCCCCTGACTCGAGAACACGAACTTCTGGTTCATCTCACACCCTCTGAGTCCAGAACTCTGGCGGGGGCGGGGGGGGCCGAAGGGGCGTCCCCGAATGTCGGATGAATGCGCGGCCGGCTTCCCAGGGGTGCCCCTGAGGGACCCCACCCAGGGCTCCAGGTCAGGAACTCCGAGCCAAGGGATCAATCCTTTCCACTCTTTCCCCTCCCTGGGGGTGGCCGGGGACGCGGTGACGTGGCTTCCGGACGGTGTGCTTCTCCGGTGGGAGCAGCCCGCCTTGCTCAGCGGGTGCCGCGCGCCCCTCTCACCGGCCCGCCCCCCCGCGTCCCGCACGCCTGGCCCCGGCAGCAGCGACGTCTCATGAAACACAGTAACTAGCAGCCCGGCGTACTCCCCTCTCAGAAGAGCCAGGCGAGGGCAGACGGCCTCCCTCTGCACCAGCACCACGTCTCCCCGTGGGCCCGTGAGCTTCCTGCCGGCAGGCGCTGCCTCCCACCGTGGAGAACCTTCTAGCCCCTGACAGCAGGCCGGGCCTGGAGCAGGTCCGCACCTGGTATGCGCTGGGCTGGCGGCGAGCAGACTGACAGGGTGTCGGTGGGACCGTCACAGGCAGAACGGGCTGTGGGAAAGCTGAGGGCAGGGAGCCGCTCTGTCCCGAGGACTGACTGGGGGGCTCTGCCCACCCCTGACGTAGAGGCTACAATTGTTCCTGTTTTATGAGAGAGATTCGTGTCTCAGCCTTGGCCCGCAGCAAGTTGAGGGGGCAAAGGAGCTTCCCCTGCCTCTGTTGGCCTCCAAAACCCATGCCCTCGGCCGTGACGTCACAACAGGGGGCCTCCCCGCTGCCCACGGAGGCCGGTCCCCCAAGCCACCCGCCTGCCAACCCCAGAGTCTGAGGCTTCCTGGTTCCCGGCGTCTTCCCTCGGCTGCCCCCGGGGAACGGCCGTGGAGGGAGCCCAGGGAGGAGGCACTGGGCGGCAGGTGCTTTTGCGGGGCACGTGGTCATGGAGACCCATCGGCAAAAGGCAGCGAAGAAAAGCGAGGGGCACACGGGACACAGGGTGTGGGTGGGGGAGCTTTGCAGGTGCGCCCCAGAAAGCCGGACGTCCCGGCCGCGGCAGCAGGAGCCCGTGCATCATGGCCCCACTGGTGAGGAGGAGACAGGACCGGGAGCGCAGAGCGAGCCGCTCGGCGGCTGCAGGGTTATCATCAAGGGACGGTCATAGGCTGGAGGGACCGGGCTGTCCTTCACGGAGCACACAGGGTCCCGCAGAGCTCCTCGGATATCTTAAGGGACGTGAACACTGGAAAGGCTCGCAGCCTCAAGGGCTTTGCAGATCAACCTGATTCTGACCCCTGGGCTGGACAGTCATTGACTCCACGAGAAACACCACGTTCTCGGCCAAGGTCACAAGAGGTGAGAGGCGGCCAAGGCTGACTAGGCTGATCTGTGTCCACAAAACTGACATTTGAGCCCCAGAACTGCCAGTGCAGGAGGGAGAGCACGCGCCGGGGGGCTTCAAGCCCCACGCAGGGCCGAGGGACAGTGACTCCGACGCCCCAGCTCCCAGCCACGGAGGTCCGCCTAGGAGGTCATACAGGGTCCTGAAAGCAGGCCACAGGAGGAAGGGGCCCACCCCAGACCGACCAGGCCAGACAGCCGGGGATCAACCCTCAGCCGTGATCCAGGAAGAAGCAGGCGTCGCTCAGCCCCGGGCTCCGGAGCAGACTGGAGGGACCGTGGCCCGTGGGTCTCACGCAGTCCGTGGGCTGCGCTTACATCGCCATGAGCTAGGAATGGCTAAGAATGGCTTGCGTGGTTGGCGGCAGAAGAGGGAGGAGGGGGAGGCGGGGAAGGGGGAGAGAAGGAAGAGAGAAGAGAAGCCGTGACTTGGGCCACGGGCGGCACGGAAAGGCTAAATCTCACGGTCGGGCCCTTTAGCGAGTCGGGTAGCCCTGCTGCGGAGGGAGGAGGCTCCCGCCCGAGTCGGCCCTGCCGGCTGCAGACAGGGAGGCCTGCGCCAGCACTAAGTGCGCCACCTCCAGCGAGGGCCGGCCAGCCCCTCCGCGGTGTGGGGCTGGGACTGGGGTGAGGCACGCGGGAGCCGCGCAGCAGGTCAAGGTTGAGGAGCAAACCCTAGAGCTGCGTCTCCATGGAGACTTCCATGGCGCTGGGCGTGGGCCAGATCGGAGCTGCCAATGGCACAGCCATGAGCCTCACATGGCGGCAAGACCTTGAAAGGCAGCAGGTGCACCTGAGAAATTATTTAAATTAAAATTGCATTTTAATCAACTTAGACTCAACTAGCTGCCCATGGCTGGAGATGTTGCATGGGAAAACCGCCCCGAGCCAGGCCGCCTGCACCTCACATCCCAGCTGTGCTTCTTAATGTGTATGACCTCAGCACCCTGCCCAGCCCTGCTGTGCCTCAGTTTACCAGGTTTGACCTCAGATATCCTGGTTAACCAAAATGTGCCTCCTTCTGCTCTTCTGTGGAAAGGAGATCATAATGGCACCTGCCCAGGGGTTAGCTTTGCCCAGTTGGTGAGGCCATTTATGTAAGGCCCTCAGAACTGGCATGGCACCCGGGGGTGCTCTGTAGATGCTACAGTCCTGATGGCTGCCCTTCCCCCAGGACACACAGGTTGAAACAACCAAGCAGCCAGGTCCCTTTCTTGAGGAACTTCATAGGCTAGGAACAGAACCAGATAACAGTCTGATCATCATGCAAACAGATGTCCAGTCATAACAGAGACAGGGTTCTGGGAAAGACATTTGGGGGTGGGGGGGTGGCCAAGCTGGAGGTAGAAAATATTCCTAAGGAACTCTTGAGTGGAGACCCAAGGAGTCAAGAGGAGTCCTGAGCAAGAGGAAAGGGAGTGGAAGCAAGATGTGCAAAGGTCCTGTGGTTGGAGTGACCACCACCTGCCAGGGAAAGCCGACTCTACTAGAGAGCAGAGAGCACAGGCGAAGGTGGGGGTGAGGGTCGGGCCACACCCAGCAGGGACTCAGGGCCACACAAGGATGCTGCCGTTCATCCTAAGTGCCATGAGGAGACACTCAAGGTCTCCAGGACCAGGGCTCCCAAACCCATGCCCTTTCACTAATGTGCCAGGAATCCCTTCTGCAGGCAGAGGACCTTAGGACACCCATGTGCATCTGTCCTTCTTCAGATGTCACTTCTTCTCCTGGCGCTGAGGCCGAGAACTCAGGGAGGATGGACGGTGGGCCCTGGCGGTTGCCACCAGCCCTCAGCCCCGTCTGTCCCCACTGCGACCCTCAGGCCCTGTGTGTCCTCCGTCACCAAGTGCTGCTCCTGCCCAACACCCAGATCTGGGCTTAAAGGCTCTGCTGTGTGTGGCCTGGAGGAGATGCAGAACCGATGAGTGGGGGGACCCGACCGGGCTTGCAGACCCCAAGCTGTGCCCATCATCCCTGTCAGGGAGTACAACCCTCCTCATTCACCCTCGTTCAGGGGATGACCCTTATCCCCAGGGAGCTCCCGGATTCCCTGGCACCCGGTGGCCTGTCCTTGCTGGCAGAGGGTTTCTGAAGCCTGGACCCTGGTCCTGCATGTTGGCTCCACGTGCCGCAGCTCCAGGAGAACTCCAGGCAGCGGATGCACCTTCCGCAGGGACCGGTTCACAGAGTTGACCAAGAAAGTGCAGGCTAGTGTGCCTGTGTCCTGCACTGGCCAAAGCTTGCCTGGGAGTCCCGGCCCCCGAGGCTGCAGCCCACTGGCCATCGCAGTTCCCTTCCTCGATTCTGGGGCCCAGAGATCAACAACATGGTGTGGCTGTGCGGCCCCGGGCACCCCTCCACTGGGTCATGACCAGACCCTATAGTCAGGCTGCGTGTACATGTGCGTGTGTGTGCGCACTGTGTGTGAGTGCTGTGTGTGAACATGTATATGTGAGTGTGGGGTGTCTTGTGTGTGTGCACGTGTGTAAGAGCATTGCATGGCACATGCATATGTGCACACGTGTGAGCATGACTTGCACACCCACGTGTGCACGAGCATGTGTGTAAGCACATGTCTGCATGTGTGTACATATGACTGCACATGCTGTGCATGTCTGCAAGTGTGTGTGACAGTGTATGCCCATGTGTGTGTGCTTGTGTGTGTCTGCACACATGTAAGTGTGACTAAGAGTGCCCGTGTCCACGTGTGTGTAAGCACAGGTCTGCACACGTGTATGTGTAACTGTGTGTGCCTGTGTATGCATGTATATGCCTCGTGTGATCAAATGTCTACACACGTGTGAGTGTGAGCGTGTGCCCGTGTATACAAGCATGTGTCCCCACACGTGTGAGTGTGACAATGTGTTCCCATATGTGCACATGTGTCTGCACATGTGTAGGTGCAACTGTGTGTCCAAGGACACATGGGTAAGCACATGTTTGAACATGTGTAAGTGTGCCCTGTGTGTCTGTGCATGTGTGTGTCACGTGTGTGTAAGTGTGACTATGTGTGAGCAGGGGTGTGTGTGTGTGTGTGTGTGTGTGTGCACCGGCCTAGTTTGGATTGGAAAGGCAGTGCTAGGAAAACCCTTGGGAAAAGATTTTAAACATTTGTGGCAGCTGGTGGCCCCACAGTTACAGACCTCTTCAAGTTCAGTGTCAGCAAAAAGTTTGTCTTCAACGTGAATAATTGTGGTTTAGTGTTATCGAATAAGAAGGGGCAGAAGCCCTTGATTTTCTGACTTTCTCTGCTTTGTGTGGATCTCAGGGCTGGAGGAAGCAGGCAGCGGGCGGTCTGGGCGTCTCACTCGGGGACACGCCCCAGTTCTGCGCCTCACACTTCCTCCCCCTCCAGGTCCCTCTCCACTCCCCCATCCCTCCCCCGGGAGGCCTCTCCTGAAGGCTCCACGCTGACAGGGGCCCATCCCCCTGGGAACCCTCGCAGAGCTTGCCTACCAGCGCACTGCCCTGCAGAAAGGGGACACTGTGGGGACAGAGCCACCAAGCTAGAGCTGGGGACCGCAAGAGCCACCTGGCCAGCTCACTTCCTGCCGCCTCACCTGCACACTGGGGGCAGCCATGCCCACCCCTCGAGGTGGAGTGGATGCTGCCTGGCTCAGAGGCACACGTGGGGACTCTCGGGGCAGGAGGCAACGGCAGCAGCTGAGCCTTTGTGCTCGTCGCCCTCTGTCAAGCCCAGGGGACACACACACCTGCTGCATGTCAGTGACCCTCCTGGGGCAGCATGGACTGTGCAAGGGCCCAGCCCCCCAGAAGGGTCAGTTCCTATTGCCGTGGTAACACGCACACACACACACACACACACACACACACACGTTACCTTGCAGTTCTGGAGGTCAGAAGTGAGAAAGGGGTCCCACGGGGCTCACGTGTGGGCAAGGCTGCCTTTCCTCTTGGGGATCCCGAGGAGGATGCTCTTCTTCGCCTTTTCCAGGTCCCGGAAGCACCCTCGTTCCTTGCTCCTGGCCCCTCCCACCATCAAAACCACCAAGAGCAGGTGCAGTCTCTGTGCATCTCTCTCTGACCTTGACCCTACCTCTTATAAGGATCCTGACTGCATCGGACCTAGCTGGGAAACCCCACCTGGGGTCAGCAATTCCATCCGTGACCATAATTCCCCTTTGTCCTGTGACAGCAGGGTCCCGGGGTCCAGGCACAAGGACACAGACACCTTCAGGGTCTACTGACCGCACCAGTATTCATCCCTTCCAAGCAGGGCGTTTTCCAATGCATCCAGAGACGTTGGAAAGGAAGCAAAGCTTTCAACTGCCCATGATTTTCCAGACCTCTCGGCACCAACCACATACCCTGCACTCAGGAGTTCCCTCAAAACTTCAATCCGTAGGCCAGACCTGAACAGGGCTCCACGGGCTGCAGGATGAGGAAAAACAGCCCAGTCACCCACAGCATCCCGAACACCAGGCAGAGGCCACGCACGCAGTTCAGCCTCCTCGGATCTGAGGAGGCTCAGAGAGGTTAACTCACGGTCCAAGGTCACACAGCCAACAGGTGGAGAACTGGATTGAACAGTCGACACCTGCAGGACCCCCGCTGGGTGAAGAGGTGGCCCCACCTGGAGGTGCTGGGTCCCCAGAACTGGAAGGCTGTTTGCACGTTTCACTGGGATGCAGACACTCCACAGATGGAATCGGCGCTCTTCGCTTTTGGCGTCTCCCCGCACTCCCTCGCCCCCCGTCAGCTGCACTGTTGGGGCCTTTGTCCACAAAACACAATCGCGCTGTAGTTATTTTCAGCAGATGAAAGTCACGGTTAGACCATGATGTGATTAATGCTCTAATGCACCCACAACAGGCAGTTAAGCTGCAGAATAGCAGCCAGGGGCCGAGAGCCTTTGCCCAGCCAGGCTGCTGGGGTGCACGTCACTCTACCAAGGGCGCCCCAAGCCCTCATCAATGCTGGGATCAGCAGAAGTCTGTGGCTCAGAGCTCCAGGCCCTGGCATGGTTTCGTGGAAGATATTTTGGACACTTAAATCCCAGCCACATCCCAATGTCCCCAAAATAACTGCCAGCAGCCATTCTGAAACCCCTCGCTGCTCTGTTTCCAATCAAGCTGCCACCACCTGACAGCTGGCTGAAAGGGAGGAGGTGCGCGGGCTCTGGGGCAGTCTGGGGCCTGGGTGGACCTGGGTTCACGTCCAGGTTCTTCTGCTTGCCAGAAAATCCTGGGATGCCTCTGAGCCCCTCTTTTCCTCTCCAGCCGTGTAAGGGCCCAGCACTGCTTCATGGTTAGGTAAAATATTCAAGACCACATCCAAGACTTCACCACTTAAAGCTTCTGATGAGAGCCATTCTGTGATGGGGAGGGGAAGTGGGGCCCCCGGAACACCACTTCCCCTTTGAGGACCAGGGCTGCCCGGCTTCCGAAAGGATGCTTCCTGCCCTGGGCACAGCTGTCCCTTGTCTCCCACCTGCCCTGTCCTCCCCCTGTGCCAACTCTAAGACAAGCTTCAGGCTCCAATGGCCAGGCTCAGCTCTGCGGGCTCAGTGTTCCTCGAATGCCCCCACCCATACGCCCATACCCCAGCCACATGGGTGACATGTCCCACTCACCCTGTAAGATCAGCCAGAGAATCCAGTCATGCCGAGGGAGATGAGGTCTTTCCCCCACATGGGCCTGCTCTGCCCAAGCATCAGTCCCCAGCTCGGTCTCACCTGCTGCACCCCTGAGACCCACCAGAGCCTCCCTCTGGGGCTCAGCAAAAAGTAGGGCTGTCCTTCTCTTACACCCCACAACTACTGGCGGTGAGCCCAGGAACCTCAGTCTTCCCAGCCCTGTCTCAGCCCATGTGTGAGCTCACCCGAGCCCTTTTCCTTCCTGGGCTTCAGTTCACCTCATTTTTCAAAGGAAAAGGTAGGCTAAGGCAGGGGCTCTCACCATAGCTGCACATTAACAACAACTCAGGAGCTTCGAGAAATAAGAAAACAAACAGGGCCATGTCGTCCGGACCAGAAGGAGATGAAAATCTCCTGCACCTTGCACTCTGAGTGGACCTTGGAGTCCCACCTGGTTCTAGAACATCGTGCACTCACCATTTGGAAATTGTCACTTGGCTGAGTCCTGCAGTTCTTCTGAATGTTGGTATGTTTCCTCACTCAGTACGAGGATGTCCCGTTTGTTAACAGGACCCCTGATGGCATCAGAGAAGTCTCTGAGCATCGGGGCCCCGGCAAGCTCACGGCAGCAGAGGCGAGTGTGATGAAATCCTAATTCTCATTTGAAAATTCAAAGCTTATCAATATTATTACAATTAATATTGTCAGTTGTTTTCCTTGAAGTGACAAGCGCCACTTCTTTCATTTTTGAGAAAATGTCTGCTGAGCACACAAGCTGGAATGATCATAATTTGTCTGTCAGTTGTTCTTTCAATAAAAGACGGTGTTCCGTGACCACGGGAGGCAGTTTAGCTCACAACTCCAGTGCCACCGCATTCAGCGAACAGCAACCATGTTCTGCGTGCACTTGCCGGTCGATCACAGGGAACAGTCACACCACGTGGACCCAAGGATCGAGACGACATAAAACCAGAAGATTCTCCTGCTTCATTAAGGACATTCTTGAATGAAACTGACAGTTTTATTTTACTGTGAATGTTTGGAGCCACAGATACAACAACCACTCACCAGAACTGAGAGTCATTACCAGGATTCATTCAAGGGCATTAGCAGTTTTATCCATAATCATTTCTGTATTTTTTTTTCCTTTTTCTAAAATTTTGAAAAAATTTTTTTTATTTTATTTCTTTTCAGCGTAACAGTATTCATTGTTTTTGTAGCACACCCAGTGCTCCATGCAATCCGTGCTCTCCCCAATACCCGCCACCTGGTTCATTTCTGTATTTTAAATGCAAACGCAGCTCAGTAAGGAATACAAATAGCATCTCAACAGGCAGATCCTATGGAAATGTTTTGGGGGCCCTCAGGGGTCTGCCAACCAGCCTTAGAGGCTTACTACTGGAATCCAACAATAGTTCAACATATGAAAATTAATTAGTGTAATACACAACATTAACAGAATGAAGGGGGGGCGACATGATCATCTCATGATGCAGAAAAAGCTTTTGACAAAATTCAACCCTCTTTTGTGGTAAAAAATTCAAAAATTAGAAATAGAGAAAAATTACCTCCACTCAACATAACAAGAGCCATATATGAAAAACCAACAGCAAATTTTATACCTACTGATGAAAAACTAAGATCAGGGACCAGTGAGGATGCCCACTTTCATCAGAGTACCTTCAACGAGTGCTAGAAGTTCTAGCCAGAGCAATCAGGCAAGAAAACATAAATAAACAGGATTCCAACTGGAAAAGAAGAAGTAAATTTATCTATGTAATTTTAAATAAAATTAAATTGAAATATGGTAAAATCATCTGCAGATGATACAATCTCGTAAGTAGAAAACCCTAAAGATTCTGCAGAAAAAAACTCTTGGAACAAATAAATGAATTCAACAAAGTAGCAGGATAGTACATCAACTCACAGAAATCTGTTGCATATCTATACACTAACAATGAATAATCCAAAAAGGTAATTACAAAAACAATTTAATTTATAGGATTGTTTGTTGTATTTACAACAGCATCAAAAGGATAAAACACTCAGGAATTAATTTAATCAAGGAGGTGAAAGACTTGTACAAAGAAAAACTATAAACCATTGCTGAAAAAATTAAAGATGATATTTAAAAATGCCACATTCACAGATAGGAAGAGCTAATATTTTTAAGTTATCAATGTTCGTCAAAGCAATCACAGACTCAATGCAATCCCTAACAAAATCCCAATAATTTTTGGTAGAATTAAAAAAACTCATCCTAAAATTCACATGGAATCTCAAGGGACTCCAAACAACCAAAAAAAAAAAAAAAAAAAAATCTTGCAAGAGAAGAACAAAGCTGGAGGCCTCACACTTCATGATTTCAAAACTTATCACAATGCCACAGTAATCAAAACAATGTAGCACCAACATAAAGGTAAATGTGTGGACCAATGCAATAGACTCAAGAGCACAAAAATAAGCCCTCACATATAGGGTCAGGTGATTTTTGACAAGGGAGCCAACACCATTCAATAGGGGAAAAGACAGGCTTGTCAATAAGAGGTACTGGGAAAACTAGATATCCATAAGAAATAAAATGAATTGGACCCTTATCTCACACCACATACAAAAATGAGCTCAAAGTGGACCAAGGACATAAAAGTAAGCCCTAAGACAATAAAACTCTTAGGAGAGAGTGTAGGACAAAATCTTCATGACATTGGATCTGACAATGATTTTGCAGATATGACACCAAAGTCCCATAAAATTCCATAAAAGTTCTAAAATGTTGTGTATCAAAAGACACTCTCAACAGAATAAAAAGGGCAATTCACAAAATGGGAGAAAATATTTGCAAATCATCTACCTGATAAGGGACTAATATCCAGAATATATAGATAACTCCTAAAAGTCAACAACAGAAACTCAATTAAAAAATGGGCAAAGGACTTAAATAGACATTTCTCCAAAGACATACAAATGGTCACAAGCACGTAAAAAGATGTTCATCACCACTGATCATTAAGGAAATGCAAATCATAACTACAGTGGGATATGAACTCACACCCATTAAGATGGCTCCAATCAAGAAAACAGAAAATAGGGCACCTGGGTGGCTCAGTTGGTCAAGCGACTGCCTTCAGCTCAGGTCGTGACCCGAGTCCTTGGATCAAGTCCCACATTGGGCTCCCAGCTCCATGGGGAGTCTGCTTCTCCCTCTGACTTTCTCCCCTCTCATGCTCTCTCTCACTCTCTATCTCTCAAATAAATAAATAAAGTCTTAAAAAAAAAAAAAAAAAGAAAGAAAGAAAGAAAGAAAGAAAGAAAAGAAAACAGAAAAAAGCAAGTACTGAAGAGGATGTAGAGAAACCAGAACCCTTGTGCATCATTGGTGGGAACGTAAAATGTACAGCTAATGCAGCAAAATGGCAGTCCCTCCTAAAAGTAAAAATAGAGTTAATATGATCTAGAAATTCCACTTCTGGGTTTATCTCCAAAATAATTGAAAGCAGAGTCTTAAAGAGGTATTTGTACATTAAGGGCACCTGGGTGGCTCAGCCAGTTAAGCATCCAACTAGATCTCAGCTCAGGTCTTGATCTCAGGGTCATAAGTTCAAAGCTTACATTGGATTCCATGCTGGGCATGGAGCCTACTTGAGAGAGATAGAGAGAGAGAGAGAGAGAGATTTGTACACCCACATTTGTAGCAGCTTGATTCACAGGGGCTAAAATATGTAAGCAACCAAGTTCATGGATGGATGAACACATAAGCAAAATATGGCATATGCATACAATGCAATGTTATTCATTTCTGAAAGGGAGGAAAGTCAGACAAGTGCCCCACCATGGGCGAACCTTGAGAACATGGTGCTAAATGAAATAATAAAATCACAAAGAGACAAATCATATGATTCCACTTAGGTGAGATACTTAGAATCATCAAAACCAGGGAGACAGAAAGTAGAAAGGTGGTTTTCAGGAGCTGGGTGATGGGAGAATGGGTGTGATCATTTAATGGGTATGAAGTTTCAGTTCTTCAAGATGAAAGGAGTTCTGGAGAAGGATGGTGGTGATGCTTGCATGACATTATGGGTAATTTAATACCACTGAACTGTATATTTAAAAATAGTTAAGATTGTAAATTTCATATTACAGGGGTTTTATAATTTTATCTAAAAAAACCCAAAAACATAAACAAACAAAAAATCATTAGAGAACTAGTAAGATAGTAAAAGCTAGCGACCCAGGATCTGTAAGATAATGGAGTCAAGCCTCTGTTTGTAGCTTCTTTATCCCCAGGGGTACTTTGTTGATACCAGAGGGATTCACAGACAGGCTGACTCAGCTTTGCTTCCACACCCTTATGGGTTTGGGACAACAGGAATGCATCCCAGTGAATCCCTCTGGCTTCAGTTGGGATACCAAAGGGCTGAATGAGGAGTGACAGTGAAGTGGAAGTAGGCAGACTTTCCGGCGAAATGTATGTTCTGTGTTATCACCTCAGGGCCCAGAAGTGAACTGAAGCGATCCCAGATCTCTTGTGCTGAAAAGCACCGACAGTAATGTAAAATTGTCCCTGAAAAAGATAACATCCAAGCCTCACCTGATTTCTTCAAACGTTAAAAACACATCTGACACACAAGAACCAGTGTGCACAGGAGTCAAGACAACATGAACAGAAATAAAGGAAATAACAGAAAATAGACATAATGACAGGTGCCCTGACACTGGCATGATCAGACATATACTTCTAAGTAACTGGGTTCATCAGGATCAAGGAGACAAAAGACAGAACTGAAAACTTCAGTATGGAAGTAGAAATGCCCTTTTTAAAACATGGAAATTCTAAAACTGAAAAGTCCAACTGTGAAAAGGAAATTGAGTGGGTGGGTTTATGAGAAAATTAGATACAGCTGAAGAGAGGTTTAGTAAAGTAGAAGAAAGATGTCAAAATAAAAAGCCCAGAAAAAACAATAGAAGTACAAAATCATGGGAAATAGAGAACAGGCACAAAATAGAAAGAACCCAAGGGAAAGGTTCACATGCACAGAGCCAGAGTCCCAAAAGAAGGTAAGAGATTTAACTAGTCAAAAGAAAATTTGAAAAGATACTGGCTCAGGATTTTCCAAAGTTGAAGAAAGACATCAAGCCACAGAAGCAAGAAGCCTTACAAATTCCAAATGAGGAAAAAAATAAAACAACATCACCATCAGAACATATCATAGCAAAATTGTTGACAACCATAAACAAAGGGTTTTTTTTTTAATGAGAGGAAAAAACGTTTTCTTCCAAAGGCACCTATTAAAATGACTATCAACTTTTCAACAAAAAAACAGTGAAAACTAAGATATAATGAATAGTAGCTTTAAAGTGTCAAAAAGAAAATAAAGGTCAACCAAGAATACTACATTCAGTGAAAATTCTCTTCAGAAATTAAAGTTAAATATTTAAGTGCACAGCCCACTATTGCGACTAAGGACCTGAGCTATGCAGGGGGACCTCCAGAACGAATTCATCCCTCACAGCTAAAACCTCGCACCCAACTGAGCAATGCCTCCCCATGTCCCTGCTCCCACCAGCCTCTGCTCCTGGGAACCTGACTAGTTTAGGGACAGCATGTAAACAGGATCATGTAGTATTTGTCCTTCTGGATCTCCCTTATTTCATTTTGTCTAATGTCCTTAAGGTTCATCCATGTCACAGTGAAAAATGCAATTGCACTAAACTGTCCATTTAAAGATAAAGATGGCAAGCTGGTTAAAAAAATTAAAAAGACCCACCCCATACCTGTATAGTGTTGCAAGAGACAGATCTATAGCATATTTACTTATTCAAGGATGGAGATACATATATTTTTTTTCTCTAAATCTTACCAAAGCTGTGAAACTGTATTACTATTAAAGTAGTAATACACTTTTTTAAGTGAAAAAACTTTAAAGATAAAGAGGAACATTTCATAATAAAATTGTCAGTGTACCAAGAAGTTTAAAAAGAAAATTCTGCATTTATGTGCAACCAGGGGTGGGACTTTGAGAAACAGCAGCAGACAGATCTACAAGGACAAACCGACAGAGTCACATCCACATGGGATGTTTTAATACATGTCTCAGTAGCCAAGAGAAGGAGCAGGAAACATCAGCAAAGACAGAGAAAATGTGAACAAACCCATAACCAAATTGAAGCGGGAAGCTTGCAGAATGTTGTGCCCAGCAAAAGGCAGAGGGAGCCATTTTCCAGCACGCCTATCGAGCAGGTACAAGCAGGGAGGGCCGCTGAAGCCTCAGCCTCGTCTCCACAAGCCTCCAGGAGGAGAGGCATCTGGTCTATTTCACCGTGGCAGCTCCTCGAGGGACACGGGCTTCCCGACCTCTGGCAGAGCAGGGGCCGGGGGAGGAGAGGCAACCTCGCAGGGGTGCAGGCAGAGGTCAGCACAAGGCTGCTATGTGGGGAGCCAGGGTAACAGCTTCAACACAAAGTGCTCTGGGGCAGCAGAGGGGGTCTGCGCTCACTTGTGAGCTCAGCTCCACGGAGCACACAGAAGGGGGGCAAAGAGAATGTCCCGCGGGAAAGGAGCTCCCCGGGGGATCGGCAGCCCCACGGAACGAGCTCAGAGCGTGAGGTAGCCGCCTCCTTCCCACCATCAAGGACAAGAGGCGTGCCCGCTGCCCCAGAAGGGGGCACAGACCAGGTGCCGCTGGAGGAGAGGCAAGCACCCCCGGACGGGACACCCTGCATCGGCACAAAGCCCAGTCTCCATCCCCCAAGGAAGGAGTCTGTCCTTCCGAAGATGCGTCCAGATGCCCAGCAGAGCTCGGCTGCCGTGTTGGGAGCGGGGGAGCGAGACGCTGGGGTGGCCCTCATTCGGGCCAGCTGGGACCACCCAGGCAGACGGCCATAGGGAGAGATGCCCACTGGACCCTCTGGGTCTTGGTTCAGAGTGCTTTCTCCTCTGCGGTCCCTTTGAAACAGCCGTCAGTCCTCCTCCCCAGACCACTAGCACCCCTGCATGTCCTGACATGATGCCGGCCATTCACCTGTTGCCCCCAGACTGGCTGTGGCCTCTAGGGAGCGTCAAATGCACAGGGCAGTAAGCGACAGCCAGCACCCGGGACAAACTCGGAGCTCGCCTGCTGGATGAAAGAACTTGGACGCACCCCTACTAATAATAACACAAGGACTGTTTTATGAAGTGCCTGCTGTGTGGGTGCATCGGGCACGGCCTGTGACCCTCATGACGGCCATGGAGAGAGAGATCCTTACCTGACTCGACAAACAAAGAGTGGCCTCTTGGTGCAGAGCTGAGACCAGTCCTCAGACCTTCTCGCTCGGGAGACCTCGCCGTCACTGCCTCCAGCAAGGAACTGGGGCATGATCATCCCCTGGGGCTTCTCGGACTTTCACGGGAACGTGACCCATGCCCTGGGCAGGGGAGGCGGCCCCGGCAGCTGTGGAGGAGGCCCTGCCCCACCAGGCCCCAGGCCTCCCCATCCCCGGTCCCAGCTTCCCTGGCCTCAGCCACACCAAGGGGCCAGCGGACCCTCGAAGCCCACGTCTGGGACAGCCCGGTGGCCGGCCTCGGTGACCGGAGCATGACCCCCCGCGGCTCGCCCCTTCCATTAGTGCTCACAAACAACCTGCTCACTGTGGCGTCTCGGGCACAATTAGCGGCCCCGCATTTACAACCCAAATAAACTCCTCTTTAATGAGAACACTTTTCCTTCCATTATTTTATGGGCAACTGGCTAGAGACACTTTGTAAAAACCTTTTTAAATAGCAATAAGGCCACAGTAACTGGTCGGGGACACAGAGGGGACACAGACGTGCGAACCCAGGCGAACCCAGTGGAAAATCAGGGCCTCGAGGGGCAGCGTCTGAGGAACTCACACCAGCCCCCCGCACCCACCCTGGCCACCAGCAGCCCTCGTGGCCCACAGCTGCCCTTTGAGAGTCAAGGTGCAAAGACCTCTGTCACACAGAGGGGGATGTAAGACCTGACCCAAGAGAAGCACGAAGATGAAGCTTTAATCCTCCCCAAAGGCATGTTCAAGGGTAAAGACGATCATGAACCTCTAAGTCCTGAGAACCAAGACACCGGTGAGCCCTGCTTCATAAAAATCACAGACACACCACATCCAAACAGGAGAGGAAGGGAAAAAACACAAAAACCTAGGAACGGAGAAGCCAGAGCAGGTGAGCAAACGAGGCAGGCACACATCCCCGCACACGTACGTGCACGCGTGAAACCACTGGCACACATCCCTGCACACGTACGTGCACACGTGAAACCACCGGCACACATCCCCGCACACGTACGTGCACGCGTGAAACCACCGGCACACATCCCCGCACACGTACGTGCATGCGTGAAACCACCGGACTCTGAAGCCACGTTAATAAGAAACTAAGGCTTTTGGAGGAGTCTTGGTTTCTGACGAGTGTCCGCGCCACTGGCCCCCCAGGTGCACGCGGACCAGCAGCCGAGCTCGGCGGTGAGCAGAGCGTGCACGGAAGCCGCGCTCCGCATCTCCCTCACGCAAAGTTCGTCCTCACAGCCTCAAACTGAAAAATGGGTGCGTGTATTTTAAAAAACAAGGACTGCGTGCTTCCAAAGGTCTGTCATCCGTAGCCTCATTCCTAGGTCATTTAGGAACGAATCTCCCTTGCACTTAAAAATAATGTAGTGAAAACTCTTTCCCTTTTACGTCCGTTTCTTCTTCTTCTGTTCGGGGTTAGATTTCTTAGTTCGGGGTTGTCAATCCCGTTCTTACAAAGGCGTTTCCATCTGGGAATCTGTGGGTTCTGCATCGGCCAGGGACGCCGCTGGCCATCCCTCACTCACGCGTGTACCAGCCTGAAGGGTTGTCCGGAAAGACGGTTGCTTGGGGCACAGCGCACCTTTGATGACCACAAGGACGTCCCCATCCCAAATGCCCTTCAGCGCTGTGACCTGGCTCTTCCCCAGCAAGAGGCAGGATCTGATTCTCCTCGCCTTGAACTGAGGCCGGCACCCGTGACGGGCGTGTAATGGACATGATGCCAGGTGACCAGCCTCTGTGACATTCTGTTGGACCGTTTGCTCTCCAGACCCTCCCCTTGGGGTGCTCCCTCCCCGAACTCAGCGGCCATGCTTACAGAGCCTCCGCCACGTGGAAGGTGCTCAGCTAGAAGTCTCTGCAGAGTCCTTGCCGCCCAGATGCCACACAGCCGGACGACGTCACCCACGTAGGTTCCAGCACCCAGACCGTCAAGCCAACCGCTGTCCCCGCTGTCCCCTGGGTCTTCCCAACCGAGGCCCCAGGCTTCATGGAGTGGAGACACATACCCCCTGCCCCGCTCCACCCCCCTGACCCCCAGAACCCAGAAGCACAACCTGATGGTGGTTGACTTACGCCGCTGTGTGTGGGGAGGTCGCCAACAGTGTGATGATTTCTGGGTGGTAGGATTTTAGGTCATTTGTAGCTTGTTTCTTCATGCGTGACTTGAATTTTTTTTTAATGCACAGCTATCAATCTTACAAAAACAACGACATCATTGCTTATTGAAAATGCCCTTTCTGCTACATTCTGCCATCCATGAGACCGCAGATTCTGCCCGAAAGTGCATCTCTGCAAATCTGGGTTTCCGTAGCCCGAGTTTATTTAAAACCACGTTCAGCAGCCTGAGACTGCCGTCTCTCTGGGGGACGTCTGTGTGGGGCTGAGGAGAGTAACCCGGGGACTCAGACCCCTCGTAGATTCTGCTGCCTCTGCTGAGGACAGATCACCCGCTTTGGCAATGCGCGTGACCCGATTCTCCAGATAATTGTTTGTGTTCCAAACCACTTTGTACTGTGCTCACTTGCACAAATGCTTCATGCCTCTGCCAGTCCGGGTGAAGGGCTTAATTCCCTGAAAAATCAGCTTGGCGTGCTCGTGTACGTCGGTGCCCTTCCAAGGGAAAACGATCCTGGCTTCTGTTACTCGAGAATGGCTCTGTCGCTCAGCTCTGGAATATCACCCTAATTAAAAAGCTCTCTGCTCCAAATAGCTCCCTCTACTTAGGGCTGTTTCTTTCCCTAATCACAGAAAAGCTGTTAGAAAGTCACTTTTTTACATAAGACCCATATGTCTGCACTCTAGCCTGTTAATGGGATGAACCCAAAAACAAAGCAGAGAGAAAACATAAATAGCAAAGATCCGCAGAAAAACACCATCCGAGTGTGTTTACGAATACGTTTGCTAATGGGCTAGCGGCACAACAATCATCAGGAAATCTGACAAATGAATTCAAAATAAAGAACCACATGGAAAAGGATTCGCTTCATGTCTCAAGGCTCTTGTCTGGAGGCTGGGAAAGCTCTCGGGAACAGAGAGCACGAAGGTTGAAACCTGGGGAAGCAGATGGCCGGCGAGCCTGGGCCGGGGCGTCCGACCTGCCGAGCTCCTCCAGCCTGCGTCTCGCCCTCCCCCCGCCACACGACCTCAGGCAGGTCCCACGGCCGTCCGCGCCCAGGAGCTGAAGCCTCAGAGCGATGGGCGATGGCGTGAGACGGTGCCGGTAAAGCAGCGGGCACAGAGCCTGGCTCCTGAGAAGCACGCGGTGACGAGGGGCGCGTGTCCTGGGATCCGAGATCCGATGACACAATCAGCCAGCCGTGAGCCCGGGCCCCTCCACGGGAGACACCCCTCCAGCGCCGGGCTGGGCCTCTCCTCCCTCCGCCGCGGCCCGTGGCGTCATGGGGGTGGCTGGACGTGAGCCACGGGGGGAGTGTTCACACCACGGAAGTTGGCAAACCCCATAGATCAAATCTTTCCTTCTTTTTGTTTTGCTTTTTCTTAATAGAGTGGCTCGTAAAACACTGATCAGACACCTCTGGACCCCCCAGAAGCGAGGTGAGCGGGAAAGATTTAGAGAACGCGCAAGAACTGGCAGGTGGGCATTTTGCGGTTCAGACCCCATGACCTTCAAAAGTCATTCACTCTTTCTTCAGACATGGCGGGTGCCGCATAGTGGAGGGGACAGGGCTGCGGGCTGTGGGGTCTCCTGTGCTAGAGACTGGAGAATGGAGGCTCCCGTTGGTCTGGGACCTGCCCGGGATGAGGCCATCACTACCAGCAGGGCAAGGACTGGAGCTCCGCCCTCCAACGTCCACGTCAGCCTCTTGTCGGCTAGGCCTGGACCCAGCATTCAACCCAGAGTCCCCAACAATGTCTGCACGGTGACCCGGCGGGTGGTGTGCCTGGGGCACAGAACGACTCAGCTGAGAGTCTGGCCTTGAGAGCTGTGATTTTGCACAAGACCTACAAGAACCAAACCAAGTAAATAAACCCTTGAAACCCCACACGAACCCACATTTCTAAACCCTACTGGAAAACAGTTAAAAAGGGGGAAGGGGTGGGGGGAAGGTCTCCACTGATTTCCCCGTTCATCGGCACAAGCTACAGAACTTGATGCTGTTTTTACTGGGGAACTGGCTGAAACAGCCCTCCAAATTAAGGAAATAACTTTACAAAGTTTTATGTTTTCCTATTTTAGAAATATTCATTGCCTCTATATGTCTCTTGTATGGGCTTATATAAAAGCATTTTTCTCCCATTTGCCAATTTTTAATGATTTTTCTCTCCTTCTACTTACAACAAAGCAATCATTTCAAATTAATTAAGTTTTCATTAAAATGTATTATTGTAATGTCCCAGGTACTGAAGAGTGATTTTGTTCCGGGAGAACAAGCCTGAAGGAAAACACCATAAATTTTGCAAGGGGACAGTTCCAACCCCATTCTCTCCTCCAGCTTCTAGAACAGGAAGTTTGCACACAGTAGGTTCCAAATAAATGGTTGCCAGAACAATGAACAGCAACAATAATTATTAGGGTCATTAATAACGAGAGGACATTTATGGAAGATTTCCAAAAGTGCCCGCTATCTCGCCCAGCTTTCACTCCATCCCAGGCAGACTCTGATGTGGACCTGAGTATACTCCTTTTTTATTGTGTAATGAGAAAACCAAGACCCCAGAATGTGAAGTTGTTCCAAAAAAAAACAAAGCCACAAAGAACGAGGCAGAGCTGCCTCCG